>NW_017728907.1:52014995-52055686 GCF_001723895.1 Crocodylus porosus | reverse complement strand
CCGTCACCAGCTGCCCTGCCCTGCCCTGCCCTGCCCCGTAGGGGTCCAATGTTACCCCGAGACTTCTTCTTGCTACCTGTATACTTGAAGAAGGACTTCTTGTTATCCTTAATCCTGGAAGCTAATCTAAGATCTTCAATACCTCCACAAATTAAAATGCATCAGAGTAGGACTCTTATCCTTTTTATTATTTCTTTTTCCCTTTAAGTGCTTTTATGAAGCTGTCTATATCTAGTTCTGTTCATTCTCGTTCTCTTATGGGTTTTTTGAACAGTTACTGTTGCTTTGCATAGATAGAGATGTTTGTCTGGGCAGCCACTGGACGCTCTCGTTATCTCTTCTTTTGGCAAAGTGGACAGATGAACTGTTCCTGTTAAAAAATCTCCAGTGCAGCTTCATTTGGCTAGAAATTTTCCTTTTTATCTGTGTGTGACCCTTCCCATTCAAGAAATCTGACTTCCAAATCCAAGTTTTCTGCCAAGTAGTGCATAGTTTATCTCCACTGAAGACAAAAAAGTTAAATATATCTCTGCTTCATTAGTTCTAGTGTTTATTCCACACAAATAATTCTATAAATAGATTATTTACTCTGCCTTATAGACTCCACTTTGACAAAGTACTTTAATATGTATGTAACTTTAAGTCACAGTGAGTTATCCCATTTAAGTCAGTGGTACTTGTTTTCTTAAAAATTTAAATCTGCTTAATTTGTTGCATTGGAGGTATAATGAATACTAAGAATAATTATAAAATATTCCAAATTATTCCACTTAATTGGGGTATAAATGTTATTCTTTGTAGTTTTTCCTTTCTTCTTTCTTTGTTTGTTTTCTTTTCTTTTTTTTCTTTTTCCTAATAGCTTCATAAACTTTAAGATGCTAATCTAGCACCCTCCTCAAATAAGCTTATAATACTATTAAAACTCTAAGTTTTCATACGGAGTAAATACACTGAAGAAAAAATAAGCAGCCCCTGCTAAAGACTAGTTATAACTGTAAGAAAAAATATTCTGATTATACAAGTAGATTGATTGTAGGCATTCAAAATGCTGGTTTCCCCAGATTTTATTCTTGTACTTTCTGAAATCAAGTCATGGATAGAAGCTTAATGGTGAGGCTTGTAATTACTCTAACTAGGAAAATATTTAGATCTACCCAAAAATGTAAAGTGTGTGTGTGAGACAGAGAGAAAGAGAGAGTCTCAGACACCATCCTTTTCTCTCATCAGTGATGAAAATATCAGTTGAAAAAGTAAAAGGCACAGCCACTTAGCACAAAAATAGATACCCATGTTTGGAGAACGTAAAATTTTAGCCTGCATTTGCACTAGTCAAGATTTGCTGGTAGAACATTTTAAAACATTGAAAAACTTCAATAAAAGGCAAATTAAAAACAATCTAATGAGATATTAGCATTTTCTAATCTGCCATATTTTAAACTCTCGTTATTCCTTATGGATTAATTCTAGGATGACTTTCCATTTTTTAATAACTTTAATAATATGAAGTTCAGCTATCTTCCTTTGTTGCTAGGTAACACAACAGTGGATGAGCTAATGATGAGACTGATGGCTGCAATGGAGATCTTCAGTGCCCAGCAGCAGGAAGACATAAAGGATGAGGTGAGAGTTGAAAGTTACTACAAACACCCAATGGACTGAGGAGGATGGCAAATGCAAAGATAAACTAAAGTTTTTAAGCTGGTAAAGTTTGTTACTTTGTGTTTTAGTGTTTTCTTTTCATCACAGGAGGGAAAAATGGTCTGGTTTACCTATTTAGATCCCTGCAATTTGTTCATCTTGGATATGTCTGTCATTGTCAAGGCCCATGTTTAGATTATAAGTAACGTTTTGTTTTGTTTTTAGTGGCATAATACTAAATTAAGGTGACCATACCAGGAAATGTTAAGTATAAACTCTCTGTATTTTAAAGTCACAGATAGAAAACAAAAATAATTTGATTTGCTTATATGCGTATCTATTAAAAGAGCCAAATACTCGGTTTGAAAAGCGGTCTTAAAAATAGACCTGTGAGCTGCCATGAAACACTACTTCAGACAAAACAAAATGTAAGCCATGAATGAATTTTAGAAAAATGGTCAGTGTTTCAGTTGCATAGAAGTAGACACAAACCAAATATACAGTATGGAGATGTTTATCTGTTACTCTGTAAATTGAGTGGCATTTTGAAGTAATGAAGTACTTAGTTAGGAATTTATAATAATAGGAGTGTTGCCATTCAAGATTATTGTTATCCTGGTATATAGACATTGATTGACAATAATTCACTAAATGCATTTTTCACATTTAAATCTTGTGTCTCATTAGTACCAGATTTACTGATTATGTTGTATAATAATATGAAAGCACTCTATCTGCATGTGTATTTCACAGTTCATTTTTTGTCTTCATTTATGTTCCCCATAACTAATTGGTAAAGATATTGACTTTAATTCCTTTAATACTGAACACAAATTTTAATATGAGGGTTACAAGAAAAATCCAAGGCGTAATATAATTGAATTTTTATTGCATTTTAACTGCAAGATGTAAGGGTTTGTTTTTTTTAATTGCCAGCATAAGAAGTTAAAAATCAGGTCACATGTAAGAGTACTAAGGAAGACTGAGGTCTAAAAACTGTACTAAACTGTTTAGTAGGTCAAGTCTAGACTTTATATCATCTAAGCATGTAAGCACAAACAGTTACTATAAGGTTGCATCACAGATTTTAAAATTAGAACATTGTCTTGTGCCTTTGATTAAAATCAGACCAACAAATTGGTTTGATGGGCCTGTGCTCCCTTTTTTCATTTAAGCAAAAAAGATTCTGTGCCTGCCTGCTAATTACAACAGATGCTGAGAAATCCACCTCCTGCTGAAAACTCACCAGTACCTTAACATTTCTAGATTTCTGGCACTGAAAGAAGATGGGATTTATATTGTCACTCATGTTTATGCCTATTTGGCAGAATAACCATATGTGATAAAATTGTCATACTTAGAACAAGAACTGCAAATGCACTAATGTATTTGTGGAGTAATATTAACATTGAAAGAGATATAAAACAAAGTGTATTTAAGATTGCAACAGATCATCATATGACATTTGTTTATTTAAGATGTGTAAGAGATTCCCTGGGAGTCATGTGTAGAGGACCGTATATAGCACAGTACCAACCGTACAGCAAAGCCAATTTGGACATTGTAACTATTGTGTTTTTGAAGTTTTTAAGATGAATGGTATGAGGTGTAAAACATTGCTTTTTTTATGGCAGCTTTTAACACACAATTTCCAGAAGTTTTTGGCTGTTTTTATGTTAATCCTCTGGCTTTCCAGAACTCTGGTTTGCATGCATGTTGAACCCATTTTCAGAAGCTTCTGACTTTACCAAAATTAAACTGTTGAGACTGAAATGTCTTATCCCAGATGACTAGCTAAGGCTGAACTTTTTTGAAAAAATTCAGCTAAAAGTTAGGTGATTTCCTAGAATAAGGTTAGGGGGTGTGTGTACACATGTGCTTTAATCTGCATTAAAGCATCGCAAAAAACCATGTACTTCTGCTAATGCACATTAAAATAGGCTAATGTGCCCTCTTCTAGTACCTCACAATGGAGGTACTGATTTTAATACTCATTAGCAAAATCACATTAATGAACATGTAGACACAACCAGGGGAGCATATGTTTGTTCCATCTGTCTTAAAAGACTTCTTATAATCATATAATGGAGAAGCTCTAGCACCTCCCTGTTTTGGCAGGAAGTTGTCCTTTGTCAGTGATGTGCCTTTTGCCCTTTCTCTAGAAATTTGTTTTAATTTGCTCAAGGTAAAAGGCTCTGAAAAATCTCAGTTCACACACATTTGAAAGGTTTGCTAGACCTTGGCAGCTCAATTCTCTGGAGCTTCTGTCTGTGCTGAGCGTGCTCCATTCCCTGTCAGTTTGTGTGGTGCCTGGACTGCACGTGCACCATCTCCACCCAGGGACTGAGCATCCAGCAGCTGGGACTGAGCAGGACTGTCCCTGCAATGAAGAGGTAGAGGGATATTGGACAAGGAGTGCAGTGGAGAGTAAGGGACATGAGCAGGATTGGGTAGAAGGAAGAGACAGAGACAGGAACAAGTAGGGGGAAGAGGCAAGAGTCATGATGTAGGGAGATGGGGAGGAGCAAGGATCATGGGCAGAAGTTGGGGACAGGAACAGGAGACTGGGTTACGGTCAGGGAGGTTGGAGGCAGGAGTTGATGAGTGTGGTGGGGTTTGGAAGAAAGTCCAGAGGGGTAGTAGAAGCTAAATGGGGTGTGACAGATGAAAAGGTGGCACAAAAGCTTGAGGGGGGTGAGCAGAAGGGCCTGTAAGCACTGCAGCATGACCCTCCCCACCCCTGGCAAAATCCTGAAATTGAGTCAAGGAGTTCCAGAGGTCTCTGTTCCTTTGCTCTTTAGAATATAGCTATGGTGGGCCTGAAATGTGTTTCTCCATCCTGGGGATCCAAACTCCTCTCTGCATCTGAAGAAAACAGTTTGTTTTGGACAGTGCTTTCTCCCATTCCTTTTAGGTTTCCACATCATTGTGAATTGGGGTGGCTCTTGGTCCTGTTTTATGCTGGACTGTCCTGTTTTTAAACCCTTTGTTCCTTCTCCATTTCTAAATGAGGAATGGATTGTGAAAGGTCCTGTTTTTTCAGTTCATTGGTAGAAATATTTGTCAGTCATCTGTCCTCACGATTCAATTGGCTGTGCTTAAAGGTAGGGTGGTACACCGCTAGGAGGAACAGGGTTTGGGGAAAGCCAGGAAGGGAGGGACAGGGGGTGGCCTTTGTAGTGGCCCCACCCTTTACTGCTGATTGGCCACGAGGCCTGGTGCCCCCCCCACATTGGATGGGGAGGCAGCAGCTCCGCCCCCACTGTAAAGGGGGGTCAGTTTCCCCTACTCACCAAGTGAACATCCTGTATTCTGGGCATGTGTCAGTGGCCACCCTATTGTGAACAGTGCTGGTGTATTTTCATGAGTGTGTGTGTGTGTTAGATTCTTCCTGGAGATTGTAGTCGACTCATTCTTGAAAATACTTGGTAAACACTGGGGGCAAATTTACACATACTGTAGATTTAACTTGGATCACCATAAAAAGGATCACCATTGACCTTTGAAGTAGGAAGTAAAATGTAAAAGAGTAGTATGTGAAGGTGTTTTTCCAGGAAGGGAGTATGTAAGAAGTAGAGTGTACATTATGTACTTAACAGAAGGTGTCGGCATGAGAAACAAAATATTGTCTTTTTGTGGTTTGCTACATAACATGTAACATTCTTATAAATCATGTCCACGACAACTCATTCTGTTTAAACATCCACGCTTTTTTCTCCTCTTTTGGAGATCTTAGTGTAGTTACATGCCTTTATCTTTTTTTTTTTCCCCCCAGATGTCACAGTTGCAAACAGGATACAGATTCCGGTTTCTGTTACTGTTTTCTTAATGGCAACCATAAGTCTTCATAAAACCACAAGAAGATAAATATAAAAATCTTTTGTATTTAAAAAAGCCAGCAGCATAGTTTTATTATGAACAGGGACTCTCTTTTTTTTGTGCATGTGAGAACTGGAAATAAGTTCCTGTAATTAATAACATAATTTTACTATTGAAACAGTGCATAAAATTAAACTTTACTTTTCCAGTGGATGCATATAAAAAGCATAACACAGATGTTACGTATCATTTGCTAGTGGTCTTCCATTATAGGACAATTGCCTGATAATACAGTTAGCTAATGGAGTTACTTTACCTAAACTGACAGAGGTGTGCGCTCTGGGATTGAATACATCCATTCAAGACCCACCTGATGAGCACTAGGGCTGTGCGAAGCTTTGATAGCCAATTCAATTTGGAAGAGGTTCGGCCCGATTCAGGGAAACCAATTAAAAGCTCTGAATCGATTTGAAGCATCCAAATCAATTCAGAAAAGCTTCGGAAAAGATTCAGCTGCTTTGGAGATTCGGTCACAGACTAAACAGGCAGCTGGTAAGTCTGTTGGGGTTGGGGGAGTAGGAAAGGAAGGAGCGTGGGGGAGGGAGGGATTGGGGCTGGGACTGGGACTACCTGCTCAGCCGGGGCAGGGGGGCATGGAATGCGGGTGCAGCAGTGCTGGGAGTGGGGGCTCTGCCCTGCTGTTGCTTGCCCAGCTGGGGGAGCAGGGGCAGGATGTGGGCATGGCTTGCTGCAGGCAGAGGGGGCAAGCAGCAGCCGGGCATATCCCCTGCTCCCAGCAGTGCCGCGCCCACACCCCATGCCCTGCCGCACCAGCTGACAAGCGGCAGCAGGGCATAGCCCCTGCTCCCACAGCTGATGTGAGCGTGGTAGTTCTGGGAACGGGCTATGCCCTGCTGCCGCCTGGAGCGAGTCACACCTACATCATGCCCCTCCCCTGTGCCAGCTGGGCAAGCAAAACATAGCCCCCGCCCCAAGTGCTACTGCACCTGCATCCCATGCTGCTGGCTGGCAAGCAGCCGCAGCGCCTGCTCCCCTCCCCCCCACTCCCTCGTGCCGGCTGGCAGGTGGTGGCAGCACCCGTCCTGCCACTCCAGCTGCCAAGTGGCAACGGGGCATAGCCTCTGCTCCCAGCACTGATGCAGGCGTGGCAGGACTGAGAGCAAGGGCTATACCTTGCTGCTGCCTGGAGCAAGCCACTCCCACTTTGCACCCCCCTCTCTGTGCCAGCTAGGCTAGGTGGGGCCTGGGGCTGGGCAGGGCATCCATGGGGGCTTCTCCCACAGCTCCCCCTGCCTGGGCAGAGGCAGGCATAGCTGGAGTAACCACAGGAAAAGCCCCCATGGCTGAACTTCCCGGTCCCAGCTTCCCGGCACTTTAAAAAAAAAAAAAAAAAAAGCCCTGCTCTCATCGACTTTGGCAGCGGTGATCAGGGCCTCTGAGGGCTTGTGGCAGAGTCCCCCTGTGCATTGGGGGGCAGCAGGGATTGCCCCCCTTCACCTGGCACCCACGTGGCAGCTGCCCTTTGGTGTGGGTGCAGCACAGCTTGGCAGGGCGCTGCACGCTGTCTGAGAGCTGTGGTGGCTGTAGTGGTCAGCCAGAGCCTGGCACTGCTCAGCCCCAGAGGCCCCAGCTCCCAGACAGAGCACAACGCCCTGCTGAGCTGCCTTGCACCTGTGCCATGGGGCAACTGTTGCCTGGGTGCCAGGTGGGGGGGGTGATCCCCATTGCCCCACCCTGCGCGGGGGGGCTCAGCCATGAGCCCTCAAAGGCCCTGATCCCCACTGCTGCAGCTGGTGAGTGCAGGGGGGGGGTTGTTTTTTTTAAGTGCCAGGAGGCTAGGGCCAGGCGGGGGCTGGGTGGCTGGTAAAGGCAGCCATGGGGGCTTCTCCCGTGGCTCCCCCCACCTGGGGAGAGGCAAGCACAGCCGGAGAAGTTGGGGAGAACATGTAGCCGCGCAGCTGTGCCTGTCTCTCCCCGGCAGGTCCAGATCAGCCCCCAGTCTCCGATTCTGATTTGGTCATATAGAACGGGGGGGGCGGGAACAGACAGTGATTGGAATCACCAAATCGAATCACCGTCCTCCAAATTGGCCAAATCCAAATCCTAATCGAATACTTCCCTATTCGCACAGGCCTAATAACCACCTCTCCTTCAGTGACCATCGTCTGATCTTGGCCATGGGCTGTTTAGCACTACAGTACAGTCTTATGCCACCTGAGTAAAAGTTGGCAATGGTAATACTGTTAGCCAAACCTTGGCTTTAGTATCAGTGGATTAATTAAATGTACTGGCTCTGCTTCATAGGGTTTATGAGAGTGATTTGAGAGCTTATTTTTAATGTCAAGTGTGAAAAATCTCACCATGTGGTTAGTGAATTGGATTTCACTTCTGTGTGTTTGTTTACATTTGTGCCATTGATTAATTTTTTTCCTACATAATCTCAAAAGAATCACCTGACAGAAAATGAAAATGTATTTCATATGTTTGTATCTGCCGACATGGTGATTGGATATGCCTGTCACAGGGGTGCACTCAGCAGTTTGATAGCTGTAAAGTGGGTTGCCCCTTGCTGAGCTGATCCTTTCTGGGCATCTTCTCTTCCCCTTTCCTTACTTTCTCCACAGGGCAGCCAGCTCTGTCTGCCTGGCCGCCTCTTTTCCAGGTCTCCACCACACTCATGCAGGTAGCCAGGCACCATACCGTTTCTTATTTTGTAATGCTTTAATCTAGAAGCCACCCCTAGCCTTAAGAGGCTTTAAGGTCCACCTGATTCTTTTGGGCCTCAATGCAGCTGTCCCATCATTATCATACTGTCCAGCCATCGTGCTGTCCTGTCCCTCGCAACTGCTTCTGCTACTGAATTGGCCATATTACTGTGTAACAGAGTAATAGAGCACGATCAGCACCACACCGTTACTGGGTAACAAGGCAGATCCCATAAAGAAGTAGCCAGCAGGAGACAGCAGTGTCAACCACAACAGGGGACCAACAACAGCAAGTCAAGGGGAAGAGGATTGACTGGAGTAAGCGGTGGTGATCAGGCTGTCACCGTTATAGCCCTTTCTAAGGAGCCCCAGATCAAGTTGCAGCAAGGGGAGTTCAAGGTGCAGCAAGGGAAGTTTTAGATTAGATATTAGGAAAGCAGTTTTCACTGGGAAGTAGTAAAGCACTGGAACAGATTACCCAGAGAGGTGGTGGAGTCTCCATCCTTGGAGGTTTTGAAGACCCAGCTAGACAAGACCTTGGCTGGGATGATCTAGTTGGTGATGGACCTGCTTTTAGCAGGACTAGATGACCTCCTGAGGTCCCTTCCAACCCTAATTTTTCTGTGCTTCTAAGCCTTTAGTTTGTGTATGAGAGGTTAGGTCAGTGGATGGGTACAGATATAAACACAGGCAATGCCAAGTAATTTCTCTTTATAACTCAGTTTCTGTCCCTTCCTTACCTACCCGGTAGACAAGGATTGTAGGGTGAAAAGCCCCCCGATACAAGGACTTACAAGCATGTTCCCACACCAGAGGAGGCTGCTGAGTCATAAAGAAAGATTCAAGCCAAAGGGCATCCATCACCAACCACTGGTGAACAACTTTATGCTTTTTCAGGAGATCTGTAGGAATCATGCTAATGGGTGCCGCAGTAGTGAAGTCATGAACCAGTTCATATTACTAGCTGTTCTAGTCATGCCCTCTCCTTGGACATGATGCCTGCTTTTGAAACTAAATTTAGGCCCCTCAGGAAAAAGGAGATACTGTGGCCTCCACATCAGTGCAGTCATTTTCGGAGGGTTTTCTGCCCTTTGTAAATGCATCTTGAAATGGAGATGGCACAGCATCTGTCACTGCAGACCAGGAAATGAATTGGGACTTCTCAGCAGCCTGAGATTCCTAGGGGTGCACTACATCCCTTTATCCTAAAATGTTACTAGCTAACACTGAGCTGGGAAAAGTGAAAAAAAGAGGAGGGGGGCAATCATTTTAATGTCTTGTTCTTGGGGAATGTACAGTGGATAAAAAAAAAAAGTGTCCACGGCTGCTTTGTTTACGTTTGTTGGCTCTGTATTTGACTGTTAAATGATCATTTCAGCATCGCATGATAGTCAAGACTGGAATCTGAATTTGTCACACATGAAACTAATGAGAAGAGATCTGTGATTAAATACTGGCATGACAATGCAACACACCTGTTGTGAGCCTATCCTAAACATTTGTCTTTTCTTGCCCGAGGAGGAGGCTTCTCAATGGATTACAGTAACACTTTTTGACAAGCTTATACAGGGTGGAGTTCCCATGTAATGACAGGGCTCATTTGATGATATCTCAGTAATGCATTCTTTTTATTTTTGCTGTCAACATTTATTACTGTAAAAGCATTGACTGTTACACAGCTGGTCCAACTTGTCCGCATTTGATTTAAGTAACTGTAGGTCTAACCTAATGTTTATTTTTCTAGTTATGCAACATTAGTGTTCTTGCTTTTGGATTAGACTTCAAGGTATGTGTGCATACATAGTATACCCATAATGCTTGAAAAAGCTCTTTATTTTTACAAATCCGAATTAAAACCTTCTATTCACTTTAAATTGCCCTCAGCTGACATACTGCTTTTACTCTTGAGAAAACTGACAGATGCAGAAATTTAAAATGGAAGAGCTGTTGTAAAGACATTAAAATTGAAACTAAACCAGATGAAAAAGTAGCTGTGTAAAGTCCAAGGCAGTCACTTGACCATAGGTATTGTTTTCTCTGTATGTTGCAAGAATTTGAGAGAAAATCTATATTTGATTTTCAACTCATTTTGGATGGGAATTAAAAAATGTATGTAAAAAGAAGCCAAAAAATCCCCTTAATTTCACAACAGCGACTGTTAATAGGAATGCAATTTATATGTGCATCCATCCACAAAATGTTTTTAAAACAGTGATTTATGACAGACACTAATGTGCCATTGTCATAACTTTGCACTGAGTGTCCTACCTCAACATCACCACTCCTGCAGCAAAAAAAAAAAAAAAAAGAATAGTGGTCCACGTTAACTACTAACCTGGAATTGTCAGGGCTCCAAATGTCCTTTGCAAAGCTATCTGAGCAGTCTTTTCTCCTTCTACAATGTCATTCATTTGAATTAATAGCAAACCATGCTCCCCTTCTCACAGGTTTCTCTAGACAAATAGGACTTTTGACATAAGAGCACCCTAACAGATGGCAGTAACTCCCTCTAGTTTCCAGCTACTGGTACTTTGCCTCCTTCCTTTTCTCTGTTGAAGTTTGTGATATAACATTCAGTCCACTGAGGAAAACTGCAGTAAAACTACACTAATTGATATTTTGCTAATCCATCACCTTCCTGACTTGCCTACTCCATCTCTCTTCACTTCTTAGAAAAAATGTAATTGTATTCTGCAGTTAGGGCTTATATCGCAAAAGAGACGAAGGATTTAGCCTTGGTGAAATGACACACTAATATGCTGCTACTAGTTTCCTAACTAGCTCGTTCACAGCACTGCGTTATGGCATGTTGACATACCTTACGTGCCCCCCGAGCTAAGTTTTCTTCAATAAAGTTATGCAGGTTCCTAATGCTCTGTGACTGCACATACCCAGAGCATGTCGCCATCCTAACAAAGTAGGCTGAGGTACCTCTCTCATGCTTAAGATGGACAAAATGAGCATTTAAAAGCTGGTTTGATTTACAGAATAGGCACTCCTATGATTGAATTCCTTGAGAGCACCCAGTCCAACTTGTGTACCCTAGGCAGGCCTATCATGAATTGAGAGCATTGAGTTCAACAGAAAGCCCAGTGGCTATGTCCAATTTCATTCTAAAACATGATGGAGAAGGAGATGGTGGTGATCCTGCCCACCTTTTGTAGCGGTTAGAGGTCTCATCCAGAAAGTGGAGACCTCGGTGCCCTCCTCATCCGGAGTTTCAAACCCTCTATTTTCACTTCCCGATGATGGCTAGAAAATGGTATTTAGAGGTTTGCTTTTGGGAATTGGCTTGTAGATATGTATTGGAACAATGGTCCAGGGCAACAGCAAGGATTAATTGATTTCTAAAAGCCTGTTTGTGACAAAGTTTCTTTCCAGCCCCGCTGTGTCTGACACAGACAAGCAGCAAGCATAGGCTTGGAAATCGAAGGTATGTACCACATTCTTCCTTAACATGAGATGAGGGACTCCGCTGTGTTGGCCAGGGTACAGTGCCCTGTTGCAGAGCCCTTGGGATTTCTGGTTTTGGGGAATAGACCGAAGTAGGAGGCCCAGTAAAAGCCCAGATTAGGATGTGTGTATGTAATGGCTTTATGAAATAAAGGAATATGCTGTCAGGGCAGAACTTGGGCAGTATGGTGACCACAGAAAGACCAATCAACAATGCCCAGGAATTAGTCACCAAGGGGGAGAGAATACAAAAAGAGGAATTTCAGAGTGGCAAAGGGTCCCCAAGAAGGGAACCTGAGGCCACTATGGACAGATAGTCTACCACCAGCCTGTCTCACCACTGGAGGGAGGTGGGCCTCTGGCTTTGACCTCCAGGGGACTGACGTCTGACATTCAAGAGAGAACCTCAGAGCGAAGCTCATGTACTGGCCAGACGGACCTTGTCTCTCTGAACCCTGGGACTGGTAGATATAGAATTGTTTGCATTATTCTTATCTGCTATCACTGTGTATCAATAAAATTCACCTATTGTTGAATGGAGGGATCGCTGTTGGTCTGCAGGTTTGCATCTGGCCGGAACAAGGTCATAAATCTAGTGCCAGCACCAAGACAGTGTCCTGACTATCAGGCCGAAGCCTTACCCTTCCTCTTGAAGTCATCATGCAACAGGAATGCTGCCTTTTTATTCTGATATCTTCTAATGCCAACTCTAAAATCTGCCATTGACCACAGTAACTACCTTCTCACACCCGACTTCCCCTTTTGAGTAAAATGCTGTCTCATCTCCTCAGATCTTTCTTGTACAAGACTGTTCAGCTTCAACATTTTCAAACGCCTTGGTTGCCATGAAGCAAAGTTGTTATTTTTTCTCCTGGTTTAGTACTCTGTAATAAGCTTTGTCAGAGGATTTCCCTCTTAAAGAACCAACAGCTCAAATATTTGGAAAGACCACATAAAACAAATGATCAGCATTAAGTGGTTATTTTGGTCCCACATACTAGTTATAATACATGTCAGCTCATGTACGAGTTGAATGTTATAAGAACTGGATTCATTTGTGTGATTCTCATATATATATAAAACACATTTTACGTACACTTCTGTATCTTGTGAGCACCCCATCACTTGTGTTTAAGTTATACAATAAGCTAGTCTGTCATCTTCAGTGGATCAAACTAATGCCTCCACTGCACAGGTTTGGTTAGACAAACAGGGTGTTTTTCTTCATCACTCCCATGAATAGCCTTGAGCATTTGCAAGTTTTAACTTCAGGAGTGGTTCAGTGAAATCAAGCGTCTTTCAAATAAACATTCAGCATTTGTAAATATACATTTTTTTTATTGTAACTGCCACTTTCTGGCTTAACTCCTCAGAGGCAGGTCTATTAGTTTTGATGCTCTATGCAAACCTGCAGCTCATGGTCACCCACTTGGTAACTTCTGTGTGTGCAAGTGGCCCAGGGAACTTCAGTGCAGAATCAATATCTAGAGTTAAATCTTGCCGCCTTACTTAAAAAACACGGGAGAGCTGAAGTTAGAAGAAAAAAGAAGTCTTCAGTAATATGTCTGATTTTTCCACTATATCGTTTATCACCATCGGGGCCGAGTTTTGCAGTCCTGTATTCAGTTGATCAGACTGAAGTTTCACCCTTGTCTAGTATCCTGTCTCTGACCATGGCTGTTTAAACAGGTATGGTCTTCCAGTGTTGCCAGTAGGCCATCTGCTTTTGAAGGTATGGAGAGGTAGGGCAATCATGTGGAGTCTCACTGCCCCAATTCTCCTGCTTCCCAGTCTCATCCCCCACAACATCCTGACTCCTTGTGTGAGCTCCTCCATTTCTTTCTTCTGAAGGTTGGAGACTGACAATGAGGAGCAAACATCCATGCAACTTGACAGGGTCTCTTTTTCATTCGAACATCTCTAAATCCTTTCTCCTCTGCCATCTGATTATTTGCTTCTATCTCTTTCCGCGCACATCCTCACAGTCTCACCCTCTTTTTTTTCTTCTGTGCTCTTCTTTCCTTCTTGCCATTCTCTCCTGTCACCATAATATGTTTTTTAAAGCGCTAATAATGTTTGCCATCTCCACTTGGATCCACTTTGCTTGTAGATTGTGTCCTTTTTCTAGCTCACCGTTTGTGCTGTATAAATACACGGATCATAAATTCATGAAAGGAAAGCAGGGATCTTTCTTTGTCAGTCATGTGAGCTCATCCACAGGTAGAATTTAGCCATAGAAGGCCATGTGTATGAGGAAAGAGGGTTTTTTTTCTTTTTCTAATAATTGTATGTTTCATTCAGATTCTTTGTATGGAAATCCTTGCATGCTTGCCCTTTTTATTTTGCTGCATGCAGAATAACGTGCCTGCACTGACTTCCATAGTATCATCTTGAAAAACCTTGATCCAGATAAATTAAATACATTGTATGAATGCCGAATTTTGTTTTTCATTCAACAACATGATGGGACTTTGTGTCAGATTAAGCTTTTGATAGGATAAGAGAACTTATTTCTTTTTAAATGTATTCACAAAAGAATGTCAGGGCCAGAAAAGTTCAGTTCTCCATGAAACAAATATTTATTCTAAAATCTTGACAGTTAAATTCTACCTGAGTTTAAAAATAAAACAGATACTTAATCAACCTTTTTCCTTACAAAAAAGAAGCAATGTTAACAGTAGAAGATCATAGGAAAGTAGGGCTGGAAGAGACGTCCTGAAGTCACCTAGTCCAGCCCGCTGCTCAAAGCAGGCTACCCCTGACTAAGCCGTCCTAGCCAAGTGTCTGTCTAACCTGATCTGGCAGATCTTCAAGGATGGAGATTCCCAGCTTCTCTAGGTAATGCTTGACCACTCTCATATAATCAGAAAATTTCTCCTAATCTCTAGCCTAAATTTGCCCTCCAGAGGCCACAAAGAAAATCCACCTTTGTCCTCTCTGTAATTGCCCTTTAGGTATTTAAAGCTGTTATCAAATACCCCTTCGGTCTTCTCTTCTCCAAGCTAATACCCATAGTTCTTTCAGCCTTTCGTCGCAAGTCCTCTTTTGCAGGCCTGTAATCATGTTTGTTCTGCATTGGGCTTTTTCCAAACTGCCCACATCCTTCTTGAAGTGTGGGACCAAAAGCTGGGCCCCACACTTACCCCAGCCCTGGCTAGAATTGAATCAAAAGCTTCAGTTTCACTATCATCTTTATATTTTAAAAATATTTCTCCTTCATTGCACTCAAGCTGACAATTAAATATTTTGTTATATCGTCAGTCTGACACCAGGTTAATAGTATAATGACTTGTTGGCATTGGATAATATAACATTTCTGAGTGACAGCTGAAGAGTGGGAAATTCCAGGATCTATACTTCATACTCTAATGGTTAGCTTTGTGAAGAGTGCAGTAATTTCCCAATCTACTTTTGTATAGGTACAGGGCTGTTTTGTTGCTTGCTTAATACAATTGTCATTAATATGTCTAAAGAAATGGCTTGCTTTTTTTAGCTTTTGCCATGACAGATGCCATGCCGACTCAAAAATATATGAATAGCCCGTGTTTCACTTATGTGAGCTTATACAGCATGTGTGTATATGATACTAATTGTAACAGTAATGATCTCTGGCATGATGTTAGATCACATTTTAAGAACTTATTTGCACATTTTTTGTTAGACAAATTGCCAGCGTTCTAGTTTTGCCAACAGCTTTATGTGAACAATATCGTTAGTCTGCTGTCAGGGAAGTGAATTGTCACTTGCTTTCCAGTGACCTGTGAAGCTCTTAGCGAGCATATCTTGAAAAACTGTATTTAATTAATTACAGTGCAAAATGGAGTAGTGTTTGATTATTAAAACGCTCCTTAAAATGTTGGAACAAAACATGTTAAAAGTACACTTTCTGTTGTATGTGGAACTTTCTACTACACCAGTAATTATAAATACAACAATGATTTGATTGAATTAAAACTGATCTGAAGCAAGTATAAAGATATTACATGGACATATTGGTTTATGATTTTCAGATTTACTCGCAAGAAATCTCATTCTCAAATGTACAAAAAAGCAAACTGCTCAGTGAAACAGACATATTTATAGGCAAATTCTGCCCCGTTTTCACTGATTTCAGAAGTTGTGTTAATGAAATTGTCTGGAACGTGGTCTTTTCACAAGTGGTTTTTTTTTTAATATTGTATATATAAAGTAACATTTTAGCAAATTAATTTTAAATTCTAGTTTTCAAAATAGAACAAAATCAGGGTTAGCCATACCTTGATTTTCAGAAATTTCAGCTTAAAATTTTAAGTTTTTAAAAATGGGTGCCATTTTTCTTGTAATTTTCAGTCTGAAAAAAAGACCTGGTTGTTACTCTGTGCTCAGTTATAAAAACAAATGCATTGTTCAGACCTGGCAAGAGTCCCATATTTCTCAGTCCACTCTTGCTGAGAGAGTGAGGGAGAGAAACCTCCCAGTGAAATACCCACCACAGGAGACAGAAGCCCATGTGTTCTTAGTTCAGCTTTTCTACTAATTGGTAGTAATATGATTGTGCAGTTAATAACCTTGTTATTGACCAAGGCCTTGACACCTACCCAATGTAGTGAGTAATTTTAATTCCTCCTGCCCATTTGACAAAGCAACTGAAAAGTTGCAGAAGGTCTCTTCTGAGACTAGAACATGGGTATCTGATATGACGGCTCTCATCTATCTTCCCACATGGCCTGTCTTTCAGAGAAAATGAGACAAATGCATGTGTCTGCCTATGGGCAAGTTAGCACAACTTTGGATATGGGCAGTTGAATCTGTAAAGAATCAGACTTGAAAACTGAGTGCTCCCTTTTGGACTTGTGCGTAATTAATAGTTCATTCACATTCTGTTTCTCTTGCACTAGGAGGGAGTTATTTCCCAGTAGTAACGGGAAGATATTTGAAAATATATATACAATACAAAACGGAATATTTTATTCATATTCATTTTTATAAAACATTTAGTTAAAATCTAAATTTGGCACCTACAAGTGTCCACATGGCTTCTCTTTAAGAAGCAGTGGAGATTTTCTAAAAATTAAAATGGTGTTTTTTATAACTTGTTGTATTGCTGTTTGTGTCATTTGACCTGGGAGTTTAATTTCTAGTGATCTCATACACCTATTGTGTGGCCTTGAGTACAGTGTGGTTCATCTGTGCCTGAGTTCCCTGTAAAATAGAGATGACATTTTCCACTCTCACAGAAGTATTGTGAAATGAAATCATGTTCATGAAGTGTTCCAACTGCTTTGGGGTTTCACAAAACACATGTCAACTAAATTACTTTTTCTTTATTAGATGAAAAATAATTATGTAAGAATAGTGTTTATTTAGTGGCTTAGTGATATAACTAATAACCTTTCTTCTTTTCTTTGCCTGTTCACTTCTACACAGTAAGACTTTCTTTGGAAAGTGGTTTCCTTCTACTTCTATTTAAATTTGTGTCTCTTTTTTGTGTTCTGGGAGCAATGAGTCATTGTTGCTGCTTTGTGTGACTTCTCTGGAGGAAATCTAGACTAAAATAGCAAACTACATTAAAAGTGAAAAGAACAACATGAAAATTTATCCAGGGTGTAACTACAAACTTGGAAAAGTGAATAGCCTTGTGAGAACACCTAGTATCATGTTTGGATTTGCACAGTAGTAGTAAGCAACTGTAACATAGCACAAATGCATACGTAGAAATATTTTGTATGTGTATTGAGGTCCCTTCCAGTCCTGCTTCTTTAGGAGAATGTGAGACTCACTCTTGTTAGCTAAAAACGTCCACATGCTAATGCTGTCTACTCTAGTTATCAGTTTGACTCTAAGGAACATTTTAGTATGAGCAGCAATATCCAGGCTTTGCTGTGTAATTGTTTATCTCTAGATGAAGGCTGAACTATGGGATTTCACATATTTCTATCCAGACCAGCCAGTCGTGCATAATAATTCTTCACATTCCTGACATCCTATTCATAATCCATCCTCTATGAGGATGTTGCTGCCAAAAATAAAAGGGAATAAACTGTTAGAAAAATCCCTGAAATTTATCTCAGAATACTTGTAAAAGAACCTATATTGCCAGTATTTTTGGAGTTTCTTCTTTCTGACCCAGAATACGTAATTTAAACCAATAGGCCTTTTTTTTACTTTTGAAAGAATTATTTAATAGTGCTTAAACCCTTGCTGTATGTAAATGGATTCTGTCTCTAAGAAACATCAGACCACATTCTTTCATTTTTTCCCCTTTCTACCAGTTTGATATGCCAATAAAATCACTTCCCTGTACCTTACCACACGTCTGGTTTGTAGTATGGCATTTTGGTGAGAATTTTAATGTTCAGTCTTAAACAAATGTGAAAACTTTCTTAGTTAATTTTGTTTTTACTTTGATTCCGTAAACTAATGGAATCACAGTATTAAGTTATGCTGCTTATTCTTCTGGGAGAAAAACCAGGAATTTGTACATGACCTTTTGGTTTTTCCAAACACAGTAGTAGCATTTTGTTTGACTTCTATAAATGAGTTAAGAGTTTGATGTGCTAAATTGCAAAAATTGAAAAATGAATAAAGTTCCTTCTGGAAATAACTTAGGATTTTTCAAAATGTCTCTCCTTCTCCAGGCTGTCTCTGATGTGTCCTTTTTTTGGTATACTCTAGGAGTAGGTCTGTTACTTGCAATATTGTGGTCAATTTGAGACATAACACATGGAAGCCCTGCCATGGCAGAAGGAGGTTTCTGTTATGCATTATAACCGGTTCCATAGGAAGAGTTGGGATACCTTCTATAGTGTTTGAAAAGCCTTTTTTCCGTCAAATACTGGAAAGCATCATAGCTATTTTATTATTTTATACCACCTACTCCAAACCCCAGAAACTGAATATCTGCATATATATAAAGCCTCTTAGTATGAGGAAGGGCAGGAGAGGAATTAGGTTATCCAGAGTCACAAAAGCATTATTTTCCATGATGCAAATAGTACTTTCTTAATTCCTAGTTCAACCCATGGGTAGCTGAGGGTTTTATCATCTTTTATTAATGGAATGTAAAAATGGAGAAGGATGAATAGACTTTGGTCCTATTTTTGTAAGACTAAGTAGTTCACTGGAAAATGATTGTGTTATTCTCAAGATGGGAGTTGCTTACCTTTTCCAGCAATTTGTCTCCTCTTCTTGTTGATGTATGCTAATTTAGAGTTCCTTTAACTGCTAATACATTCGATTTTTGTTTGAGGTACATCTTGGCATGTTTACATGACATAATAATTACAGTTAATTCATACCTCTCCAATAAACTCACTTCAAACTGAGTACTTGCCAGCTGTTCCTGTGAAAAGTCTAGGGAGGAAAAATGATCAATTTGCAAAATCATTCCCTTACGTACAGTAAAACTAGTAGGTAATATAATATATTGAAACACAAAAATCAAAACATAATTACATACTATATTTTTATTTCTCTTAAAAATAGAGGACCATGTTTTTAGTTGAGATGCTCTGTTAGAGGCATTAGTGATGGCATCTGGAGTGACTGGTCATTACAGGATAATGTTACCAGCAGTGTTGCAGATATATAGTGTGATATATATGTCTCAATGACTGCCACTCCTGGGTTGTGGGAACCTGTCTAGCTACAGTGGTAGACTATGGAGGAAGGAATCACAAAGCAGAAAGTGCTGGCTTTGATGGGGCTGGCCCCAAAGAAGCAGAGCACAGAGCTGTACAAACATGCAAGTCACAGCCTCCAACTGCAGCACTTAGGATGCAGGCAGCGGAGGAGGCGCAGGGTGTGGAGTACAAAGATAGGTGTTTCCCCCTGCCCCTGCTCTTGCTGTTCTACATGCAGGAACAAGTAGGAGAGAATGTGTAGAAACAAGAAGTTTCTGAGACGGGCAGAAGGAGGAGACTTGTAAGCATGGTGATGGTGAGCAACGGGAAGGAAATGTTCTGAGCTGCCCTCAAGACTCTGGTCTTTTGTCCGGTACTGTTCTTTAGCTTAAATAGGTCTCCTCCCTCTCTGACGTTTACTTGCTGATGTGTTTAAGGAGAGTAATCCTCTCCCATCTGAACCCTCATTTTGTTGGACTAAACAAGCTGAACTCTTTTAGCTTTCTCTTGTAAGGTGGTTTCTTCATTTCCCTCATTGTCCTACTAGCTCTGGCCTGCAGCTGTTCTGACTTTAATTTATCTTCCTTGAACATGGATGATAAGAACTATATGCAGTATTCTGGGTGAGGTCTTATGACTTCTGGATGAGGCCTTGTGCAATGGAATGAATATTTCCCTATCTCTAAAGGAAACAGCTCATCTGATGCATGCAGGATCACTTTTGTCTTTTCTACGGCTGCATCGTACTGTTGGCCCATAAGAATTCTGTAATCAACGAATGCACGAAGGTCTTTCTCATCCTCTGTCATTTCAAGATGATAAGCTTCCAGTTTATTACTCGTCAAATTCATGATTTTATGCTTTTATACTATTAAATTGCATCCCTTGCATTATTCCAGTCTCTTAGGTTCTCTGGTTCTTTCAATCTTCCTCTGAACTGACAGTGTGTCCCAGCGTCATCAGTAAATGTCTATACTTGCTGTGCCGGGATTATTAATGAAAATATGAGTTTCCATCAGGTTCATTGCTTGTTTGTCATGTATCCATCCTTTCCCTTTGGATTGAAAGCCCTGAAGGGGAGCAGTTATCTCTTTGCTATGTTTATATGTTTGTGCTCAGCCCAATGAGGAGTCAGGCATTTGCATTGTTTCAACATATATTTAATAGTAAAGCACCTGGGTTAGATCCAGTTGAAAGTTATGGGACTTTTGCCTGAGTAAGGAATTGGGAATAGGCCTTTCTCTGTAGTCTAAAATGGTATTACTAGCTAATGTCGTGAACTTAAGTGGATACTGAATAGAAAACTCGTGCTCTGGAATAAATTATTTTTTCTGAGGATAACTTTTCCCAAACCTATAATGTACCTATCTTTATACTAAAGCGGTTTAAATACAACCTTATCTGTGCCATTTACACATGTTTAGGCCAGTACTGCAAGCAGAGATGGATTGAGTAATGCAACCAAATATTAATAAGATGTATAGTATAAAGAGTGCCAGTGAATGTAAAATAATTATGTTGGCTCACTAATTAATTTTCCTCTTTTAGGATGAACGTGAAGCCAGAGAGAATGTGAAGAGAGAACAGGATGAAGCTTACCGCATTTCACTTGAAGCTGATAGAGCCAAGGTGTGTGCTTAGTGAAGAAATCCCAAAAATGCACTGAGTAATTTCATGAGCGACTGGACATGTATTTCCTCAAAATGGATTGAATTCACCCTGATCCAGAGGACCACACAGCTTCAGCTCTGCATGTCACTGGAGTACAGTCCTGCACAATGGAATATACCTCTTTATTTGTAGGACTGCACAGAAAGCCACGTGGGCTAGGGACAGAAGTTATACACAAACTGGTTTAAGTGATCAGAAACTGGTGTAAACTTGTAACATAACAGAAGTTCAGTGCACATAAACCGCTTTCAAAATGGCTGAAACTGGTTTAAGATAAACCTGGTTAGATGTAGTATCAGACTTAACTGATTTAAGTCAAACCGGTTTATGGAACTTCTGTCCCAGACCCCTCCCTTGTTCAAGTTAGCGCTCAGTCCCCCAGCACCCCAGCATGCTTCCCAGCCCTGGGCTGGGCTACGCTGTCTGCTCCATAGAGCAGGGTTGGCCCCACTCCTCTGCTCCCGAGCTGGAGCACTATCACTGCTCCAGCTGGCTGAGAAGGGGGTGGAGGTGGGGTTGGCAAACCTGGCTCCAGACTGCAGCCGGGTCTGCCTGCTGGGGGTGGAGCAGCCCCTGCCAGGCTTTTCCCCCACTCACCACTGGAGTGGGGAAGTAGGGTGGCCAGATCCTGGGCTAGGCAGAAAGAATAAGGCAGAGGGTGAGAGGGGGCTTTAAGCCCCTGACCCCCACCTAGGACTATGGCTGGGGTCTGCCTGGCAGAGTGCAGCAACCCCTGTCAGGCTTTTTTCTGCTCCCAGCTTTTTCCTGCTTATGCACAAGCAAGTACTAAATGACTGCTCAGTAACACCTGTGCAGTGCACCCCTCATGTAGACGCAGCCAGTCTCAATCATATCTGGCTCATGAGCTGGGTCTGGCACTTTCACTTGGTCCATGGGGCTCCGGCGGGGGACCACTGCCAAATTCCCATGGACAGAGCCACGCTGGGGGGATGTGTCAGGGAGCTGGTGGTCTGTGGGAGGGAAAGCAATGTCTTCATTAACCACCGTGCTGCCACTACTCACTCGAGGGGCCTGATCTCATGTGACACAGAATAGAGTAAGTCTGTCTGTGTCCAAGAAGTGTGGCATCTCAGGAGACAGTCTGGGTGAGACTGCTGGCACCAGGAAGTCCTGAGATGCCACATTTCCTGGATACGCTATGTTTCCTGGAGGACTCTGGAAAAATCTTTTTATTTTACATTCAGCCTTTTAAAAACAAGGTGCCGGTGTTATTTGAGGGGATGTTGTATGTGAGAGAATACAGTAAGTCAACAAACAGGGTTAGCTATAACTTGAATATAATTGTGATTATTGTTTCTTTCTTTTTATAGAGGGAAGCTCAAGAGAGAGAAATAGCAGAACAGTTTCGTTTGGAACAGATTCGAAAAGAACAGGAAGAAGAGCGCGAGGTGGGACAGTCAGCCCGCTGGGGCAACTTTGGGGATTTGAGCTGGGGGTGGGATAAGCAATTTGCAACCTTTGTTCCAAGTTGACTGCATTTTTTGTGTGAGCATTAAATGCACAGGACACTCTCCAATTTCTTATAGTTTTTAGAAAATTTAGAATGATTCAATCATTTTATTCCATTGGTCAACTCTGTGTCTTTTCTACAAACCAGTCTTTCTTGTACAATCTACTGCTCTTCCAATTACTTTGGACTGGTAAAAGCATCTTGCCTTGGTTCCTGCATTTGTAAAATGGATACAGTGTTTTCCTCTGTTGCAAAGTGATTGTGAGGTCATTTGTTTAATAAAGTGGAGTTTGTGGTGTGCTGGTCAATATTAGCACTTGTATAGTTGTGCCAGTTAATCATCACAACCCTCCTAGAGGTAAGTATTAATATTCACATTTGTTACCTGGGGAGTATTGTGGCTGATGGGTTAAGTAATACCACAGAGGGTGTGAGCATTAGATCTCAGATGAGAATTCAAGAGTTTCTAAGCCTCTAATTTAGCTTTATCAGCTCTACCACAACTGTTGAATTAGACCAAGATACTACACCAGCTGTTTGGCAGGGGCCAGTTCAGTGTATACACCTAGGAGGAGTCTTATGATGGTCTTGGCTTTATCAGTTGTAGACCAAATGGCATTATTTCATACATTTATTATCAAGAACCCACCTTCATACAGTTCAACTACTCTCCAAAACCAAGGGCTGTCTAGTGGTTGTATTTATGCGTCTCAAAGGCTAACTGTGGGCAACTGCAAGGCAAAAAATGTTTAATCAGCAATTCTTAGAGAAAAATCATCATGACAAATCTCTCAGCCCTACTGACCAGACACTTTAAAAACTTCACTTTTATTTCACCTATGTTTTTATTGCTTTGTATGGAAAAATACATACTTTAAGTGGAAAGCTGAGATTGATTTTAATATTTATAGATCCCTAAATTACAGAATCCTATAGCCAAATCCTGAAACCTTGTCTCTGGAGATTCTGTTTTTTGAACATAGCATCACAGATGGTTTTCAGTTTTTGGATTTATTTAATTCTTTTTCTGGTCAAGCATAATGGAGAGTAGGAAAAATCATGAGCAAACAAGTTGCATAACTGGTTTGTCTTCCAAGTGGTGTTTTCTTTTTAATTTAGAAGCCCAAAAATTGATCTGTTGATCAAGTCTCAATTTTCTTTGAATGTATAATGCAATTTTAAATGGTCAGATACAATGATAAAGAATCCTGTTTTAAAGGATTAGTGAGTCTAAACAGACTCATTAGATTTTGGGCTTGAGACATTAAATGGGAAAGTGTTTCCACTCAGACTCCAGGTTAACGACTAGAAGTCGAAAACCCTGTTACAGTGGGGCAAAAACTGTCCTGAATTAAGTCCCTTGCCTGTTGATGCATGCAAAATTAATGAAATTAAAGTGCAGAAAAGAAGGATAAGAGATGAACAAGAAGAGTGGCCTTAATTCTTTAGTATTGTTGTAGTAAAAATAAATTACTAATAACATACACATAAGGGTTTTAAATCACAACCACAAATGTATTTACAAATCTGTGCCAGGGAAGCCCTTAGTGAGTCGGTAGCTAATCCCTTGAAAACCCAGTCAGCCGCCGTGCCGGGCAAACCATCCCTGTAAGAGACACTGATGCACACCTGAGCATGGTACAAAACAGGTCCCTCACCAAGATGCAGTATCTCAAGGGAGCAGATTGCTACCTTGTCAGAACCGAGCCATCATGCAGGTGAACCCTGGAGCGGAAATCTAAACCACATCTTGTGGAAATTAGCTAGGGACACTTTGTTCCCAAACTTTTCAATCGTTAAGCTTTTGGCAGACCGAAAGAGCTGGACTCAGATTTGGGGGCAGCTGCAGGTTGCCATTGAGCTCTCAAGGGGCTTGTCTGGAGACACCTCTGGAAGTGTGGGGCAGAAGTTAAGGTGCTAAGAATATGCTACCACCGTACTGATGTTTCCCAGAGGATCCCCAGTTTCAGCCACTCAGTCCCTCAGGAGTTTGATTGTTGCAATACAGCTATCCTATAAGTGTCCTGTTTGGCATTCTCCGAAGGAAATGGCCTGTGCAGATTGTAGGCTATTTCACAAGCAGTCCCTCTTCCCAGACTGTTTAGCACAGGGGTGGGCAGAATGCGGCCCGGGGGCCGGATGCGGCTCGCCAGCCCATTCTAACTGGCCCACGGGGCCCCTAAAAAATTTAGAAAATTAATATTTATCTGCCCTGGGCTGCCTGTCATGCAGTCCTTGATGGCTTGCCAAAACTCAGTTAGTGGCCCTCTGCCCAAAATAATTGCCCACTCCTGGTTTAGCATGAAGTTCCGCCACACATTCCTTCTTGCTAAGGCAGCCTCATGCAACAAGTGTGAAGATTATGCACAGGGCCACTTCTGTCTTCCGCCTTCATTTCCAAGTAAAGTCCAACTTGGTGATAAGAGGAAAAACAGCACATTAACTTTCTTCCCCCATATCCAACCCCCAGAAATCTGTGCATCAGGCTACCAGCCCATAAGGAATGCTGGAGAAATAAGCATTGCTCTATGCATTAAACAGCTACCTTGAACAACTGTATGTCAGTGGCTTGTGAAGTGGTCCATTTGTTATCCATTACCTTCTTCACAGAGCCATTTTCAAACCTAGATAATGTTTGAGAAGGGCTTTGAGAATCTCAAGTAATATTTTCAAATTAAAAGTGCTGTGACCATACCAAGTGATGGAGTACATCCCTAGCCTTGTTTAAGTCATTGGGAGTTTTGCTTTTGGCTTTGGTGGGCTTAAGATTTCACCCATCATTAACACCTTGTTTGCTAATAATAAACAAGGGCATATTTGCAATAGGACTGTGCGAAGCTTCAGTCCCTGATTCAGTTTGGCGGAGATTTGGCCCGATTTGGTAGCCAAATCTCTGAATCCGAATCGAATCGGAGCACCAGAGCATTTAATTTCTTTGAATCGATTCATAAAGATTTGGTGATTCAGACATAGACACAGCTTTAAATGTTTTTTCTACATACCTCTAGGTAGCAGGCGGCTTGTGAACACTTAGATAGTGGGACTCATGGAGTGTCCCACAGGAGCACAGAGGGGGTCCCCAGCGTGGTCCCTGGCGGACCTGGAAGTGGACTGGAAGTACTTCTGGTCCACTTCTGGATTCACCACCAAGCATGTATGGCCTCCCCCCCAACACTTCTGTGGGATGCCTCCATCTGTCCCAGCATCGCAGCGTTTGAGCCGCACTGGTACCTCGAGATATGTAGAAAAGACATTTAAAGCTGTGTCTATATCTGAATCGCTGATTCTCTGAATCAGCATCAAATCTTTAGATTTGTATTCAGCCGAATCGAATCAGGGACAGTGATCCGAATCAACGAATCAAATCACTGTCCCTGATTTGGTCTGAATCTGAATCCGAATCGAATAAGGCCTGCTTTCCACACCCCTAATTCACTGTACATATATTTTTGGAGTGGGTTTAATAATGCTATACATTTATATAACAGCTCTTACTTACCTGTCTTTTTCTGATCATTAATATAATTTTCTTGATCTGACTCTCTTATAAAGAGATTTGAAATCTGGCATTATATTTTCATTTAATTTTCCTCTTGATTAAAGTCTGTGGAACTGGTAAATTCCTGTGTAAATCATATCCTTTCATTTTTCCCCCTCAAGTGACTTAAATGTATATTTGACATTTCAGTCTTGTGTACTTTTCTGATGTATGAAAAATTGCATTATACAGCTGCCAAAAAGTTAGCTACCAACGTAATATTTTATTCTCTAAGATAAACTTGATAAGCAAATTGTGTAAACAATTCACCTTGCATACATCTTTCTGACCAAGGTAATTGCATCCAAGAACCTGAGCATGTAAGAGCTTCCAGAACCTTTTAAACAGTGTTGCATCATGAATAGTTTATTCAGTCTGAACTATAGTATTTAGTGTCTTGGAAGAGATGCACTCCTTTCTCTGCACCGTGCTGCAGCATTTGATCTGCTCTTAACTCCTGTTGCTTTCACAGGTCAGGAATCCAGTTAAGAGGTGATTAGAGGGGAAAGCAGAGGAGCATTGCAGAAAATAGGGGTGTAAGAATTCTGTTGTGAATAATTAATAGCTTGCAATTCAATGAAGTTACTAACAAACTCGTATGAATCAGGATTGTGGCAGCAATAAGACTTCAGCAATTGGATTGCTTATCTTCTAATTTATGTGATTAATGTGCATCTTCCTTCTGTCTTTCATCAAGTAATCCTGCATGCATAGAAACAGTAATTCTCTTCCGCTGTATTGTACCTACTATTGTGCCTTTTCTAATACAATAACCTTTGGAAACTGTTTTCTTACTGAAAAGCTGCAAAACCGGTCGACATTTCTAACTATAACTGGCTTCCTTGTTTTAATACAAACTGCAGTAACAAAAATAAAAAGATCTATTTGCTTAGCAAAACAAAGGGAATTTTAACAATGCTATTTACTAACGCTCCTATGTTCAAGTATAAAGATTACTTCTAGTCTATTGTTCTGCAACAGTGTTTGCTTACAGAAGGGGTTTTATGTTCAATCCATATATTTGAAATCTGGCTATTGATCTATTCACATCTTGAACATCCTTTTTAACATCAAAATTCACATTGCTTATAGAGATCTAAGAGTTGTTAACATGATCCATCTCATAATTGTTTTCTAAGCTGGTTCACTGGTGTGGAATATCCATTGTAAATTGTCATTTTATGTTGAAGCCTTGGAGACTAGTTACTTTGGGGAGCTAGGTATTCTTTGCACAAAGAAAAGAGCTCTAATGAGCTACTGTTGTTTATTTTTTCTGTAATATAATTGATCGGGTTCAGTAAATAATGTAGCATCTGTTGTTATACTGTGTGGGGAAATGTCAAAACAGAAAGATAGTAAGCAGGTGGTTGAGAAAGGAGAGAGAGACGATGAAAATAAAACCTATTTAAGATATAATCCTATAGTAGACAGACAAAAATGAACTCGAACCATTAGGATGTTAGAAAGCTTTTGAATTCGTAAAGACAGCGCCTGGGATTGCAAAGCCTGAACAGAACTCTACATATAATAATTTATACTGAGATGTAATTTGCTCAGATGTTTGTGCATAAGTAGCAGATTGTTTAAATGCTCTTGTAACTTTCTCTGCCCGGTTCCATCTCTCATATGATTGTCCCATCAGTTGCTCCCGTTAAATGATTTTGGGATGATTTTCAAGACGTAAATGGCAAAGAGTGTCTAACTCTCCATGAAAATCAGTGGGAACGTAATGTCCGTCTTTGTGCCTTTGTTTTCCCCATGCCATCTCCACTGTAACTGTTAGTTTTCACCAGTAGGTGCCTAAAGTTAGATCCCTAAATCCTTGGTTAAGCTGATAAATAAATTTGACCTGGTTTTCTCAGCTATGAGTTGCCTAGAACCCTGCTGATGTCAACAGGTGCTGAGAGTATTTAGCACTCTTGAAAATTAAGATGACAATTGAAATACCTACATTTTAAAATACATGTTTATATTTTTTGGTTACATAGACTTCTCTCTCCGCCCCTTGGCTTAACCATTATGGGTTGGCTTCCTATAGTTGTTATATCAAAACTGTGTGCCTATCCATTAAAATGTCTCTGTCTGGATAGCATCCTTCCTTTCCTCCTTTGTTTCTCCTCTGGTCCTCTCTCTTTCTCTCTCTTTCTTTCTCTTCCCATTTCCCCCCTCCTTGTTGCATTGCCCGTTTCTCTGCTAATCATCTTGTGAATGTGCCTGTACCCCCTTACTTGCCTTTTTTGCTGTATATACCTGGGTGTCTTCCATGTATTAGAATGAAGAAATGGCCCCATCATAGCATTTTGGTTTTGTAGTTTTCTTTTTTCCTTCTGAATTGCTGTGGAAGAGGGGTTTCCATTTTCTAAGTGGTCAGTTATTTTGCCTAGGAGGAGTGCAGTTTAATAGTAAGTGCATTTATCTTTGTAAATACTTTTAATGGCTTTAATTTATACCCCTTAAGAAAGAAATTGGCCACTTGACAATTATTCCCTCAATCAACATTTTCTAAGCCTTCTGCCAATCAAGTTACCTATCCCTGTCATGCAGTAAACTATAGATTTAATAATATGTGTTATAAAGGAGGGATTTATTTTAATTAGTTGTCTGGTGGGCTGTTATTAAGGAATGAATAAAGTGGTTTTGTCACTGAGACATAAAGCGCCGCTAGTGCTCTAGAGTACTATGACACCTCTTGGAGTTCTAGAATAAAAAATGGAAAAAGCCCTGACCTGCTGTTCTTCTCACTGACTATTTAAAATTGAAGCTCAATAGTCCTTTTTCTTTCCCTAGGCCATCAGGCTCTCTCTAGAGCAGTCCTTGCCTCCAGAACCAAAGGACGAGAGCACTGAGTCGGTCAGTAAACTTCGTATACGAACGCCCAGCGGAGAATTCTTTGAGCGCCGTTTCCTGGCCAGCAGTAAGCTGCAGGTTGTCTTTGATTTTGTAGCTTCCAAGGGATACCCTTGGGAGGAGTACAAGCTGCTGGGTACCTTCCCTAGGAGAGATGTAAGTAAATGTCCCTTTTATGAATAAACACTACTAAAACGTTGTATGCATTAAGATGGCAAGTACATTACAGCAGAGGAAGGTTTGGCTTGGTGTCTTACGACGCTGACCTGCTCCAGGATGTTAAGAACGTCAGAACCTGATGCGTTGGCATGTTGTATAAAAGTTGCATCCAAAAATCCAAACTCAGTGAAAGATTAAAAAAACCCTAAATTCAGTGCAGGTCAGATTCATTGAGGACTGTGCATAGGCATCCCCAACCAGTCTGACCCAAAATCTTTTCTTCCCTGTGTTTAAAAAACAGTGACACCCATAAAATTCTAAAAACTCCTACAGCAAGAAGGATTTCATCTTCCTTCCTAGAAATTAAGATTGGTGCTTCTGATCTTCCTGTAAGTGATTGTTTTGTGTTGATTGATCAGATGATTAGAAGGGGCTCCATGTTAAACTATAAATAAATAATCAGCTATTTTAGCCCACACTGATAAACTGTTAATCTGCCTATGAAGTAATTCACAGAACCTAGTAAATAATCATTTGTAAATCCTACCTATAATACCTATGGTGACTTAGAGACATCCACTTCGAGTGACATGTAATCAGCACCACTAACTTACTGGTAAACCAGCAAACTTGAATTTGAACCATCAGTGTTTAAACCTGCCGTAAGTACTTTCACTAAACTAGATTTCTTTGAAGAAATCCCTCCTTTATTGCCTGTTTCATCACATCTTGGTTTGCATTTGTAGTGTCATTGATATTACTTCAGAAATAACTTCTCACAGACCTAATCTCTGTGTTCAGCGCAGACCCAGAAGGTGGGGAAGACCACAAAGATAGCAGTGCAAGCTGCACCAGGCAGAGATGACTGGTCATACACGCCCATGCCCTGCAAATGAGCAGGTTTAGGTCTGTGGCACCAGGAGAGTGCACGTTAGGGAATCTTCAGGGGACTCTGCAGTCAGCTGCATGGCCCTTTTTCAGCAGGGCAGCCCAATCACTAGGACATTTCACCATTTCCTGCCTCGCTGCTACCTCTGGAGGAAGTTCGCTAAGAAGAATTAGCTAGCATGTTTACAGTGCTATTTTGTAACGCCATCTGTTGCTTCAGGATTAGTATCTAGTTTATTAAAGTCCTATTAAATTACAGCACCTGCCCCAAAACTTGAAGAAATATTTGTTCTTAACAAGCTTATCATCTTAAGACTTGGCCTGATTTATGATGACTTGTGACATAACTTTCAGCAAGACTGTAGCTATCCAGCTGCCTTGTAGCATTTAGAAAGGAAGAAGTTTCTGATTGAGGAACTTGTCAGAAGACAGTTCAGAGATTTTGAGAACGACACAGCTGCACTCTTATTTTCTTGATCTTTAAAATTGTTAGAGAGAAGGAACAGATTTAGTGGCTGGAAGAGAAATTTCTTTGGATCCCATATTTGCCAACATGTAGAAAAGTCTGAAAATTAACCACAGAACAAATTGTATCAGCCTAATGGCAGTTCCACAAAGGGATGCACCCAAGAATAGCATGCAACCAGTCCTCAAAACTGTGAGGAGAAGAATTGTTAAGAAACAAATTATCCAGCAGTATGTGTACACATCCCTCCTCTGCCCCTCATACTGGTTACCAGCCCTTTCCTTATTACTAGACATTTACTAAATTTCCGCTGGTCCTTAGCACATCTATGGAGGCTGCCAACAAGGGTTCTGATTACAGGTTGTGATAGAGAGCTTTGTGGTTTAGACACCTGTCCATTATGAACTACACCAAGACCCCCAATTTATTCTACAAGGACTGCTGAATATCTTCCAGATGGTAAAGGTTTCAGGTAATATCAACATATGCAAAATGAAAGGTATGCTATATAAGTTTCCAGGTCTCTTTACCAATCCCTCAAGACATTTACTGCGCAAGTTGCCATTTTGTCCTTCAGAGAAGTAGCCACTAGAAACTTGTTAGAAACTTTCTCTTTCTTGCAAAACTTGATTGTTCATGGAGAAGTCATTTCAAAACAGGGTGTGGTATGTTGAGATGATGACTGGATTGTCCTTTCACAGCCTTTGTTCTTACACATGCCATATTGGCCACACTTACTAGAAAGAACTATTTTAGTTGTAAGCACGTTGATGAAATTTAGCGAAATGTGTAACTTTATATATTTTACATAATGCCATATTGCAACTGTATATTTATTTATGCTAAGACTCTGACCAAACTTCCCAGAAGCTTCTGAGGACGGCTCAAAAGAACCAAAATACTATTGAATTTTTAACGAGTTTCATGCCAGCAAAGCTTAAATAGGTTACACAAGGAAAGGAGTTAATTTACGGGCTGGTGGGCACCATCTATTCTGGTGAGATCTGGTAAATCTCTCTCAGAAGGTCAGAATTTGTGATCAACACCTTCTAAGGATCACTAAAGAGAACTGTCTTGGATGGTTTTCAGAGAGGTCCCAAAACAAAGAAATGTTTTGAACCTTCCAGCCTTTTTCCCCAACAGCAGCTTTTTCTATATGAACTGGGGGCAGGCAGAGCTAAACTGCCTGCCTGCAGCACTGCACCGAAGGCAGACACACTTCTTCTGGTGTGAGAGGTAGCATGCAGAGAGCTGCCTGGCATGGTAAGTTAGTGGTATCAGCGTGTCGTCAGGCACTTAGTTGGGGCTTCAAAATTAACTAACCCGTGACCCCTATGTTCTGTGACCCCTCATGGAAAGTAGGGAGAGAGCTTGTAAGAAATTTGTCTTGGACTTCATTATAATCTTTTCCTTTTTGTGAAGGTGCTGATTTCAGTCCTATACTAGTGGTACTCAACCTTTTGGCTGGCAGGGGCTGGATCCAGCTGCTGGTCCTGATCTGGCACAGGCCAGTCATGGTAGGGCCCCATGGAGTGGGGCAGGGGGCATCTCGGCTCCAAACTGGCCCCCTGGGAGGAAGGGGGAAGGGGCATGGCCCAGCCCCATGGGGGCATCGCTTGACCCCAGCGGGGGATGATGACTTGACCTAGCCCTGCAGGGGGGGAATGGGGGCTTGACCTGGCCCCACAGGGGAACAGGGCATGGCCCAGACCAGTGCGGGGAAGGGGGTATGGCCTGTCTCCATCCAGCCTGGTGGGAGAGGCCTGACCTGGCCCCAGCATACTGTACAGGGCTTGGGGATTTGGGAATTTAGCAGTGTGGGGAGGGTGGCCTTATTTATTGCCGTCACTTCCTGGCTGCCAAATCTCCCGATCCATGGATAGCCCTGCGGGCCAGATATGTGTGGCTCTGTGAACTGCATTTGGCTCACAGGCCAGAGGTTGAGCATCCCTGTCCTCTTCTAATCAAGTCTGTTTCCATTTGGTTTCACTGAACAGTCTCCTTGTCACTTAAAACATAGTCACAAGGGGGTGAATTTGTCAGGATATAGTTGGTTAACTGGCCATTATCAACTGATTCATTCATTTGGGCAACAGCTCTATTTTTTTCCCGTCACTGTGTTAAAGATGATGAATGTGGTGCTGTGTGGTTGGACTATATTTGTACCCTAAATTTGAGGGCTGTTACTTTTTCTCAGATGGAACAGTATAAGACGCATCTGTAAAGATTACATAAATGCAAACAATTATGGCAATATACCATGCTAAGCCAAATCATCTCATTTTCATTGCATCTGAGAGAGAAAATGTATTAAATTCTCTCTGACATAGTATCTATAAATCATAGACTTCAGAGACATGGTAGCAAAGAAATGTGTGATCAGACTTGAGATAATTGTGACGTATGTGCAGTTTTCTACTTAGTTTACAGATGAAGTGTATATCAGTCTTTTCTAGGAGTGAATTCATTTACTGTTGTTTAAACTTAATTTCATAGTTTTATGATTAACCAGGTTACTTCTGGGAGGTTAGCCTTCAAATCTTTAATGACTGTCATACAAATAATGTTGTTAGTAATTACCTTTTTTAGTGTAATTTAATCATAAAAATATTTAAGTTAATTTGTATATTGTCCTAATCCCTTTTAGGAATCCTAATTCCCTTTGGGAATTTGCTGTCCAAGGTAGAGAGAGAGAGTCACTCCAAGTCTTGCATTCATCTTTCTACTACTCTTTAAATAACAAAAATGAAAGTTGCATAGTACTGCTGAGGCCAGACTGTAGCTAGAGTGAAGTGGAGTTTGAGGAATCCCATTAATCGCTAATTAACTTTACTCCATATACCCATATAATCTCATTTTCAGCGGAACCAAAGTAAAGAAAAGCAGTCCAAAACTGTCTTCCATGTTACACGTCCTCCAGCTTCCTTGTAACAGTACAGAAACAAAACCTTTGCACTCCAGGCAATATTGTTGCTCCATTGATAGGCTGTGCACAGCTAGTCCCTGCTGGCTCCCACCTGCTAGCTACCCTTTATTGCAGTTTTAACAAAATGTAAAATAAAAAAAACAGCTTTATGCAACTTTTCACATTTGTTTTGCCTGTTTTTAAAAGAAAACCCTGCTGGCTGGGATGGTAGTTTGTGGACACAGAACTACACGAAGAATCGTTTCCTCTACATCTTAGTCCCTTGCAGATTTTGTAGCTGCTTTGTTACAAGGCTGCGGGAAGAATCCAGTGAGTTAAATCCATGATACCCAAACTGCATCAAAAAAAGGCCATGAAAAGAAGTGCACAGTTTGCAGTGGAGTCCCAGGCACTTTTATAGTGTCTTTAAGGGAAAGTTGATAAGTGTGCATCGTCGTCCAAGGGAAATGGTGAAGGTTGATGGTGGTCTCTCAGTTCAAAATGCTTGTGAATAACTGAGCTAGAGTAAATGTGAGGTGCGTAATATTCTGTGAAACTAAAAGAACAATTTTTGAGGTGAGGGAAAGGAAAATGCTGTGGCAAAGACATAGAGCTGCACATCTCTGTCTACAGAATCCACTCCAAGTGAGAAATTCCAGTGGCCCAGTGATCCTTCTCATCTATTGTGACCTAACAATAACACGATAAGAAATGATTCACAGGGATGGGCCAGAGGGTATTTATGAATATATGTGCTGTTGTGTTTGCTAGCAAAAACTGAAAAAATATGTAATCCTCCTGGGTTTGCTAACTGCATAGAGTGAACCTAGGTCTGAATTACATCTATTTACCCAGGTTTGGAACAATTTGAAGAATCCAGTTCCATAATGACGGGATTACCAAAAAAGTCATTACAGTGTAGGTTTCAGGAGGATTGTAACTACAGCCATAATGCATGGTCTTATTAAGAAGACTGCAAGGTGTCAGGGTCATGATGTCAGATGAGGAGTATCCCAGACTCCCTGTTAAAACCACTGGGGTTGGGGATGTTCAGAATACAAACAGATGCGTGGAACACCTTGCCAGTTTGGGCCCTTAGATTTAAATAAGACGTTTAAAGCAGATACTGTGCACTAATTAGAATACAGTGCACTGTTTGAAATGGGCAGGTTGGATGCAAAATACCAGAACTGGTGAAAACTCAGCATTTCCTTCTATGGAAAATTCTGATGATTTGAAATTTCCTTTGATCTCAAATTGAATGAAAAACTGACATTTTCCTGAAAATTTGGTTTTGGAGGTATCAAAACTTTATTCAGCCACTGTTTCGATAAGGTAAACACATTTTTGTTCAACTTTTACCATTTTGACTGCTGTATTGTAATATATATGCGTATGTGTGTAGGCATATTATTATAGTACAAAAGTCAAAACACAATGCTTTGATTTAATGACATCCTCATATTCCAACAGAAAAATATTCTTACAAAAATGTTTGAGACTCTCTCCAGAATACCCTTTTTTAAAGCCATTAATCCTGATGCCCCAACACAGTGTTGTTGAAATATTTTTACTTCCTCAGTAAATAAGAATTCATTAGTTCTTAGTTCTGTATTCCAATTGCTTACACAGATATCCTTGGCTAACTTAAAGTCGGTATCATAACCCTACTGTAAATACAAACTTCTACACATGAGTAAATACACAGATTAACCTTTTCTAGACACCACTTGTAGTTTTAAAAGCAGCAGTGACATTCCAAAGCATTGAAGTACATGCAGTGACTTGTTATTGGGACTCACCGGCTATGCCGTCCTTCTGCTAACACTGAGAGTGGGTATTAACCACCTCTTTCCTTCTAGGTACCCATGACAAACCAGGTACCAAGCTCCAAGGTGTATTTCATGGTACTGAATCTGGCCCAGTTTGTATTTTTGCCTCATACCTTTTGAGGACGTTCCCCTCCCCACCGCCACATTGGTGTTTTGTGTTGAAATGTCTGTGCTGTTGGTAAAGGCTTAGATTGCTAATTCCATGCTGTAAATGCAATGCATATAGTCCAGTAAAATGTTTTGAGATGCATGAACAAACGGTGTATGTGTATAACAACATACACTTGCCATTTTAAAGGAGAATAATGTCCTTTTGTAAGTGTTGCAAAATGGTGCATAGGGGCATAACACCCTGCCCATTTTAATGGTTCCTTTTTTTCCCCCCATCCACCACTGAATTACAGCCACCTCTGGCTTAGTAGCTATGTAACAGCACAGTAGCAAGCAAAGTTGGCCCCAGAGGCAGGAACATGATAATTCAGCCATTCCTTCCTGTACATATTCACTTTTTGGCCTTCTGTGAATCCTCTTTGTCCTTGAAAGCCATCCCAGGTACTTGCTGTTATATTTGCCCGTTTGCCAGCCACAACCATCTGCAGTTGTGTGTGCTGACACCTTCTGACAAATCCTTCTCCCTCCGGTGGAGAAGTGTGCAGAGGTTTCAGTCCCTTTTACAGGGCTGGTCTTTCACAACACTTCAGGGACAGAAAACTAAAGATGCCATATCTGATCGAAACTGCTGTGGGCGAGGGGTTAAGTGTACAGAATTAAATTACCCATGTTGGAGTTCGGCCAGGAGATCAGGATTAACACCTTGTGCTTGCAAAAGTATTGTGGTACCTTTAATGACTAACCGAAGTGATGAGGATCTTGGCTGTTCATCTCATTTGAAAGACGGCCCTTCCAGCAGGGCAGTACCCCCATTGCCATGGAGGGACTTGGGCACTGGTTCGTTCTGTGCTCACAAGTTTCCCCTGAGATCAAAGTACAGCCCACAGGCTTTTTTTTTCTTCTTCTTTCCATTTCCTTTTTAAGTGTACAGCAAGGGAAACCAATTATTTGAGAGTACTTCTTTTTAAGACATACTGGAGACTTAAGCTCTTTATTTACAGTATCTGGAGGCCTTAGTAAGCTAAGACTTCTACAGTATTTCACATTTATTTATCTGAGCCATAGCTTAGGATCAGGTGGTGGTTAAGTCACTTAAGGTTATTCAAATGCATCTAAAATGTTGCTTAATAATTCAGAACCAGTTTGCTCTGTTTAGAGTATTAAGATTTTTAAATCCTTTTAATTAGCCAGTTCCAACAGCAGTTTAAATAAACAGGAGGGAAAAAAATCTCTCCATCCTGAAGGGGAGCCACACTAAATTTCATCTAACCAAATTACACAGTGCACTCAGTGCAGTTAGGTGCTGATCAAGATCCCAGTAGGCATAGGGACAGACTACTCCTAATGGCTGCAGAAGTATACCAAGTGAAAAAGGGAGGAGCACCCTCCACCTTGCATTCCCTTCCAGGGTCAGACATGAGTATTAGTGCCTGAGTGCCTTCAGAGTCAGGCTCTGAAGTCAAAGCAGGGATGTCAATGATATGGCCCGCAGGATGGATCTGGCAAAGCAAGGTAGAGTTGCACCTTGTACACGAACTGAACCAAAGAAGCATGGTTATGCTTATGCATCTCTGATTGAGTTAGTGTACAAGGTGCAACTCTACCTTGCTTCTGCCTGACTTCACAGTAAAATGGCTAACTGCGTCTCTGCTCATTTCGCAGAATAATAGCTTCAGTGTGCTGCTGAATTACAGTGTGCCTGCTATTATCACTGGAGACCACACTGTGCTGTTGCAAGGCAAAGCCCTTGCAATGAAACAGTGGAGACCAAGAAACCCAGCAGATTAGGTGTGGGCCCAACAGTTGAACTATTCGGAAGTTGTCCAAAGGGCATGTGATCTGAATTTCAAATAGATATTTTAAATTCATCATCCTGCTGACTTTTTAAAGTTACTTTTGTAAATGAACCCACAAACTTTTTTTTTCACTTCCGTCCTTCGTTGGCTAAATCTGTAACCACTCAACAGGTGTTTCGGAGCCTGTTGTGCTAGAGCCAAAACAAGTCATTAAAATAGACCTAAAATGTTGCCTTCATTTTGAGCCTTAAGAAATAAATCCTCTCCTCATTGCAAAAGGACATACTCAGAGGAATAAACATGCTTAAGTTTTAAGAGACTGCTACAGTTTTCCCATGATTAATGGCACTTTTAATCATGAATAGAAAAATTGTTGTGTGACCTATGTAACATTTCCAAGTTGGTTTTAATCATTCATATTTTTACTACATAAAATAGTGTTTTTAAAAAGACTTAATTTAAAATTGGTTATTTTCTCCAATATAAAATTGCCTCTATAGATGACATCAGAGTTTCTATGTCATGCCTTGCAAGCAAGAGATTTATTTAAAATAGTTGAACTGATAGGGCACACATTTGTCAACCACTGATCAAGACTTTCCAGACAGGAATTACATGAGGCTTCAGCTGCTAATGGTCATCAGTTCCTTTCTTGCTTTCAGTTGAAAAAGTCAGCTGTCAATGGTAGTATTAGGAACCACTCAGAAACTTGCATGAGATCAAACAATAAGAAGTGCTTTGGGTTCGGAAATGAACTCTGGTTGTATGTGAACTTCCCCAAACTGACCAGCGTTGATTGCTTTTGTTAAGAGCATAGTATTTTGGTTGGTCCTGCGTTTTGGGTGTTTAAGCCCTACCAAACTGATGGATCCCAAATTCAGATGCATAGGACCACTTAAAATTATGATCAGAACATTCACCTCTGCACTTGAGGTATGTGCCATCCTGATGGTTTTACTCTTTTCAGTGATTCTGTTGCTCACAAAACATGACATGATGCTTTTTTGAGTAGAAGCTACAAAGAGAGTGGGTGATCTGTTCTGCGCCTGTTGAAGTCAACAGCAAAACTGGACAGATACCTGGAGAATTCAAGTTGCTGAAATGTAAATTCCTTTTCGTGGACCCCAGGAGTCTTGTGAGTGAGTGTTGGAATGATTCTGGCTGCTCAGAAAGGTTTTGGATACTGCACCACCAACTTTTCAACCTCTCTGGCTGGATTTGAGCACCACTGACAGAACCTGGTCATACCGTATTTCCTCACAAGTAATGAATGCACCAATTTCCACCAGTTAATTTGGTGGGTGGGGGGTGGGGGCGAGGTGTGGGCTATAAACAGAAAAACCCCAATATATCCCAGTGGATTCAGCTTCATTTGGTGAGTCCAGTAGGGTGATGGGCAAGCAAGAAAAAGTAATCCCACTGTCCACAGGATGAGAATATTCTGTTTAAACATGTGCCCTTGGCCAGGAAAGCCCCTTTTTCCTAGGCCTGCTGCAATTCAATTAAATATTTCTTTCAGGCAGTGAGCATGTTGTCTGACCACAGAGGGATGCTTTGAGGAATCTGGGAAACTTGACTCTGGCACTGATGGTCCCTGAGATGCTTTTTATTCCCCCCCACAGAATATTAATTCTGTACATTTTGTTTTTCTCAGGGGAAGAAAATATAACATCAAAATACCTGTAAAGAGTCTTGGTAACTGTAAGATGTTCAAATGGTGTGTCTCGTAACTAGAAAGATTTAATGATCTCCTGCTGTTTTGGTAATTGGATAAGTAAATACATCACACTGAATTGCCAAAGCAGTCCTGTGTATGTTATTGATTCTATCTCTTTACCTATCTGTCATCGTATTTTTATATTGTGCTCATCACTGTGGTATCTGAGCACCTTAATCCTTTGAACTTGTATAAAAATCCTTTTAGATTGTTTTTCTATAAAGTCAATTAAATGGCTGCGAATCCCATTACTGACTATCTCCATTAAGTAATTGAGCATATATGCATGCCCTGCAGGTGTGTATGTAGCCAGTGCGCCCAAGGCAGAGACTGTTGGGACAGTCCGTCCAAGGACCTTCTTTACAGTATCGTCCCAGCACTTCTAGCAAAGGCCGGAGCTCCTAATACCTCTGTGGCATGATCTTTTTTCATGTACTAAAATGTTTAAAATGACTAATAACTATTAATGAATTTCTTATTAGCTGAGATAAACTGTAACTCTGGAGATGCTTGCACCTCACACAAATCCCCATGATTTCAGCAGGTGTGCTTATAAATAATTTATCCTGTTTGTTCTGTCCAGGAGAAGGGCATCTCGGAAATAAATACTCTGTTTGTAAATCTGGGGAATTCTTGGTCAGGCACTGCACTGAATGGCCTTTTACAGCCAGGAGGATGCGCTGCGTGTCCAGTGTACTCTCTGTAGTTCCAGTGTGTTTGTATGCAACAGAAAATGCTGCCTGGGATTGTATGATTTCCAAGTGAACAACCTATCCCTCAAAAGAAGTTATCTATGAAAGGAATCCATCTTTTATGTGGTCTAAGGCTCCCTCTGCGAGCCTTAAATGGGGGAAAGGCTACTCATTTCAAGACATCCTCTGACAGAGGTACTTTTGATAGACCTACTCACAAGAGCAGGAATAAGTCTGTGCCTCATAGTCAACTCGAGCAGAGTAAATTTCAAAAATCAACACATAAAGGCACAAAGAGCTGTCTGCTGAAGCACTCAAGTAAGAAAGCCAGGGAAGGTAGGAAATGTATTGCCCTCAGGCAATCAAATATGTAAGATTGTTATTCAAGCCACAATACTGTCTCTAAGAAATGGTACCAGTGTTGGCACCTGGCCCTTCAATGCGGCCTTTTCTCTCCTGTACGTATTCATTTGGTTCTGAAACATAAAGGAAAACAATCAGCAGTACCAACACTATTGTTACCAATTTTTATACTGCCAAGAAATTTGACGATATGAGATTTCCCAAAATCCCTGGTTTTGGACTGACTACTTAAGCTTACTAAATTCATACTTGGAATGGTACCAGGAGTGTGTCAAGTTAAACCAAGATATCTGACCTTGGGATCCTCTACCTTTATCTCTCAAAATGTCCACAACGAAATATAAAGGACTTTCTCCTAAGAAGAAAAATGTACTTAACAGATACTCTTCCAATGAACATCTCTATTTATAGCACTTAGAATCACAGGAAAGTAGGGCTAGAAGGGACCTCACAAGTTCTAGCCCCCGCTCAAGGCAAGATCATCCCTGACTAGACCATCCTGGCTAAGTGTCTGTCCAGCTTGCTTTTGAAAACTTCCAAGGATCCACAGTGTCTCTCTTGAGTCTCTTCCAAGGCTTGACCATCCTCAGAGTCAGAAAGTTCCTCCTAATCTCCAACCTAAATTTCCCCTGGTGAAATTTGAAGCCATTACTCCACGTCCTGTCCTCTACGGCCACAGAGAAAAACCCACTTCCATTCTCTCTGTAGTCACCCTTAGTATTTGAAGACTGTTATCAAATCCCCACCCCCTCCCCCAAAGTCTTCTCTTCTTCAAGCTAAATAACCCCAGTTCTTTCAGCCTTTTCTCTTAAGACTTCCTTCCTAGGCCCCTAATTAGTTCTGTTGCACTGTGGTGGACTCTTCCCAAACTGCCCACACGCTTCTTGAAGTGTGGGGCTCAAAACTGGACACAGTGACTCTGAGACATTGGCTGTGTAGTTGCCTAACTAACTGCACAGTAAAGGTCTCAGTACCCCTATTAGGGTGCACAAAACTAA
>NW_017728907.1:52013354-52014865 GCF_001723895.1 Crocodylus porosus | reverse complement strand
AGTATAACTACTCTTTGTTCCTGTCCACTGTTCCCAACATACCTTTAAATAAATATTGGCAATGGTAAATTGAGCTAAGGAGCACTCCACAGTTGTATCTGCATACCATCACCTTTTTCTGGAGAATTTAGATTTTTTGTGTACCCAATGTTCTTTAAATTCTTAATTGGGATTAAAGCAAGTATTTCCACCTATTTACGTCTTCTCTTTCATGAGTGTGAGATCTAGTCTTCATTTGTTTGATGAAACTATTCAAACCTATGGCCATATGTTCCATGAGATTCCTTGTTATGAAAAACTCATTTCTGCTCCCTATTGCTTTGACAAAAAGAGTGAGAGAAAGATTGGGACTAGCCTGCAGTTTTTCACATAACTAGTGTTACTCATGCTTCACCCCAGGTTTCTTCTAGACGGGCAGAATTTTGTACTCATCAAACAATACACTTACCAGTTCATCTTCCCAAAGCCCTTATGACGAAGTGCTACAAAGCCCAGTACTTTAGGTGGCTGGAACAGTCTTTTTATGTGCACAAAACTAAATCTTTAGATCATTTTCACACATTGTTGAAGCCCGTGTCAAAAGCATAAAGGGTGCAGTACTTTTTATTCCAAGATTATCATATTTAATATAAACAAGGTGACTGGTATGCAACTAATACAAGTAAAAACTCCCTCGACTTGACTGCAAGTGACCTCAGTTGCATCCTTTGTAAATATTTCAAGTTTGGAAATGTGTAGGGCTGCCACTAGTCCTCAGTATATAAGATTCCTATTATATCTAGAGTTTCCCAAGCAAATGATGTCTTTAGAAAGCCAGTACTTAAATCACTGCTTGAGAGTCTCCAGCACTGGAAATATATGCAAATAGTTACTCAAAGAAAAAGTAACAGGTGTTTTTGCAAATGTGCTCCCTTTATAATCCACCATCATACTGTATCAGAGTGCATGCAGGGCTGGTGTTTTGGTTACTGAAGGTAATGAGGGGTGGCTGAATTGCCCAGCCCCCTCTGTGCCCGGAGCGGGAAGAGCACAGAGTTCTGATCTCTACTCCTAGGGGATGCACAAGTAGCCACAAGTGAAATATCTACTGGCAGCACATCTCAAAGGACAAGTTACTGCAAGTAACCTTTTTTGTTTGTTTGTTTTTGGCAAAACTGCCAACCCTAAGTGTTCAGAAATCAGACACCAGGCTCCCCAAAACGCCGACATTTGTTTAGATGTCTGATTTTTTTATTTTTTTTTTTTATCATAATAAATAGTGGGGGTTTTATTTGAATGCTGGTACTAGTGTCAGGAGAGTTCATGTTTTCAAGTTTTTTCCTTCACAAACACAAGGGCTAGAACACTTACTTTTTAAAAGTGCAAGTTTGAGATTTTCATATAATCACATGACTCCAAGATGAGTGGCTTTAAGAAAAGCATCAGTAGTTCATGTTTCATTATAAAGATGGGTTAGTTAACAGCATGGCTGTTTGGTTTATTGCTTGTTACACTTTGTTAGTATGTTCAGG
>NW_017728907.1:51995918-52012334 GCF_001723895.1 Crocodylus porosus | reverse complement strand
ACTGAAGCTTCTCTCAGCCCTAATGTTCAGGTCTGTATAAAACATGGAGGATGACTTGATTCCTCCGTTACTTGTCTTACATTCTAGAGAGGGAGTAATACAGACAGGCACACAACACCCTGGAGGAGCAGAATCTGTGCCCTAGACCCTCAGCTGGTATATATTAAAGCTCCACTGAAATCATTGGCAGTTGAGGGGCTGCCCCAAAATCTTAGAAAATTATGGGACTTGGGGGGGGAAACAATGAAATTTGGGTGGGGGGGAAGGAAATGCTGTAAAAACACATCTGTCTTTGCTGTACTAATGCTGGTAAATATATATATAATGTGTGTTTGATCTAAAGTTGTGTTTTAAAAAGAATGTAGAAATCAGAGAAATATGTTTAAAAACAATATTAGAGACTTGATGTGTCTAGATTTAAGCTTTTTCTTTATTATAAGACCAGGATTGTTTTACTGAATAGGACATAATATTTTTCTAGCTGGTTAATGATAATTTTCTGTAATTAAAATTATTTTCTAATTAATTCTGCTAAACCCAATCGAATTGCATATATTTCTACAAAATACACACACGGTGCCTATTTGTGCCCATAGTTGAACCTATTACCCACATAACCCTTTTACAGAGAGATGATTATTTTAACTGGTAGAAAGGATTCACTGTATTTGTTTGTGTGTGATACCAAAAATATAGTTTTTTAAACAGATTTAATCCTTTACCAGGTGTGCATTTAAGTAATTTCCACTGCATTTATACTTAGAGGATTAGTGAAAAGAGTAAAAGAACTCTTTGTCCATTAGATTCAGGAAATGTATTCATGCGTGTGAAAGTGGTATAGAGGTTTGTGCTACTCAAGAATTGGATCCTTGTCTTGGAGTGTAGAGGGAGGTGAAGGGTGTGATATTTACGTCTCATGGACATGCCGTAATAATTGTATATTCAGTTCCTTATTTTTAAATGGCTTTCCTGGGCATTAAGCCAGTTTTTCTTTATCTTTTCCCTGCAGGGTTTGGGTGGGTAAAGATCCTTACCTTTACAGCTGTATAGAATGTGAATATGTAGCAACACATGTAGGTCAGTTGAGGTGAGGATACAAATATGGCAAAAATGATTTGAGGGGGGAAAAAAAGATTTTTTTTTTTTTTGCTATAAAAAACAGTTATTAGAATTCTTTAATTTTACATTCTCAGTTGAAACAGAAAAGCTGTATGTTTAGGGAGTTCATTTTTGCCTTTCCTTGACTGGTTCCCATGAACCCACAGAATTCACCCAAATTGGTTTTTTTTGTTTTGGTTTTTTTTTTTAATTTTAATAAAAATGGAAATAACCACTACATTTCAATATTTTTTTTGCAGAGGAAATGCAGAAGTCCCAGTACTGTAATTTGCTTCTTTATACGTCCAGTCCCAAATCACTCTAAAATTAATTCTGATATAATGTTATTACAGTCAAATGGCTAATACCAGAGCAGTGTAAGATAATGGTCAGTGTTTCCAAAACATGTGTGGTGAACTAATTTACTGTAGAGCAATGGTTCTCAAACCTTTTTTTTCACGGACCACTTGAAAATTGCTGAGGGTCTTGGCAGACCTCTTGAACTTTTTTTTCCCTACAAATCCAGTGGTAGTTGGCGGACCACAGTTTGAGAACCTCTGCTGTAGAGTTCTCTTAAATAAATACCTGTTAAAAGGACGCATTTCCTATGTGCTAAACTGAAACAGAGAACTACAAACTGTATTGTATTTCATATAATTATGCTTTTTAAATGAAGATCAAAGACTAACATTTTAATGCACCAACAACTAAAATACTAGAAAACTGTCTAGCTGGTAGAAAAAATTCTGTTCACAAATCCATTTATGTACTGCTACCAACTATAGTGAGGGCCTGCTTTCTGGTTTGTGCAACAATAGCAAGATCTTGCACAATTTTAAAGTAGGGAAATTCAGCCCATTTATTCTTCCCAACTTCAGTCATTTTGCTAGAGGAGGTGAGAGTTTAAGGTGAGATGAGTTTTGTCCTGCAAGTGGAAATGGAATTGGCTCTGAGTTTTAAAGTTTGCACAGGTAGTAACGCTGCCCAACAACTAATGGTCCAAGCAATGTTTGCTTCTACATATGCATTAGAAAGTCCTCAGTGGGCATGTCTACACATGCATTAATGTGCTTTTCCTAATGGGCATTACATTTAGTACCTCCAATGTGAGGTACTAAATTAATGCGCATTAGGTTGCCGTAATACACAGTAGTGCAAGTGCACACTTTTTTAGGTGATGCTTAATGCGCAGTAGCCTATTTTATTGTGCAGTCGCATAATAGCACAATTTTTTGTGCCATTTTAATGCACAGTAAAATAGACTACTGCATATTAAAGTGCATGTGTAGACTAGCCCAGTTTCCTGTATACTGTTTTTATCAGCTTGAACATTAGCAAGTTGGATGTACTTTTAGCTTCCAAATATTCAGTCCTGCTCCCAATTTGGGTCAGCTGACAGAGCCTTTTCTTAGTTCTCTCTTTGGGTATCACATATAAGATAAAATACTTAAACCTTTGCAAAACCACTGAATTTTTTTTAAAGCATTATCTTGACTCCCTTATTGGGGCCTACTGTTTGCTTGGCCTGCTCTCATCACCAAGTAATTTGTGAAAGATCTCTGACTGCAAGTGAGCAACTTGCATGCATCTGGGTGATACAGGGTTCAAAAATAAAAAGAAAATTATGTCTTAAAAAATATTTGTGTTGAGTGCTTCACTTAAGGAGGATTTTAATAACAAATACAGTAAGTCACTTAAGCATGGGAGTAAATCTTAAGGGCCTGAATAGTTTTAATGTTGAATTCGACTAGTTAGGTGTTAGGATTAAGTATGAGCTTTACTGACTCAGTGCCATGTGTGCCAAGTCACGATTAAACAATAAACAAGGTGTTTGAAATATTTTAATTCCGTTTAATATATGTAAAATACAGTAGTCTTCAGATTTACATATTACAGACACCCAAGAATAGGATGAATGAAACCCATTACACAAGAACACTGTATTGGCAGTATTAATATTATGTTAATATAACAAGCTATATCAATTGAATTAATATAGTAAGATTTGCAGTCCAAGGAACTGTAGCCATGTAAAGCCAACTGGGCAGAATATATCCCACGAGATCAGTGGGCTCAGACGCACCTTTGTTGGTGACAGTCATTTTAGGGCGTTTGATCTCTCTATGTATACAACTCTCATGGTATCCAAATCTTTTAAAATGCATTTCAAGTTGCAAGATACCTTGCCTATTATTCCTATATGTAATAATTTCTTTACCAATTCAAACCGCTTCTTTTGGTAAGAGGTGTGTTCACTAACAAGGCTTCTATTCTTTGTGATATACAACATATTTACAAACCACAAATAACAAAGTAGAAGCTGCAGAAGGGTTATGGTGTGATAATTAAGTACAATGGCGACCCATATGAACAGAAAATGCCAAGGAGCTAAAACAAAGCAACAACAGCTTTGTTTGTTGACAGATGTAGGAGCCATATTGTTAGTTAATTGGGTAACGGTGTAAACATTTACAAACTCTGCTGTCCCTCAGTGAATTAAAACAGCACACTGAAATCAAGGGTGAAAAACAGCGCTCAGCACTGCTGCAGGTACTCAACACTGCTTTTTACTAACCTCCTAAGTATAAAGAAATTGAGAAAAGGACATCGTTCATCGTTGTTAAGGTAATTCAAGTTTGTAAACCCAGGAGTTTTGATCAGGATGTGTATCATTAATTACACTCCAGTGAATAATAAGTTTCCATCTGGTTACAGTCTGGAGGATAGTGTTCATTAACCCTGCCTTGCTTTTTAAATCAGTTTTTGCCCCATGCAGGAAAGGATCTCTCTCTCTTGCTCGCTCTCTCTCTCCCTCTCCCTCTCCTCACCTACCTTTTCTTGTTTTTACAACAAAGGGGTTGTGGGATTTGAAGAGAGAGGATCTAATTAGATACAGGCTTGAACTGAACAGAAAAAGAAAATTGCTTCTCTCAGGTGAACTGTACTTTTTTGTGCTGGGAATTATAAAGCTCCCCATATACTTCCCTTTCAGTACCTATGTGCAATGGACTGTAGGGGAGAATACTAAAGCATTAAAAAAAGCAACAATGTGCTTAATTAGTATAATTCTGTAATCACAAATTTAAGTGCACTACTTCGGTTGTTTTTTTTTACATAACAGGTTTGCTTTCTAAGATAACCTTTCAATAATTTAAACTATATCTGTGCAGGAATGCATCATTGGGGCATAGATAGCAGGAATCCAAAATGAGTTTTAAGAGTCAGGTTGTCTTTACCATTTTTTTTTTCTCTCTACCATTCAATGATAACTAACTAGGGTATATAAAAACAGGAAAATATATCCCAGTTTAAGAAATAAATATATGTATCTATCTATATTTTTGTTGTGTTACACTTACAGAAATGCATGGCATTGATTTATTAGATGGGATAAGGGAAGCGATGAACATACTTTAAAAAATGTAAAATTAACATCTGCAAATGTGTAATAAAACAATGAGAACTAAAATGAAGTTCCGTACGCTATTAAAGAGTTACAACCAAGGTAACAGGCAAATATTTTACCTCTTCTTAGCAACGTTTTTACTCTGCTCATTTTAGAGTCATTTTGCAAATTGTCAGTTTAATTTTTAATTGCCTTTTAAAACATGTTAGTGCACCAAATTGGTAATGAGCAAGACTCATAGATTTCATAGACATATGAAATACCATTTCTAAACAGGCATCCCATTCTAAAGACATACATACCGTTTCTAAATGGCATCTCAGAATAAGGCTATACTCATTCCTTAAGTATTTATGTCAGTAAGGAATTTTCCTTTAAAAGTAGTGGCATGAGATGATACTGCTATACTAGTGAGTGGCATGATATAATAATACTTTTAAGGTTTGTATGCATTTCAGTGTTGTTTTAGCATAACAGTAATAATGCGCTATTCATAAGTAAGCCCCCAATAATAAACTAGTGTACTTGCACAATGCAAACTGTTAAAAACTGGGTTAACAAACAGAAGTAAGTTGCAAAGGTATAATGAATTATTTCCAACAACAATGAAGTAAAAGTTAGCATTTGAATATTTATACAAGACTTTGCCATTGTTGTTGTAAAGATATGACGGTTGTCGTATACAAAAAGGGAGTTACAATATAGGAGTGTCTTGTCTGGAGGCCTGTGGTCTCCTCCCCACCGGTTTGTATGTGTAAAACCTTTCCTTGGGTGGTAGTTGTTGGGAAATCGCACGTGTGCAGATCTAGAGACTAATTCCATACGAACTGCCCAGGCCTCTAAGTAGGACGGTTTCCAGAGCCCCAGTTCAGCAAACCACTAAGTATGTGCTTGTGCTTCATATTAACATGGCTTCAGTGGGGATTACTGTATGCCTAAAGTAAAAGCAAAAGGCAGTCGACAGTGCTCAGCACCTGGCACAAGTGAGCTCTGCAGTGCAAATTTTAAATATACTTGACACACAACGTTGTAGATGGATGCCTACAAAAAGATTCAGAAGTGCCCTGGTGCTTGGCACCCATTGAAATTCCACCGTTTGCATGTTTAGGTACCTTAAATGCCTTAAAAACATGGCCGTGTTTTCCAGAAACAGGGCATGAAGGCCTAAGGGACATACGATAGTTCTGCCTTTTTGCACACTCAACGCTTCCACAGAAGTAAGTGAGCATTTAGGATTCACATGAAATGCGGGGCTGGGAATGCAGTTGCCTGGGAACGGTTCTTTTGCCTTCCCCCACGGTGGTGTACCAGAACCCATCAAAATAACAGAAACTTGGACCAAAAACAAATATATTTACCCTGAAGAGGATTGAGAGGAGTTATTTACTTTCCTCTTAGTGAATGTGTAGAAGGTCGTTTAAAATAAAGAAACTGTATATATACAAGTAATGTATGTACCAAATTCCCATTGGGACTAAGGGGAATGATATTTGTGAATCCATCTGCCAGAAATTAAGACAGTTTTGCAGAGACTATTAAGCTGTATTGCTGAATATAACAATTTGCAGGAAATCTATTTATACATGTCTCTCCAGGTTCTTTTCTTTTTTTTTATCTTCACAGGTGACTCAGTTGGATCCAAATAAATCATTACTGGAGGTAAAACTGTACCCTCAAGAAACCCTCTTCCTCGAGGCAAAAGAATAGCTTGAACCAGATTGTAGGACTAGTAATCCTTTGACAAGCCAGAGGCACAGTGTCAGGAGAAAGGCTTCTATCAAAATCACCTTGTACTGTCATCTAACTCAATTCAATGTCACAACTCTGCCTCTTGCAAGAATCTTGAAAAAATAAACATAGCTACTTAAATTTCCACATTCATGAGTATATGTTTCCAACCTCGTTTAAATGAGCAGAGGATACTATTCTGCTATGAACACTGAACATTACGACTCTGTTGCTCACTTATCATCTGGCTTTTGTTATAATTAATGCACTGTTAAAATGTGAGTGATTGTTAAGTAGAATTTTTACTCCTCAAATGCCCCCTTTTCACCAAGAAATCTTGGACATTTCTGCCTGTACTTTTGACACTAGAATGCTGTATATTTGATATCTTGCTGAGCCAGTGCTCTCATATATATGCATTTTATTTCTGTGTTTGAATTTCTACTTTGCCACCTAATTTAAAAAGGCAGAAAAAAATAAATAAATGGGACATTTTCAGCCATGGAAATTTAACAGTATTATAGTAGAAAGCATATAATTTTTTGTTAGTACCTTCAACTTCTTTGATAAGATGTAAGGTTTTGTTTGAAGAATATAGTTTGACATATATGCAAGATATTTATTTACTGGTTCTGCTTTGGGTCTCAGTTCCGATTCAGTTTAGAAAGTATTTTCCATTAGATTGCAGTGTGTGAAACTGCTTATTGCATGATGTGAATATTTAAATATTAGAAATGGGCCAGTACCAGAGATCTGGTATCTTGCCAACACTTCAGGAATCAGCTGATATTGAATATCAGCTGTTAAAACCTTTCAAATACCAGATACAAAAGTTCTTTATTCCTCATTGTGGAAGAAATGGCAGTTCCCATTTTTGCATTCTTCCTTTGCTCTGGCACTTGTTTGTATCCTATTACTCTGCTGTTTTAAAGCACCTTGTTTGTTCACCCAACAATAAGTATCTAAAGAGATGATGTAATAAGAAATCTGCCTTATTATTGCACACTTTTGACATTTTAACAATAGGTTACAGATCTGGTCTCAGACTTTAACAAAAAATCCAGTTCTATTGTCTGAAAAGTATGCACCAATTATCTTGTACCTCACGTGGAAAAAAAAAATGGTACCATATATTCCTAAACCATAGAATGAGTACAGACCATAAAACATAGTTTTGATTTTTTTTAAATCTAGGCTGAAAGTGTACTACACTCTCCCACAATGAGAGTAGTATACAATAGCATTGCAGAAACATCGGCTACTAATCAAACTCATTTTTGAAAGCCTAGAATATTAATTTCCACATTTGTTAACATGTAGCTCATATTCTTTATCATAGCAGATTAAATGCTGAGTTGAACATTTTATACTAACCAGAGTCAAATTGTAAACGCCTTTCGTTTTCGTTTCATTTTTTCTTTTGGAGGGATGGTGATCATGAAGGTGATATGTTGTTGTCTTTACAAAAAATGCAAAATTCAGAGTGGGAAAAGCCTTACTGTATCTTTATGATAATTCTGCAATTAGTGAATCATCACAGTTTTAGAAGTGATGTATATGTGACACGAAAGGCTTGAAATTTTAATAATCTAGAGTCCACAAACACAAAATAATAATCAAGAGGATGGCAAAGAAGTGTAGTGGAGAGCTAAGTGCAGACACATGACTTGAAATCTTGTGCTGCCTCTCGCAGATAAAAATGAGTCTAGCAAATCTAAAATTAACATAGGTTGCAAACTAGAATGACATTGTTTCCACAAGCAGGCACTGCAATTCACACCAAAGCCATTTCAAAGGGGATGTTTTAGCTTTTCTTCTTTTTCGGATTAGCTCTTCATTTTAAGCTGGATATTAAAAGGAGTTGCTGAAATATTGCAGCATACAGCAGAGCACCCTTTTAGTTAACTTTTTTTTTTATATTTAATCTGTTCTAACTTTTTTTGATCTCATCATGTTTTTTTTCACTCAACTTCATTTCTGTATTTTGACTATATTTTCTTTCCTTTGATACTAGTTTCATAAAGTTATTAAATGTGGCTTGAATATTTGTTAAACCTGTTGAAGTCAGTGCTCCCAGTCCTGTCCCTCCCCCTTCATCCCCCCCAATTTTTGTTTGGCATTTTTTTTCTCATCTTGCTCATACCACAGTATACACTACCATCATCAAAATGTTGTGGTGATAATTAATGGACAGTGTTTTAAGTGGTGATATTGCTGCCCTCTTCTAATGTATAAAAATCCATTCTCCAGAACTGCAGATAAGTATATCATTCTGTTTGAATAAAGTGTTTATGATTTGGGTTCTTAAAGATGTTGGGCTAATTCTGAAAAGCAACCTTCTGGATTTGAGTCCCTTTTTCCAATAAGGCCCAGAATGCAAAATTATTGCAGTGTAGATAAATCCGTATCCTATGCCATCATTTTCTGTTACCCTAAAACAGGCAAAGTATTCACATCATATGATCTGCCGGCACAGTTAATCCATCAGCCGTTATTTAGACTAATTTTGTTATGTACTATAACCCTAAAACTGTTACAATGTTACTACCGAGCATATCACTGATTCTGCTTTTATATCTTTAGCTCCCTCATTAATGGATTATCATTAATGTGATTAATGCATTAATATTAAATCTTAAGGAATTATTGTTAATTAACGAAGTGCTGGCTTTGACTATTACCCTTAGCACATTATGGTGAAGTTGGAGCTCTTTCTGTGGCTTCTGAGGAAACGTCCTGCTTTTGGCATTGCTGTTCTAAATCAATATTAGAGAGTATGCAAAACCCAAGTGTTTCATTTGTATTCTCTTCATCTGCACTTTTAAATTTAGTGAGGGTATTTAGGGTGGCTTTTTTTAATAGAACTACTTTTTTAATGTAGCAGAACAGGACTTCGGCTTTCAAAAAAGTGTACCTTTTCATTGATATTAGAAACATCAAATAAATTTGCAGTTGCAGAAATGTTCCTACTAAAATGTACGTTACCTGTGCTTAAAACGTGATATGCTTTCACTCCTCTTGTGTATGTGTGGGAGAGAAACGGTGTCTCCAAGGCCCAGATCCAGGGAGGGAGTTAGGCGACTGGCCCCATGGGTAAATACACAGCCACGAGTTAGGTATTTAGGCACAAAGGGATTTAGGCTCCTTACAAAAGCACAAAAGGGGGCAGGTGCCAAAGGGCAGCAGAGTGAGTGGGGAACCAAGAGGAAACACTATTAACAAGTAAATCCTACCCTTTTCTGTGGCTTAGGCACCTTTCTCAGTGCCATCGGGGGTGCCTTCCTCTGCTCAGGATTTCACAGCCTAGAACTCAGTCGTGCAGGTAAGTGCCTCAACCTTGTCCAAATATTGACTGAGAGACCCACTCCGTTCTTTCAAAGCAGTCATGGTGGTCCCTGGGTTTCTTCCCTCGTAAAACAGTTCAGTGGTTGGCGCCTCCGTTCAGGATGTGGTAGATGTGGGTTCAGTCCCCCTCTGCCTCCAGGGATTCAAACCTATGCGTCTTCCCTGGCAGCAGAGCGCCTTGGCCCTCAAATAGTGGATTATGCAGGTGTGGTAGATGCTTCGTGCCTCCTGTTGATGGAAACTTTGCACGGGCTGCTTGAAGAGTCATTGGGCCAGAGGTCTAGAGAGAGAATGAGCACGACTCGGAGCACTCGCCTGGAAGGAGGGAAGGCCTGGGTACTGGTTCCTGTTACAGTGGCTATTTTTGTCTTTTTTCCGAAGTGGATGTTAGATTGGACTTAGGCATGAAAGTCCTTTTGTGGTACAGCTGCTTCTCTGTTTAAATATGGGATAAATTTTGCAAAGGTTTCATAGTATTGGAGGATTACATAGTAAATACAAGCACTGCTAACATTCCTTACTTTGTTAATGGTTTGGAGAAACCCATGTCACACCATATTTGGTTTCGGCAATTAGTAACTGTATAACTTTTGCATTGCCCCTCAAGTCTCACCAATTTAATATTTTGAGGTTGTCTACATAATTTTTTTTGTACAGTCAGTCCATTCTAACTTCAATTTGTTGATTGTTTCTTAGTCTGGTGTGGAGGGGTTTTGTAAGCTTACATTAAAAACATTAAAGTAATCTTAAGTGAGAATTCTTCTTGGGTAAAAAGCATTCATCTCTCATCAGTATCATAATTCTCCAACCAAGTCTGATGAATCATTCCATCCATTACTAGTTTGATTCAATGACCTTATTCTCTAGCTAACTTTCAGATGGCTCACAATTTTGGGGTTGGGTTTAATCTCCCAGCCCTGGATAACCACCAGCTCCTTAGCATTCAAGCTCATATCCCTCTAAGTGGAACAAGTTCAAAGATAATGGAGCTCCTTCACCAGTTTCTATTCCACCAAGCCACTTAGCCAGCGCATGTAACAAATGATTGCCCTTGAAAGAACCATCGTTTGGGTTTTAGACACTGCGTTGGGTCCAGATATTCAGACCTTGAGACCTTGAGCTTTGGAGGGTTCTTTACATCCTCATTTTCCCCAATATGTCTACAAATCCTACTCATTGAAGTAAAGACAGCTTGCATTATGCAGAGCGAGAATAGTTTCACTTTTGAGTGTGTTTGAGCAGTCTCTGTTTATGCCCTACTTAGTGTCAAAGTAAACTCTTAAAACAGTGGTTGCTGGCCTGACTGTATCATCAAACATTGCAAACTGCATACTTCAAAACCCTTCCACAAATTTTTTCATAGCTGTCATGTTTTGAGTTTATAATTGGCATTTCTTAGTATTTAATTTGGACTTGGAAGCTAATTTTCCAGTCTTTACAAGTGCTTCCCCCCTTGATTATTTAGTAAAATAACAAGAATCTTACTATTCTATTTTTTTTTCTGATTCATAATTTCTGACATCCTTCTCCCATGGGTTGCGGTCCATTTCTAGTTTTAGCTTCCCACCTTTTTGGAACTTGCATTTGTCGTTTTGTGGAATGATCTCTGTATCGGTACAACAGTCTAGATCCCTTCAGAAATGCAAGATTCGATAATCCATCCGATGTGTCCACTTCACCCTTTGCAAACCCCTAAATGTTGCATTCCAGTCTCTGGCATAGTTCAGTAACAACCTTTACACAGTTCCCATTATTTAATTGCTGGCATCAAAACATTTTTTTTCATTTTGTAAAGTTTTCCTGACTTTTCAAAATAAATGAGTTGCGATATGTTTTCACCAGCTTTTTTATTAAAACCAAATAGCAGTAGGTAACAGAAACAACTGAGAGAGCTAAACACACACCCAGATTTTTCTGGCTGTTCTCAGTAAAGGATTGGAGGAGAGCTGGCTAAGTGCCTCCACTGTGAGCTTCGTAACCCTCGAGCCATCTTGGCACTCGTTTGGCTTCGGTACATCTTAGAGAAACCATTAGGCTGCTCTAAGTTGTACGCAGTTACCTCTGTTGCAGAAATGACTGTGACACCTAAAGACTGTACAACGATTGCAGCACTGGTTAGGCTGGGAGATGGGAAGTGTTCACACCGATATGCTGACTCAGTGCCATCCAGTAATAATATGATTCCCTATATGCAGACTGAATCCTTAAGGATCCAGTGAAGGTAGCTTTAATGGCCTCTTTGTGTTGCCGGGCTGGTGAAGAAGCAATGTACAGAGAAGAAAACAGAGGAACAAAAGGAACATAAAATGAAAGCAGCACACCAGAAACTGGACTGTTGAGAATAAACTGTCATGATGCATTCTGGGGCGTTACTCACTTATTTTTTTAACTTACTACATTTAAAAAAACCTGACTGTTTCTGACCTACTTTTCCTATGCAGTGTGCTCCGTTTCTAGTTGAAATTTATCCTGCACTCCTCCCTTTCCCTGTAAATGGTCTGGCCTGCCATTTTAAACACAAAAGGGTCTTCCCTGCAAGAAAAAAAACACAAACTTACCAAACAGGAACAGTAGAACAGACTGCTTGTCAAGTACTGCCAAATACACTAAGCAAACAAGCTGGAAAAAAGTGAGAAAATCATTTTTGCCAACTCCTTCCAGTTACAGTAATCTCAGGCAGAAGAGAGATTTTTTTCTGCTCAGACAGAAGGGAGATTTTCGAGCTGGTGGTGTGTCTATAAAGGAGAAGGACTCATAATGATCAAGCCCCTAAAAAAGGAGTTCATACAGAGTTTCTAAATACAGAATAAGCCTGGCTGAAGATTTCATACTCGGTACATTCTTTCAAAGGAATGTTATCCATAATAGCTCAAGCACAGCAGAAAATTCTGTTACCAACTCTTTGAACCAAAGGGTGAGAACGTTCTTCCAGGCCAAAAAAATTACAATTCCTAAAAAGGAATGCGAGGTCTTGTTCCCAAAAGGTCGCCTGAACCAGACCTGCAACGGGGCTAAATTATGCTTGCACGTAGACTCACTTTCATATAACCCGAAACTGAGCGATGCATTCCTATCCTATCTAACACAGGAAGAAAAGTCCAACTGAGACGCTGGACACAAAAGAAAACTGTTCGCTCTTGTGTTGGCTTCGAATGTGGGAATAACATATTATCCTTAAATCCACCAGGGCTGTCTCTGTAAGATCCCGTTGCACGGTGTAAGCTATTCAGTATTTCTTAGGAGCCGAAGGCCACAACTCTTCCTCGCGGTTTGTTTTGAGAGGGGAGGCAGAGTCATTTCATTGACAAAGGTACAAAAGGTCCCTGATGCTCCACTGTATAAAACTGGGGTGTGAAAAAATAAGCACGCTGGGTTTGAAGTGGCACATACTCTGTCTAAAGTGACCGTAGCCCCCAGGTCCTCTTCTTTTCTCCCAGTGCAACACCCCTCTTCCCCACTTTACATCGACATAACGCATAAAGGGGTTTAAAAGGCTCTTGGCAGAATGTACCCTTGTGCTCGTAGCGTCCTTCAGTAGGCACGGAGGGTCGTGTATAATATCCCAGACTCCTCGTACGGGGAGGAGTGCCTAGAGAGCACCAGTCTGGCTATACATAGATGACAAAGCAGCCCAAAGGGGCTGCACAAGGCTAGGAAGCTGGCCCGAATTTGGGGGTGAGGAGGGGGTACAAAGTTGGCTAAAGTCTGCATCTGTCTCCAATAAAGAACACAAATTTTGACTTGACGGAGAAAAGGAAAATACTGTTCTTCTTTCCAGCCCCAGGCTTAAGGATGGGAAAAGGGCATGGGTTTCCAGTATCCCCACGCTCTAGCAGATACAGTGGGAATGCTTCTACAGCTCCCGCGTTATCTTCTAGAGAGAAAATCTGCTTTACGTGCAACGGAGATGGAACTTATAACCAGAGTGAGCATACAGGTCTCTGCCCTCAGGAAATGAGCTACGTTTTGCAGGAAACGTGACTATTTTGAGGACTCCTCAGGTCAGAAATTCAGCTGCTTGATTACTTCACTAACGTGAGGAAAAATAAACTTTTTTTGTCATTTTAAAGGTGTCGGTCAACGTATCATTTATTCGTTTTATTTTTTTTAAGTTCATCATTAAAATGGCAATAAGCATCATGCCTGAGAGAATGGAACCGGTATCAGAAGAAGATTTAACAGGTAGGATTAAACATGATATATGACCCTTAGGATGAAAATCACTAAGTTAGTTCAACAGATGAGGAAAATCAGTAGTTAGCGAAATTGTTATCACATAACCCAAAAATGTCTGAAATACAAAAAAGATGACATTTTGTACATTTTTTCTTCAAATTCCTACACTTTCTATTTATATTATATTTTTAATTATTACTTTTGTTACTAAGTATTTCAGTCTATGATGCTAGCTCCCCTAGAGCCAGGCAGTAAAATCTTCAGGAGTTTTATCAATATGCTAATCTACATTAACCATTTAAAATGAAACAACTTCTAATTGAGAATCACATGTGGTTAACCAAGACAAAAGAGCAGGTGACCCTTGGAGCTAATGATTATTTAGAAATCATCAATTTTAAAAGAAACTTATTTTTCAGTTGCTGGAGGTATGGATACACTGGGGAAGGAAAGGGCTAAGAGGGGCAATCCCACCAACCTTTTTCTTCAGATGAACCATAAGTTACCTGATTTTATTTTTATTGCAGTTTCTCCTGTTTTTATAGCTTTTCTCCATGTGCCTTTTGCTTCCATTCATGGAGTATAATGGGGGGGATGAGATGAAGAGAGCAGCCCAATCATTTATAAACAAAAAAGTGGAGTTAAAAAATCCACTGAGGAGTAAACCAAGAACACCATGCTTTGTCAACTTTTTTGAGCTAAACCTAGGAAATTACCCAGGATTATACAGGGGCAAAGTTAGTAAAATAGAGTGAAGGTCAACACACTTCTTCTTACAAAGTTAATTGGAGCCTGTAAAATCCCAGAAAAGGAGAAGATCCCAGTGACCAGAAAGGGGGGCTTTGTTCCTCAAATCAGGGCAGCACTAGGCATGGGCATGGCCATCGGTCGGAGAGCAGCCAGGCGGGCTGGCGCAACAAAGGCCAAGAGAATCGTTTAGATGGAGGGTTTCCCGAAAATGCACGTGTCCTTTCTAAAACAATAGGAACGACATGATTCTTGAGGGATGCACGGGGTGCTGCCCCCCGGAAAGAAAGAAGAAGAGGAGTTCTTTCGATTGTGCTGGACGTCAGGCCGGTTTGCTTCTACTGCGGAAAGGTTTCATGTTTGCAAAGAATTAAATTCTAGCAGAGCAGCCCTCACCTCTTCAAGTCCCTCGCTGTGTTGACACCCAGTTAATACTTCAGGTCTCAAAACGGCCATGAAGGGGCTATGAAGTCTTGGGGGGAGAGGCTTCTCGGAAAGTAACAATGTACTTTCCACGTGGAAAATCAGAAGTGTAGAGAAGTTGAGTGACCTGTCTGAATTCAAGCATCAAATCCCTGGCAGAATTAGGAAAAGAAACCAGGAATCTGATCTTCCTTCCTGCAGCTCTCACTTTTAAATCTCTGTTCCGCCTGTCTGCGCATCTCAAAATCGTACCTGTTTTATTATCCTGGTCTTTTGCTTAGAAGGCTTTTGAGTCTGGCTAGTGTTGTTTGGCTGCATTCCCCGCTACCTTTCCTCCAAGTCATTGCTAACGAAGGGCTATGCCCAAAGGGAATGTATAATTTCTATCTGAGAACATGCAATTCTTTCTGCTCGGCCCTGCCCTGCCACTGCTTTCTCCCTCTCCGTTTCAGCCAAACCCTTTCACACAGTTTCAAATCTGCAGAAATTCGTCGCCTTCATGTTTCCCTTTTTGGCCTCATTTCAGTCACCGTTAACGAAGCTCTCTGCATTATGAACAATCACTGTCACTTACATGCCATGTTCATTATCACTTCTCCTGTAATGTTCTGTGAGTCAAGAATTTATCCTTTTCTACTTCTTGCTTGTAGGGCCTAATTCAACTGTCACTGTGAATCTTTATATTTGCTCCTAATGAGCTGGATCAATTCCTCAAGGATGGAGCGGGAGGAAAAGCGCCTCCTATGCAAGTTGAGCAACAGAAGTGTGCTCTGGGCCCTCTCGCGCGACAGGGGAGGACCCTCGCGCCCCTGCTTTCGCCCCCGAGGCCTGTAGCCTGGCAGGTCTCCGCAGCTATTTCTGCAGCTCCTACCTGCTGCTGCTGGAAATCTCTGCCTGAGTCACTGTGAACAGGATCGCTTTGGGCCTGAGTCGCCCTGAGTGGCGTCTGAGAGGCTGCGGTTCCCCCTGCTGCTTTTCTGTTGGCGCCGTCAGTTCAGGGTGAGAGCAGGAGCGGCCTGTAAGTGGTGGCAGCGGGGCAGGGGCCGCCCAGCCGGTCTGTCACATCTGGGGAAGGCGGCTTGGGTTCACAGGGGCTCCTGGGCTGGATACGGACACATCATCTGTATAAAATAAAATACGCTTGATCGAGGTGGGGTAGGTATGTGTGGAGACAGGCACAGTGCGTATGTATCTGTGTGGCCAGGGGGTGGGAGTGTGGGTGTAGACGCACACCTATGTATACACGCACATGCACTGTCCGCGCGTGGGAGAGCAGCTCTCCCTGCCCTCAGCACAGCCGGGCCGGCCGCGGGGCAGGAGGGGCGGCCCCCGCGCCCGGTGCGGGACGCCGCTCCGCACTGGCCCCCGGACCGGACACCGCCTCCCCCGACGGGGCGGCCGGCGCCGGGCGCGGCTGGAGGGCAGAAGAAAAACCAGAAATATTTACTTGTTATCCCCCCGCCCCGCGCGCAGTTATTTCAGTTTTTGCCACG
>NW_017728907.1:51961957-51989958 GCF_001723895.1 Crocodylus porosus | reverse complement strand
CCCCCCCTTGCCTCTTCATGTTTGTTCTTATCGCGGTTTAAGCCCCGCGCAGACGAGGGAGCCTGGAAAGCAGGATCTTTGCAGCCGGGCCCAGGCTTGGGGGCTCCTGCCCGCGGGGAGGGGGGCTGGGGTCGCCACGCAGGGCCCCGAGGGGGGCACGGAAACGTCCCGCTGCCTTCCCTTGCAGCAGGGAGCCACGGCCGAGGGGCGCGGGGAGCCCGCACAGCCCCGCCGCGGTGCAGCTCTCAGGCCGGCTCAGCGCCCGGCTCTAATGCCACTTTAATTGGAAACGCGGGGGGTGCGGCCGCCCCAGGCCGGGGGGAGAAAACCAGAAGGACTCGAAGCATCCGGATAAGCTGCCGGCCCCCTGGGCTGGCCCGCGGCAGCTGCTGCCTCTGGCCTGGGCCTGCCTGCGGGGAGGGGCCCTTCCCAGGTAAGCCCCCGGAGCGGGCCCTGCCCCGCAGGCCAGCGGGACACCCCTTCCTCTGGGCACGCAGCACGGGCCTGGGGCTGCCCTCCGCGGGGCAGGGGGAGCTGGCGGCGTGCCACCCGCTCTGCCCGCCGGCGGGCCGGGTGCGGTCCCGGAGCCCAGGGTGAGCCGCACGAAACTGCCGAGCCCGGCTGGGGCAGGGGGTCAGCGGTTCGGCCTCCCAGCTGCGGACCCCCGGGCTGCCTTTCTCCCCCCACGGCCACCCTGCCGCAGCATCTCTGCTTCCCTTGGCAGGTCCGAGCTCGGGGAGCCGCCTCCGGACACTTGTCGTACGTTGCGGATCGGAGTCGAGCGGCAAGGGTTTCTTAGGGCCGCTTCCCCGCGGTTGGGACCCGGCAGCCAGGTCCCTCCTGCTGGCTGCAGTAGGTACGCCGCTCCCTTCCCCATGTGCACGACTCCCCTCTCAGCTGGGCTCTTGTAGCATCTCTATGGCAACAGCAGCCAACTTTCACCCACTTACCCCGATAACTTGGCTCTGGCTGAAGCATAACTTAGGTCTGGCTAAAGCATGTCTTCCGGAGAGGCAGCCAATCTACGTTTGAAGGCATCGGGACACGGAGAATTGTAAGTCTGGTGGGCAAGTCATTCTCACATTAAGAAGTTGGGGCTAAAAGCTAGACCCAGGAGTTCGGATGTGCGGTATCAGAAGGGACCGTAGGGTTAAAGATGCTGCCGAACGGTTAAAAGGCATTTGAAAAGGCAACGATGAGGAGCTGGATCGTGGGACGTAAGTGTAAGGTGACAGATCCGGACAAAAGCTAATCTGAACGAGTAGCGTAGCAGTAATGTCCGGGAGCAGAGGAAGGGAAGGCCTGTGTAGTGGCCAATAATTTGGGAGCTTCGAATCAGGTTACCGGGGACTCGGTGTTCGTGAGACGAGATAATGAGCCCAGCGACGGGGAGGGGGCATGTCAGCCCTGGGATAACCGATCCACAGAAATAAGAGAACGACAGACCACAGACCTTACAGACTAACTAAATCAGAGATGCGTACGCTCCTGCGCGCCCGGGTTTGCTTCATTAGCCTCTGACAAAGTGACCTCACTATACGCGAGCAGAGCTGGACTTTTGCATCCAGTGCAAGGGCACTACACCTAACCAAAGACATGGAAAGGGAGACATAAGAGTATTACCGAGTGCAATATGTCTGTATTCAAGAAAATCACCTGAGCTCCGAGGCCGTGAAGGGTAACGATGACAGGTGCTGCCTTAAACCCAAGCAGAGCAGCTTGAACACTAGCTCCTAACAGAGGAGACTGGCTGAGCAAGAGGTCGCTCTCAGGGGGTGGTAAGCAGTAATTTTATGGTAGTTAGTTGTTAGTGCACACCTTGAAGTGACTTCCAGAAAAACGCACGTTACCTCTCGCAAGGCATTGATATTAGCCCCACTTACAGCTTGCCATCCAGGCCTGGGTTTAGCCATACCATAACGTCTAAGATCTACCCCGCGGACACTGATGCCGAGTAGACCGATTCTGCTTTGCTGGGGCCATGCCCGTGTCCTGCGGGCGTGCATTTGGTGCATAACCTGAGCGCAGCTGTGCTTCGCAATAACCCAGTGGGAGCGGTGCTTTGCGATGTCCCGGTTTCTCCCTGCCCCCCACGTGTGGCAAGTCAAGTCTTTTCTGATATTCCTGCCACCCTGAGCCACAGGGTAAAACAATGTTTCCTAAAAAAACATGATGGCACCTGGCAGATCCAGTCTGGCAAAGGGAAGGAGTGAAATCTGGCCGTGTCCACGTGCATGGATTAATTCGGTATATTAGGTGTGGGCGGGAGAGAGACATCTGCTTCACGTGCTGATAGCACGGGCAGGGCGTTTACACCTCACCTAGACGGTGTCTCTAAATAAGGGCTTTTCACCTGTTCCTTTCTCCTGTTCCAGGCACATTTACAACTGTAACGTGGCAGGATTTGGAGGAAAAAAGCTTCCTCCCCTCTTTTTCTTTCTCCCCTGTCTTTCCCTTCCTTTTCCTTATTGTTGGTCTTGTTTGGTTTCTTTTCCAGTGTGTTGCGAAGCAAGTGATGCATATTTCAGCTGGTTTCCTCTGGCGTAATTTCTCTATGCAGTCACCATGAGAAGTGACTGGGAAAGCCAATCTGATGAACTAAGAACAAATATACAGGACGAGCCAGCTGAAAGCGTCTCTGTTCTTAAATACTCCCTGCTGCTGTATATACCTTAGAGACTTCATAGACATTGGGGGTGGAAGGGATCATCGAGGCCAGCCATCGGCAAGAAGTCAGCTGGGATCACATGATCTCAGCAAGAAAAATATCCAGACGAAACATACCCAGATAGTTACTGGGCAAGTGTGATGGGCTGGCGTGGATGTGTCAACTTGGGTGTGTTGGTGGCAGCCTAGCAGATGAAGGAGCTTTTGTAGAAGGCAGCTTTTGCAAGGAAATCGGTCTCTGTTTTCAAATTGGAAGCAGAGAGTGGATCTCTAAGTTGCAAAAAAACTTACAAAGGCTTAGGGGGGAGAAGTTTCTGGCCTTATGCTTGGAGAGATGCTTGATCAAGACAGAGCAGGTGCCCTTGCCGAGCTCAGATGATGAGCGGCACAGACGGGAGTCAGGGACTTAGACGTGGTTCCCCAAACAGACAGGAAGAGCAGCAAGGTGTTGGTTCAAAACCAGTGCAGGAGACTGAGTGGCGAGGAGCGCTCCAGGGCAGCGGGATCGGGAGCGCAGGGGGTGCTGGTTTGGGAGGGAGAAGGCTGGAGACGGCCATCCGGAGGGCCGCAACGAGGGCACGAGGAGGCAGGATGTCACTGAGAACTGGCCCAGGCGTGGCGGGGATTTGGGGGCACGGCTACTAGATCGTGTGAGGATGCACTGTGATTCCTGCGTCGCTTCTCTGCCTCTGTGGAGCGAGGGAGTTAGTCTGAAGCCAGGCAGAAAGCAAACCCGGTACAGACTGAACTTAATCAGGCTTGTGTTACAAGCGTTTGTGAACCTGCGCTCACTTCCTCAGAGGCGCGCGGTGATGAAGCGAGCTCGGGCTCCTGGCAGCTTGCGCACCTCTGATTTAGTTTGTCCGGAAGATGCATCTCCACCCTGCCCTTTCCCCCTTCTGGGGGAGCGTCAGCGGGGGAGGAGGGTCACGCTTCTGGGACAGGCGGGCAGCTCGCGGGCGTGGGTTAGAGGGAACCTGGAGGAAACAGGTATCGAGTCCTGGGACGCAGGGGACGTGGAGGGGACAGATGGTTCAGTCCTTGAGCAAGCAGCGCGCGTTGTGCGGACAGGCTGAACGGGAGCAAGCCATCTGAGGCTGCGAGGCAGAGGGCTGGGTTGCGGTTTAGCTACAGCATCTACAGGTGTCGTTGCAGATAAATGTCCCCCCTGGAAAAGGGGTGTCTGAGGGAGAAATGGGTGACTCTGTGGACCGAAGTCCAGCTTGGAGGCTGGGGATGGAGGCAAAAGGGGAGGAGCGGGCCACACTCCCCCTCCTGCAACCGCAGGCCAAAGGGCCCGATGCCTGCGATGGGAGGACGAGGCCAGCCCGGATCGGAGCCTCGTCTGGGGTCAGGGAGCCCCGTGCCTGGAAAAGTTCTGCCAGGAGGAGCGAGTGCGGGACATGCGAGACAGCGGGTGGCAGCCCCACAGCTACCACCTCAGACTGCTGAATTTAGCCCACGATGCTCCTTTCTCTGGGGACCTGAAGGCTTGTGTTTGTCCATAAGGAGCCGTAACACTCGCATGATTTAAACATTTCTGTGCTTAAGAAAATCTGGTGCAAAGCCCAAGTGCTTTGCTTTGCCGGCCACGTGGCAACAAAGAGGCTACACCACGACTCTGAGTGCTTGTGGCTGGTGGGGGGAGAGGGCCGGTCCAGGGGGACTGCAGTCCTACATCCAAGGAAAGGTGCCAGATGGGGAGGGTGTACCCAGAAATGCTTCTCGGGGGCAAGAGCTGGAGACGGGGTGAGGGCTGCCAAGACCCAGCTGGCTCGGACGCACTTGGGATCTAAAGATTGGATCCATCCCCAATGGACTTGGAGAGCATCCACGAAGAGACTCAGCCAGCGCCGCGACAGTAAATATTACACAACACCTCTTTTGTTAGAGCATATTAGCGGGGTCTCCATCCTTCCAGCCATATCTGGTTCTGCTGACTGTCCTTTTTGTTTTGCAGGCGTTGCCGGTGCCCGAGCGCGCGCTCTTGCAGAGTAAGGCCAGGGGCGACATGGGTATCTGTCCCGTCGTTTCCTTCCCCGTTGCACTACGTGAGACGTCACGTTGCAAAGTGCCCATTTCTTTTTATACTTTCCTTCTTCTCTGAGTCTTACCTCTTACCGCATGTGGAACCTGATTGCTGTTTCCTGGCTTGTTCCAATTCTTTGCGCTGTTTTAGGACGCTTTGCCTTGTTCTGGAGCCAATGGATTTTAGTTAGTGAAGTTTGGGAGTTTTCTCTTGTGAACCAGAAACAAGAAGAATATATTACTTGGGTAATAGCGGGGTTTTTTAGCCACAGAACAGAATGCTACCTCTGTGCTTTCTCCCGGCCTCATTTAATCAGGAGTCTTGTTAGCTCTGCTCTTCATGATCCAAATATTAACTGTTGTCACGAGGAGGTTGCACGGCACCGTAACACTTCCTGTGGTATCCACACATTGCTGGAGCTTGCCGGGGGAGGACTCCCGGTTCGCTCCAAGAGATTAAATGGAAAAAGACAGGGGAGACTTGTGCGGCGGGAGGGGCATTTCCACGAAACAGGTTTGCTTCTTGTAGGATGCCACTGGAAAGGCACATTTGTCCCATATTTGTGCAGCCTGGTTTGATTCATTTTGACTGGATTATTCTCGAGGAGCGAGCATGTTGCTGCAGGGAGGCACCGTGGTCTGCGGTGAGGGGTTTTGGGTCTGAGCCATGGAAAACATGGCTTTTTTCCAGAATCTGCCCCTGACTTATTGCTGTTGTGTGATGTTAGTGGCCCCTGTTTTCAACAGTGACCCTTAATTTGGGTGCCTCCATTTTTGACGGCCCAAGTGTGCCTTGGTTTTGCAGATTTGTGGGCTCCTCCAGCATTTATTTTAATAAGGGCTGTAATTAAGGCTGCAATCTCTGTTGTGGGAAAGCTCTCCTGGACTCTCTTCCTTCATTAAAATGTGTCAAATTCCTTGGAGTTTAGAGCAGACTTCTAACAATGGCAAAAGAGAGTCTGTATCCCAAATATGCACAAACATGTGCCAAGGACCACGCATGCTAATAAATACACATTCGGTGATAAAAAGTATATCAACAAGGGGTTATGAGTTTCCTCACTTCAAACTATGTGAGCAGAAACAGCCTGGTTTCACTGTGGAAGCGAGGTGGTTCATTTGAGAGAAGGATAAGTAAAATACCTGCTCCCTCTGTAGTAAGTCAATTCAGCTCCATCTAATTAACACTTCTTAGTGTTAATTGTGCGTCCCCATTCTGTGTTTTTCAGGGACAATATTTTCCAAGTACTGCTGATGAAATGTCAGGCAGAGGTTATAATTTTGCTCTCCTTGCTGTTATAACATTGAGCCATAGATGTAGCTTTACACCAAGGTGCGTGTCAATCACGCAACAGAGAAATCAAATTCAAGAAAAAAACCCAGACTCCCCTCCCGAGATCTCCGTACAGAACGGGCGCGTTATGAGTACTTATCTGTCTAAAGAAGCTGTAGTGAAAGTGGCTGTCTGTTTCTGCTCTTAAAAAAACCCCAGACCATTGCTTTTTAAACGGTTAAATCTTGTTTTACTAAGTCAATTGGCCTCTCAGGTGAACTAATGGAGTAAAAACTAATTTAAATAATGTGCATAATCCCATAGCTTTCTAAGATTAATGCCGCTACAAATGCAGTGTGAACATTCAGGGTCTGCAGAAAGGTTTTTTAAAAATAAAAGACACTTGATGATGATGGGGGAACAAGTGTTGCCACTTAGCAAACCCTGCTATCATGGCTGTGTCAGGAGGTAGCAGTGAAAAAAGCAGAAAGCTACTGCTCGGATGTTAAAGCAGCATTGTGAAGATGGCAGCGCTGTGGAACAGATTCAAAAGACTGACAAGAAAATAAGGCCCGGTTGCCGGAGCATGCTGAATTTTCACTGGCATCTTACTCAAAAACTATGCTAACAGGCTGCTGTTGTGTCCAACCGTCTTGTGTAGGATGAACGAGAAAATTCACTGCTGGAGAACTGAATGGGAAAATGAGAACGGGGAAAGACCAGAGTCACAGGGCGTGAGCCCCAGAGGATGCAGTGCAAGGGGATTCGGGGAGACGAGCTAACGCTTTGGTAAAAATCGGTGCATGCCAATTTTTTTTTCCATGACCAGAACAAATATCAGGGAGGTGATTTTGCATTTCTCCTCTTTGGGCCTCATCCTGTATCACTCCAAGCAGAGGGAGTTTTGCCATGCGGTTGCTTGCGAGCAAGTCCAGAGACATTAATAACAGCCCCAGTTTCTGGTCTAGCTGGGATCCTTAGGAATGAATGCTATCTAAAACAGTGCTGCTATCTTGAATCATTCAGAGGGTTGCATGGCATTTTACTTTCTCCATGCTCATCGAGGCATCACTCCCATGTCCAGGTGACTTTGACGGCCCAGCTATGAATTTGAGCGGTGCTTTGAAATATTATCTATCTTTAGGGGTCAGCCAGTGTTTATCCTCTAAGGCCTCCTTTATGCCATTTATAATATCTCCCTGCACATGCTGGAAAGGGGCTGACATTTCTCGGTTTCATTCTGTTGCTCTGGATTGAAACTGGGGTGATTCAGGGGAAACTCTTTGCATAGTCTCCACAACTTCACGCGCGCAGTCTTCGGTACCGACCCTGCAAACATGCAGCTCGCTGCGAAGCACAGAGCACCTCAGCGGATGGTTTAAAAATGTGATGCTCATTTTTATTACCCCAGCGCTCTGGCTGAAGAGTTGAAACAGAAGTTTCCACTCTGCTTCCATGTGTCACCTGCAGGGCTCAGAAGAAAAATCACCCAGTGGTTATGTTTCTATATAATGAAATCTTTCACCACGATGTAAACCCGCAAAATAGGAAAAATCAAACATCTGGTGGAAGGCAAAAGCTCTATTAAAGTGCAAAAGCGAATGAGCTGAGCTATTTTCTGTTGCCGCCTCCTTTCCAAATGCTTCATTACAGACATCCACACGTGCTGCTTTCTTTCTGTGACGTTGTGTCAGCCTTGTGATCCCCAACTCACTTCTGGGGGCATCGCGCTTGTTCTTCCTACTTTTCTTTTTGTCTGAATGGTTTTATTCCTACCTTTTAGGTTTCCCACCAGCTGTTTGTTGGTTTTAATCTTTATTCCTTATCGGCTCATTCCTTATGGGCCTGTTTCAGTTGAAGACACACACACACACGCACGCACGCGCACACACACACACACTTTTTAAGGAAAATTTTTTGTGTCCCAGGTCAAATTAGCCAGATCAGCTCCACATCCTTTGACTCGTCCAGGATTTATGTGTGGCCATGCTACCAGCAAGGATCCTCCACCCCAGACTTTTCAGCCTGGGACTTCAGAGACTTCCCAATCTTTTGGCGGGCATCCTATGTCCTAGGGAGCCCTGTCTGCAAGCAGACAAGGGTGCATCCTCCACTATACAGTGCCATTTTAATTGCATTACCTTGGTCACAGTGTTTCCCCTGCCAGGAAGAAATATGTCCTGGATGATTGGCTGAAAGAGAGGAAAAGCATTACAATGGTTGAAGCAGTAGCCCATGACTCGGGCTCCATGCCGGGCATCCCTGTGTCTGTGTTTCCTGCCCTGTAATGTGTGATGATACCACCTCCCTACCTCAGCGGGGTGCTGGGAAGATAGCTGAGGTGCTCAGAGACTGCTGCCATTGGGACCTGTGGGACCCCGAGCTGACTCTGGACACAGAATTGTCTCGGCCCTGTGCTGCGCTGCTTGTTTGCACGGCCGGCAGCCCCTGGAAGAAGCATTTATTTCCCTTGTGTATTTATCTATGACACCCTCATTTCTGGCGTAAGGGGAAGGAGGGTGTCCTAGATAAATACACCACTGCCTCCACCTGCTTCAAACCAGCTGAGGTTCCCCCTCCAGGGTGGGCATCGCTTCCCGCCTTACGGTCACGAAGCAGACTGCAGCATCGAATGCCTGCGTGTTTCTGATCCAAAGATCGGTCTGTAGGCAGCATGACCTGTTTCCTGCTTCGCACGCACGTGGGCTGTCTGTGCTCGGCAATGTCAAAGCACTCGCGAAGTGTCAGCCCAATGCCAAGGCGGCCGGCTGCGTTCAGAATGGGTGACTGATGTGAGGCACGAGGTTGTCTTTCACGGTGAGGGTCTGGACTGCCATTTGGCAGCCCAAAAGCCTTTAAAACCGATTTCTTATACATATCCCCTATGTCAGTCAGAGATGCCACTTCAGGGTAAGCCGACTCCTAGTTAGGATGATGCCCGATAACAGTCACTGGGGGGTCTTCAGAAGTTAACAGATTCATCGATCTTCACCACTGACCTGTTTCTTGGGTATGAACCTCACTTTGGAGGGGCTTCACAGCCTGCAAAAGCATACCGGCAGGTGTGCTGCTCGCGGCTGAGTGCTTCCCTTGAGTCCTGTGCGACTGCAGAGCACAAGCCCGTAGTCCGTGTTTGTGGGATCTAACATGAAATATAGCATACACCAGATTTTATTTCTTTACTGCCTGCGGTTTCCCTATTGGACCTTTTCTAACATATGGCAGGATCACTCAAAGTCATACAGGGTCATCACGTGCTGCGTTTTAAATTGCTTTGTTCAGGACAATTTCCTAGGGGCTGCTGGCCAAGAAGAAAAATTTCTTCCAGGAAATCAAAGCATACACTTAATAGTCAAAGTCTGCACATTCGAGACCCTAAGCAGCACGGCTACCAGGCCTAAATCCTGCCATTGGATACTTTCATAACTACAAAGGAAGCTGTGGGTAAAAGAGATTAGAAGTTGGCTTCAAGACACCAAAAGCAAAGTATAAAATCCACCCTACAAAGTCACAAAGACCCCAAATTGGATAATGGACCCTATTGTTACTGAAACTGGAGCTGCAGTTTCAAGTGTGGGGACCTAAAGCAAGGCATAAGACCTGATCATGCAAACATGTATTTGTATTCCCGTGTACATGGGAATAACCTCATTGACTTCAGTGGGGGTTGCTCAAACCCAAGTGCTATTGCACCGGTGCATTGTGTCTGTAGGATCAGGTGCTTGATCTGTGTTCAAATATCCCAAAGTGTCTAAATACAGATTTGTCTTCTAGATGATACACTTTTTGCAGTAGGGACCTTATGTTTGTGCTTTGAACAGCCCAAGTAATAAATTAAGCATACCACTGCTACTACTCTAGAGCCCACATTTCTTTTATTTTTGTGTAGCGGTTCAGACAAGAATAAACCACGCAAAGCTAGGGAATATGCAGCAACTGCTAGAGCATGACAAGAGGGCTCGTATAGCCATCCTGCGCAGCACACTTGCAGGCCAGGAGGAATGTAATTTAAAGTTGAAGAAAGTTTGTTTTTCTTAGCTCCTTCGGGGTATCTCGTGCTGTTTTACTGACACTTAAGAATAGAGCCACGCTTTATAAAAGTTGCTTTCCCCAGTTTTCTTAGCTGCCATCAAATCTTTCTTGATGATAGGATGTGTTTACAGAGCCATACAAATAAGCCAAGTGGTTCCTTACCCTTCCAGAAATGGGTCACCGGGTATAAGGGAGGTGTGGCCAAGGGCGTGCAGAAGGAATATTGGATTTCGTTGCATTAGGAGGGACACTGTTAAATTGAAAGACGGTTAGTTTAAAGGGGCAAGTTAAAAGTAGTTTCAAGAACTGCCCTTGTTTCTGAGTCTCCATAATACCTTTTATGCCTTTAAAAACCAGAGTTTCCTGCTTTCTTTAAAAAATAATTTTCTTCTCCCTTTGGCTGTGGGAAAGACCCGTACGAACAGGGGAAATAATATGAAGGGCCATAATCGCAACATGCTGTCATATACACAACCACACTGAAAAGAAGGAGGAACGTATTTTCCACTTGTCAATCCCACCTCGTTGATAATCACTTTACTTGTTACTTGCAATGATGTCCGCCAGCAGCGTGATGTTGAATTTGAAACCCCCCCTTTCAAAAATAGAGGCAGGAGGTAGGATAGTACCCAAGCCCCCTAAATATGCAGGAGTTTGGATCTGAGCAGAGCACTCCAGCTCCAGCTCCAGCACCAGCGTTTGCTTTTCATATTTAAAAAAAAAATTTAGGCACCATCCAGTGCTCTCAGTGCATTCACTTATTAAAGATATATAACAATGCCCGGAAAAAATTGGTATATTATTGTGCTGAATTGGTATCTCAAGGAAAAAAGATATTTAAAGATTAGAGCAGCACCTATTGAGTATATGAGGCAAAGTTGCATAAGAGAGATCCTTTTTCTTTTCCTCCCTGCTGCTTGCCCTAAAAATCTCATACATTAATTGCACATCTGTCTTTAATAGGACCATGGTGGAAGCTATCCAGTTTCCCTGTCCCCTCGCCTTCGCCCTTAACCTATAGACCTTCCTTCTAAGCTAGTCGATTCTGGGGTCAGACGTGGCACAGACTGGCTGACCAAAGGCCAGCCTCTTAAAGGTATTTAGGCACTGACCGGTGCAGAGAGGTACTATGCACTTTTGAAAATCCCGGTAGGCACCTAACTCCTGTTGGATCCTTTTGAAAACCCCTGTAGGCAACTATCATCTGCATCTCTAGGTGTCCATGTATCTTTGACAATCTGGCCCCTTCCCAGTCCCTTCAGGAACCAGGAGTCCCATCATCGAGTCGGCCTATCTGGCTGCTAGAAGAGGCCTCAGGCATCTGCTGCTCTTCCAGGGGGAACAGAGTCAGGTGGGTGAGAGAGCGCAAGGGGGTTGGATGGCAGCATCTCCTACCCCGCTTCGGATGAATAGCGGCATTCGCTGCTATTAACGTGCTGGTGGCTGAGGTCTGTAGTTTGTCGTGGAGCGTCAGGACGCTAATCTGGCCTGAGTTATTGCCTGGGCAGCCCACTTGGCTCGAGCCTCTGGCTGACAAGCTCCTGGCTAGCTTCCTGATTGGCTGCCGGGAGCTCTGCCGGTGCCTAGCCACTTAGTCCCAGCTGTGGCGGCAGACTCCCAGGCCAGCCAGCGGTTCTCACCCTATTCTGCTTTGGTAAGACACCTGGCTCCTGGGTGGTCTGGCTATCCTGGTCTTCTGACCCTAGCTTGGCTCTCCCCCGGATTTTCCCTTGGCATCTGATACCTGGCTCCTGACCCTGGCCTGTGTTTTGGACTCTGCCCCTGGCTTTCCCTCTACACGTGGTAATTTGGCTCCCAAACTCCGCCCAGGCCCCTTCCTGCAGTGTCTCAACCATTAGGTAGTCCTGAGCAGGGTAGACCTCAGCCCTAACATGGAGTCACAGAGGTCGAGCAGGGTTACTACCATGGTTATGATGGCTTGTGAGCTGCTCTTCACGGCATGGAAAAACCACGTGCCCATCCCTTGTCCTGAGCGGGTCCCAGGCACAGGAGGTGCAGGTCTAGGCCCCGGGGTGGAGCTGTCGCACTATCCCATTTCTCCAGAGCGGGGGGGTCTTGGGTGAGCTAAGAAGGAACGCACGTGGGCGTGCTGGGCCTCTGGGGATCCTGGGGCGGGGAGATCCTGGTGGGGCTCCCTAGATGCTGGGTTTCACAACAGGGGGGAGAAGGAGACTTGGGGGAGCCCATCTAAAGTGTCTGGCCTTCTCCCCGACCCTGTCCCTCCGCAAAGAGAGGAAGCTAACGAGGGGCGTGGGGAGGGGTGGGCACAGGTCTGCGGTGTGGCTGCTCTTCTTGCCACACAGAGTTGACCTGATCACTGATCCACAGCTGGCTGTGCCCACTAAACTGAACAGGGAGTCCTCCAGTGTGTACCCACACTACTTATGATTATTAAATGTATTATTCAGTATCCACATTAATTATTAAAATAATCTAAGAATTAGAGCTCATATAAGAAAGCAAGAGTTGCTGACTGTCTTGAGCCACCAGACTGGGCAATAGTATAACTTCTAAGCCAGGTTTTGCCAACCTTAGTGGCTCCTAAAACCACGAGGAAGGCCTGCCCGTTGTATGAAAATGGCTTTAGAAATCCTAAGCTTTACAAAAGAAAATAGTGATGTCAAGTCTTTCTATTTTTCCTGGTTTTTAAACTCCAAGGGGCATGTTGTTCTGAGGAAAGCAGAAACTAAGCTAATAGTCATGGCCCATTTTGCTACCAGTGTATTCTTGGGGCCTTAAGCCTGTGTCCCCCACTGGAGATATAGAGATATAACTCCTTTTTGGACTTGAGGACCCCTTGCTGGACTGGGGGGCACCCCACCATAACTTCTGCAAATTGAATAGCACCCCATTTTGAAAAGGAATGTCTATTTTTACAATGCTTACTTCCTTGCAGAGGGGCTGGGCCGTGAAGGTGGGGGAATCAACCAGGAAGGGACAAACCCGTGCCTGTGTATATCTGCTTATCTCCTTGCACCTTCCCGCACCCTGCTTGAGCATCACCGACGTAGCTCCTAGCTCCCATAGCTTATGCCTGTTTAGTCTCCACTTACTATCGCTTCCCTGCACCTCCCTCTGCCCTCCCAGCTCCCTGGTTGAGCAAGGAGGTGTCTGTTGATGGGGCCAGAAATTGAAGCAGGGTCTCCTGCTGTAGCACCCAGGCATCCATGCCACCCTCCCTCTTCACTGGCTCCATGAACAGGTTTCATCTCCCCCAGGGGGGCTGCTTCTTGTGCTGTCTTCTGTTTGCCTTTTCTGGATGCTGTCAGATCCCTTCCCCGAGAGGGCTACATGACAGGCAGAACCACTATTTAATGGGGCTTTTCGTGCTGGAAATGAAGCGCGGAGCCACACGTGCTCTTTTGATGTTGTGGACACAATAGCTCACATGCACGGCTGAACTGCAGCTGCCTACAGCCAAGTTGTCCGTGCAAAGGAAGCCCAAACCTGTCCTAAGCAGATACAGGAGAGTCAACCCAACAAAAGGGGTCATCTGCTGGGAGGGAGTCTCCTCTGCCTCCTCCCGTCTCTGGAGACGGCGCAGGTCAATTCCTGGTTGCTGTGCTAACTCTGGCAGCTCGAGGGCTGCCTTCGCTTAGGTTGGGAGGTTAGCTGGGGATCAGCTACCCCGGCGATGGGCACCCATATTAACAGTAAGACAGAAAGGTTCTGCCGAGGGTAAGTTTGACCGTACTTGCAAGTGTTTCAAGGGCTCTTTTCACAGCCAAGGAGTCTGGTCTTTCAGCAGCAGCAGGTGCCTGGACATTAGAGAAATGGTCCGGCTGGGTAAGTGGCATAGCTCAGCAGAAGTGCCGATGAGAGCAGAAGCCAGTGGGAACTATGGCTGTTCAGTCTTATTTAAGGGCCTGAATATGGCTTGAAATAATGCACCCAAGCTAGAAGAGTTTGACCTCAACTCCTCTGTGCCTCAGGTCCCCATCTAAATAAGTGGAGTTGTAACTGTACAGGGATCGTGGGATAGCAAACGACAGGCTCCATACTCCTCTCACTTCTGTTTGGAGCCTCAGCCATTTTCCTTTGAACAGGAGGATTCCCATCGTGGCAGCTGGAGGGGGTGTTGACGCCAGCGTTATTCCACTGTAACGACTGCTGATTTGCACCCAAGCAAGTGGCAGGAGAATCAGGTCCCCTGCGCATGCCAATTATGATTTATCTATTAAGTTTCCTCTTAGGGAAGGTCAAGTTCTGCTTTCCCTAATTGAGCAAAACTCCCGGAGGCCCCAAGAGTCTCGCTCAATTAATGATGGCAGATTTCAGCCCCGAGTTTTTTTGACCACAGAACATTTCTCAGAGGCTTTCAGCATCCTGGTGCTGCTAGTACAGTCGGTCTCTGCATAACTTTGCAGGAGCTTGTGAAGGAAATGGAGGACCATTCGCCCTTTTCCTGGAGCACTGGCACTGCTGGGGGGTTTGGGGTTTTTTTTCTGGTTTTGACAATTTGCAGTCAGGCTCGAAACAGATGCTAGCTCATTAATGAGCGCACCGTGTCTGACCTGTTCTGTAGGCGCCAGCGACGTGAGGTCTTTCCCCATCTCTATGAGGTCACATCTCTGCCAGTGATGGCCAGTCCCTACAGCACTGTATCTAGTGTGTTATCTAGCCCCGCACGCTATAAGGTCGGCACGAGGGCACCCATGAAGCAGCAGCTGTGGGAAGCCGATGCCTATGCCTATGCTACTAGGCACATGTGTTCAGGGACTCGCTTGCAGCAGTGTTTTGCTTCTGCTGCCACGGTGTGGCCAAAACCAGGCAGTTGTTCCCTTTATCAGAGCCTGCGTTCGTGCTTTGTGAGCCGCAGAGAAACAGCGACAAGGGTCGGATATAGAGACAGCGGATACTCTACCACACCTGTAAGCTCGTGGGCATGATGCTCCTTCCCTGCTTGGTGTAAACGAGCAGTAACTCTACAAAAGTTATATGTACTAGAGTGGAGCCCTGGCTGGCCCCCCGCATGGGAATAACGGTAAATCTCATGACTTAAGACAAGGGGGTCTTGATACATAGCTGTAGTCAAGTAAGAGGAATATAGGCACCAAGGAGAAGCACCCTCAAAACTTAAATATTCCCCCCACCTGCTCAAGTGGTGGCTACTTGACATGTCCAGCAATGGTTTAAAATTGGGGTGAGCTCCCCAGTAACCAAGATTTCATTATCATTATGGCAAAGTGCTACCAGGCATTCAGTAGTGCACTCGGAAGTAGTGGCATCAATAACCAAAAGTTTATGTCTTCTCTTTCACTTCCCATCTTTTTTTATTTAGCCTGTCAGCTCTGGGCCAGGGACAGCCCCGAGGGGTTTTTATAGTACCACTATTATGTCATTCATTTAGGTGGGGGAATCAACCAGGTAGGGCCCCATTTAATAGTCACTGTAAATGAGTTGTCATCAACAGCCCCTCTCAGGGCCTTTTAATCATTGCACCTGCATATTCAGCCCTGTTTCAGCGATTCATCTCCTTCTCCGTGTCTGTGTAGGATGTGGGGCCCTGGGGGCAACCCTAGGCAAATGCCATGTGATGATTGTCTAGGAGGATTGGCTGCAGGCTCATGAACTTTAGGGACTGAATCATACATTGGAGGGATGGGACATGGCAACCTCTTCCAGGGGCAAGTTTTGGATGCCCTCTGCTCTGAAGGGCTGTTGGGGTTAGTGAGTAGAGGTGGAGCTGGAGGGGTGCACGCTGAACAGCCCTTCCTGGTGGTCCACGCCATGGGAGCAGCAGCCGGGAGCTCGAAGTCCCTGAAGCAGGTAGGAATGGCCCTTCCTCTCCTCTCTCCTCCCCTCCCCAGTTCACTGCTGCCGCTGTCCCTGGCTGGTTTGGAGGCGGTGGGCTCCTGCTCTCTTCTGGCCAGGTTGCACCGATCTGCTGGGCTCAGCTGGGGAGAGCCGCAGTGACAGAGGGCAGGCGCCCAGCTCCCAGCCAGTGCAGCAGCAGTCTTCGGGGGGGAGGGACCCACCTGCCACAGCCACCGCCTCCAGCCGAGTCCAGCTCCCCCAGCATCCCTGGTTGGTATGGGACAGCAGCAGTGGTAGGTGGGCTTCCCAGTGCCTAGAGGTGTAAGTAGAGGGCAAGAGGGTGGGGAATGGGAGGGCAGAGGATGTGCCCCTGGGAGTGGAGGGGAAGGCAGGGGTGCCAAAAGAAAGGGTGGTGATGGCAGGGATTCCTACCAAATTGCGGGGCTAATTAAAAACATAAAGTTCCTGGCTGCTGCTCCTGCAGGGCCCGTCTACACAAGATGTTTAGTTGCCTAATTAGCTCTGCAGTAAACCTCTTGGCATCTACAAGAGGTCGCAGGAAACTAATACCATCCGCAGCAGGGTAGTACTTATACTACATACAGACTCATACATACTAGTAATTCCCTGCTTTTTTTTTTACAATGCTTATTTGTACATTGCTTGCTTTTTTACTCTGCCTGCTGGCTAGCCCCACACTGGAGCACCTTCATGACCCAGGCAGCCCCTCCGCAGCATGTTGAGCTGGGGCAGAGCAGCCCTGGGCTGGCAGGCTGACCCCCCCAACCCACTGCCAACTGGGGCTGCTCCGACCTGGCTCAGTGTGCTGTGGTCCTGGCTGCACGTGCAAACAACGTGCCCAGGAGCAATAAACTTGGGTACATTAAGTGCCAGGGTTTATTGCTCCACATTCATTGCACACATAGACGCGCCCGCAGTGTGGTGTGCCTGCCCTGGTGAAGGGGGAGCTGGGAGCAAGGATTTGCAGCTGCCCCTTCACGACTGGCTGTTGCTCCCTCGCCCCCTTCTCTTAAAATCCTGGATCCATCTATATTAGTGCAGTAAGAAGGAGCTGGCTTGGGATAATTGCAGCGGCTTGAGAGTGAAGGCTTAACCTTGGATTTGGATGGTGTTAATGGGGTTATGTCCAATCTGGATTATAATCTTATTGGAATTCCTGAGCCGTATTTAATTTATGTTTGCTTTTAAGAGGGAAAAGGTGTTGCAGCTAGGCATGAAGCACAGGGTGGAGAGTAGCTTATCGTGTAAGTTAGTTTCTAGGCCCTTCTGGGTTTTTTTTTCTTTGTAAACTTTTTTTGATCCAATGTATTGCAATGGCTCTTGTTCCACAGAGCAAGAAGGCTCTTCCATGGCTATTTGACATAAGGCTCACGTAGCCCTCATGGCTGCATCCTGAGGCAGGTAACTGCTGGCAGGTATGCTTGCAAAGGACTTTCCTTTAAAAGGTGGTTGATCAGCGGCAGATAGCTTGAGATACAAGGAGGGTTAGGGAAAGAGGCACTGCAAGCCCTTAGAAGAAGCTGGGTTGGAGTACTTGCCTTAGGGCTGAGGGAAAAGGAGATGGTAATAGTGGTGGTAAGGCCTGGGGAGGTCTCTTTCTTGGATTGTTTTTCTGCAAGAACAAGAAGCCTGAAGAAATGCCCATGGTGGATTAGAAATTCAAGCCTTGGGATGGGCGGATGTTCAAATTGAGTTTTCTGAAGGGGCAGCGCGGAAGGGATCTTTGTGCCCATCCTGTCTGCAAAACTCTTACTAGTAAGAGTCCTCGGTTGGGTCATTTCATACCTCGCTGTCACCTACAGCAACAAGGATCAATGCTGTTGATAAGGCAACTCTACTGCTTCCAAATTTTGCTCTGAGTTATGCCTATGTGACCCCAGGGGGTAGCATCAAACATAACGGAGGCCCTGATTTAGGGTGGTCAGTGGGTGTGCCTGCATAGCTCAATGTAAAACTGTAGCGCTCAGGAAACTCACACAAAACACCGGGCTGTTCAGTTAATTTAGTGGCAATCTGTTGAGTCCCCTTCTGTAGCATTGGAAAGGGCCAGGAGCACAAGATCCAGCTGGATTTCACTTATCAGTCACAGACGTGCGAGTGTGCAGGGCTAGTGTTCAAGTGTTTCCCCCTTCTCGCCCCACTTGCCAGTTGATAGACTTCGTCCTGGCTTCAGTGAGATGCAGCAGCCAGTGCCACTTGCATAGCTTACAGAGTTGTTCTCCAGCATGGGGCTGCACTATTTAATCCCATGCAGTCATTAAGGCCGGCATTGGGGGCTAAAAATAAAATTGGTTACTTGCTTATGTTGCCTGGCAGTGTTGCTGTAAGCGGGCTCTCGAGGGGCTGCACATAAGACGTCTGTAGGCAGACGGTGGCTGAGGGAGACCGCGAGAGGCCTAGGCAATGGAGTGAGGTTGGAGCAGACTGTTTTACCATATACTATCGCAACCTAGAAATGGACTCGGAGCAAGCTGTCTAGTTTAGACTGCCTGAATTATCTCAGACCAACGGTGCCTGGCCTACGGCTCTTGGGCAGCTTGTTATATATGGGACTGTCTGAGGTTTCTGGCAGGTACAGGAAATTAAAGTTACAATTGAGGCTGACAGAGTGCAGCGGATGTTGTCCATTGTCCATTGCCCGTTGCTGGCTCTTTATTGTTGCCCATGGACCAGTGAAGGCCGAGGACCGCTGCCCTAGAGAAGGATACTGATGTTTGTTTCTGGCAGTCCAGATTTTCTACCTTCAACTTCAGTGTGGTGGAGGTCAAGATCTGGGTAGGAACCTGGCATCTCTGCATCATCACAAGTTTCCTTCTCTAGTCTTGTAAAGAGAGCGATGGGAGTGTGCAATGCAGCTGGGTCCTGCTTTCTGAGCATGGAAGCAAGTGTGTAATCATCTGCTCTGGAGTAGTCCAAGGCTGCGACCGCCCCAAATTGCCCCCGTGCAAATAAAAATGTGACAACCAAATTCAGCTTTAGGCAAAATTAGGTGCAACTCCATTCGCTTCTCTTGCACCAGTTCCCTTGTGTCTCCTGTAAGTGCTGAAATGGCCTCTTTCTATTCTGGAAACTTTTAGTAGCACGTTAGACAAAAAATTGTCTACCATGGTCAGGGGTGGTCCTGCCTTGAGCAGGGGCTGGGCTGGATGAGCTCCTGAGGTCCATTCCAGTCCTGCTTCTTTATGATACTATATTTCAGTAGCATCCAAAGACTTGGATCAGAACTAATTGTGGTGTGCATGGTACAAATGGATGTCCCTGCTCCAGAGAGACCAGCAGCCTACTAAACATGTGCTAACATGGTTTGGGGCTGATTGTAAGCAGCATAAGATGTATCAGAAGACACCATGCTTGGAAATAAAGGTTTATTTTTTTTAAGAACAGTACTTGCAAGCAAGCAAAATCCAGAAAAATGTTAATTTTGATTTTCTAATTCAGGCTGAAGTGGCAATAAAATGCTGACTAAAGTAACTACCCATGCTCTGAAACAAAACTCTTTTGCTCAGTTACATTGTGTTTTAGAAAGTCCACTAGAGAGCAGCAGAGACTGTATTAAAACAAGGATCACCTGCCTTGACCAATGCTAGAAAAAGAGACGGCTAGTTTCTGTTAGACTGTCAATTCCTGCTTTCTTCAGAGAGAGGCACATTATTTGGGCCTAACTCCGTCTTCTCTTTTCTCACAGACTTTTTATGGTAAGCTGTATCACCCATCGGTGCAAGGTCCCGGACAACTGTCCTAGGAGCTCCCCTCCCTACATCAGTGACTACATAGGGTGCCTTTACTATGCTTCTGCATTCAATAATAAGCTCAGAGAGCTCCTCCAAGAGCAAAACTGGTTGTCTTTGTACGAACGATTCACTGATTGCCGTGACTGCGGCAGTCGTTCAAAGCCACCAGGTTGGTGCGTTGGAGCAGATGCTGACTTGTGGAGTACGTATTTGTGTCGACATGGCACTTGCAGGAAGTGAGCAACTCAATCTCAATCGGTGTTTCCATTTTAGCCATCACCCTCCCACCCTCAAATTGAAGGCATGTGTAATTTAAAACTAAATATTTGTAAGTTCAAAATTAGTTTAGTTCAGTCTCGTTAGAGGGGCAAAATGATAGGGAGGATTTATTTAGGCTCTCTTGAATTTTTGTCGGTAGCTGCAGCGTAAGTTCATTCTTAAAATGCAACTAGTTTCTTTAGGTCGAATCCTATTCCCGGGGAAGCTTAGCCAGGAGTTCAGTGAGTCTGAATGGGGACAGGGCTGTTCTTGGTATTTCTAGTCTAGCAGGACTTACAGGCACCACGAAGGCTGAGACTCTGTCCAAATGGAGGGAGAGATGTCTTGGCAATTTATACTGCTAATAGATGAGGCAGAGGGATGGAGAAAAGAAATGTTATCCATATTCTGTACTGAGGCACGGAGGGCCCAAATGCACAAGGAGGCTGTCCAGGGAGTACGAGCTGGGAACTGAATTGCAGCATCTTGCTCCCTAAACCTGTCTCCGCTGTGGCGCCTGTTCAGAAACCAGCCCGTTGCTTTTCTCCTCTGAGCTGTACTAGCTCTGCCCAGTGCAGAAACACTGATGATTTCAGCAGATCCCTTCTGCATTCCTACTGCTATTGGCTTTTCCTTTGGACCGCAAATAAATAAATGCTGTCATATAAAAAGCATGTAGGTCACACTCGAAGAGACTTGCTTGGCAGCCTCTGTGTGCTGGCATAGTGGTTGCAGCAATGGCTACTAAAATGCCCATTAAACTTAGACTGTGGGGAGGATCAGGACTAAAGGGTGCAGATTGGAAACAAATTGCTTCTTGTCATCTAAGTGCTCCTAGTTTCCATCTCTCAGACGGTTTCACATGTAGGTTATTCAGCAAGCATCTGGAGTCCGTTGTGCAAGAAAATGGAGAGATGAGAAAGTTAGGAGCAGAATAAAAGAAAGGCTTGGACAACACAGAGGGAGATGAGTGGGGTGGTGTGCCATTTGTCTTGAGGGGAAAGAAAGCCAGTGCTATTGTAAGCATCACGGTTTTGGGCAATGAAGAAACAGTAGTTGTCCAGGGTGAGGGCAATGGAAGTAGATTTATGGAGGCAGTGTGAACTATGCAGGAAATGAAGAGGTGCTGCAATGGGCAACAGGGACATCATAGAGGAAAAACAAAGTCAGAGTAGACCCACGTGGTTTGGACATGTGGCCGTAAGACCTGAAGACTACGTGTGAAAGGCTGTTCAGGTTATGGCAGTCAGGGGCAGGAAAAAGAGGGGAAGACTCAAGAAAATGTAGCGTGAGTATAAGAAACATAACCTGAGAAACTTCAGTTTTTCAGAGATTGGTGATGGGCAGAAGATCTCCCCTGCTGTGAAAGGCTCGGCAGAAGACAGCAGTGAAGCAAATTGTCCACAGTAGCTTAAGTGAAACCTTCAGGGAGGGATCATGCCCTCCACCCTACTGCGCGCCTCCTGTGCTACTGCTACAGCACTATACCAGGATGTCCAGCAAAGACCAAGCAAATCCCATTCTGGGTTTAGGCTGCCATTTCTTGAAGCAGCTCCCAGGGCAGTCGGTATTATGTGGGGACTTTCTAGGTCTCTACTACAACCTGGCTTCAAGAGAGTGCAAAGTGGGCCTTTCCCCTCTGCCTGGGTCTTGGTGTGTCGGACCGCATTTCCTGCCAGTTGCATGGCAGAGCACGGCTCTTATATCCTAGCTCGATCATACCCTATCCTTCTGTCACGGGCTGAAAGGCCTGGTCTGTCCTGCCGTCCCCAGAGGTTGACATGTTACTGACTCCGCGCGCGGACTCTGCATCGCAGCCAAAGTTATAATTCACACTGATTTCATTGATGGTTATGAAACCCCCCCATCTGCGTTTTTAGGAGCCCATATACCTTAGGAAATCTGATCTTCGGTCTCCTATAACTTGTCAGATATTAGACAGTGACCCGTGGTAACCATCCTACTGAAAAAGTCAGCTTACTAGTCTGCAGAAAGTAACAGCGGCATCATTGTGACTAGCGGCATTTCCCTTTGATGAGCAGCTGCAGTTTACATCATTTAATATGTTTGCTCCCTGTTCCAATACTGGTTGTGGTGTCCCTTCGAAAGGGGCGTCACTTCATGAGAACCACAATTACACTTAATTGAATTGTGCGAGCAGAGGACCTGTCAGTCGGATTCTGCCAGTCCTGTGTGCTGAGGAAGATGCAGCATTATGATCACGGTTACCTTCTCCAAAGCTATTCTCTAAGACAGCCATACACAGCACGAACTGTTGATGAGGCGCAAACACATGCCTCTACAGTCGGGTACATGGGGCTGGTCTTTCATCCCCACTAATGCTGCCAGCCTACAACTGATCTCCCAGGGATGACCAGGCCAGGCCCAAAATAAATAAGAAATGGTGCCTGGCTGCAGAAACGTGCAGGTGGTAAATTAGCTGTAGAGAGAAACTGTTGATGAAGAGATGGCAGATCTCTGGACTACATGCACGCGCCCTCCTTGAAAGGGCTGGGGCAAGACGACAAAGAACGAACTATTGTTGCTCGAGTCACATCAGTTCGCTTTGATGCCGTGCTCAGCATCGCAGTCCCTGCCATCTAAATCAAAAAGACACCGCAGTTCAAACACATGCCTCTACATTTTCAAAAGTGACCTGACTCTGGCGGCAACCATCTGTAGCTGTCCAAACTGAAAGGAGCCGAAGGGTACGAAGCACCTATCCCTGGACGACCGTGAGGTATCTCAACCTAAACCCCCTAGTTGCTATTGAAAATGTAAGAGATATAATACACCAGAAGGCAATTCAGGGTGAAGTGTGTTCGGGTTTCAAAGGAAGTGTGTTAAGGCTTCATGGGAGACGTCTTTTATTAGTAAGAACCGAAACGCTGCAAAGTGTCAAGGGATCAGAGGACCTTTCAAATAGGAACGATGCCATGGGTCTGCGCTTGCCCTTCTGCTGTCTGTCTTGAGCCAGAAGAGTGTGAATGGACCTGGGTGATCCCACGGTAGTTGTGTCGAAGTCCCATCCCGCATACCCGACCTGGGACGTGGAAGTCCTGCCGGGCTCCTTCTGTCTCGTACATCAGCAGCAGCAAGAAAGGCTCTGCATTTAGAGCCCAGTTATTAATTCTACCGGTGATGAAGAGGGTGACATTAATGAGAGAGAGTCCAGCTCGGTCTCCTTTACGTCCAACAGCGTCACTAAGTGAGGGGGTGGCGATTGAGGCAGCTGCCCTGGACACCAACTTGGGGAGGGGGTGGCCGCGACAGCAGTGGGACCATATAGAAGTAAAATCTGATTTTGGCCAGTCGAGTTTCTCGGTAGAGCGCAGACTGGCTGAGCGAAGAACCTTATAGACCGGGGGTTCCCAACGTTTATGTGCCCGAGGACACGGTCGAATTTAAAAGAAAAAGCAGCGGGTGCCAATATGACAGCATTTTTGTTGGAATAATGATTTTTACTCATTGTGAACATGTGTGTGAACACTTGAATAAACCTTGGGGGCACTGCATTGGAAACTGCTGTTATAGACTGAATCAGAGCTGCACAGAATAAGGTTTTGTGAGCCCAGGCCATCACCAGATGCCATTACGGAAGCTATGCACCTCTGATTTAGTTAGTTTATAAGGTTCAAATCTACCTTGCCTTCTGGGTAAAGAACTGCCATTTTTTTACAGGGTGACATTTCAGGCTAGAAACACATTTAAAAAGGAAAAGAGGGGCAGATCCACATGAAGAGGGCTTGATTGCCTCCTGGACCTCCCAGTGCACTTACTACTCGGGTACATGGGGCTGGTCAGCAGTGAGACAGCCTTTCACCCCCACTAACGCTGCCAGCCTACAACTGATCTCCCAGGGATGACCAGGCCAGGCCCAAAATAAATAAGAAATGGTGCCTGGCTGCAGAAATGTGCAGGTGGTAAATTAGCTGTAGAGATAAACTGTTGATGAATAATTAACAGCGAATGTTCATGGCACTGGAGTATTTGTGGCAATAAGGCTTTTGTGATTAGTTAAATGCTGAAAGGGAGCCATTTACTGGAAGTGCATCCAAGTGCCATGAGCATTTGTGCTTTTATGCAGTCAGATAAAGGCAACAATCCTATTGTTTGCTGCGTTGCTGTTTCATCTTCTGAACTGAACCTGATTTTTCAGGCAATGGTTTCAAGAAGAGTAGCAGGCGCAGGCCACTGTACCTCTGAATGAGAGCAGTCACGCAGGAGTTGAACGAGCGTTGACATAGGTGCATTAACTTTACGCCTTTCGTGATTTGGTCTTACCAGTCCTGAGTGTCCTTGTGTAGACGCGTTCTTAGGTGCGGCAGGGAAACAATGCAAGGTGCAATTGTTCTCAGGACGCTCGAATACAAAGTGGTTTGTATCCCAGTAGCACTTAGAGGTTTCTGCCACCCAGACCCCACCGCTGTGCAAACCGAGAATTGGAAACAGCCCCTGCCTGAAAGAGCTCCAAATCTGAGTGGACAAGAGCTGGAGAAGGGGTGCTTAGCTCTATACTGCAGCTGGGAAAGTACCAACACAGGGAGTAACTTGCCCAGGCGACCGCAGCAAACCTGCAGCCAAATTCCCAGATTCAGCGCTAGGATCTGAGTCTGAAGCTTCACCCAGAGCAACCTCTTTCGTGATGCCTGTCTTCACACCAGCCCAGCATCTGCTTACGATCACTCTTTCCACCTCGGGCAGAGGCGGCATTTGAAAAAGCACGGATTTCATTGGTTCTCAGGCAGAAAACCAAAATGGACCAAGAAGCCCCGTATCTACAGATCTGCAGCCCTGGATGGCAGGCAGCGGGACCTGTGTCCCCCTGTAATTACTTAGACAATGTGAATATTCGTTTTGCTTTTATCTCTAAATTGCATCAACTGTCTCCAGTGACATTTAACTTACATATGTGACGGGATTGGCATTTTTCGACTGTCAGAATGTTACTGGATGAAAAAGCTGATTGTGTCACGGGACATCTGTTTTATTGTTAATTAGATGAAATAGGAAAGACATCAGAAGGGTACACACAGAAACTATTTCATAGTTCCTGTTTAAAATCTTACTCTGATTCCTTGAAATTAATGATGCTTTACGGATTTTCACATTTTGATGTGAATTTCATTTAGGAAGTTTCAGGAACAAATGACAGAGAGAGTTGTTATCCATCTGTGCCTCTGTCTTTACAATTCAATTACTCCCTGCCATCATACAGTCTTTCCTTTCAAAATTATCAGAAGAAAGAAAATAACCGAGGAGTTCATTTATCATTACAAAAAAAAAAAAAGAAAGAAAAGAAAAGAAAAAGTTATGTGATCATCACAGCTTGTGTGTTATGCTCATCCAAGTGAGAAGCACCGTTTACATTGTCCCATCAAGCTGACTTGGCCCTCGTGGCAGTTGTGAACTAGAGAAAGCCAAGATCCCAGTTTTGAACTATACCTTCATTTTATCTGCATTTTGGAAATCTCTGCTTTTTCTCTGTTTGTTTAAATGCTAATTGTCCTATAAAAACCTCACTCGATCATCTACTTGTGTTTTTCAGTCGCTTTTAAAGACCGCTTCTGCTGTAAGTGCTGAGCAGGAAGTTGATATAAAATATACTCCCCGGGATGGGAATGGCTGTGACGTTAAGAAGTTATCAGGATACTGTCATATTACTGTAGGATGATTTTGCAAACACCAGCCCTAATCCCCAGTCAGCACCGCCTGGAGATGTATGGTACCTGGAAAAGCAAGCTAAGTGAGGGGGAAGCTCACTTTCTTCTGGGTGGGTAGCAACAGGCCTGACTCGTTTGATGCCTAAGCACCCATGTGCCACGGTCCTCTCTGATTTGCTTTTGGGGATGCTTTCCTCGTGCTTGGAGCCAGCTTTCTTGGGCTTCTTTCTCAGGCCTGCCATTGAATAACTAGGGTGAAATTTGGCAAGGGGGACTTTTCAACGCTGGCACCTACACAAGAGGCTGGAGGAAGGGCACGGTGATACCTGGAAGCTTCTGTGTTTCTCCCATCCCTACTGTTGATCCACTCCAAGATATCACTCAAAAGACTTCTTGCCGCTCACACCTAAGTGACTTTCCTTGCATATTCATGCATTGCTATGAAGCTCCCTGGCATGTGCAGGTCCCCCTTATCACCGATGGACAGCGCCCTACGTCTCTCTGTGGAGTTGTGCGGATGGCAGTGTCAACATGGGGCCTTCAGTTTGGCCATGTGGCCATTTCTTCAGAAAGAAGTACTTGCAGTCAGTAAAGGATGTCCTGCCCACTGGCTCCATGAGAAAATACCATGGAAAATGAAAGTGGACAGCTGTCCAAAGGAAAAACTGCTGCGAGGCTGAGATGGGAGGGGAGGAATAGTTGAGTTCCTACTGACCCACCTCTGTAGTCTTTACTTTGAGGGAAACTCCAAACTCAACTCCTGCAGTCAAGAGTGGAGTTAGGACTGCAGGTTGAGCCCCGAATTGTGTAGTGCATAACACTGTTTGGCCAAATGATTGCTTGTGATCAGGGCAAAGACCCTCTTGGGTTTAAATTCCCTATAGAATAATAGCTGTGTACCAGGTTAGTCCTTCAATGTTCATCAAATCTCCCAAGATAGATGAATGCAGTCACAGAGATGTCATGGGGTTAAGAGAGCAAGGCCCTTGTTAGACATGATATTTAAGACGTGATTAACTAGTGTAATAACTTTGTGGTTGGTTCTCACCGTTGAACATCACGATGAAAGACATGCTCGGGTGGGATGGGCTCCACCTTTCCCCTAAAGGTAAGTACATGTTTTCTTCTAGGTTGGCCGATCTCCTCTGGCGGGCTTTAAACTAGGCTTGTCGGGGGAAGGGGAAGATGAAGGAGGAGGAAGCCTTGGACCGCTAAACCAAGCAGCGCCCACAAGTACAGCCCAACCTAGACTGAGGAGTGGAACAAATACCCAGGTAAGAGGCATGGGCCAGGGCAATGCTTAGATTAGGGGGCCAGTGCACACATCCACAGGAGGCCTCAAATGCCTCTACGCAAATGCTTGTAGGATGGGAAACAAGCAGGAGGAACTTCCCCTCCTGCTAGCTGACACCAACCTGGACATAGTGGGGCTCACTGAAACGTGGTGGGACTCAACACATGACTGGGCGGTGAATATCAAGGGCTGTAGGCGGTACAGGAGGGACAGGACAGGGTGGAAAGGCAGGGGGTGGCGCTCTACATTAAGGAGGAATACACATCCTCACCAGGTAGCACAGAGTCAGAGGAGGGGCACACGGAAGTGCTCTGGGTTTGAATACAGGGCAGTCGAGGGGAAAGAGACTTAACGGTGGGGGTCTACTACAGACCTCCTGACCATAGGGAAGAGCTTGACCAGGCATTTTTCAGTCAGCTCATGGAGGTAGTTAGGTCAAAGGATGTGGTCATCATGGATGACCTGAGCTTTCCAGACATCTCCTGGGAACAGCAGTCAGCCAGGTCTGACCACTCACGGAGGTTCCTAGCTCAAATGCAGGATGGAGGTGCACAGCCCCACCAGGGGACACCTCGCCTTGTTGGACCTGGTGCTGGCCACGGGTGACAACCTGGTGCGGGGGCTGCGGGTGCTCGACCACCTGGGTGACAGCGATCATCGTCTGCTGGGATTCACCATCCAGCGCAAGGTGGCAAAGGCCTGCAGCAAGGCAGCGGCCCTAGGCTTCAGGACGGCGGACTTCAATGAGCTAAGGAGAATAGTTGGGGAAGCGCTGAGGTCCTGGAGGGGAGGGGAGGGGAGCCAGGTGTCCAAGGAGAGTGGTCGTTCCTTAAGGAGATGATCCTCCAAGCCCAAAGGGAGGTAATCCCAAAACGGATCAAAGGGGGCAGGAGGGCGCAAAAGCCCCCATGGGTCACCAAAAGCATCCGAGAGTGTTTCCTTGCCAAAAGGGAGGCGCACACCCGATGGCAGGGAGGGGCCATCCCCAGGGAGGATTACACTGCGGTTGCTCGGGGATGCAGGGGGGCAGTCAGGAAGGCCAAGGCGGAGATGGGACTGGGACAAGCAACTCAGATCAAGGGCAACGAGAAGTCCTTTTTTAAATACATAGGGGGCAAAAAGAAGGTACCGGGTAATGTGGGGACACGCTAAACCAATTCGGGTTCATTAGCGGCAGGTCCTGTCAGACCAACCTGGTGGCCTTCTATGACCAGGTCACCAAATCCTTAGATGCAGGGGGAGCAGTGGACATCGTC
>NW_017728907.1:51946603-51961047 GCF_001723895.1 Crocodylus porosus | reverse complement strand
GTTTAAGACAAGGCTAGACAATCACTTTGCTGGGGTCGTTTGACCCCAGTACTCTTCCCTGCCAAGGCAGGGGGTCGGACGTGATGATCTGCTCAGGTCCCTTCCAACCCTAGAAACTATGAAACTATGAATCATGTGGCTGCTCCCAACCTCTGGAGCATACCAGAGCCCTTCAAGGCCCTGCTGTGCTCTGGAGGCGAGGCGCTCTGATCAGGAGTGCGCTGGAGCCAGGAGCTCTCATGTGCTCCTGTGGCCAGAGCAGGGGGAGCCCAGGCTACCGATCCCGCACATCCACCGCATCAGCAATAAAGTGCAATTTGGATCCGATCCCCGATCTCTGCACACATCGCATAACAGGAGGCACGATTGCTGGGATTGTGGATCAAATGCCATCGGCCTTCAGGACAACTTCTGCCACGGGGCTAAAGGTAGTGCTCCGAAAGGTTTGCAGTGAGGCAGGAGGTTAGCTGGTGAGGGGCGGTAGGAGTATTTCCTTTTTTTTGGGTTTCATAAAGTGCCTGTTCCTGTAGTTCTGAGTGCTGCACAGGGTCAAAAGGGCCATAAGAGCCGTGCAGGGGAAGTTAGGTCCGCTCTAGTCTTCTCCATTTACTCCCCCTTGCAGCTTGTTTTGCAGGGAATATACGGGAGCTACGGGGCTAACGTTTAGGGGCAGGACAGGTGCAGAAGGAAGGAGACTTGTAGGCTTCTAGCAACACCTGTATTAGCATTCATATGAAATGTAGCTGTATGTTAACATCGGGGAAAGGACAGCGATGCTTCAGCTGTTTGAAGGAACAGAAGGCAAAACCTGTATGGGATCTCAGCGAGCGGGAGGTGGATAGTGTGGCAGATACTAGATTCTGGGGTGGAGAAAAAGAGGAAAAAAAGAAATCAAAGTGGAAGATCTGGGGTTGGTTTGGGAATGGGACTTGGACTGTGTACAGCTTTAGTAAGAAACCAATCTAATTGTAAATGGGGGTCACCATAATGGAGTTTGGCCTGAATGCTTTATTTTTATGCTGTGTGATTTTAAGAAATATATATATATATATTTTATGTAGGATCTGTACGTATGACGGACACGTAAGTGGACTAAGGCACCGCAATGCAATTCTTTTCCATCCTGCTCAAGTCCTTGAGAACTGGCCGTACAGACAACGGATGGGTCGTCCTCCTCTTCGCTGCTTTTCTGTGGCTCAGGCTTAAGGGTTAGATGACAGCATGTTACCAAGATAGAGGCATTAACAGATTTTCAGAGGCTTAAACAGGATGGAGTAAAATAGCACTTTTTAAGTCCACTTACGCAAGGGGCAAGGGTTTGTGTGAGGGATACCTTTTACTGGACCAACTGCATGGCTGGGGTAGACTTAGACAAGCCTTCAGGTACCACAGTACCCTTTCTCAGGTCTCTGGGAAGCAGACACAGCGGGGATGAGGAAGGGCACTGTGGTACCCAAAAGCATGTCTAAGTCTATCCGAACCATGCAGTTGGTCCAATAAAAGATATCACCCGCACAAATCCTCACCTCTTGCATACTGCACGGACCATCACAGCTTAAACATCACTTCTACATGACGAAGTCCACCTAGACCCCCAGGAGGTGGAACAGAAAGGGTCCCATAGTGCATGCAACTCAGCAAGTTGTGTCACTGCTCTGATGCTGTCCTGCCCTACCCCTGCTGAGCAGACAGAAATGGGCACTTTTTCCCCTCAATGAATGGTAAAATCACTGAAACTATATCTATAAAAAAGGGGCCAAATGGCAGAACTCATTTCCGTTGAATAAGAAACAGAGCGGGGGGAGTAAATAGTACACAACGTTTTCACATTTTCCACGCGAAAAGTTTCACTATGAAAATGGTTTGAAGGACGTTTCCGACACCTCCGTGGCTGAGGGGCACACGGCCTGTGGGCTGCACCAGCAGGGGTTGCAGGCTCCCTAGGCTGGGTGTGCGTGGGCAGGTGGGTGCTTTCCCATGCTGGGTCACGCAGCAGAAACTGGGGACATAATACCTTTGCTGCTGTAGCTGGAGCAAGGGACAGTGGCAGCTGGGGGATGCGCATTAGCCCATTGCAGGCCACGCATGGACAGCCCTGGTCCAGGCCAAACCTTTTTGTTGACCCACAATGAAATCATTTGTTCCCTGGACCCCTTGCTTTATTGAAAAACTTAAAAAAAATCCCTATTCTTAGGTTGGACTGAAACATCCGTTATCCCCAGTTCAAGATCTGGCCTGTTTAACTCTCCACAAGAGACTGCATGAATGAACAGGCCTAGTCTCGACCTTTCCAGTCTTTGGGACACACCATGTCCCAATACAATATGCCAGATGAGAATATGAAACATTTCATGGTGATTTCACTTGTCTGGTGGAGGCCACTTGCAATACCCAGGGCTTTGGTTAAGTAACCACGGTTTCATGCCCTTCCTCCTTTGCAACCAATTAATTGATTTTTAAGGCTAGAAGTAGTCATTAATATAACCTAATCTGGTCTTCTGCCTAAGAGGCCATACATAAACATTGCCCATTGACTCTGCCTTCTAGCTCAACAGTTCCTGGTATAACCATAAACTATTTTCACTTGATTAAAGGGGTCTTCCCAGATTATTTTAATCACTGGATGCAGCTTCTTTATGCCCCTCTTTCCCCCCTATAAGCCCCTGCTTATTGGCATAATTCACACATTTTTGGTATAGTACCTCTGCATTGCAGAGGTAGTTTTTATCTGCCTCCGTCATGAGACTTCTTCCAGGACACAGCAGTCTCTCTGCATGAAAGTCCCAAATGCAGCTGCTGCTGCGATACCTAAAGTTTAATACCAAATCTCTATTTTCGTTGACTAGTGTATTTTTGCTACGTTTTATGAAGCATAACATCTGCGGCATAAGGTCTATCCCTTGAGAAGCTGCTGTTGACTCAAAAAAAAAAAAAAATCCCAATATATAATCAAAAAGAAAAGAACCTGCCTGAATCAGGTCAGAATAAAATATGGAGACGGTTTGGCCGTGTCCTGACACGCAGAATATTGCTTCTGCGAATGTTTAAAAACAATCTTCACTTTCTGGCTGTTTACCTCCTCACCTCTAAAAGGGGGCCAGAAGCATCTCATGAAAGAGAGGAGAATTTATTCCCTGGATGTGTGAGCAGTGGGGCTGATGCTGATGAATGCTGCTGGACAGAGAAGGAAGGTTTGTCTAGCAGCACCGTGGAAAATACACCGTGCCAGGATCGGGTGTGTGTACAGGTGCTCTGGGGCTGGAAGGGATCCCTGGAAGTCATCTATTGCAACCTCCTGCCTGAGGCAGGACCATCCTTAGCCAAACCCTCTTGGTCTGACCTCTTCCTAAAATGACACAAATCGACCCTGCCAGGCCTAGACCCTAACCTGTCGCAGGTGAAGCCGGGGAGCCGAGTGCTCAGTGTCTGGCTGCTGCAACGGTGATTCCTTTGCAAATGAGCAGAGTGCCTAGGGGTCGGCGTGATCACGCGCCTTGTTTCCGTGAGCTCTTGTGTGCTGTTGAGAGGGCACGTTTGTTACCATACTGGTATGGCTCATGTTCTGGTACATTTGCTACAGTACGGTCATAATCAAGCCTACACGTAAACATATGCACAGGACTATGTAAGTGTTGAACCCGATGGTTGGTGTCTATCCCTGAACTGCTTTCATATTAACATCACTGTAGCTGTTTCATTCCTACCCCAAAGAAGGCTTCTGTTTTTTGGGGTTTTTTTTTAAATACACAAATTCCACAACAAAAACCAGAGGATGGGTCCGTCCTTGCCCTAACCCCATTACTCGTAGCTTGGGCGTATGCTGGGAATGCGTTTGGCAGCCCACATCTATTAGTATGACTAAGAGAAATCTACAACATTTTTCATTTAAAAGGGAGCAAGATTGATACCCTTTATTAGAGAGCTGAAGCAATCCCTGCCTTTTCTAAAACAGCTCCATATCTATTTGGCTTTGGAGTGTATGTGCTTGATGAATTGCAGGCTAACTTAATGGAGAAGAAAATGTGTGTGTAGTGCTGTGTGAGGGCAAAAGGGGAATAAGAAGCAATGGAAAAGAAAAGAGACTTACTGCAAAATGAAATGGCCTCTTCCTCCAAAAAAATAATAGGCAAAGAGGGAATGTAGGCTCGGAGGAAAGCCGGAGCAAGGGAAATCCAGAGCAAATAGGGATGGGACCAGGCAGACATCTGAATTTGGATCTGGAATATCACAACGTTTTGGGGGGGTGGGTCAGGACTCTGCGATTTTAGTTCTGGTCCTTCTTTGCCACCAGGGAAGCTTAAACAGGGGAATAAAGTAGCTAGCTAAGCTGCCTAAATAGCCTCTGATGGCACAGTGCTTTGGAACAAGGTTTAACTTTCTTAGTGGTTCGGAGTGGATCTGGTTTTAAAAGTAACTATGGGAAAACGGCACTTCCTTGCTCTGTAAACATCCTCTGCGCGGGCATTGAGTTGCAGCTGGCAACCTGACTGTCTCCAAGTATTTATTACCTTTCTGCGCCTGTCAGGACAGCAGTGCAGTGCGTTCTGGAAGGTTGTTCTAATTGCAGTTGTTTATTGTCCTACTTGACTTTCAGATTTTAAGCAGAGTTTGCAGTAGTGGCAATTAGGGGAGGACAGAACTCTCAAAACTTCTTTTGCTAACAGCTGAGCTGACTTGATTAGGAAATTATTGATGCAGAGCAGAGAAGAACCACACTGAACACAAATGAGTCTCAGCACTGTTCCAGGGGCATTTAGCTAGCAGGACAGTGGTGAAGTATAGAAAAAGCAGTCCTCAGATTAGACCGTCTTTCGATGCAATATGCCAACCTCATTTTTATTTTACTAAGTGACATGCATGCGGTTACTGTATCGGTGGGAATTTGTGAATCATTCTATATTGTAAAATCTGAATATTTCCATTCCCATATACTGGAGATGCATGAAATAAAGATCTTAATGAAAAAGATGTGTTTTTAATGTATGTGCATCAGCTACACTGAGGGGCATATTATGAACATGAAAAGAGTTCTTAAAGCAAGAAGAAAATGCTGTTTCTGCCCTGTGCTCTACTTCTCTTTGAAGTAAAAGATGGCCTCATAGGATTAAAAACAGAACCAACAGATGCTCCGTATTTTAAAAGGCAAAGATTTTATGTACAGAACATAAACAGTTATTGCCATATTACGTATAGAAGTTGCACATTTAGCAGGATAATGCTGTTTCTCTGCTGAATTGTACAAAGTCAGATGTCGGTTTGGAGCATTTTTGTTTCTGAACCAGAATGTTGAAAACTCAAGTTCCAGACCGGGAGTTGTGTTTGTACTCAGTGCTGGCAGCCTTTTCCCGTTCCAAGCACTCAAAAATCATTAAGCCTCACATCTCAAGAATGGCTTAAAAATAAAAAAAAAAATCTTAAAAAAAAAAAATCCCAAACCACTACCTTTTTCAGGACTGACTTAGTTCATGCTTTCTAGTTTTCTTTGGCAGCCATGGGGGTGACAAACTTCAAAAGCAGCTGGGATTCCTATGTCATCACTTGATTCCAGGAGCTGGGACTTCAACCAAGATACTGTGTAGCTTGAGGCCCACAATAAAGCCATGAGAGTTGGTAACACTGGGAATCTGGCTTTGCTGGCCATGCTGGCTTGCACAGCCTCTAGCCAGGAATGCCCTTTGGAAAATATAAGGGGTGACTGAAGAATCCCTTGGCCTTGTTGCTATGCCAGCAGTCCTATTTCACTGAGGCAATGAGGTGAAATCTCCCATTCTTACTCAGACTAAAGTACCCGTTAAAGTTGATGAGTTTTTTTGCTTTGGTAGGTAGGGAGAGGAAGAGGATAGGAGATTAACAGAACTCTAAGGATCAAATAGGACCAGGTAAAGGAATTAAACAGGGGTAGGGAAGGAAAACATGTAAGATTCACCTTGGCTGGGAGGGCAGGAAGATTTTTGTTATCTGTGTCCATTCTAGCTGTGATCAAGAAGCCCCCTTTTATATGACAAAAGAGCCAGCGTGGCACTGGGGGACTCCTCACGTGGTTCTTGGTTGTATTAACTCTAACCTGGATTCTAGCATCAATATCTGTAACCCAAAGAGATGACTGCTAAGCATCTAGTAATTATAGGCACAGACAGAAGAGCAGACCCCATTGTAACTCGTGGCACTTTGCAGGAAGCACCATGAGTTACAATGATCCCCCGGCCCCAACAGACATCTGCTGTTGGGTCCTGGGGGTTGGGGAATTGAGCTGCTATTTAGAGCAGCTGCGAATCTGCAGTGCTCTCCCCTAGCAATGCCCTTCCTTGCTCCCAGGCCCTGTGCTGTTTTCAGAGTAGGAGGGGGGAAGGGAGCAGAGAGAGCTTGTTCTGGGGCTTGCTCCAGTCCACCTGTCCCACTGTCAAACACTGGCTGAAAAAACCCTTTGCTCCCTTCCCCACTCCCATTCTGAATACAGTGCTGGAAGCAGGGCTGAGCTGCATAAGGCCAGCCCTACTCCTGGCATATGCAGGCACAAGTTACTGAATGGAGCGCCTTCATCTGAATGCTCATACAATGTGGGTTAGGATTGTTGTGAGATCAGGCCTGCTTAAAGTGCTCTGTAGCTGTGCACTTGTGTTTGGTCACAGCTGTAGAGCACTTTAAGGGGCCAGATCAGGTGCGAATTGTCATTCTGTCTGCACCTCTTGTGTGTACTTAACTTATATCCACACATGCTCTGTCTGTACCGAATAAATATCTTAGATGAATGTTTAGGATGGTGCCTTTTTATGGAACTTGGGAAATAAAAATGGAACTTGGAAACAACACAAAAGAATAAACAGAAGTTGCAAAGGTAACTCTCTTGATTAAATAGAGTCTGATGGGAGCAGCTTAAAAAAAAAAACAAAGGTAGAGGAAAAGATAGTAAATCTTTAATGACAGAGTCTTAGATAAAAGACTAAAATATTTATATCACCTTTTTAACCTGAGTTTTACAGCAATGAAGTTTAACGTATATCTTCTATTACCTTTGTCAAGTTTATGACTCTCTCTCATTTAAGTATCCCCTTAAATATGTATAAGACAGTTTTACTTATCTTGTTTACATGGGTTCTCTCTTTTGGGCATTTGTCTCTATCACTGCATAGCACGTTTATGGTAATTTAGTATAATGCATGTATATCAGAGGCAGTTTAAATGACATTTAGCCTTGAATATATTTAAGATTTTTTTTCCTTGTACCACTAGGAAGTCAAAAGATATATGAAAAGCTATTAATTTTAAGATGATAGTAACATAAACAATATCGAGACTTGTATTTGTTCTTGGAATAGCGGGGAGAAATATATAGCAAATTTGGGGCACCATATGGTCAGTTGTTATAAAATAAATAAATAAAATCAACATTCAATCTTTCATCGTCACAGGTCAAGGATAATCCAAATAGCTGCCCCGTGTTCAGAGGGAGAATAAAATGTTGTGAGTGATTATTTAAGCTAACTATGATAAAGGGAAAGGGTGACTATGTTAAAGAGTCTCATGCAACTTTTGTTTTCAACTATCCCTCGCTCCAACTCCTGAAAATAGCATGGAAGAAACAGTTTTTTTGCGTCTTACCTTCAGTTGTTCAGGTCATATGCGGAGGTCTGTAGATATAAGACTGTGTTATTACTACAGTAATGCCCAAAGGCCACGACTGAGACGGAGGCTGCACTGTGTTAGTTGCTCTACTTACTCATAGTATGAAGTAGTGTATGCCTCAACGATGCCACAGTTTAAAATAGGCAAGGAAGACAGATTAAAATGGGAAACAGGGCTAAGAAAAGGTGAAATCTTTTATCCAAGATTACACAGTGGGTTAATGACAGAGTTGGAGATATTACCCAAGTTTCTGGATTACACCTAGTATCTTATGCCATAGTCCACTTTGCCCCTTTAGTAGAGCACTAGCTAGATGCCAACATTTTACTAGCATTCATCGGCTTCCCAGAGAGCAGCACCTAGTCTGATGGTCAATGGGTGGAGCTGAAAGGCCTGATCCTGGGGCCTTTGCTTCGGGACAAATTCCCACTGATGTAGGTATGGGAGTTTTGCCCATGTAAGGACCGCAGGATCAGATGCTAAGGGATTAGGGACAGATTTTTAAAGGTTTATGGTATCTAATGTTGCAGACAGGCCCCTAGTGAGATTTCTGCAATATCTTTGCTTTATGGATGTTAGAGGCCCAGGTGATTTTGAAAATCCCACAGAGAGACCTAGCTGTATCTTCAGGTGTATGAACACCTTAAAAGTCTAGCCCTTTCCCAAGTATTGCCATTAGAGAGGGAATATTACAGGCTGACAATTGCATAGGTAACTAAGTTTTATGGCTGCTAGTAGAAGGATCACAATTCGTTTTTGGATTTCAGTGAATGTCAGAAAACTGAGCTATAACAACAATAATAATGCCTTCAAGTATGCTGCAGCCTTGCAAATTTTTCAGAAATTTACAAGCCCAGGCACAAAATCTGGTCTCCTGCCTATGAGAACATGAAAAAGCTAATCATGTTTTACTCACCCATCCAAAAAATTACTTGCCTAGAGCAAGCAAGAAAGGAGAATTTTTCAAGGCTGTTCTATTTCCATGTGACGGTAGTAAAAACAACCAACCAACTCCCTGCCCTCACAAAAAAGCACAAGCTCTTTCAACTAGACAAACATATATAAATAAAAGCAAAAAACATGGTCTTGCAAGGAAAGGCCAATACTTCTCCTGGTGTATCCAAATGTGTAATTATAGATCATCTGGATTTGCTATGCGGAAAAAAATAAGTGGAGAGAATGGAGCCATTGGGCTGGAAACCACTTTTCAATTGTTTGGGGCGGGGGAGGGAGAAATTCTCTTATGTCAAGATTTAAGATTGGAGTAAGCCAGAATTAAACAAAATTACACATATATGGATATAGTTTCTTTTCACGCTTTCTCCTCTCAGCAGCCCCAAAGGGTGTGGGCTGTCACCGATTAGCATGCACAACTGCAAACTTGCATCAGCGCCGCTCTGCTCTGGCATTGATCTAGTGCTCTGTGCCAGCTCAGCGGTGCAAAATATCTCTTCATTTCCTCCCCATCTTTGTTCTTTTAAATCACTGCTTTCGGTGAGGCCTTTTCTTCCTCTTACAGGATGTTCGGAAATCTCCGGACGTTGTGGACATGCTTGTTGCAATTTGGTGTCCAAAAATGACGGCCTGTTTCTCCGTGATAGATCGCTGTTGGACAGGCGGTGTGCAGTTAGAGCCTAATCCTGTGAGACGCCGAGGAAATGAGCCCGGTGAAGCACATGCTGCTGGGGGAACGGGCCATGAAAGATGGCAATAGGATATGCCGAGAGTTGGAAAGCAGAAACCTAGGAATACATGTGGGAGGAGAGCGGGCGGTGTAAGTCCTTTGTCCATCGGGGCTGCCAAATTCTGCAACTGTACAAGAGCAGCAAGCGTGTGATGTGCCATGCTCTACCCTTCCCCACCCCAGACTTACAATGGTAAAACAATGATGGACCCGCAGGATTAGGGAAGGGGAAAGACTGGGACACGACTGGTCTGTGGGGAACACGGGGAGATAAGTAATAAGAGGGGAGGTGAGTGGAGTAGATAGGCTGAGGGATGAATTGGTACATATGACCGTTCAGTAAGCCATCATGTGCCTGGGTCTCGGCAGTGCTCTCTGGGCCCCGGGCGGGGGATGGCCCTGCCTCCTTGCTCTTCAGTTTGGGACATTTTTAAAGAATTCCCCAGGTCCTTCAAAGCCACAGTCATTGTGCTCAGGGCGGCATATAATGGAGGGGCCCAATCACACCCTAAGTGCATGCTCCCTTCCAGGGGATTACTCATGAGCTGAATGTTAAGCCTGTCCATGACTAATCACCTTTGGTTTTGGTTTGAAGGCGGGAGGGGGGAGAGAGTTGGGGGAAATGAAATGAACCTTTTCCATCGCATCCATTCCCTTTCCTCATCTGCTTCAACTGAGGCTATCCAGCGGGAATTTCCTCACTTCTTGGTATTAGCTGGGAACTACTACTTGATGGCCCTCTTTGGTTCTTATTCTCCTGTGCTATGATCCCTGCAAATCCTGAATGTCTGCTACCGCGCGTTGCAGCTTTCCCTGACCCCAGCCCTGCGACAGCGACAGACAGTCCTCCTTCTCGGCGTGCATGGGGCAAATGAGCTGCAGTCAGTAACAGATGTGAACTCTCCCTCCTTCGCCTGCATCTCTTCTCTATTTCTACACTTCTGTTCTCCTGCCCTTCTCCCTGATCTCACCTCGTTTCTTTTTTCCCCTGTAGCTATTCAGTGATGCTATGCGACGATGCTCCAGTTCTGGCCTGTGTTTAGATATGAAGTGCCTGGCTCTTTGGCTGCTGCTACCCACCCCGCTCCCACCCCGCCACACTCCTTGACTGGCTGCTGGGGGTAAACTGCTCCAAAAAGGTTGAAAACCCCTCATCTAAGGCATGGGCAGGCCAGGTGCTTTTTGGGGAGATGCGATATCTTTTATTAGATCGAGTAGTTGGAAAAAAATTCTTAGCTAGCTTTCAGGTTCAATCACCAACAGCAGCGACTCCCTACGCCTCAGGAAGGGTGATTGTGCCCGAAAGCTTGCAAAGAACTTTTTTCCAACTACTCAGTTGGTCTAATACAAGAGATCACGTTTACCCGAAGAACCTGGCCCGGCATGTTTTTAGTAGTTCAGCGGCTTGTCCACATCCACTCTTGTGACAGTAATTCAGTTGAATTGTAGGCACGGGGCCTGCTCTTGTGGGAGCAGACGGCATCGTCAGCTACCTGGCAAAGAATCTGAGCATTTGGTCTCAACTACACCTATAAAAAGGAAACTAATATCTTTCATGCAGGTTGACAGTGGGTGTGTTTTCAGACGCTCTTGCAGATCGGTGCAGTTCCTCAAGCTTATGAATACAACAGCATGTCAGCTGAGAGTAAAAAGAAAACAACTCCGAAACCTGGGTGAGCCTGTGCTGCTGGTTTAAATGCTGTGTGGTTTGACTCTAGACCAAAATGCCTCAGGACCTGCCAGCTGGACGGTATGTCAGTCGAAAGGTAATTGCTCCTGGATTTGCAAAAAGGCCTCACGTTTAACCTGTGACTTAAGCGTTGTGAGCCAAGAGTGACCTCACAGCACATAATATACAGGCAAATGCCTGAGGTCAAATGATGCACAGGTACATTTGCAAGAAAGCGGGGACAGGAAGCCTCTTCTTTCCTAGTGCTCCTCTGTAGGAGAAAGCAGTAATTTGGCTGCTGTCATTTCCTGTGAAGAAACAGGAGCCTGGCCAGTTCTGGGAGTGTGAGTGCTAATGCAGCGGGGGCACGCGGGGTATCCCCAGCACACGGCCTGGCGCCTGAGCAGCTGGGCAGTGTGGAGCGCTGTGCGCATGATGTGACACTTCAGGGTCAGGGCTCTCGTCTCCAATTCCCTTTCTCCCAGGGGAGCTGAATTAATTCATTGCTACCCTTTGCCTTTTGTACATTGACTATGCCCATGCCTTGGAAGAGGAAGGCAGAATTAATACTTCATCATGGTTTCATGGGGACTATTTGCCTGGCTGTCTTTAACAAGATATTAAAGAGATTTTGTTTTTTGGGTAGCAGTAAATCTAAAGCAGAAAGCAGTAAACTTGAAGCAGACAACACAGGCTAATTACTAATCTTCAGACCACTTTCCTTAGCCTTTTTATTACTACCCTAGTTTATATCGAGGTACTGATGAGCCACGAGACACTCCAGCATCCCTGTCGAGAGCCCCACGCTTGGGACTTTACAGGCGCACAGCCGATCCGTGAGCAAGGTCATGCAGAAATCATCCTTCTGCCTTTCTATTTTTAGAAGCCAGCTGTGTCAAAGGACAAATCCCTCACCTGCCGCTTGGAGATTTTCAATTCCCTGCTTTGCAGCTGTGATCCCAAAATTGTCAGGTGGCTCTAGGAACGGACCCAGCGCATCCCCTTCAAGGTCAGAGGCACAGACGCTGGTGCTCCTTCCCATCCGGCAAGACCCTTATCTCAGTGTGTAGGCTAGGCTTCCGATTGCGTTCCAGCGCAGACTTTCCTTGTGATTGCTGGATAAGTAATAGTTCCTGTTGTTGCAGAGACTCTAATGACTACATAATGGACTGTGACCAGAGTTATGCATCTCAAGTTGTTGCGGGGAAGGTGAGCACAATGAGGCAGGTTATCTGCCGAGCAGAGTCTTCCGTAAAAAGAACCGATGCTGTTTCTAATGAAGAAGCAGGGCAGAATTACAAGTGGCAGATAAATTAATTTCCTCAAAAGGAGGACGTGTTTGGTTTGAAAGCGGTTGTTCCAATGAGCTTTGCTATTGCATAATACTCACCTGCAACCCAAGCAAGCAGGCTGTCCCAACTTCAGCTGACTAATTAATAGGTATTAATGAATCCCCAGACACCTTGGCTCAAACATGAGTTAATTGAATCTGATGGGGAATTAAATGTCCCATGTCAAAGATTAGTGGCCATAACAGCATATGGGATAGTTATTTTGTGTAATAGCCTAAAACCTCCTTTTACATGTATATACATACATACATGCACACACACACACACACACACACACACACACACGCAGTACTGATGAAAACTGCACAAACCATTAACTTTTGTGTATGTGCATGTATTGCTTTTGTCTATTAGAGCACATGGTTTGAAAAAGATGCCTCCCTTTCTTAATATTTTAATATCTAATAAGTAATTGTATATATTGAACATAAAGGGAAGCATCTGTTCCAAACCATGTGCTCTAGCAAGGATTTTTTTTTCTTAATAACACCTCATTAACAGCAGTCTAAGAAAGCTGAATATCCCAGTGGGCTTCTCGCATTAGTTTGAAAGCACTGGAAATGACATTTAACTAGTTGTATAATTTGAGGTGAAGAGGTTCAGTAACACTATATGGATTGCCCTATTCATCAAAAAGTTTTATTGGGTTGACAGAATTTGCAAACTAACTTTTAATGGGCAGCCGATCTTGATAGACAGGCTCAGCTGGCAGAATAAATATTAATTTTCCTGTTAGCTTTATATATTGTGTTCCATCTTTGATCCTTACATTAATCAACAAGAGCTGGATGGCACTGGCTTTATTTGGCCATGCTTTGCTGTCCAAGTCTTTTTATACTACAGTAAAGCTCTCTGAAGCCAAGAAAGGCTTACTCAAGGCTTTATGGCTGAGTAATCTGTTGGTTTGTCATTACTTAAATTAAACCTGTCAACTTTTATGATATTACAAGAGTGACTAGCATATTTTGCAGTTTGGAGTGTAAATACAATATTTTTTTTCTTTGAAGCTGTAGCAGAAATGTACCTTACCTCCTAGATTAAACAACATGGGGGGTGGGGGCGGGGCAGTTAGGCATTAATCAATGTATGCACATTCACAGTGTGTCCATGTATGTATGCTCCTATACATGCAGAAAATACATAGGATAAAATCCTGCCCCATTCAAAGTCAATGGAAATATGAATATTAACTTCAGTGGGCCTAGGATTTTACCCACAATAGTTACAAATTTCATGATGGTTTGTCAGCCGTGCTTTATCGACACTTTTTGGGGATGATCTGCATGAATCCCCACATTAAATAACCATGTGGCAGTGTTGGTTGGTGTAGCATTTTTATAATCTGGACTACTTAATATTAATGTGTTATGTTACATATGGTTACTGATGGAGTTCACCACTTGGCAGCTATGGCAGATATTTTTGGGTTGTGGATCCCCAAGGCTTCGCCAGAAGATAGGTTTATGTACCAGCCTAAGCTGGACTGCACAATGAGATCCAGGGAAAAGGAGGAAAGTGTACCAAATGACCTGCAATTGCTCTCACACTTCTTTGGTGGGAAGTGAGATGAAGCAGACCAGATAGTGGATGGTAGGTAGATGCAGTTCTGATTTTACTGTCTTCCCCATGGCACAAGGCTAAACACATCATTTATAGAGGTTTTGTGCCATGTCCATACACATGCATATTTTCTTACACATGCATATTTATACTTAGGTTCATTCCCTTCTTGTTATTTTGCCTTTGGTACACAATCTATTTTGGTATTTATTTTTCATGGGTGTGAGGGAGCGGGGCCTAGGAGTGGCCGTGAACTCCCTAGCGCCCCCCTACCATCACTACAGGCTGTACTCAGCACCCTCGGTTTCTCGCCCACCATGACTTTGATCTTAAATGGTTAAATGGGAGGCTGCCTTTATTCCCCTAGTGAACGGTATGCGTGTTCATGCCCCTACTCCAAATGGGGTGCCTCGGTGCGCCCCTCCCTTAAGGGGTACGCATGCCTCCAAACCTCCCCTTTAGCACGCCCCAAGCCTCGCAGCTGTTCCATGGGACGTTGTGCAGTCCCTCGCCCCTCTGGTGCTCTCTCTCCTTCTCAGGCACCCTGCGGCTCCTC
>NW_017728907.1:51916701-51946503 GCF_001723895.1 Crocodylus porosus | reverse complement strand
GGAACCCCCAAGCTGTTGGGGAGCCCCGCTGAGGCCTCCTCACTCCCCTACAGCCTCACCCAGTCCTCCGGTTAACTGTAACCAAAACTCAAGCCACCCGACTGTAACCTAAACTACACAGGGTCTCCGTGCTCCAAACATAAACTCCAAGCCCCTCACCAGGCTCTCAAGCCTACCTCCCTTTAGGGCGCTCTTGTCCCCAGCATCATCACAGCCAGTCAGCGCGGTAAGGCTGCAACTCCTAACTCAGGCCGCTCAGCTCAGCCGCAGAGCTCCTGCGGCAGCCAGAAGGGAACTGCTGCTCAGGCTCCGGCCTAAGCTGTTTATAAAGGCCCGGCCCCGCCCCCTTCTGGCCACCTGACCCACCTGGTCGCCCTGGCAACCGGCACCTGAGCTGCCCTGGTGATTGGCAGCTCTGCCAATCTCACTCACAGTCACGGGGCACCTGCGTGACTCCGTGACAATGGGTTCGTTTCAATGTTCACCTTCAGCTTCTTAACATGTTCAGTCCATTTCTATAACAATACTTGAGGTTGGCAAGGATTTCTGAGAGTGATATCTTTTATTGCACCAACTGTGTAGCTGGGATAGGCTTAAAGAAGCGTTGGAGTGTAATGCATGCATTCATCCTCATTCCAACCATGCAACTGGTTCAATAGAATACATCACCCATGGAAATCCTTGCCCCTCCCATATTTCCTGGACCATCATGGCTAAAACATCATTTCAGTACTACCCATATTTGTGGTTTACACTGGTGGTTGAGTGTTGCTGCTCTTATATCGTTAAATATCCATGTTTCCTGCGGTGATTCAGTTAGCATGTGCAGCTGTGATTGAAAATGATATAACCAAACTTCACATTTTGGCTACTTAGGCGAAGCCTAATTAATTCTAAGACCAACTTCTGTTCACGCTAAGGTTATATCTGTAAGACTTGCAAGTCCTAAGGCCTGCCTACTCAGCAGTCATGCATTCTGCTGCTATATCCTTTAAGCTACAGTTGGGAATGATCTTATCAGGATGCCTCTGTTACTCAAGAGTAGAGAAACAACAAGTGAATTATACAATTCATCTTGAGCAACTGCCAACAAAACCTTCATATTGCTCTGCTGAACCATATTTGGCCTGCTCCTGGATGGGTAATGTCCTGGCCTATTGAGTAAATTATTGACAGATTAGATCTCTATTTGGTCACCATCAAATTATGATCATGAGAGGGAGAGACTGATAAATGACTTTAGGCCAAGCCAGTGGATGCCTAATTAGTCTTTAAAGTATCTTCAGCTAGGGGAGAAAGGAACCCTGAGGGTGAGGAAAAGAGGATGTTAAATTATTTTGAAAGATTTCACATGCCAAGTTGGGATAAGGAAGATTTACATGTTAATGGGCTTCGTCAGCGGGGGAAGGAACCGTGGTGTGGAGATGGCAGATAAATGGATACACCCATATGTGCCTTCAGATGTTATCGTGTAAGCCTGAACAGGTCTGTACTTCTTGGAACAAAATGCAAAACTTCCTAAAGGTCTGCGGCTGCCGAGAGGCCTGCACGACGGGAGCTAACTTTGTCCCCATGTTACCACAAACGAGGTCTTGCTACCTGATACGGTAAGGAGCGAGTTGAGGCTTAACTCCTGGCTACTCTGATGTGGAAAGAGAGAGGTCTATAAGCCAGGTCTACCCTGCCTTCTGCTTTGCCGTGGGCATAATTTTGAGTGCTTGCTGCAGAAGCAACCAGGCACCGGCCTGAGGTGGCTATATTTCAATGTGCATCGTGGGGAGACTGAAAAGGAGCGAGAGAAGGTAGTGCCACGGCACAAATACCTGAGCTGGAAGACTGAAGTGAATGCCTGCTGAGATCACAATGATCAGGTTCTTGAGAGACTACTTCCTCTGACTAAACTGTTCAATTTTGACTAGATCTGATTTGGTTGTCTTTTTAAAATTTAACACAGCTTTGGTTTTTTTGTCCTTACGTATTTTCCTTGAGAAACTTGCCTTTTAGAGCATTTTGCAGTGCCTTAATGCAGCCTGTGGTTATCTTTGCACTCAGAGGGCAGACAGGAGATGGATTAGGAGTGTCCTTGCAAGGGCATATGTGGAGGAAATATATTGTGCCGGGCCACTAAAGTTCTGAATCCCAAAGATTTCAGCAGGTTTGGGATCAGATCCTAGCAGAGGTTGGAAAGGCAAATGGAAACAGCTTGGTGACAGGAACAGATAGTGATAAAATATTCCACTGTCCTCTTTCCTATATTGAAAAAAGTTTTCATGTGAGCTATCCGGTACTTAAGGAGATGGTTATTTTTTACCTTTATTGCTACATAAGGGCCCAATAATTTTGCTAAGCATTTCTGCAGCATGATTGACAATTGATAACGCCTTGCTGAGGCATTTGTGCCCCTAGAGAGAAATTTAGTATTTTAGAAATCACACCATTTTACTTGGTCAGTAAGATCCATGGAAATCCAATCTCCGGGCATGTTTTGCTTTTCAGCGGCGATGTTAAACTTTGCTTCCTTTCAGCAGCGCGGCGCGTCAGCTGCAGGCGAAGCCGAGCAATACAGCGGAACTAAAACAAACATGAAGTGGAACCGAGCCTTGATACATTTGCATCTAGATTTTGGCAGACATCATTGTCTCTTTCCGTATTTTATGTGTCTATTTTATTTCCCTATAAAATATTTTTTGGTAAATTTATAAGGTTTTTTTTTTTAAGCCTCTTTTTAAGTTGTTGACTTTCACTTATGCTAATGCTGCCTCTTGCGCTACTACTTTAATTTTAAAGAGAATAAATGACTTATAGCCTTACCTTTGCAATAACCTAGGCATCTGGCTGGCAGGATTTTGTACACTAAATTCTCAAGAAAGCAAAACAGTAAAAAAAAAAAGAAAGAAATGGACTATGTAGATAACAACCAAGGGATCTTTTTGCCCATTTTATAGGAACTACATCAGACCCCACAAAGGTTTTCATGGCTGTTCAGGCACTCACTGATCCCAACAAATAGCTTGTCACCAAAATCTAAAAGAACCAGCTAGGGCCCTAAATATATAGATATACGTGCTGGACCATACCCCTCTCTCCAGATCTAGGCAGGGTGTCCTAGTAACTTCTAAAGACTTTATTTGTGGAAGCAAAGAAAGCATGGTTTAATCTGCCCCTGGATACTTGGCCTGTGATATGGCACCATTGCTTCTATACAGCCGTGCAAAAACTTATGTATTTAAATAGTGTGCAGAACAATTTGTCCCAAGTTGTCAGTTTGAACTGAATTAGGAAGATTTTTTTTTTAATTACCTAAAGGTAAGGAAGGAGCACTTGAAATGTCTTTGTCTCACTAATAACAAGAGGTCTGATTGACTTCCAGCAGGGAGAATGTGTAGGTGAGTAGAGCCCAATCCTACCTCTACTGATAGGTAAAAAACATTACCCTTGCCATGAAAAACAGTTGTCGATCCAGTACATTAGAATGGCTTCGTCTGTGTTTGTGAAGAAAAATAATGCAGTAGATTATTGAACAGATACCTTTAACATAGTATCTCTCTTCCGTCTTCATGGCAATCATATCTGTGGGTTAAGTTCTGGTCAATATAAGGAAAGTGGCCCCCTCTACACACTGCAAAATGAGTCAGCACAACCCCATATTTTGTTCCAGAAGCATTTTTGTATTTCCTGGACATAGAAATAACTTGCAGAAAGGGCCATGCACAGGTAAGAATTGCAGTTTGTTTGGTCTGGCCACCCGCAGACACAGAAGTGCATAAGCATGTGAATCACTCGTACTTCCTTAGGACTGTAATATTGGTCACAGAGACCTGGAGTTGCCATGACTGTCCCCTCAGTACACTGCAGAGCATGCTGCTGTATCTAATTATTAAAATGGCTCGCTAAAGAACTTCCACTGTAAACACAAAGGCCTCGATTCTTATGTAGGGGAGGCCTCTTTGCAACACTTTGATAATGTAAGAGGAGCGGCTATAGGCGTATGCCTCTACAAATCTCCTTTATCCTGTCAGGACAGTATACATGAGGATCAGCCCTAATATAGTCCCTTCTCTGTTTCTATCAGTGAAGATTTCGTAAAACAGGAAAAAGTTCTTTATGGCCAGGAATGATTCAATAATAAAGACTGCTTTGTTATGGAGCTAACTTATTATTTTCGACATTTTAATTATATTTTGCCTCGTGGAGGGATGATCGGCGGTGTCAAGGGTCCTCATTTGTGTCCATGAAATAGGTTATCTTGTGTTTTTCTCATTATCATTTTGTAGAAAACTTCTACTTTTGCAGCAAAACATAAAGATCCATAGAGAAGGGTCAGATCTCCTCACCATCACCCCTCCCCTGCTATGAAATGCAGAGGAGAGAAATACAGAGAGAGCCCTAGTACATGTCCCAGACCCTTCAAACGAAGCGCAGAGGGGGACAAAGTGTGCGTGCATGTGTATGTGCATGTACGTGGGGCTGGTGAGACAGGTATAGCCACAAGCTACTGCACAAAGCAACGTGCCTCGGCAAAGCCAGAAGAAGCCTTCTGCAGGAATTAGTGCTGTTTGGGGCAAACTTTAACTGTCTTGTGCAATTTGCTTTATGGGCTCAGAAAGATGATTGCTTGCGTCACCTTGTCGGAGAGATGAACAATAACGGTTCGTCTGTAGGACAGCACCATCAAGAAGACGCACAACTACACGTTCCCAAGCAAAGGAAGCTTTTAAAGTAATTTGGCTTGTTCCCATGGAAAGCTATATTACTGCAGTTCTGTAGATCCAATGTACCAATCTGCAGCTGTACAAATTCTCTTTCATGGATTATGAATGCTGCAATTTGCTAATGTGCATTTGCTTTTTCATAACGCTCACAAAGCTGCTTCATGGTTCATAACACTCATGAAGCTACCATTTTCAAATTTTGTCTCAGAACATGTGCTTTGTAGTTCCAGCTCTTTCTTTTTAAGAAGCTTTTTGCAGGTGCCTGTTATGCAAACAAAACACTCTCCAGCCATGAATGAAACTGGGGGATGGAAACGAAGCAAACGTTCATTGGGCTGCTTCAAATTTCGAAATCTCCCAGCCAAAATGACCCTGTGTCTTTACACAATACTTCTTGGTACCATCACAGACTTTGCCTATACTGAGAAATCAAATCCTGGTAGAAGTTGATGCATGTTTACAGTGAATAAGGACTGTGAACAGTTAACATTGCAGAACCCGACAGTGATTCCAGGGTTAACCAGTACCTGGAGTTAGCAAGTAAGGCAAAGCTGAACGGGATAATCCTCGTCCATGTGCTAAGTCATAGTTTGCATTATTATTGAATTTAACAAACGTTTGAACGCATAAACTTTCCTTGCAAGACACACCTCTGTTTTCCAGTATAAAAAAGATAAATATTTCAGTGCAAACTTTACTTGGCACAGAAAAATACAAACTGATTCTCCCCTGATACCCATTCTTGGGAAAAAAAAACATGGTTTGTTTTGCCTCTACTGTCACAGTGAACAGCGATAAATAACTACAGCTGCATTTTCCTTCCATCCCTCCTTAATGCTTCAGGGCGGATGACTAAGTAGAACCTCAGTGAATGATAGAAAACAGCAAAGCGCTGCAACACCATTCGTCTAGCTTCTCCACTGCAGGGGTTAGGGTGAAGGTACATGTTACACTTAGACCATGCTGGGGCACTTAAAAACAAGAACGTCCATGTGTTAAAACTTGTGTGCTAAGTGCCATCTGAGCACCGCAGAGTTATGCCGCTTCAGGTGAGGGTTAACTCTGGGCCATGCTACCTAGCTTGTGTTAGGATAACTTTGATCTGCTCCGTAGAGATAAAATAAGCAATTTGTGGTCCTCCAGTATCCCCATCCCACGACAGAACCCAGGTATTGCAGCTCCTAGTCATGCTCCTACTCGCCAGGCCCGTCAGAGCTGTGCAGGCGCCAAGTAGTATTAACACTTAATATGTGACTGCTCACAGTGGGTGCATCTACACAAGATGCTTTACTGTGCATTAGATTAATGTGCTGGACTCAGTGCATTAAACAAATGCGCTGAAGCACACATGTAGACGCTGACTGGGAGCAAATTGCTCCTGGTCAGCCTAGGCAGCAGGGGACCACAGAGGGTGGGGAGAGCTGTCCTGGCTCAGGGGGATGCTGCCTCCCAGCCACATGGAGATCAGGACCCATCCCTATCTCCACGTGGCTGGGAGAGCTGGCCAAGCTTGGTGGGCAGCTGCCTCCTACCACATGGATATTGGGACCTGTTCTGATCCCCATGTGGCTGGAAAGAGGTTTTCTGGCTGCCTGGCAGCTGCCTCCCAGCCACATGGAGACTGGGACCCATCCCAATAACCCCAAGACAGGGACCAACCCACGTGCCCTCTGCCAGTCCAGGGCTAGCACCTGGGGGAACCTGGAGCTCCCCCTGGCGGTTGCAAGGGGGCAGAGCAGGGCAGAAGCAGCCCTAAACTGAACTGCTCCTGTTGGGAGCAAATTTGCTCCTGACAGGCAAATGTTCAGATGCGTGTGGAGGCCCAGTTTTCTGCACAGAAAATTCAGGTGCATCAATTGCACATGTAGACGTGCCCAGCATGTATGAACTTTAATATCACTTAATATTCCACTAATTTAGTATGGTCTAAGGGTAACTTGGAACTTCACCCTCACTGTATTGTTTTAAGGACTGCAGGGTTTGGATAAATTTATTTGAAACATGCTCTTGCACCATTGTTTACCAAACAGCTGCCAGAGCTTTATGAACGGTGTATACTGCAACAGGAAGACCACTGCAAGGGATGCAATGACTGCATGTTGGTCTACATTGACTCTTTTCAAATAGCTTTGCCCTCCTGAGGCATAGTCTGTATGGAAGATGTAGAGGATGGAAAGCAAGAAAGAAGTCAGGACACGACTACACACAAAAGTTTGTACAGAAGTTGAGTACATTTTGCACCCACAGTATTCATTACTTCAGTGGATGCTTGGGAAGGAAACAAGGTCTTGAAAATGTCAACAGCACACCCTGGCTTAATAATCATTCATAAACTTTTCCACAGCCTGATACTGGAAGATTTTAAACAGCTTTCCAAATTGTGAGCTAGATCTTGCAGCTCCATTTGCAGCCGGGGTGGGGGGAGGGTGTATTGTGTCCATTTTGCAGATAAGGAAGCAATACACATTGATTAAGTGGCCAGCCCAACATTTTACCATATCTACGGCAAAGGCAGAAGTAGAAATCAAAGTCTAAATTCAGTCCTTACATGAGTTGATTGTAATTCCTTTGGATGTCACTAGGCTGAATTGTGCATAGCTCTATTTTTAAGCCCAAGTCCCTTAGAGGAACCCCACTTGAGCTGGACCGGAAGACTTTGTGAGGTCCCTTCCAGCCCTACTTCCCTATGATCCTAAGAAAGGACTGTTAGGTCTGTTGCAATGATTTCATGTCGCTGCATGTCATTCAGTGTCTTTTGAGCCTTCCAACTGAAGCCCATACCTTGATGAAAACTACTGTAACCTGAGCAAATCACTATTTCATCCAAATGCTGCCTGTACTGTACAAAAGAGCTAATGAATGCCCCTGTTTTTCATGCTGGCTTTTCCCTTTTTTTCCTGGAGTTCAGCCTGTGAATATGTTGAGTCACCTTCAAACAGCGTCCTTCATTCCCACAGCTCATGAGTATTGCTTCAATGATTTTACGCCTCGATATTTCCCGATGGTAGTGCAATTGCTCAGGAACTAGAAAAGAGCTTGCCCTATGTTGAGGGCACTGAAGTCCTCCTTTTCCCCCTTTGCGCTTTGCTGCCACTTGTTCTTGTTATTCTGCAGGGGACTACCCCATCTTTCCTCACATACCACATGCATCTTCCCTGCAAAAGTTCAGCTGTTGGAAGCTGGGGAGCATGTGTTAGATGAGGAAATACAGCTGAGCCCCTGGATGTCTTCAAGATATTCCTCCCTCCCGAGGGGATTAACAGAGCAGCCATAGGTTGCTTGCCCTTCCCCTGAATGCAGCTGCCCATGTTTATACTGCCAGCAAGAAAATTATTTTTGCTTCGTTCTGTCTTAACAGGGTGTGTCTTTTGTGTGTGTGTGTGGGGGGGGTGCTATGCAAGTAAATATGGTAGTGGGATAGCTCCTGGCCAGCCCTCAGATGCTCAGGGATTTCCCTGCCCAGCTAGGGGCTGGCTGGGAGCTGCCTCCAAAGCAGGATAGCTCCCAGCAAGCCCCCAGCTGCACAGGGAAGCCCTGCTGGGCTTGGGGCTTGTCCCCATGTGCATGGGGCCAGGAGAGCTACTGTCTCCTGGCCCCATATACATCAGGACCTGCCACTGCAGCCAACTGAGCTCTCCTGCTCCTGTGCATTTGGAACTGGCCCTGTGCTTCCTGCCAGACCCTAGGTTATCACCCCGAGGGAGTCTGGAGCTCCCCCTGGCTGCTACAGGGGCCAGAGCAGGGCAGGAGTGGCCTTGTACCAAACTGCTCCCATTGGGAGCAGATTTACTCCCAGGGAAGGCTTACTGTGCAGTATTTTACTGTGCAGTAAGCCTTTATAGCATTAATAGTACGTGTAGATGTGCCCAGTATGACTCCTCCTAGTGAAAAGCAAAGAGGCCCAGAGAACTAGCAACTGTAGCTCGTATAAAGATACCAGTGGGCCCGCTTCTTGTTCATGTCCGAACGCAATGGCAGTGCTCCCAAAGTCCAATTTCTTACAACAGAGAGAGGGACGAGGTACTTTGTGATCGAGTGACATATCCAAAAGAGGGCATAGGTGGGCTTTAGGCTCCCAACTTCAAAACTGTAATCCCTAAACCCCTGGTCACAGGCTGCTGAATCCTGGAAGTATCCAGTATCCACTAGATGCTTCCCTTTTTGGCCTGAAAGATCCCCAGGGACCTGCCAGTGCACTTCTGTACAAGCATAGTTCTGCCCTGCCTGGAACAGGCTAACGTCCTCCAAAGCCTCTTTGGGATTCAGCAGCTAACCGGGATCTGTCCTGAGGGCCTGATGTGGCAGGACATGCCTACTGCACCAACTGGTCCCCCACTCAAGGAGGCTCTAGCTACTTTATTTTGAAAGTTGGACATTATGTAGGAGGGAATGCCAGGCTTGTGGGGGCCAGGAAGTGAACCCTAGAGGGGAGCCTGACTGTAGCCTGGGCTCCAGCCCCTGCTGCCTGTACTCTGATGTCCAGAGCCCCAGGGGACAGAGGTGCCCGCCTGCCCGCTGTGCACAGAATTTCCCATGGGCTGGACCTGGGCAGTTCCCCTCTCACCACGCGGCATGTTGGATCACCTTCTCCTGCTGAATGGAGCACACATTTTTCACTGGGTTCAGATCCCATGCTGGGTGCTGGCACCTAGACATTAAGTATGGCAGTGCCTAACTTGTAGGCCTGAAGCCTTGTGTTGAACATTGCCCAGTGTGACAGATAATTTGTCCTGTTTCTTATTATGGAACAGCCCAAATGAAAAGCAGCAGGTGAACCCAGCAGAGTCTACTTCATACAGAAGGCAGGACTATTTTATTTGGCCCTTTAGAGTGCTCTTCAGCCAGTCTGACCTGACATCCCCTTACTCTGACTTACCCTGCTCCTCAGAGCACGTACTGGAAGTCTGCTCAGCACCAAGTCTTATTATTTGCTTTTACAGTATCAGCACCAGGTGCCTACTTTTGTTAGATGGCTGCACTAGACAAACATGTTGGCTAATAGGGAACTATCAACAGTAGCTTCAAAATGCTCAGGAGTTTATCCAGTAAGGTCATATAATATTTCCCCCCTCCTTTGAGTAGTGTGTGTTCAGAAGGTTAATGGGATTCTCAATCACTGTCTTGCCGCATTCAGCACCAGACACCTCTGACAAGCCCAACGAGGAACCAAGAGAATCTTTCAAGTTGCTCAAAAACCCTTAACTGTCCGCTTGGCTTTAAAGGATGTCTTCAGTTTCAAACATTTCAAAATGAAAGGCTCAGCAGCTTTATAACCTTCCTGTCTCTAAAGTCACTCATTGCACACTGCAAGTGCCAGGATCAGAAGCTCCAAGAATGCCACGTTTCTACAAATGCTGTCTTCATCATACATCTACTGCATTAGAAGAGAGCCTCCAAAATAAAGCACCCAACTCTCTCTCCTGTCATACAGTAAGTACCTGAAAATCATTATAGCACTTTACTGGAAAGGGTTGGCATCCATTTCATGGCACTGCCATTAGCATTTTCTATAATTTCCTTCCACACTGCCAGGTCTTGTTTCCATTGCCTTGTTAGCCGGATGAAATGATGACATTCTTCCATCCATCTGCAGCCAAATGGCATAAGAACGCTTGTCTACACGAGTAACTGAATGCATGCTAAAATGGCCAATTAATAACTGTATCTGCTTTATATTACGTGTGGAGGCCAGCCACACACGTGTCACCATCTCGGAAGGTTTTGTAAATCGTATCTAGGGAGGCGCAAGTCTATTTAAGCTGTATCCAATATGCTCCATTCTTCAAAATATTATTTCTACTCTAAGGCCTCCTATTTAATCCCCTTTCTAAAATCTCCCACAGCTTCCCCATTTGGATCCAGTGTTCTTGGCAAAAATGTTGTGTTTAACGGGTCTATAAATAGAGGGCTGATCTGAAGCCATGCTTTCTCATCACCACCCATTGAAAGAGTGCAACAAATGCCATGTATATAGAAATGGTCTTGAATATTACCAGTCTGGATCTTACTTTTTGTGTCTAATCTCTTTATATTGGGTTGATTCAAGAACTCCAGTCTGAATACTGTATTCCTGAACTTCAAATTCAAGTCTAAATCTTCATCCAGAGTTTCCATCTTGGTCCTGTCCTCCTTAAACCAAGCAGAAGTGGCTGACAAGCCTATTACAGTGGCCGTATGTCTCTGTGCAAACTTGCTCTAAATTAAAAACAAAATCAACACCTGGGATGTGCTGGCATGAACCAGAATGAGGTGTTATTATGTACAGTCACTGGTAGTGAATCTTACCCACTGCTGGTAGCTAATTCAATTGTCTGATCAAGAGAGGCAGGAGGCGATGCAGAGGCATGGCATGGAGCCCTGCCTCCGAACCTTTCCTTTCCACCACCAGCGACCACTTGAGCCCTGTCTGTTTTCCTTCTCTTGGCTAACTAGACTCACTCGCTCTGTAACATTTGGCCCTTGTCCCCCCTTTCCCTATCTTCTTCCCTATCTTCCCATTTGAGCCTCGCTGGTCTCTACTATGCTGCTAGCACGTCCTTTCCAGCTTGACTGCCATGACTCCAGTACCCTTTCCTGCCATGGCAGGGGGTCGGGCTTGATGATCTGCTCAGGTCCCTTCCAACCCGACCAACTATGAAACTATGAAACTTGACTGAAGCCTGATGTGCAATAGGAAGGCTGTGAGTATTACCTGAAATATGGTCTACTGCATTATTTTTAACAGTTACCCAGGAAGGTATGTCACTGAAATACCTTGAATAGCGGCCTATGAGCCCATAACCAATGTACAACCTGGAGCGGCAGCTCAAGCCCAAGAGGCCCTGGAGTGGGATGCTCGAGCTAGATGGGGAGATGCCAATCTTGCCCGTAGGGCCTGATCCCACAGGCAGGCTTGCCTCTACTTCATACTGTTAGAGCAGAGCTGCAATAGGTGAGGGGGTAGTAGAGCACTCCCACGTCACTGCAGTATGATAGAGATAGAGGGTACAAGCAGGAAACCAAGAGAGGACGAGTGAGCAAATGAGAGCATTGTGACTGCTAGAGCATTGGCTACCTGATAGGCTGACCTGGCTGAGGTGTCTATCTCCAGGAGGATATTTTTTGGCTAAGGTCCCAAGCAGAGAGGCACCTAGCTCTGAAAGAGCTAGGCTTCTGGATCTCAGTTCTCCCATCTGTAAAATGGAAATGATAATGCTTCCCTACCCCCATATAGTGTTTGCAAAGTGCTTTGAGAAGTTCCTGTATCAAGTGTCCAAAGAGCTCCAAGTTCTCTGTCTATGTGCCAGGTAGGGCATCTGTGTTAAAACTGGACATGCCGCTAACGTTTCATATTGAGAATTGTGGTGTTATGCTAGAAGGCTTGCCTGCAGGCTCAAGAAGGCTTGCAAGAACTACTGAATAGAGGAAGACGTGGCAAAAGAGTCACGGTTTGAATCTGATTTCACCTGCACTGGTCTCAGACCACTTTATCACCTTCATTTCAACAGAGTCCTGCTTGAGACTGATCTCCCAATAAGAAGATCAGGCCCGTTTAGATTTTGTCTGCATATGAAAAAAACCCAACCCTACTTCTGTGAGAGGAGTGCACTTAGACTTTTCTGCCAATAGATGTCAGCAGCTGCTTTTGAAATAAATTGCAAGAGAAATCTAATGATAAATGGATAGATTTGGTCACTTTCAAAGTACTTTGCAGTATAAAAAAACTTTTGGTCCCAAAACACATTGCAGCAATATAAAATATGGTCAATATGAGAAAATGGGCAGGCTCGTACTCTGCTCTTTTCGGAGCAAGTCAGTAGAAAACAGGGAGGAATGCTGTTGAAAACAATAATAAAGTTACAATTTTTTAAGGGAGTCTGGGTTTTTTTCCGTCTACTCTTGGTTTGGGAGATTATGTAGACACCACAATGGAAAACTGCATGGTAGGTTTTAAAACAAATGAGATCTTGTTACAATGAAATGGCACGATTGCATATAGGTATGCATTACATTTGCTAAAACAGCTGATGGGTGTCTGTGTCTGGTACAGTAAGCATTGTTCCAGGATAGGCCTGTCTCGGTAATACTACCGGACCCTACCATATGCTTTTGTTGAGATCAGGGGCTGTCTCATTGCTGAGAATTCAGCTTGACCCTACTGCTGTTCTCAGCTTGCTTTTGTAAATCAGAAGCAATTTCATGGAAGTTAGGAGTGGCAGCTAGTGTAAAACTGTCTCAGCGGGATCAAAATCGGCCCCACGAAGATGTCTCCTAATAGCAAATTTGCCTTTGATTTGTGATAGAACTGAAATAAACATCCCTCCGCTGGACCGCTGCTTTGCCCTTGAACCAGCATCACCCGAGAGCTTGCTCATCGTGCCCGCAGGGTCAGCAGGGGGAGCTCCCACCCGTTTCGTTGGGCTCCCCCATCAAGACCGGTTACTAACAGTTGTTACGTGAGGCTTCGGTGTTTGTTTCATGCACACGAGGAGTCTCTAGACTCTACCGTATAGTTGGGGTCTTTGAAACGTCTGTCAGACATAATGCCACATTGCATACAAGGGGGGGAGGAGGTAGTAAATTGGCAGAATTGGTCTTGGAAAATGGTTCTCCTTTATTTCTTGAGTTTTGTATCAATTTTTACTTGGGGAGGAGCTTTGTGCCTATTGTCCTGTATGCATAAAAAGGCCCTGGCTAGGCAAATCCTGGCAGTGGGTGGAGTCCGCTGAGGAGGCTGGCTGCTGCAAAGGGGAGAAACGGTACTTGGTTTCTCACCAGCTCTTGAAGTCCTGTGTATGCTTATCCTACGCACTGCACATCGAATCTTCAGCATTTGTCCTCAGGGGCTTATAATCTGGCCATTATAACAAACTGTGTTTCACTGAGTGACAAGCATGCTGCGGTCGTGAGTGTTCGTGGGGTAGTGGTTAACATGAGACATTTGTGTCATTTGGCCTGATGGGAACAAACACCTACCATCGCTCTAAGGTGTTAACATGACAATTACTTAAGTAAAAAAAAAAATCTAATTCACACAATTGTGCATTTTAAAACCCATCTGCGTTAGAGGAGGGGGCGACAGCTGCAACGCTCCCTCTGTTGGTAGTTTCAGCTTTTGACCCTTCTCTTTGCAGTCAATGGGAACAGATGCAAGCTCTGGGTTAATATTTCAACATATTCCATGCTGCTTTTTCTCATGCTTTGGACAAGTACTGTTGGGAGAGTCTAAGCTCTGATACGAGGGGCGTAATTTGTGCAAAACTCACTACGGAAACTGCTTCTGATTTTTTTGCCTGAATATCATCTAGAGGTTTGGGCATCTAGACGGTGGATCAGCATATTTTTGAGGACATTGTTTGAACTGCTTAGTACGAGTCAGAGGCAAACTACATGGAAAGCTTTGTTTTCTGGTGCAACCTGGTATTAAATGCTATTGTTTTAGACTTTGCCTTTTTATCATCTTTACAAAATCCATATTTCCCTAAGTAGGAGAAATCTGAACCAAGTACTTATCAATGAAAATACATACATTGCTAATTTAGCAGTTTTTTCCTAGCAAAGATACCTGCTTTTTACAACAAGCACTTATTTGTTTCACATCTGTAGACCTCCAAAGGCACTCCCCCCACCCCCTGTTCTACTAAAGGAGAAACCAAGACAGAGCATTTAAAGGATGTGCCCATGGTCACACATCCGGAGAGTGGCAGAGGTGGGAACAGACCACACCTGGTGTGAGACCAGTCTATTCCACCTTGCTGTGGCCTCCGACCAATAAAAAAAAATGCTACCTTGCTGTGGTTTTCAAGTGTTCAGATGTTTGTTAGTGTATCATGCATTATTTCTCCAGATACTTTTTCATTGTAATCAGGAACATTTTAACCTGTTGATTGCATTGATTTTTGGGTGCGGAAATAGCAGTCTGCTCCATTTCAAGCTGAATTTCAAGGGCATGAAGACTGCTAGAATGGAAAAGCCACTTAGCTCACCCTTCTTGTTCCCTTTATTTTTATCTCAGCTAGGCACAGAAAGAGCCCCAAAGGTCCTGCTCCTTATCTTCCGTGCGCTGGATGCAGTCCCAGTTCCCTTGGATGATGGAGGAAAAATAAGAATAATTTGCTGTAAAAGCAATCATGTAACTGGCTGTGCTTATCCCAGTGATATCTGAGACCCCACAGAGATCTTAACTTGGAATTAACTTGGGTCTTCAGTGCTGCGACATTTTAGGGCAGCTACTGTGTAATGTGTTACTTTGGAAATTGTGATTAAAGCCGCTTGTAATGTTCCACTGGTGGAGGCCCAAACAGAGCTTTGTAAAGCATCAGTATCCTTCCTTTTGACTTGTATTCCCTCCATCTCCTGATGCGTTTCAGTGTCCTGGGCCTTCACACTTTTGTCTCCTTGACCTGCAGCCTGACACTAGGTTGACGGCTTTTAGGAACTGCCCACAATCACCCAGAACTCCCCTTCCTTGTCAGACTGCTGCACAAGTTGTTCCATTTAACCCACACTCCTTATTTTGGCTGATTGTTCCTAGACTTAGTACTTTACATTTATCCCCATTAAAGTACATATTCCATTTCCTGGCCTAGTCATCTCAATGATCCAAATCCCTCCCTGTGTCATTCTATTGCTACGCATTACGGGCCGGACTCAAAGTGCACTGACGTCAGTGGATAATTTCCCACTGACTTCATTCAGTTCTACATTGGGGCCTAAGGATATGAGTCTCATCCAGTGTGCAAAGACTGAATAAAGGGGCTTTGTGTACATCTCCTAGATGTGGGTGGGGATGAAAGGAACTTCATTCTGTCCCCTCCACATCCAGCATCCCTAGATACACTGAATTGCTTGTATAGCTCACAGGCTGCAGTGAAGCCATAACCCATTTTATTCCTCTTCCACAGGTCTCTAGGCACTGGCTGCATGCATTTTCCAGTCCCTTTCCCTATCCTTGGCCTGTCCACGGACTTTTTCTGCATGGAGAGAGCCTCCCCAGAGCACTAAGGCACAGAGCCTCACTTAACCTGTCCCATCTATTTTACACAGCAAAGCCATGGCTGTACTTAAGGCCTTTGGGCCTGTCAAAAGGGCAGGTGGGGTTTCCCAAGAAGAGCTGCAGTCTCAGTTATGGCACATGACTGCGAAGGGGAGACTGTATTATTGTGTCCAATCCTTTCAGCATTCCTGACACTTCCAGCAAAGGGAGATTGGGTCAGTTTCGCTCCTCTGGGAAGCACTTCTAGGACACTGGTTTACGGGTTGGGTCTAAGGGCTGGCCAGGATGGGGTGGGTTAAGTGTATGCATAGTATAAGCAATGTGTGTTCACTTATTCTGGTTGAAAATGCACTCTGGATGCAATACTTTTGCTAGCTGGCCTTTGAGGTTCTATTGGAAGAGCAGCTTTCAGTTCAGTTGTCACTAGGAGACATGCTACTGTTGGGATCTGCTGAGTTGTTACCCATTTGCTGATATTAAAGGAAATCTGGCAAGTACAAAAAGAGAAACAGACAGATGGTTAGAAGAATGTCGCCACTTCCAAGATCATGGAATTCGAGAGCAGACGGGTAATGTAGTGGTTTAGGTGTTCAAGTTACACTGCTTGTGGCAGTGCGGTGTGAACAGAGGTTAACCACCCCCCGCCCCATAACAGAGACTAAAATGTTCCTCTCTGACCTCCCCCCTTGATTTCAGTAGTAATAAACCTGAAAATAACACAGGATTAAATATCTCTGAAATATGGTCCCAAAGCCAATGGGAGAAAACTATGGCCCATGTCTGATTAAATGACCTGACCTCATGTAGAAGTTCCTGGGTCCCTTTTTAACAGTTTCCTAGGAAAGAGAGGTGAAGAGAACAGTCTCTATTTTAATTTGCCTAAGGACAAAAATGTTCTCTGTGGAAAGTAACAGAAGTAGTTTGGGAGTGACAAGAAAAGACAAGAAATGAAATGGAGATTTAAACATTTTTTTTTTTAAACTCTGTTAAGAAGCCGAAGGAAATGAGTTCCTGACATTGACCCTGCTCACATATTACATAGGAGACACAACTGGAAGAAGTCTAACAAACACTAGGTCAGCTTCTGAGTCCAAAGGGACTGCTCATGTTCTGAAATGTGCTTGAAGTACTTTGCTGGGTTGGGATGGAGGTTTTTTAGCACCTTAACAAATCAAGTCCTATGTATTCGCTTTTCCCTTTGTCGTATTTTTATCCATTATGCACCAAGGTTGCAGGTTTTATCCCTGGTTGGACTAGATGCAGGGTCATCTCTGGGGGGAGCAAATTGGGGTGACTGCCCTGGGCCCCATGCTTTGGAGGGCCCCTGCTCAGGTCAGCTCTGACCAGATGATCTCTTGAGGTCCCTTCTAGCCTTACTCCTCCGTGATGATGATGATGATGACTTTGAAGCATAGAACACTAAAGTCTCCCTCAATTTCTGTTTTTACAGACCAAACTCTGAATTTCCTCTGGACTTAAATCTAATATTGAACAAGAAATTTACAGAACATGAATTAATTATATTTCAGGATAGTTCAGGAAAGGAGGTATAATATGTATGGGATTACTGCAGAAAGGTAACATGGGATACGCCTACACGAGATGCTAAATGCACAGTAGACTAATTCTATGGTGCATTAGTGTGGCAGTAAAAAACCGTGCTAATGAGCAGTACAATGAGTCTACTGCACATTAGCATCATGAAAAAGTGTGTGCTGGCACTACTGCACAGTAGTGCTGATTATGGCACATTTAGTACCTGTTATTACAGGTACTAATCTTAATGTGCTGTAATTAGAGTGCATTAATGAATGTGTGGATGCTCCCATGGATTTGTAAATGATGGCAGAAAAGTTCACGGTCACATAGTTAGTGCAATCAGTGGCAAAACTGGGACCAGAGTACAGGAGTCCTAACTGTTCTCAGTTCTTGGGTTTAAGAAATAGCCCAAGGTCTTTCACTCAAATCAAGGGGCGGGTCGACATGTGCATTAAGGCACTTTTCCTAATGCACATTAAATTTAGTACCTTCAATGTGAGGTACTAAACAAATGTGCATTAGACTGCTTTAATGTGCAGTAATGAATGTGCATGGTTTTTAAGTGATGCTTAATGCGAAGTAGCCTATTTTAATGCACGTTAGTATAATCACATTTTTTTTACGTGATGCTTTAATGCACAGTAAAATAGGCTACTGCGCATTAAAGCACACATGTAGATGCACCCAAGGAGTCCCACCCCCTCAACCTTCTCCGAAACACAGCACAAAATAAAACAAGCCACTCCCCAAAATGCAACCTCCCCCTAAATAACAAACCCTTCCCCCAAAAAATAGCCTTACAAATAGATCATTAGAAGCCTGTGGAAATAGTTCTTTAAGTCCTGATACAAAAAAATTATGCTGATGTTTTACTTAATCTATGCGTGAAGATGGTTTTATTTAAGCAGAACTATCTTTGATTTTTATCTGTGTATTACAACTACAGTGGAAAGTCAAGGTAAGAATGATGTGTCTGATAGCTGCCATGACCATGAAATACAATTCATTTATTCATGGGAGGAGGCTCCTTGCAAAAGCTGTGTTCAAGTGCAAAACTGGGGAAATATATATTTCTGTCCGATTTCAGAGATGTGAGCTGATCCTTATTAAGAACTTGAAAAAATAGCCTCATCTTTGTGTGATTTAAAATGTTTACCCTGTTGAGCTTTAAAAATTTGTTTAAAATATTCTGCATATTATAGCTCCATCAGCAAATTTGTTTTCAATTTGACCTATAATGTCGTGTGTCATAGCAGAGAGTCATGCACCGCATCCAAGCGAGAAGGCAAGTTCTGGCTACTTATTTTTCATTGTCATTGTTTAAATGTAATAATTTTCAGCAGCCCACTGCTGCTATTTGTAATCCTGAATGATATTTGAAAGATAACTCAGCCTCAGCCTGTGGCAGTCTCCCATCCTGTTAGGCCCCCCCATGTAAATGAGTCAGTTTTACACTCTGGTCAAATGAAATGTAAAGCAACGTGATGTATGGTACAGAAACAAAATGGGTCCCAGCACAGGGGTGTGCTACTGAGGTTCTGTTTGGCATATGGGGTAGGGAAAAAATAGTGGGTGGCAGCAGAGTAATTACTGCGTGCCTCGGGGATGAAAGAGCCCCTGTGTACTTTTCCACGGGGATGGCAGGGAACGAGCAGAAATCATGAGGGACTGGACCCAGGGCCAGATCTTTACTGCCCTGTAGAAGCTGGGAGCCTAGCCATCCTAATCAACCCCACTCAGCGGCTGCAAAACCACTTAGGTGCCTGGGCTCATTACGTGCTTCCATTTCAGCCTGAGAAGATCCCTGGAGGCCTAGCCTTGGGCTGCTGCATAAACATCACCAGAGTCCCTGCGCCTTAGGTGAGGACGGACCAGACTGCTGCCTGGACTGTTTCTGTGTTCTACTTTAGGCAGTCATAGGTTAAAACACAGAAATGAGCCTGGCAGGAGGGACTGAAATCCAGGCCTCACCCGTGCCAGAGGAGGGCTCTCGTCATGCAGCTGCAGGGTCAGACTCCCTCGTGCTGGGTCTCTGACTCGCCCCGTGAGCCTTGCACTCTTACCTGCTACCTCCACCCCAGTGCCTGGTGACCAGGGCACTCCCTTGGGAAGTCAGCGATGTGGGTTTGAATCCTTCCAGGCCAGAGAGGGGCTAGAAATGAGGTCTCCCACTTTCTGGCGAACTGCTCTCTCCACTAGGACACGGGGCGAAAGGTGGGCACTACCGCTACTGCTTGTGCCAAAGAGCTCCCGTGGTCAGCTTGCTTTCTGCTGCACTCAGTGCTGCTGTCGGCCAGGCTGTGGTTCAGGTAGCTGTGAGCGGTCTGGCTCCGGACATGATGGAGACGCCTCTCTCACAGTCCTAAGTCAAGAGAGTTCCTATTAAGTCCTCCCCACTGAGTGACTGACTGGGCAACCTGGACCACCCTTGGGAAGCATTTGGGTCTCCCCAGTCATCATAAAGGGAGCCGAGGTGCCTAACCTATTGATTCAGACTGCACCACTGAGACAAGACACCTCCATTTTAAGTGTTACAAGACAGAGAGGTAAAGTTGGGTACCTACATTTCACCAGTGGAGAAACTGAGGCACATTGTGATTACAAAGGTAACCACGATCACAGAGTACAGTAAAACAATGACAAAATTCAGCATAGAACCCAAGTTTCCTAATTCTCTCTCCCGTTAACAACAAAGGGATACTTATATCTCTAGGTCATGTCTTGGATAGGCAACGGAGGCAGGTATGATCTAGTGGAATGAGCACAGAGCCTCGGCATGAGCAGCTGAGCTGAATTCTTAGCTGTTTGACTCATCTCTTGCAAAATGGGGATAGTGCAGCGTATGTGGCTCGGTGAAGTACTTTGAATTCTGTTATGAGCACAAAGTAGTGGTGGTGTGTGGTTTTCTTTATACCTGCTTAATTTTAAAAGAAGCACTCTTGCATATTGGTAGGAAACATAAGAGTCTAAAAAGAGTGACTCACTGTAAATAAAACATAGCAAAAATGGAAATATTCATTAACATCTGACATATTTTAAGGTAATCTACTTGAAAATATTATTGCTTTGGCACTGTGTAACAAAGGAGACCTTTTATGTATGAAAACATCAGGGAAGCCTTGGATTTCATGCTACATATGATCTGCCATTCAAATGAAAAACGAGGCAAAGATAGGGAAAAAAGTACATTTCCTGAGATTCATTATTCCTACAAGAAAACTGAGCCAATGGAAAGATCTGCAAAAACTGTTGCATTATATCAGTTATCTCATATAATATTGAAGAGATTAGGGAACAGAGAAAAATGATTCCTTGCTGAAGGGTAAATAGGCTTTTGTTCTGCCAAGAGAGTGCTTGAGCAGCTTTCTAGCCTTAGGAAATGACCCTTAATAGGTGAAATAATTTTTTTTACTCATTCTTGCGTGATGGACTTTGCACTAGGTATGATCTATTGTAATAGTGATTAAACTGATCAGCATGTTAACGCACCTGGAAGAAGCAGCAAGACTTATGTTATGTGAGAATGGAAATATTCAGGTCAGCTTAGCAATATGCTTAGACCTACATAATGATAAATTAAGGGTCTGTTTATAAATACCTGACTAATCTGGGGCAGGCGGCAATTTGTGTGGAAGAATAAGCAAGCAGTGGATAATTTCTTGCCATTTTACAGGAGCTGAGTAAACCAAAACTGAGTGACTTGTGCTTTGTTGTGCAAGGTGGAAAATGTCTTCTATACATGGTGGAGTTTATTCCATTATGGCAAAGAGGAGACGGTAACTTGTAATGATGCTCAGCACTTGGAGTTTCCTTTTGGGGGTAATAAATGGATTTCTACCTGCTTTCTGGGAGAAGTTAGCTCTCCCCATTCAAGTTCAAACCAGCATCTTCTGCTAGAAGTGGGCGCTGAGTCAGCAGCAATAACTCATTGGGAGTTATGCTGGAGGGGGAGTTCAGGATCAGGCATCAGCCTGACAAGAGAAAGATTTGATTTCTGTAGTGACCATGACCAGATGCGAGTTCTCATACTGAAACTTGGCAATAATTGGAAACTATGGTTTATGTTTCTCCCACAGAGCTCAACAGCTATTGGCGTGACACCAACCGGAACTGTATAAAAAGTGGGCAACTTAAACTGACTCATGTGCATTTTTTATAATGCAGTTAAAGAATGACTGCTTTCTAGCCAGGCCTGTGTTCTGTAATGGAAAAAAGGACCTAATGACACAATGAGAACAACAATGCTAAGAGAGGGAAAGAAAGAGCGAAAGAGAGAAAGAAAGGAAGAAGGAAAGAGAGAGAGACAGCCCACAGGAAAGGGGAAAGAATGAGGCAGAAAATATTTCAATATGAAATGACCCAAATAGAAAGGTTGTAGTTTGAGCTTTGAAGACAAAGAGGAACTCTGTTGAACACAGGGAGTTGCACAGATGGGACCCCTGAACCAAAAAGGTCCTGCTCCTGGCTCATACCTGACCAATCTTAATTGCCCCGGAGAGGACAGAGACATATCTAAAGAGCTAATGGCAGGGAACTGTCTGCTACTTAGTGGCAGTGTCCCAATATTATCGAGGTCAGCGTCTGAATCAGTTATCAGCCACGTAAGTTCAGGCCTCCTGGAGGCATCTTTAACCTGCACATCTTGCTTTAAAAAACTGTCGGGAATGACACATTCAGCACTCCCTCCTCTGCTTGACCACACAAAGGCCACCTCTTTCTCCCTACCACATTCCTCACTATCATACACTTTGCAGCACGCACAAAGCCACTCCCTTCACGATGTCCGCTTATTTTTGTACAGGGAGAAACTGGGGATGTTTCCTCATTTTATGGGAGAGAGGCATGCTGGACAAGTTTTCCATGAATTAAAAAACAACCGATCTCTGGCAAGCTTGAATTCTTTGTTTCTGAAACGTGCTTGGTCTGTATTAGTGAAGACTGTGACTGAAATGCCTGAAACACTCTATCACCCAAGTTTACATAAATGTGCATTAAAACAAGGCAACGTTTCCTGTTTAGCTCACTCAGAGATACATATATTTTAAGATGCCTCTGATATGAGTGGTGATTGAATATAAAATAACATGAAGTAAAGAAACACATGGGGAGGAAAAATAGATAGCAATGAGTAGATCTGAGGCGTGGAAATGGCAATATAGGTGAAAAACCAGTCTGTTCTGATTAGAGACATCATTACTTTTTTTGGTTAATGAAATGACTACTGAGGTCAAACTGGATAATTCCTCTAATAAGATTTTATTCTTTCTTCTTAGGTTAGCTGAAAATGCTTCTCTCTCCTTTTTGCCTTAGTATAATAGAAATGGGAATTTTTTAGCATTCTTAATTAGTTTTGTCCCTGTCTCCCTCCTCCCTCATTCTTCCCCAACATAAGCAAGCAAACTGAAGAAATCCTGCATAGAAAAAGTTATGATAGTAAATCTAAAAATGCTGCCTGGTCGGCACCAAATAAATGTGGCTAATGAAAGATGTGTACCGTCCTCAGTTTCTCATTTCACACAGACTCAATGTTGCTGTAAGGTGTAGCTTCTACAGGGAATGCATGCAGTGAATGAATATTAGTAATAAGAAGTGGAAATAATTTGTGGTTGAATGCTGTGTCTACATTCAGAGTGACAGGACACATAGCCAAGACTATATTTTATAGCAAATTATGCTGAAAGCAATAGAACCAGTGTATGGAAATGGTCAAATGGATTTTTTAATAAAGATTTTCTTCCCAGCTGAAGTAGAGGTAATGTGCAGCACAGCTGAGGTAGCTCATAGTCAGATGTTCACTTTGGTAGAACAAGGAAGTAGTAAGGGGCAAATTCCTTATCAGTATGACTAACTGCCATGGAGGCACTCTGGGCTCAATTAAGTCCCGAGTGGAGAGTCTTTGGAAAGTTAAGACTTGACTTACAATAAAAAGCGAGGTCTCTGCATCCCATCTTTTCCAATTTATAACTTGTACTAGTAATTCTGATTAAATTACTGTAACCTCCTCTTCTGGCACCATGCTTTGGCCTGCTGTGTAGCTCATACCTGTCACCCACTACTTCAAAACCCCAGCCTGTTATCTTATTTCTTGCTCCCTTCATATTCCTACTATTGTCCTTTTTCCTTTTCACTCCTTCTTTAACACAGACCTGTATCAGTGATTATCCAGCTAATCCAAAACTATTAGTGCCCCTAACCATCCAGTCCTTCAAATCCCTCTCAAAGTTTCACTTGCGGGGGAAGGGGCAGGGGAGAGGGAGGGAAACAGTGCTCACAGGTACAAATAAAAGTTAAGAATATATTTAGTTATGTTAGGAGGCCTACGGGAGACTATATCTTCTTAGAGCCTATATTAGATTATACATTTCTTGGAGTAACGATGGTCTCTGTTCTGAGGTTAAAAATGTTTGCTTGTGGGACACCACTGTGATACTTAGATCTAGGGTAAGAGACAAAGTTTCCTCCTCGTGGTTGGCCCCAACAACCCTGCAGCCTGTTGCAGTTTCACAGCTCAAGAGAGCACTCCATTAGCCCAAGTTGGATGAGCTTGTGTTTTGGTTGTTGGAAAATGGGTTCAGCTTGCGTTGATAACAAGAAAGTCTGGGTGCGTGGTCCCGATTCATTCGCTGCTAGCTAGCATGCAGCAGCAATGGTAAGTTAACGTTGTGAGAGGTGCCACCCGAGGAACAAATTGAAACACGGACTAACAGATAACCATCTAGTATCCATGCAGCATTCCTAGGCCACTGCTTTTTGCTCATGGGAGAAGGTGAGGTAGACAGTGACTCACAGTACCTCACCCAGCCTCTGAAGGTGGCATGCCACCAAAGATAGGTCACTCCTTTTCCTAGTTGCATTGCCAGGTTAGCACTGCTGCTCTTATGGTGCCAGCTTGTAACAATAGCTATAGACTCTATTCTGTTGCTATTCTATTTGGCATAACAGGGTTAGCTAGATAGTGATGCCTTTTCTGAAACCCTTGTATGTCCATATTAGAGATGTCTATTCATCCCAACTTTGTGCTTCCCAAAATACCCATATAAAATGCATCAGAAATGTAAAGAAAATACCACTTGCATCAATCCAGGTTTTTTTTTTCCTTCTGTAAACTGGCTTATTTTTGCAATGAATTGGCAGAGAGATGTTGTCAAGATATCTTATTTATGGATTTTAGTTATTTAGGGAGGGATCATCATTCTTCCTAATTTAACCAGTTGAGAAAAATATGTCCCGCCAGCTCACAAAGGCTATTGTTTTGGCATGAATTTCAGAGAGCACTGCAGCTTCTCTAGCGGAGATTTGGGCAATAAACTGTTCTGCACAGTAATAATGGAGGGAGGAGCAGGGGGAAGAAGTTGAGGGGTGGGGGGAATCACTGCTTATATCTTGTAATCCAAAGTTGTTAGGTGTTCCCCTGAGTTTCTTTCAGCTGTACGTATCCTTTGCTGTGCCCTAAGCCCAGTTTTGCAGGCTAATGAAGGCAGAAATCCTTTGGTATTGTAGTGTTGGCACTACAGTGTGCGTACACATGTATTAACTTTCTGACAGCTAAGCTGCGTTAACTTTTTAACGTCGACTTAACTGTCAGAGCATGCACACGTCTGTGAAGCAGAGTCAACTTCAATGTGGTGCAAGATAAAACACCTCCAAGATGTATTATTTTGAGTTGCATTAGCTAAGTTGACTTAGTTCACAAGATGGCTGTCACTGTGTCAAAGAGCTGTACACGTGTACGCTCTGATATGGGCTTAACTTAAGCTGACTTAGCTAAGTCACCTTAGTTAAGTTGACTTAGCATGTGTGTAAGTTCCCACAGCTCCTAAGCACCATCATCCCTTTGTGAAGCTGATGTTTGATGTAAGGACAATAGAAGCAAGAGATGGGAGAAGTTTCTCTGCACAGTTTCTCCCAGTGCCCTATCAGTCGCTTCCCACCCCCCACCCCAAGTACCAGCAAACAACTTGGACCATCATGTAGGCAGCTCTGCATTACACTGTGGGGAACAGCCTGGTCTACAATAGGCTCAGGTTCAGTGGAGTGTAACGGCTGCCTTTGCACCCTTAGTCTGCCCTGGACATGTGCTGTGTATTTCTTGATCATTATCAAGGCTCTAATAGCACAATTCCTAATAGCATTATTTTTGCATTCTGAAGCTCCACAGATGGCATGTTCAAAATCTTTCCCACCCAGCCCCCAAATAAACCCCTTTTATGTGGTATCATCCATGGAGGTCTCTTGTTTTAATTATTTCTTTCATTATAGAGTTAGTTAGAAATGCTTTCATTCATTATATAGTGGGCCAAACCGAAGTAGAGAGCATAACTGACTGGGTCTAGTTCTCTCAGTAACTCCATGGTAGTGTTTTGGGAAAGTTTCAAGGACTACTCACTTAATCTACTCAATAGGCGCCTATATCTTTTGGTTGAAGACAGGGGCATAGATGTGAGGGAGGAAAAAGGGAAACTGTCTCAGGCATTCATGTTCTTGGAAGCCTCCACAGCCTATCATAATCAATCTCTGTTTTTGAAACCCTTTCTGGAGTCCTAATGCTGTTGAGCTATTGTCTCATGTGGAAGGGGCAGCCAGGGTTGGGGGCACATTGGCAGGGCAAGGTGGAGAGAACTGCACTGCTGCTGGCCAATACAGTGCCTCCTATGAACAAAGGGCTGCAGTCTTCCAGACTGTCTGCTGGCACCATTCGCTGGCACTTAATCTGCTGTTTAAGTGAATGAGCTGACTATTGATCTGTATAGATCACTGCTTCAATTGCATAGCTATACATTTAACATGCAAAGTTTCTTCAGAGTTTCCTGACTTTGAAAATGATTAGTGATGAAGGGCAAAAAAGATCATTATGAAGAATGATTACATCTTGAAAAGATTCTTCCACAGAGTCAACATTCACTTTCCTTCTGTTGTCGTGCTTGACCTATAGTACCATTATGTTTGTGATGGATGCCTCTGAACTTGGATTTTTAGCTAAGTCATGGCATTGGTTAAGTGTGATGGATTTAATCATGACTTTAACAGGTGGAATGAATTCAGTAATAGTTACTGTGCCTTTCTAACCTTGTATGTCTGGTATAGTACCCCCTGCCAGGCAGCTTCATCAGGCACACCTCACTTCAAAACAGGTGAAATCAGGCCTCACACAATATTTCTGTTTCATATTTTAGTAAATAAAAGGGTTTGTTTTTAACATTCGGTAGCATAACTGAAAGGAGAAAGGTAGTGACTCTGACTTCCTAAGAAGTCAGGCAGGCAGGCAGTCAATTCCTAACCTGGCTCTCTGATCTTGGACATTCCTGATGGGTATACAGAGAATCAATGAGGACAGTGCAGATCCACACAAAGAGATAACAATTATATTGACTTAAACAAACAAGCACGGGCAGTATTGTAGAAAGATTTGATAAGTCATGCTCCTGACTTTTGAAGGTATGATTTGTTTTCCCCATTTGTAGCCTTATACTTTTAATACTCTTTGTTTGGGTGGGAAGAGGGATGCTATGAATATTTATAACAAATCACTTCTACCAGAGGACACATTAAGTCTTGCAGCATAACAAAACTGAATTACCATGAAATAAACTTTCTTAATTAAACCAATTAAATTTCTTCCCAGTATGTAATTTAGAAACTCTGATAAACCCTGGTTGAAAAGGTTTGTTTTAGCCTTAAGCTGGCCTAAGAAAGAGTGAACATCTGGCCTGTATATGAAAGGCCTATTTAGGCCTTAGGCAGTCCGCAAAACATTAGCTGCTGTCCACGGTGCTGACTACTTTGCGTGGCCCTAGGGCTTTGCTAAAGGACAGTGGTATCATTAGGGCACAATCATGTTTATGGAATAAGCTGTTTCTGAGATAAGTGAACCCTCGGATTCCTAGCACAGTATGTATAGCTTTTTTTAAAGAAATAGCTATATTTTTCTACATTTTATTAACAACTTCCCCTAAATTATTGTAGATTTTTCCTTTCCCCCCTTTTTAAACATTGTTAATATCCATGGTAAATGACTTACTGGGGTTGTTTGTTTTTTAAATAACATATTTCGCATCCACTTCTCCATGTACGGACTTCGCCAAAATTGCCCCAAGTACCAACAGTCAGAATGTGTATCCTTCACCCTAAAGGTTGATTTTAAAGTTAAGTAACATCTGGTCATGCTGCCGGCTTCCATAGATTTCAGGGGTTAGAGCAATTACCTGAAAAAGTCTATATCAAAAAGGCTTGAACAGATTTCATGGCTAGGGGAGGATTAGTTAAAAACATGGGGATGAAATGGTGTGGAAGCTAGCATCGAGGTATTTTATGGGCCAGATTCAATGTCGTGATGCAACTATTGCATGAAGCCTTCACGATCACCCCACCTTCTCCATCGATGGAGGCTAGTGGGGAATATTAAATAAGAAGGACTCTCTCCAGTGTTACCCAGAATGCTTTTGTGACTCCCAAAGATGCACTCTTCCTATGGGTTGACAATCTCTCTCTTTCTCTCTGTCTCACCTGCCGAATATACAGCAGCTACCCAGATAAAATGACACTAGGGGAGGCAGTCCTCTCCCTCTCCTATGTCTCAGGAGATGTGGTATGGTGACTAATAGACAAGAAACCTTTTGTCCATGCCTGGTCATGATGTGAGTGTGGCTTGTAACCCAATAACCTGGTTATTGTCTCTCATTCTTTGCCCCACTGTAACTAAGAAAACCCTACTGCTCGCCCTGGAGGGGTTTTACCTTCAGAACTGACAGCAAGAGCCACCTTGTTGATCTGAACTGCTGAAGGCCTCTGTCTCTGGACTCCTGCCCTGGGTCCTTTGCCAGAGCACAGGTCCAGCTAGCTTAAGGGCACAATCTGCAGCATCTTTATTCAGTTCAGCATTTGTTTAACTTTGCCCCTCCCTTTGCATCAGATGTATGTAATTATTGTACTTCAGCTCTGCAAATAAGCCCCATGCTGACGGGGTGCTACCCACTCTACAGCTCATTTAAACAAACACTCAAAATAGCACAACAATTAACTGGGGAAGAAGGGGACCAACTGTATGCAGAACACTAATGACTGGTAATGAAGACACCAAGGAGCAAAAGTATCAGGGGCTGCTTTAAAAAAGAAAACGACCCAAAACAAAGCACACGCTGTAAAGGCTTCTGAAGGACAGCTCAGCTATCATCCCTTATCTGACATTTTCATGCTTGTTTAGGAACAACTTTGTCAAGAGAGAGGAAACTTTCAGGCAAATCCAGGGACACTTGAAAAATACGCTGTCAGCTAAGATTGAAATGTAATGTGACAACCAGTAGCCTGCTGCCTTTGGAGGAAGCTGAATGCCTCTGCTGAGAAGACACAGCTTCTCAGAAATGAAGTAGTCCTACATGGAAAAGGCAGCGAGCACACAATTTACTCTAAGAGACAATTACATCCCTGTGCCCCCAAACCCTGGCTGGATAGTTGAAAGGAACAGCTTTTAGAGCCGGCCAGACCCAGATTCATTATAGAGCCGTAAAAAAAGTCTGTCAGCAAGCCAAAGAATTTCTATGGAGGAGTCGTGCAATGGTTTATTCCTTATTAATCAGGAGATGGAAGGGTCGGATATCATTCTCTCAGCAAATCTAAGACACTGATGACACGAAATTGGTATAGGCTTTAAAAATTTACCTTCTGCAGCCCTACAGAGATGTAGGCTGAGACTGCTACTGTAAAGCAGATTCAGATCCAAATCAACCTTTTAGGTACCTTCCCCAGGGGATTGAGTCAGATCAACGTGTAGGCCAGGCATGTAGGAATCCTGCACGGCGAAGGTGCGAACGAGGCACCTGGATCCTCGGTGCTGAGCTAGCCAAGAGGAACCCCAGGCAAAGGGGGGTGTCTTTACTCCCACTCATCAACGGAGATAAGGTGCTGGACTTGGACATAATAGGGAGGCTCCTCTTTCATTCCAGGGGCATGCAGGGAGGCACCTCACTGACAGCAATGCTGAGTTCAGCGTAAAGTGTTGTACCCCCAATTTACCCTCTAATCTCGGTAGCTACTCTTTGCCCAGTCCCTTAGTGGTAAATGCACTTGACCACAAAGTGGGGGACCCAGCTTCCAGGCCTTCTTCACTGTGGGGTGCACAAAACCACAGCTCTCACTTCTCAGGAGAGTGCCCAAACCATCAGACTATAGGCTAGGCTGGGTGGGGCACCTTTCATTGGGGCAGCCAGCAGTCCAAAATTCAACAGGAACATGCCTCTGTAGCCTAGTGGCTATAGCACTCCCCTGATTTGGACAGCCACAGAGATTTGATGGGAATTAAATATACTGGTGGCCATGAGGGGGTTGTTTCTGAGCACATATAGTAGCCATAATTTTGATACCTTTGGAGTTTTTTCAGGCCAGAATGAAGGCATCTAATGAATCCGAGTGCCTAAGCAACTTTGTGGCCACTGACCTGGGTACACTGGATCGTTCCTTTTGACCCAGGCACTTAAATGCCACCAAGGCCCCTCCCTTGCCGGAGCTTAGCAACAGGTTCGCACCTCTTGCAGCCCCAGCAGAGCCTGCTCAGTTGCCGGCTCCCGCAGGCAACCCAGGCTC
>NW_017728907.1:51905162-51916690 GCF_001723895.1 Crocodylus porosus | reverse complement strand
GGGGGGCTGGACTTGATGATCTCCCGAGGTCCCTTCCAGCACTGGTGTCTATGAAATCTATGAAAGTGTTGTTTTGGTGCCTACAAGGTTGATGTGGAGCTGACTTAGATGTGTCTTCCATTCTTCCCCTGGTCTTCTTTGATATATCTGTCACCTTTTCTTACAGCTTTTCACCAACACTAGTCTTGTTTTGCTCAAACAGCATTTAGTAGCGAAGCTCCATTTTTAAAGAGAAAGTCATAAGTAAAACTTTACATAACAGAACTACCGAGCTTAGCAGATATACGATTTTTCTGTGGCCAAGGAAGGTTTGGATTTGCACTCACATGCCGTGCATCATGTAACCTGCCATTCCTTCATACAAAGAAATGTTCTTTCAATCTGGGACTTTTCTCTCCCTTTTCCTTCAAAAATAAAAGTGGTGTTAATTTTGGAGGCGAGGGGGGAGGAGGTGGGAAGGAGGCAGAAACACCCAGTCCTATTTTTAAAGACCAAAAGAAGTGACTGTTGCTTGAACCATTCCTGGGTTACATTTCAGACACTTGCACAGCTTTGTTAGAATGGCTTGCTGCAGCCTTATTTCAACTTTGTTAAAAAAAATGTTTTTTTTTCAGGGAAATAAATTATCCAACATACACTTTATTCCACTAACTAAACCATGTGAGGCAACCCCCATGGATCATAAAATAATATGATATTGTACATGAAAAACATTATTGGTTATGACAACTTATTGTATCCTTCTGAGAACTGCTTCTAAGATATCTGCCCTGATTTAGGATTCTGGTCTAAAACAGCTTTCAGAAATGGTTTAAAGAAGAAGATGCCACAGGGACAGAGGTCCTGGAAGGAGAAGAGAGGACAGACATGTAGTATCGATGACACAGAGAGGAAGCGCTCCAACTACCCTAGTAATGATTTCACAGATCAGGGTGAGAATGATAATGATGATGAAGAAAGGGCTACAAGGATAATCTAAAAAGATGGAAGATAATGGGTGGTGTGTTTAATTTGTTCCAATCAAAAACACAGGTGATTTATTCTCTATTTTAGATAAAACAGTTACCTGAGCCCTCCACTTGCCCCACTGAGCCCAACCCTTCTTGCCCAAGACCCTTCTTTGATCCCCACTTTCATTTCCTCCTTCCCGTCCAATTTAGTGAACTAGTCTCTGTGCCCACCTCCAGTTTCTTCTCACCAGGAAATCTACCCTGGACCTCATCTTTCTCTCCAACTGCAGCCCCCGCCTTGCTTTCTCCTACATCATTATGTCCTTCTTTTACCATCATATCCAAGCATTTCAGTCTTGTATGTTAATCCTTGCTACAGCCTTGTGTAGGAGAGAGGCACTGTTTCTATTTTAGAGCAGGGGAACTGAAATATAGAGGAACAAATTCTCAGATCCTGAAAGGCCTAGAGCATCCCTTGATTTGCTTTCATACCTTTGGGGGTGCAAACATTAAAGTAGCTTGTGCAAGGTGGTGCAGGAAATCTGTGGGAGAGCAACAAACTGAACCTAGGCTTCCAGGGATGGCACCCAAACCTTTGCACCATCTGTGCTCTCACCTTCCTTACCTTCATTTCCCGCCCCGCTGAACACGCTGTCTGCAACCACTGCCTCCGTTTTGCTCTTCCAGTCCCATTCCTTTGAACTTCACTGAAGCAAGGCTTACCAAAGTCCCAAATAACACTGCATGGCCAGACTGTAGGGCCTCTCCTCCACCCTTTTCCTCCTCAACCCTTTTGTTACTTTCAGTCCCATCCATCATGCTCTCCCACAGGGCTGTCCAACTTCTAAACCCCCAGAGGGGACTGCATGCTGCATGCCAGGCGAGTCACGGGCCACTGGGCCACACAGCATGTAGATGCTCCCTCCAACCCCCAGCTGCACCATATACTCATGCAAGCCCCTCTTACTGCTGTACTGGATGACTCCCCCCACCCCCCTGCACCACATGGGCATGTCAGTGTGATCCCCCTGCCCCACAGCATGTGGATGCGTGAGCGCAATCCTCCACCCCCAATGACAACGTGCACCCTTGGAGGCATCCACCACTGATGCACTGCATGGGCACACCTCTCTGCCCCACTTGTGGCCACAGTTGTCCCCCCACACCCTGCTGCATGGCCCTGGACTCGCCCGTCACTCCCCGCACTGCTCTCCCCACTGCCCCTGGCACAAAGCAGCAGCCGAAGGAGGGAAGTGGTGGGGGGAGTGGCAGCCAGGTAAGACCCCAGGGTCTGGATGTTAACCCCGTGTGGATCTCATGAGGCCGGCTGACAGCCCTGCTCTCCTACTTAGCAGTCTGTCCTCCTTGGCCATTAAGATAATCTTCTGAATGTACTTGTTGTTTGTTCAACTTTCCCTCAAAGGGTCTCCCTCCCTTTTACCCCCTGCAAAACCTCATAGGGCTCCTTCTTCACTCCCCTCTCATTCCCCCTAGATTATATATGTATATATCTCTTTGTATTTTTTGTCTGTTTCTGGATGTGTTTATCCACTCATGGGTGCAAAGATACCAGACAAATCCACATGACTCACTGGTCTGCTGATCAGATCTTTACACCAGTGACGCACTGCTCTGCCTGGTCTTCCTCCATCCAATCCTGGATCTGGGCCTGTCTCTCTGCTGGCTCCTCCTGGGTATTCTTCTATCAGTTTAAACTTGTCATGACTGAAATTTAATTCCCTTCTTTTCCCTCCCAACCTGGTTCTTCTGTGTCACTGTTGACAAAATCAGCATCTTCTTTACGCAGCCCTGCAACCTGGTGTCAACTTTGATTCCCTTCCTTTCTTCCTCCCACATCCAAATTGCCTTTGTAGAAATAGTGAACATTAAAAAGTGAATGCAGAAGAGTGCATCAAGCTGGATGTTTCATGACACATGTAGGATAAAGGAAGTGCTGGTGCAGGATAAGAGACCTAATAGCTTCTTAAACTCAAAGAGCTTGTGCTTGTAGCAACAACCGCCACAGAGGATATTGAAAATGTGCTAAGTGAGGGGTCTTCAGACATTCTGGCTAGTTAATATAGGACTTAATGGGGCACCAAATCACCTGGTTTGCTGCTGCACCTGCCTAGTGAAAGTCCAAATTAAGAAACATGCAGTAGGGGACAAGCAGAGTTATGTGGCTTTGCTTATTAGTTCGTACAAGCATCCCATTAGGAGTGTCTGGTCTACTATTGTTTGCTTTTAAACATATATAATGAAATGATGGGCAGATCGTTTTTGTCTCTGAGCCAAACTGTGCTCCCAAATATACCTGGGAGGCCTCATTGAGGTGAGGTGACATGTTAATGAGGAGAACAGAATTCGTCCAGAGATCTTGGCTGAAATATCTTTAATAAAACAGTAACATGAACAGTGTCAGGTACCTTTGTCATATCCTTTATCCTTTCATTGTATCCCATCACCTTCTGTGGGTATGAATAATACTGAGGAATGACTTTGGAGTTCATATCATTCTTTACCCAAAAAGCCTAACTTGTATGTACCAAAAGAACGAGTAGTGAAAATGCATTAACTTTGGTTCCAGGACCGCATTTGAATCTCTCCCAGAAGAGACAGACTTAGCGGAGACTGACTTCATTTTTTGGCTTGTATATTTCAATGTCTGTAACGGCACAGGAAGCAGCCTGCAGTGACAAATAACTCGAATAGATGAGGCTAAATCACTGTTTTATTGGGATTATGTGACAAAATTGAAAGTAAAACAGAACGTTAGATGTTGCCATAAATCTTTAATGAATGTTCCATGTTTTTGTGATGTGTCAAAGATAGTCAAATACAGGCCTTCTTTTTTCATTAATAGAAGAGTTCATCCTGCAGTCTTGCTGCAGAGGGGCAGGGAGTGTGTGCTACGTGGCGCCATATGTCGTCTTTTGCCTCTGGAGACGTGAGTTCAGATCTGGTCCTGGGTCACAACTGAAATATATTTTAGTATTTTTAGACCTTCTCACCCAAATCTATTCTTGTTTATAAATTACTATACCCTAGTTACTTACTGTTTGAGTCTCTGGGCCTTGTCTCTTGGGACACAGCGTATGTTTTAGCTGAGATTGTCATAAACATTACAGTGCTACAGTAAAGTCAGAACATGCTCTGAGACTCCAGAGCAGCGCGGAGGCTGGGACTGACAAGCTGTTGATTGTCGGTCCCGAGCTCAGCACCGCAATGGGGTGGTGCACTTGCATGAACTCACAGAGCAGTCCCATGATAGCTGAATATGTTTGACTTAATATGACCTGGAGATAACATCTCCAGCCAAAAGTCTTCTCTTTGCTATGATACGATTGCATTTAGCAAGTGTTGTAATGCTTGAACGCATGGAGGCTTGCATTTTAAGTTCGGTTAACATGTGCTAAGTGTCCCATTCAATAAGACCCTGTCTTTGAAAGAAACAGCTGAGTCTACTTTGTTGATGCATTATTCTGAAAACAAACTTGACTACATTTTCTCCCCCAAAAGAACTTCGAGCACAATATCTATGTGGGACTGTGTGACGGAAACAGGATTTTTTTCCCCTTGATGGATCTAACTAGATGCCCATGGAAGCATTTTATTATATCTCAGGACATAGTCTAGAGCCATGGGTCTGGTACGTATCAATGGAAAACTTCATTTTAATTGAAGTGTCTCGGGGACTTAGGATGGTACAAGATACACTTGGCTTGCCCTGCTCATCTTACGTGCCCGTCCCTCTCTTGCTCATTTCTGCTGAAGCTTTGGACAATTCTTTCTCTTCCTTTCACTCATGCAGCCCGGGGCTGTACATTCACTACTGTTGCAACATGTATTTAACAAGGAGGGTAATTAGTGGTTGGGACAACATGCTTCTCTATTGCTGGTAGTATTGTAGGTGGGGGGAGCTGCTATTTCCCCACCTCTACGAAAACCTCATTACACTACTGATCACTTGAAATCTTTAAAGCAAGACTGGCTGTCTTTCTAAAGTCATCCCATGGCTCATACACAAGTTATTGGCACTGGTGTAGGATTTACCAAGTGACACTCTCTGGCCTGTGGTCTTCAGGAAGTCAGACCTGGTGATCACTTTAGCTCTTCCCAGCCGTACAAATCTATGCATCTATTGCTCCCCCTTTGACCTCACTTCTGCTCTTACAATCTGATATTACACCCTGCAGTCTGCTTTAGTTTGTGGTGGATTCTTCCTTTCCTCGGTGCTTAATTCTTCCATTTTATGTTCGCCCTATGCAGCTTGCAATAAGATTGTCTTGCAATTCCATTTTAAAATCAGCTATAAGCACTGAATGTTGTTTCTCATTTGCACCATTTAAGCTTCTGCAAAGAGTTAGACTGAAATTCCCCAATCTTCTCCCATGCCGGTCACAGGCAGTCTGAATATTTGGGATTAATGCAGAGGAGATGAATTTCACCAGACACGCTGGTGCCTTTGGTATTTTACATTATGTATTTGCTAGAATGATCCCAGAAAAATAACCAGTTTGACTATTTTCTTTTTTAAAAAAGAATGTAATTATTATTCAATCCACTTTAATATACTTTAACAATGAGTTAAAGCGATGCATTAAACAGAAAAAAATGTATCCCGAGTATATTATATACGACCGAAACGCTGTGTTACTAATTCATTATTTTTAAAGATAATAAATCTGGGTTCAGATCTTGAACTCACTTGAGCTCATTTTCAACAAAGAAACTCCAGGGTAAGACCATTGCAGATAATGAACTCTGATTGTCCTGGGCTTTGACTGGAATCAAACCTGGCCCGGGACAATTATTGACCTGTGCAACTCGAACAGCAACTAAATCCTGTCTGATTGTCCTGTGAAAAAAGTGTTATCTTGGATACTTCAAAGGTACCTAAAGTGGGACAATAAGCCTGTAGGTCTGGAGGGTCCCAGGATAAAAGGCTTTGTCCTGGGGTGTTTTTACACTGAGTTATTTCAGATTTACACCACTGTCACTGACATCTGGCACCAGGTAATTTGCTGTAAAATGATGTGAGAAGCTCAGATTTCACTGTAGTGCAAAGGACTGATAGGGAAGCAATTTGCAAAGGCAGATAATGTTTTCCTGGGTTTGTGCAAGAGGTGAGGAGGGGTAAGAAGGATTCTGCAGTTCCCCAAATTAAGAGGAGGAAAAAATATTTGAGGGTTGTTTTATGGTTATAACATGCATGCACCTTAGTTAAATTAAAAATGGTTATTAATGCCACCTTGTGCTTTTCACTAGTCAATGTAGTCAGTGCTTTTGTCTTGATTCACCAGTACTTCAACAGTTTCATAAAGTTCATACTGTCATCTTAGTTAAACTAATAGTGCAAATAGACAAAAAAAAAATGATGAAATCTTTAACATTCAATTTTCCACTTGGAAGTCAGGTTGATCTTAAATTAAAGGGAAAATACATATTTAAGACAATAAGACAACAGACTTTGAAATGACATCAGCTTTAATTTGTTTATGTGAGCATGAAAGGGGAGGCGGTGACACTGGTATCCTATGGGACTGTAAATGGCACCTCCTGCTGTGGTATCAAATTTAACATTTGCAACCTGCTGTGCCTCTCTGGTGCTGAGTGTAGAGGGTGGCGCCTGACTTCTTGGCGCCAGGGACCCAGCAAAGGTGTCTAATAGATGCAGACGTGGAGATGAGGATTGCTTACTTAAGCCTGCTATGACACATGTCCGCCGGGGACAGCCAGCTGATCCCCAACCTGACCCAGGAGAGTGGGGGAGGCTCCAGAAGCAGTTTGTGGCTTTAATAATTTACATACCCTCAGTTAATCTCCCTTACAAGCAGCCAATTAGTAGGGGAATATTCATAGGACCTTGATTTTTTTTTTTAAGGCTGATCAATTAGTGAGAAAGTAATGAGGTCATAGAATAGCAGGTGTGAATATTAATCTTTTTTCCCTCTTTAAAAACCCAATCAGTGTTGTAAACATTTCTCAGAAAAAAGGCAGGACAGACTGGAGAGTATGTTTGTGAAGCTTTCTGGCGCCGCTTTGCATGACTTTACAACTGTATAAAAGCTTGTAGTCAAATGTCTGAGGTTGATTTTTACTCATTAGGGGCCTGATCTTGCAAACCTTCATGGAAAGAGCTTTAAACACGAGTGTTTCCATTAGGTTACAGGGGCCTGGTCGCAAGAGTAAGCCAATTCATAGGTGTCGGTCTTTGCAGGATTAGGGCCTTTAATAATCTGGGACACAGCACCCTTTTAAAATGTTTGTTCTGTAGCACCTGCATGATGCAGCAAAGATTTTAGGAGCCCCATTAGCTACTTAACGTACCAGCTAATGACTGGCAGACTTGAAGGAATGCAGCTGTACAGTGCCCAGCCTGGTCCAGGCAGGTTAATGGTACCAAATGGCTTCAACAGTTTATGGGACAAGTGAAAAAAGCTTTGCTAGTGACCTGATATTTAAATCCTAAGGTTTAAGAAATAAGGAGAGATGGTGTTTTACCTTTATGTTGATAGCAATACAGAGGAGGAAGAGAGAGAGAGAGAAAGGAATGTACCACATTAGAGATTTTGTTTTTAACCTGCAATCCAAATGAACCTCCATTTGCTGTGGAGTTTAATAGTGATATATTTGCATTCTCCTCCTAACCCTCCTTAGTCTAATTATATTCCCCCTCCCAAATCCATCACCATGTCAGCTCCTAGTCTATAAGAGAATCTGGATGCTAAAGGTTGTAAGTATCTGCAGCCTTGGTAATCTTGCCTTTTGGGTGCAACAACAATAAAACGGGGAGAGGAAAAAAACACCCACATGTACCAAGCAAAGGTGCCGCAAATAGAATACATCATGGAAAAAATACTTAAGGAAAAAATTAAGCTCAAATGCCGAGTCTAGTTTTTACCACAAAAGCACCGAGCTGATTTTTCATAAAATAAAAGAAGTCCCTGAATTGAGAAATATGTGTGTCTCTTAGATTGGATTGTGCAGTGAACAGTATCAAGAACTAAGCAATAATAAATCATCAGGCTGTATGTCAGAGTGAGCGGTACAAGATAAACCCCTGTTGGAATTGTCATGAAGGTGACCTTATGAGCTACCACAGAAGAACTGGAAAAAAAAATCAATGGTTTCTTTAAAACTCCAGAGCAAATCTATGCATGCTTTCACTAGATTTTCTATTTTAATTTGCTCTTTATTAAATGAATTATTGCTCTATCTAGGGAATGCTGCATGACAAAATTATTGAAGATGCTGTTGGTGCAATGCTATTTGTAGCAAATGAAATCCTGCTGTGTGCAATTCAGAACATCATATTGAACAGTCCAGATAGGAGCATCTGTGAATAGCTCTTAAGACTTTAGACCTGCCTTGGTTAGCTTGTTTGTTTTTCCCCCCATCCCCTTCATGTTATTGATCCAGAATTCATCATACGTTTGTGCAGAATGGCTTTTCAGATGCTGGGAACATATTTGGAGGCAGGTCAAGTGAACTGAATAGAGGCATAAAATCTGCTGATTCTTAGAAGATGTCAGCACATGACAGAAGGCCTATAGAGTGGGAGACCTCTTAAACTAGTATTGACATTGCCCAGAAATTCGCAGCATAAAAGGAAGAGTGCTCTGTCTCATAAACAAAGCTTGCACTAGCAGCAGTGCCTTTGTGAGCACTGACAAATAATACACCCCCCTTTGCATGTACTGTACTATGAGAGGCGCACTCACTGTTGGTTTTTGAAAACTACAGCTAAGGCCAGAGGATAAGCAACGTTACAAATACAAAATATTTTACTCATCGAATGTCACTGCCCCCACGTTCTCTCGATAACACATCATTCAACTGCAATCCAGTGCCCTCTGGCCCATGCTTTTACAGGAAAGGTAAAGATCAAAAAGTGGACGCTTTTTGCATTATCTGTAAGAATTAGGAGCTCTGAGTTCAATGCCGGGCTTTGCCACGGACTTACGCTGTCACACTGGGCAGGTTATTTAATCTCGCTGTACCTCATCTTGCTTTTCCTGAGATAGATCAGGGGTAATGACACTTCAGTGACCCACAGGGGCAGTTAAAACTTTTATTAATGTTTAAATAGGTCTTTGTGATCCTGAGTTGGTAAGCTGTACAGAAGTAGGAAAAAGTAGTATACTACTATTAGTATCGCTGCCACTCCTAAACTTTTTGATGGTGTTATTTTCAAGGTTTGTATAAATATCCTTTGCAACTAGAATGGGAGTGGTTTTTATCAGAACGAATGTAAGACAAAGTTATGCTTTCCAATATCCTTATATTGAGATTTTTTTCCCTTCCAATTAAAGCACCCTGAGTGTCACGTGTATCAGTGTCCCTGCATTGAAAACTGGCAGCAGGGGCACTTGCGAGCTTCAGTTAAAGTGTCCCCACCACCATTTTTCAGCGTGGGGACACTGACATACATGACGCTGGAGTCTGCTGGAGCATGGTAAATTTAATCTTAAATTTAAGATTAATCAAGTCTGGTCCGATGTGCTGTAATTACAGTGCGTTGGAGCAGCCTCGATGCATGTGTATAGGCGCCAAGGAGACTTCTTTTTTGGGGGCTGCTAAACCAAGATGGTTCGTAAGTAGTGTATTCACTAACAAACAGTTCTTTATTGATTGGTAATGCCTCTGAGCCTCAAAGTGGGTTGCAAGAAGCTCTCCACAGTGTTTTTAATAGGACCAAAGGATGAGTCATGCTTGCGATGAACTGAGGAATTCTAAGTATTTGTCACACACTGTGCATTTCTTTTAAGAATATTCAAGTGTTCTAAAAGCATTTGAATAAATGACTTAAACAGTGAATTTGTTGGTCTAAATCAATGTAACTGAGGCCTTAGTGGCTTTTGAAATATATATAGTGTACACTTCACCCGTTTTTGTGAAGTTTGCTACTTGAATGTTAAATGACTGGCAATTTTAGAAACTGAAGTGCTCTTTTCTCCAGTCCAGCTGGAGTGCCTACAGCTGCTGTAAGCTTTTTCAATGGCATCATTTTTGGTCTCATCACAAGGATTCTCAGGAGCAGTCTCCACCCTCATGTGACAAGGTAGATTGTTTCTGTAACAGTATAACACCTCCCCATGCCCACTCATTTCACATTGGACCACAAATATGGCTTCAACCACATCAGGGCACTGGCTCATGCACTACACCATCCCGATCTCTATTACCCCTGTTTATTTTCTACAAACAGAGGTGCATTGTATGTCATTTTGCTTTACTTGAAACAGTCAAGATCCCACTCCCCTTGGTTCAGTTCAGATATACATTGAGAACCAGGGCCTGGACATCCAGGCAAATGGTAAACTTCCAGACACTGGGATCCACAAGCACATACATAATGAAACTTCTTCCGGTTCTTTTGTGAGAATACCATTGCCGTACCTGAGCCTGGAGAAGGGCCTTAACTTGTGCCGGCTGTTTGACTGGACGGCAATTAGTGATCAGTGCCAAGAACTAGGGTTACCGTACGTCCGGGTTTCCTGGACACATCCTCTTGCTGAGCCCTCTGATCTCCATCTGGGGGTGGGGTTTAAAATCTGACCAAATGTCCTGGATTTTGCTTTGCCCGGCCAGTGGGAGCAGGGGGAGGGTGATGGGAGGCAGCAAGGAGCACAGACATACCTGCCCGCAGCTACGGAGGTGCGAGCAGACCCACGTGGTGCTCCTTGCTCCCCCTGCTCCCACCCCTGGAGCACGGCTAAATCCCGGACATTTGGTCAGGGCAGGGGGATGGGGCTCTGACAGGGCAGGGGAGTGGGGCCGAGGGGGCTGCCTGCTCATCCAGCGGGGGAAAAGGGGTGGGGGTCCTCCGAGGACAGCAGGGTACTCTGTGGTTGGCCAGCAGCACGAGGGCCAGCGCCTGGGCTCTCAGCGGCCGAGTGGCCAGGAGATGCTGCTGGGGGGTGGCAAAGGAGGGGGCTTGGTAGTGAGGGGCAACAAAGTGGGGAAGGGTAGGACACCAGCATGCTACTACCTCCCACATTCATATTCCACCCCCCCAATGTGACAGATATCCTTATTTTTGGACCTGGAAATATGGTAACCTAACACCACATACTTTTATCATCAAGGGGGAGGAGGGGCTGGAGAAAGGGGGAGGGTACCATGGGGGGGAACCCCTGCCAGGCCCCATCCCCTGTCTGCTCCCCCAGCCTCCCTGACCCCCAGCCCCCCCATGGCTGCTCCGCCCACTCCAGCTCCCAGCCCTTTAAAAAAAGCCCCCACTCACCAGGTGGGGGTGGCAATGCCAACTGCCTCCCACTGCCCCACACTGCATGGGGGGAGCTCTGCCATGAACCCCCGACTCCCCCCCCGCTCCGCCCATGGCTGCCTCGCCGGCCCCAGCTCCAGCTCTTTAAGGAAAAAAAATGAGAAAAACCTGGGACTCAGCATCCCTGCAGTGGCCTTGGGGCTTCATGCAGAGCCCCCCATGTGGCATGGGGCAGTGGGGGGCAGCAGAGGTCGCTCCCCACCGGGCAGCAGTGGTGAGCCCCGGGGTTTTGGGTTTTTTTTTCTTAAAGGGCCGGAGCTGGGGTAGGTGGGGCAGCCATGGGGGGG
>NW_017728907.1:51858817-51905062 GCF_001723895.1 Crocodylus porosus | reverse complement strand
GGAGCAGGGGGTGGGACGGGGGGCTCATGCAGAGCCCTTCATGCAGCATGGGACAATGGGGGCAGTGGGAATTGCCCCCCTGCCCGGCAGCACCCAGTGAGTTGGGGCTTTTTTTCCCCAAGTGCCGGGAGCTGGGGTGGGGCAGGGCATCCATTGCTGGGCTGTGGAGGATGGGCCTGGCTGATTCGGAGATTCAGCCGAATCGATTCAGGACAGCGATTTGAATCACTGAACTGAATCCCCGTCCCCTGAATTGGCCGAATCCAAAGTGAATACTGGGCGCCTCTCACAGGCCTAGTGCGTGGGCGCCCAATGACCCTAGATAACAAGAACGTTTCAAATACAGCATGCGGAGCTGGCACAACAGTAAAATATGCCAAAACAGTGCCTAGCATCAGTGGCACCTAGCAGGACAAAGCAGAACCCAAAGGGATGGCTTGCTATGAAACTGTAATAATCACTACAATGACTGCTTACTGCCTAATTTTTTTATACATCTCAACTCTTGGTGAGCACTGCCAGTCAGATGGTTTGATAGGCATGTCACCCTTTTGGCTTCATACAGCCACCCCAGATGACCCCTCACATTTCCTAAGGTTGAGCTATGCATTAGTGTGGGTCTATTTTGCATTTCTTGCAAGTGACTGCATTAGAACAGGGCAGGAAGGCACATTCACTATATTCTTAATCCACTTCCCTTGATGTTGTGACATGGCTGGCTAGGGTGGAAGCCACTTCCCTAGAAATATTTTAAAGGTCCTGCATGGATGACACCTGCTCTGTCTGGACAGGCTCAGTCTGGGAGAGCAGAAGGCATTGACAGCATCAGCTTCCCCAAACCCTGCTCTTCAGCAAGGGCTGCCCCATGGCTCAGGGATGCAGTTTCCTCTCGCCGGCAGTGATAACGGCTTCCCCATCTCTAAGCCTGACAGGCCTGCACTATAGAGTGGCTGTGGAATTACAGGAACAAATACTTCTGAATATGAACTGTCCCCAGATCCCAAGCACACTGCCAAAGCAACATTAAGATACATCAATACAGCAGCTGGCATAAACTATACCCTTTTCCCTGGCTTCAGCTCCACTCCCTGCCTTTAATTAGAGGCACAGATTCCCTTGATGGGTGGGAATCATTTCTGCATGGAGGCTAGGCTCATATGTAGGTCCTACCTCAGTATAGTCAGCAACAGTGGTTTGTCCCTAACTTTTTGGGAGCTGGGATTAGCCACATTTTATTCTCTATGCCAGTGGTTCTCAGTCTTCTTAGACTTGAGGCACCCCTCATTTGACTCGCGACACCCTCCGTCGCTTTTGTGAATTGAGCAGCTCCCCATTTCATACACAAATTCATTTATTGCAGTATTTACCTCCTTGAAGAGGGGCTGGGCAATAGGGGCAGAGCAATGGGGATAAGCCTAAGCCTGCACTGAGCTCCTCATGTCTCGTGGCCTCAGCGCTCTGGGTGAGAATCACTGCTCTATGTTGCCTCCATTGGGCACCAATTTTCTAGCAAGCAGCTATGTGCGGCTGTGCCAGGATTTGACCCATACTGGTAAGAGCTGAACCCAGCTGGAGTTGGAGCCACAGCCCACTCTTGAAAGCCTTTGCTACTACCAAACTTTTTCCCACTCTTACTTTTTTCTCCTGATTCTTTCAGAAACTTTTATCTCCTCATTAACAAAGCAGAGATCTATCTTGCGCTGTGTGCCACTACTAATATTTTCACTGTATTTTAATAACTTTTTCCCATCTTCACACAAATGCCCAGCATTGCCTGATGCACTCCCATTCATGATGGCCTAACCATAGTAATGATGCCCATGTATCTTTGTAGTCAAGAGCATTATATACATTTTACATATATAGAAAACAAATTTTCTAGAGAGGCGAGTGATAAGAGTCGTTTTGTGCGGTATGCTATTTAATCTTCCCAGCGTCAGCTCTGACCCTTGTTGAGGAATTGAAAAGATGAAAAACAGCAAAAAAGTAATTTACCTTCCATTGTTTAGTCCATTCAGCTTTCAGAATCAGATTTAAATGGTTTGCATTAATTACTATGAAACCTCATGAGACTTAAAGATCTATCTTTCCCTCCGCACACTTACAAAAGATAGAGAGACTGTCTCAGTCAGCAGAATAAAGCCAGAATTCATTTATTTTTCCTTTGCTTTTTGGTTAAAAATCTGTTTTGTTAAAAACATTATAAATAAATAAAACTTTGCTTTCTGATCAGCAGAAAATTGTGTTAACTTGTACTGGAATCGCTGAGAAGTATATTTGAAGTTTTAACTTAGTTTCAGGGAACTTGAGAAACAATAGTAGTTAAACTATATGGCCTCACCTACACCCTGGAGCTGGAAAAACAACTCTTCCTTCCAGAGCAGAAGTTACAGGGAGCATATTGGTTTCTGTTTCTAAACAATACTCAATATGTTTTCACCGGCTTGGGTTATATTTTGGGGTGAAACAGCTGTAAAAAAATATTCTCATCAATGGTGAGCATTTTAGCATAGGGGAAAACGCCACCTTTTAAATGAAATGGGCCGTTAGGAAAGTAGTATTCTGAGCTGATGCAGAGATTTGGCATATTCAGGATGTGGGAAGGTTAACGCAAAATCTACCAGATATTGGCTCAGTTAGAACTATTGATTGGGCTGCAAATTAAAGTCCAGATGCACAGAGTTTCATTCTGTCTTGTGAAAGGTGGGAGACGGCTGTATTAATTGGTGCACCCCGGCAAAGATAGCTCTCAGCAGCGAATGCAAATTCTCCAGGGAATTCATCAGTAATTTTGCTTTGTTTTGTGGTGCGTTTGGCTACAGCACTGTTAAGCCTTGGGGTTTGGGGTTTGTTTTTTTTTTGTGTACAGACTGTATTTTTAATCTTTAAAGCTTCTGAGTCCTGCAGAGAAAGACATCAGAGAAAGACATCTATTCTGTATGGTCAGTGGCGGCTATCAGAGGAAAGACCACATATTTTTTGCGAGCAACTTTTTTTGTTGTTGAAAAATTAGGTTCTTCCGAATTTCATTTTTCTATGAAGGTAAAAAAAAAATCATCCCCATGGAAGAATCTCAGCAAAATGAATCTATTTGTTAATTTTTGGTAGATGTGGGCAAGGAGAATACCACACACAGAAATGGTACGCATATCCTCCTAGATAGGCTTTGATTTTCTCTTGTTGTTTTCTTGAATCTAAAGGACAAGTAATTTAACTGAAGTAGTCTCTTGCTCTTGAATACAGTGTTATTATCCCGTATTTGACATTTCTAACATAGAGGGGGAGAAGCCCTGGAAAATAGGAAGGAAAAAGAAATATGACGTGGACAAGGGGGTTGGGGTCAAAGTACATTCGACAGATCTGTAAGGTGTTGCTGTGCTGCCCTCATTTCTGCTCCAGAGACTATAGGCTCAAGCATGCAGGGCTCCACCCCGATCCATGCTGGGCTCTCTCTAAGCTGTGCCTTTGCATTAAATAGAAAAGGGGCTCCCAGTGGGCTTGTGGCAAATTGCAACTGGAGGCCGGAGTGGGTTAGAGTTTGGACACAGCTGAGAGAGGAAATGCAAACAAAAATGAAAATTAACCCTGCAGCCTGTCATGCAATACAAGGCTGTCAGAAATGCCCGGATCCCAAATGCATCAGGCTCCATTTTTGCTTGGACTATTTTGAGCGTTTTGCAGGTATTTTTTCCTTGACTACATTCCTGGTTTCAGTCAGTAAGATTGGTGTCCCAGTTAGGAGACAGGGAGAGGTAAACACAAAGACCTTTGAAGTAAATTACTCCCTGATTTATTTCCGTCTCACCTCTACAGGAGGTAATGTTGCTGCTATTTTTCATCACAGTGCTTGAAACATTAAAGTCTTAAACTAGGCATTTAGTTCCCCATTTTCAAAATATTTACTCACAGAGAATTGGAGATTCATTTTTATGGCATGAGCACGATAGTTTCCCGTTCTCCGGGTCTGAAAAACTGATGACAAGCAAATCCCTCAGTGTTTGCTGCCCACCTTTTAGGGTGAGCGTCACGGGGTCATTCTTACTGCAAGCATTTTGTTCTTATTGTGGACGCAGCGGCCCAAACTGATTCACTCTCAGCTCCCACTTGGTTGACAAGAGCCCACAATCTTTCTGGGTGGATGACTGAGTTGCCATCTGCGGGAATGGGATGGGCAACCTAGTGGGAGGGCAAGCTATTAGCCTCACCAGTTAGACTGCCTTCACTCCAGGGGTTCTGGTAGACCTGCCACACATCTGCAGACTCTGGAAGCACTGCATGGTGGTACTGTCCTGACTGTGGCGACCCCAGTATTTTCAAGGTCTGCAACTTCTGGGCAGCCAGCCTTATCAGGGCTTCCATCCCCAGCAGGGCAACTGACTGCTCATGGTAGAGCTAGGGTTGCCTGCAAGCCCTGGGCACAGGTCCCCAGGTCTGCTGTTATAAGGCAACCCTGCCACGTGGACGACTCCAGATGAGGTTTCCCAGGATTTCCAGACTTCTGAGCCAGCTGGGTAGCAATTCTATGTTGCATGTGCCAAAGATATATTGCTGACTGTGGTTTGCCAGTGACCCAAATGAGCTCTACATGCTTGCACTGGACTTCCCCCACCTTCTCCTAGATACCTATTTTCTGTGCTGTGACTCATATTAGATTCTCAAGATTTCCCCATATCCTCATTCTGGTGAGTTATGCACATGTCCCCAAATAATTTACCTACAGGTTTCTACCTGTTTGAAAAAGGAAACTGCTTCCAACGCCTCCCCTAGTGACATGGCTCAATTGTGGCAAAATGCCATAGTCTAGCCTTATAAAACTTCCAGCTTTGCATCTAACTGGGCATGTCTACACGTGTATTTATTCCAGCTTAAATTTACTGCGCAGTATGTTACTGCACAGTAAGCAGGAATAGGCCAGCATCTACAGTGCAAGTGCTAAAGTGCATTAATGCTGTGTGTGGTCTGACTTGTCAGTCCACACACACACTGTTACTGTGCAGTAAGGCATCTACACATGTGTTACTGCACAGTAACTAATCGGGCATAAATTTGATAACTGCATTGCGCAGGTATCAAATTTATGCTCAAGTCAGCGTAAGTCGCTATAGTTACTGCACAGTACGGGCATGCACATGTAGATGCGCAACCATACTTCACAGTAATTTCAGTTACTGCTCAGTAAATGCGCACATGTAGATGCGCCCACTGAGTAGCATGACACTGTGTTATGCTTAGGGACCGTACCATTCTTCATGAAATGCTTTAGTGGAAAAGTTACCGTCTTTTTGGAAGCCGGGTTTGTTCATCTGGGCTTTATAGTGTTACATGCCAGAGTTTGTATGTGAATTACATTAAGCAGAGAGAAAAACTGAATTATGCTGTGTGTGACCCAAGTACAAAGGTTCAAATAAATTTTTTCTTAAACATTGCTTTTGTGATTACGTTTGTGATTATACAGTCTTTTAATAAAATATAATGACTGTGATATTACATATTCAAAGCAAAGGTCAGGTAATTAATTCAGACATCATACTGTTTTCTCTTGCAACTTTCTAAAATATTCTTCTGGGTTTGGAATAGCTGCCTTTAATTCTCTACATTCAGTGTAATCTGCATATTTGGGAACAGTTACATTAAGTATGGTGAACAGTTATGTGTAATAAGATTATTTTCCAAATTGCATGCTCTACATTGAATGTATTTTAGTCATGGATGGCTATTTTTATAGACTGAGGCTTCTGTCTGGTATTCTTTGTTCAAGAAGTGAACCCCAGGGCATGTTTCGGGTATTAAAAAACTTTGCATATAAGTTATCCTAAGTCTTTATTGAAGTTCTGACCCTTCAATTAGCTGAGGAAATCTACCCTGAGGATCATAGAGAAAGAGAGAAAAAATCTGGCATGACTGAATTAAAGAAGTCCGTAGGTAAAGATAATGGAAAAATAATTGATTTGATATTCAGCTTTTCATTCAAATAAGCATACACTTGAAGACCCTTCTCCAAACACAACGAGGCCAGTTTGGTTCTTTAAGTTATGAACAAACTACAGTAAGCAAAATCCAAGCAGAAATCAAATCATCCTCAAAGATGGCCTTTTGAGTAGTTTACAGACACATATAAAGGAAGATACATACAAAGGCTTGAGAATTAATACGGGCAAAGAATTCAGCAACTGAGTTTTGACATCCCCATTTCCCTAGATTCAAATCACCTTCAACTGCCATTGGAAGAAACATACTGCTATGCAATTAGGAACACACTCAGGCACTTGGCATCTTGCAGTGTCCAAACAGGGGCTCCTATCATCAGGGTAGTGTAAATGCACGCGCATCTATTGCTACGCACAGCCATCCTGCCCGTTCTCTTCTGGCAGTATACTTGTGTCTTCTCTCTTCCTTTTGTTAATAAGCCTAGTGGTGACTCCCTCCTTTGCTGCCCCTGCCTAGCCAGGCTTGCTGTTTTTATGATCGTTAAAAACCTAGCAGAGGACCTATTCATAATAGCCCACTTGAGCTACGCTTAATAGGAGTACCAAGGTCTTCTGCTGTGAATTTGACATTTTATTACCTTTGATGAGATGCACATTTAAAAATGTCTAAGGCACTTCTTTGTCCTATGTTAAAGCTCAATGAAAATCATTATCTTCTGGTCCATTGACCAGGTTACTGTGAGTGGACACAATGCCGTCAGTGGAAATTGAAGCTTGACTACAGTTAAGGGTTTCAACTTTATACTTTTTCTAGTGGGGGGTGGGGGGGAAAGCTTCTCTCTTCCTTTCAGCTGACTACCCACCAGTCATTAACTTCTCTAATAAACTGGATATAGTGTCTCACAAGGCTTGGTAATATATTCCTCACTTTTTCCTTTGTCACACATTCACTTCGTAATGCTCTCGGTAGAGGATCTGATACAAATAGGGCCTACCTGCAATGTGACACTAGTTCCCTGCACTTCGGTACAAATCGATTCCAAATGGGTATTCCCATTTATTCTGGCAGCCTGGGATAATGACTGACCCGATGTTTCTTGCAGATCACTTTCAGCCCAGGGATAAATAAAGGGTCAAAACCAAACAACGTAAAAAAAATTAGAAGCAAAATAAACCATTGTTAATTGTTAATTGTAGGAATGAGTCTTTGACAGCCATGACTCTGACTGCTGCTGCATATTGTTTAAAGCAAAAGTTCCCACATGTACTGATCATCCATGCAATTAAAAAGTATTTTCTGCCATGAGATACAGTTTCTATTGTGATATTTTTATATAGCTGGAGTTAATGCTGGATATAATCTACATCCAATCAATGGTATTGTGCATCATCAGATGAGAAACATATTCAACATAACTACTGTTAGTTCCTGTTTAAAGCCTTAATCAGAGCCTGTGCCAACATGTAATCACATTACAGAATAAATTGTTGTAAAGTGTGCAGAGGAGATGCTAAGACATGCTAAGAGACTGCTTTCCTTCTCTGAAAAGTATTATTGAGAGATTTTCTTGGAAATGTCTCAATTGGCCAAGTAACTATAACAGAACATACTGTAATGAGAGCAGGATAAGAATAGAATAGTAAAGGAATTGGTCGACAGGTCCTGCTCGGTGTAAATGAAATTGTCTTGTGTTCCCTGGGATAGCGCTGGACTTATGAATCACTTATGTCCATACAAGTCGAATTAGGATGAAATGGTGCCAGATCTTGTGCCATGCTTTACTCACAAGTGTTTGCAATGAAGTTGGGAGATTGGAAGGTGACTGGAAGTAGTGCCTTGAGCATGAACAGCCCCACCTGCGAGAGCCATTGGGTTGCAGAGACACCTAGAAAGGTATGGTCCCTTCCCTGATTCCTCCTGGCTCTGTCTAGGGAGGGCAACGCTTTTCTGGCAGCCTTTGCTGAGAGTGAATGAAGCTACTTTTCTCCCTGCTGTCACATTGTACTCTACCCATTCACCACCCCCTTCCCCTTGCAGTCTCCAGACTTGGGTAGCACGTGCTTGCCCCCGTGAGCCTGGCGAGAGCAGGGAACTATCCCAGGAGCGATCTGATTTCGTTTACCACCCCCGCAGTGGAGTGTAATCAGGTGTAATCTAGCCCAATGCTGCCCACCTGAGAAAAAAGTAGGGTCAGGCCCAAGCCAAAGGTAGAAGCACAGCATGAGGCTGCAGTGATGTGCACCTGTTCTCAAAGCCATCGCAGGACTGGAGAAGCGATGAGGAGCAAGCCTGAGAGCCATGATGAGACAGAGGGACGATGAGGTAACTTGATGCATAGCCAACATGCTTACTTTCCTCTGCACCTCGGCCAGACATGGGCCAAAGCCCAGTCTTGTCAGGCCTTTAAAAGAGAGCGGGGGTTACACCGAGTAAACCTAAGAGCTGGTGAGTCCTGCATCATCTCGTAATGCCTAAGGTGTATGCAGACATCTGCAATCACCATATGTAATAGTATTCAAAGTGGCTGCTTAGTACCTGTCCTGGTGTTTTCTGCCATGGATTTCCCTTCTTGGTTGCTGCCGGGGTTCATCTCATCCCTTGTCTCTGCTCCTGGAGGTGACCTGCAGTCTGCGCACATCCACCAACACCCCCGAGGCACAACATCTCAACGGTTTCTTTCCAACCTCAGTCTCCCCAGGGAACACAGTCCAGAGAAGCTCATATCTGCAGCAGCCCTGATCATGGAGGGGGCAACTGGCACCTCCCAGCATGATAGGGAAGTCAAGTAGCCTGAATCCAAAGAGGCACTCAAATCTGGGACATAACCCTTATGGGAGACACATCTTAGTACTGCAGTATTTAGCTTCTGAGTCTACAGGGCTGTTTCCAGCTCCTCTATCTGCAAGCCTGTCTCCACTGGCCATCGTTTACTTAGCTCTCAGGCAGTGATTGTATGCAGCCTGCAAAGCTGCTTGCCCTTAACAGAAGCCCTCTGCAGAGCTTCGGAGACCTCTACTGAGCATGCCTAGCTACTGCCATCTCCCCCACCCCACCAAGTGCCTCTATCTAAATTGCTCTACTCTGATCTCTGCATGTACACAGAGATGTGGAGGCTTCAACGCAAAACCCCTGGCAACACGGAGCCCAAATGCGGCAGTCTGAGCACGAGGGCTGCAAAAACATGTGTAACTTCCTTGGGCATTGTTGCTCCATAGTATATAGGTCACTAGCAGAACTATGATTTCAGCATTTCCCCCCCAACCTGAATCCGCTATTGCACAAATTTTGAATAAAATAATTTGCAGCCGCTCCCAATCAGTTGTGTCAGCGGATTTTGTTCATTTTTGAGGCCCAGCAGGGATGACAGTCTATTTGTTATTAGAGTAATAAATAAACAAGGAACTTGTCAGAGGCAAAACTGGTACATGTGCCTTTGTAAGATAAATGCTACCTTTGAATAGACAAATATTTACGGTCTTAGAGACCGAAGTTGTCAACCTAGCTAAAGGCCTTATATGGCAATATTACAGCAAAAAAATGGAGAGTCTGAGCTCCTTCTAATGAAGGGGGCAAAACAGGAGCTACCCAACTAATTTATCAACAGATGTCCTAGTAACAAGCAAAGCATTATAAAAAAGCTGCAACCTTTTAACCTTGTGCCATAAAAATTAACGGTAATAGTCATGTTTTCTACAGGGGAGTTTAGGCTGAACTTTGTGTAAACAGGGCGGTTGGTTGGTTTAAAGAAGTCTAACATAATAAATGTAAGGAAGTATAACATTGCCTCTGACTGTGTGTTTTGAGGAGTGTGTTTCATGTTCTCTGGTAAGAATTTGAATTCTCTGGCATCTTGAGTGGTCAATTTTCTTACTGTCTCAAAGCATCGAGGAGCAAAACTGCTGCTAAAAATCAGTACGACTTGGCCTTTCTGAACCAGTTAGTCTCTAAGGTGCCACCCTATCCTGTCTTCTGCCTGACTTCAAACTAACAGAGCTAATGACTTCTTGCCACGTTGTCAGGTGCCTTCAAAAACCTACTTTTGAGTCTACTTTTTTTTTTCAGAAAGAGCAAAACAATGTCCCAAAGTTTCTTAGTATGGTCATTATGACTGAACCAAGAGGTGGCTTCATATTTCAGGAATGAAGAATAACTGCCTGTTGCACAAGGGTAAATTAGGGCCTTGTTACACGTAGCACTTTGAGCTGCTTCAATGCTGATCAGTATTAGCGCTTGTTCGAGTTTGGAGCAGTGACACCTTAAAGCTAAAAACGGTCTCTGACTATCTCCCACCTGCACAGCTGTGACTTGCCATGAGGCTTGGTGCACTCGGGAGGGGGGAGCACTGTGGGAAGGTGCTTCCAGGAGAGCCACTGCCTCTGCCCTGGGAAGGATGGCCCAGCTCATGGGGACCTGATCTGGCCCCCTACCCTTCTTCCCCTTCCCCCCTAGACCTCACTCCTAGACCTGTCCATGGCCCCTGACCTGGCTAGTTGGCATGTGCTTGGCAGGCTGTTTTCATGGTGTTTTACCCCTGGGGATGGGAGGGAGAGTCTGGTTGGTGCCAGAACTGACCCCTGGGCGGCAGAGTACAGGGGGTGGGAAGTTGGTCCACCCAGAACATGAGGGTGGGGGTGGGGACACTGCATCCTGGGAAGCTGGAGGACTGCAGCTTGAGCAGCTCATGGGTGGGGAGTGGTCACACATTAAGGAAAGGCAAGCTGGGTAATACAGAGCAGAGAGAAACCTGCCCTGGAGTGGTATAACTTTATGCCACCTAAAGTGTGCTTTAAACTAGTTTTAGGTACAGGCAGTCCTCAGCTTAACAACATTTTGAGTTACAACGTTTCGCACTTACAATGTTTAGAAGTTGACACCCCGTTTCGACTTTCTGACATCAGTTTCAACTTGACAACGCTTGATCCGACACAACGCCACGCCAGGAGCAAGTTTGCTGTGTCGCCCATCTCCCTGGAGAACATCTGTCCAAACTTCCTCGGACACTTTCTTTAAGAAAGTAGATGAGACTCCAGAAAAACCTGCAGCCAGGACTCCTGAGAAGACTCCTTCAAAACGTCCAACCAAGAGCCCTTCAAAAAGCCCAGCAAAGTCACTTCAAAGAAGTCCTTCCAAATCCATATGATTGCCATTTACTCTATAAATACATTATGTAGCTATATTACTCATCTATAATTGATCAAGTACAAAATTCTGGGTTATTTTTGGTGAAAATAGGGTGAGTCAGCTATCTAACCAACATACAAACAGTAAGTGAGGGGCTGAGGAGATTGGAAAAGCCACATGAGAATGGGAAGGATACCACCAGGCTGAGGTGAGAGGTTGGATTTTATCAGGTACATCATCAGCGTTGGTTAGTTGGACACAATTTTTTTTGTGGAAAATGAGTGAGCTGGGAAGCAGCGGGCAGTAGTGCACTGAAGGATTTCTACAGTTGCAATATGAACTGAGAAACACTTCCAGCCATAAATTGCTGTCCCACTGGTACACACCCAGGACATACAGGGAAACAGGAGTGCAAAGGGTGACGGGCTTCACCAGCCTTGAGTGACGCCATTCTTTGTTGTAAACAGTAGAAGGGATGTGAACGGCCTGTGTTCAGGTTGCAGGGTTGGAATCTGTAATGGCAGCTAGCCGGTTTCTTTGGGCTAGTCTATTGTGATTTTCATGTTGCAATGCATTGATTTAAGAATGTAAGGAAATTACAATTGAAGGTCAATTTTAAGCTACTTTTGAGATGAAATATAGCTGATTTGGGAGAAGAAACAACTTGCTTGGGACCAGCCAATAAAGCAAAACCTCTGCCCATGTTCTACATTATTGTTGTACAACAATGATGCCAATTCTGTTACCCTGATTACTCACCACTATGTGACTCCACTGATTTCACTAGACTTACCCTTAGCTCATATTTCTATAAGGGAGAGGAGAGTCATGCTTTGACAGGAACAACTGTGCAGAATTTAAGATCATTACGCTAGTCCACAATTTTAGTATCTTTTATATGGGAAGGACAGCTGGATCTGTCCTTTGGTGCTGTTACAATACCAGAGTTTATTATGATGAGGAAGCTAAATAGTCTAAGCAGTGATAAGAAGCAAATTAAAAACCCCAGAGCACTACAATTCCTCTCTCCTTGACCATAGTCTAATTGTAATGTAAGACTTGCTTTTGCAAAGAGGAATAAAATGCATTTGCTCTACTTTGTCACCCAGACTCTCTTTTAACAGCCCACCCAACTGCTTACTTCACCTAAAATAACTTCCTGAGGATATTCCCACTGCTATATCCTGATACACATGCAATTTCCCGAGGTAATTTTTTTGACAGCATCCAGTAAGCCACACTGCAACTGTGCTCGTGCCCCACCTGGGACCTGGAGAGGCAAGATTAACCACCATCTAATTTCTACTTTTATCATAAATGTTGCCCTTAACACATGGCAGACAAAGTGAGCTCTCCGAGGGGTTTGACAGAGCCACTGTCTGGCAGTCTGGGTGGGAGAGAATATATTATTTATCATACTCAATGGGATGAGGCAGACACTGAAGCTACTTATTGGAGCAGCTGTGAACCCCCAATCTCCTTAATTTCCAAAACAGGTAATTAACTGGAAAGTCATTTATAATAACTACCGACATCTCCAGAAATCACAAAATGGGTTGTTAACTTTGCAGCTCTATTGTAGCGATATTTTTGTTGACAGTTCAGTACTGAAATCTGTCAGGAAATTGTATATTCTTTGTGTTTCGGGAGAAATATAATCTAACATGTCTGACATGGCAGAATTAGCCTTGCGTGATCAAATGAATGGTTGGAAGCTGGATGGCTTGGAGGGTAGAGTAATAGAAGTGGGGTGGATCCAGGGGGGTGCAGTGGTGCGGACGCACCCCGCCTTTCATTTGCCTGTGCCCTGGGAGCAGCTGCCAGGGAGTTTTTGTAAAGTCTCCAAAGAAAGCAAGAATTCCCCCCGCTTCCCCTCTGCTCTCAGTGCCCGTCCCCTCCTGTCCCCTTCCCCTGCCCACTTTTGCTGCCATCTCCAGCTGTCCCAGGGGCAGGGTGGGGGGCTCTGGAGTCAATCTTGCCTGCTGCAACCGTGCTCTGTGCAGAGCCAGGCTCATCCAGGGACAGCAGCAGCGGACAGGTGCCTCCTCTCTGCCCAGACCCTCCCCTCCATGGTCCCTGCCAACCCAGGAGCAGGTGTGTGGGGAGGGGGCCTGCCTGCTGTCACTTTTATCTCCAGCCAAGCCTGGTTCCACATGGAGCCAGTAAGGGTGGGGCAGGAGCAGCTCTGGAGACCCCCCAACCGGCCCTGGGCAAGCTGGGGACAGTGGCAGTGGCAAGTGGGGGGAGGGAAGGAATAGGAAGGAAGGGGAGGGAACATGCCTCTGAGTATGGAGGGGAAGGGAGAAGGGAGTGAAGAGTCTTACTTGGTTGAGAAAGTAAAAAAAAGTCCCCTGATGCTGCTCATCTGCCTGCCCAGCTGTTGCAGGGTGGAGTCTGGGAGCTGGGATCTGGTGCAGTGCGGGTTGCTGCTCTCACACCTCCCTTTCCAAAATCCTAGATCTGCCCATGATGAAGGTTTACCATATCTGCACTTATCCTTAACATCACTTAAGGGCACTACAAGAAGAGCACACCCTGTACCATGTTGCGTTGGGGACCAGAGTCCAATCTTACACCATTGAAGCTAACAGGAATTTTGGCATTGACTTTATTTGGGAATAGTATTGGATACTAATACAGCAACATATAATAATTTGACCAGTTGGTCAAACCAGTGGGTTCAGGTCTTAGTGTACAGTAGGACATGAGATAAGAGCATTGCAAACAAAAGTCTATACTTCTGTGCCCAGCTGAAGCAGAGGCCCAAGGTTTAGCTACCGTAAAGAATTAATTGGTTCTAACACGGTTGTCTTCCCAGATAAGCACTGAGGTATATATATATATATAAAGGGATAATGTGGAGAATCATGTTATGAGTCCATGTACCAATGGAGTCTATTGAGGCAGCGAGGCATGGTGGTAAGTCAGGCAAATGCATTAGACAGACAGATTTCGATGCATCAGCTAGATGTCCTTAGTTTATTCTCTGCCTGCCATCTCCAAACCTTGCAATCCCAGGTGATTATCAAGAAGTCTTAAGGCTGAGTTTTCTACTACTCTGTGTGTTGAATGGGATAAAAGTTAGCACCATTTCTGTCCAGCTGATTTAAATAATGGTTTTTATTGAATCTGTTTCAGCAATATGACAGCTTTTATTCTTCTACCTGACCCTTGTCACCAGAGGCCCTGGAGCCCAGTCACAGTCGAATTGGACCCCTGCATTAGGACCTTGTAGGAGCTAGGTGCTCTGTTCTTTGCCAAAGTTCACTTGACACAAATAAGTTAACTCAGCAGTAGGTAATAATAATTGCATGAAGGGGTCTCATAGACCATCACTTATATGATGATTTACTTTCCTACTTGATAGATGTGCTATATGTCATACTTCTATATTAGAACTTGGGCTTCATGCAGAAATTATTGGCCGCAATTCTATGGCCTCTTTTATTCAGGAAGTCAGGCTACATGATCATAATTGGCCCTTCTAACCAAAGAAGTCATGAATCTGTGACCTTCATAAGTCTTCCAGTGTGAGGGTAAGAATGACAAAAGAAAGGATGAGACCGAACTTTCAGCAGCACTCAGCAATGGCTGAATCCTGCCTTGCTCCCCTGCTCTTCCCACCAAGTCATTCTCAGTCTCCAGAGTGGGAAGAGGGGTAGGCCAAAGGTGAATGCTTTTGAGAATCCTGCCCCTTTTGTTTCACTGAAAATATATTCCTAACAGCTATCCCTGAGTGTCCCGGTCATGAGAGTTAGCTTTGGTCTGTTTAAATATTTTCAAAGTAATACAAAAGACGAAGACAGGAGAAGTCTCATTTCTATGTAAATTCTGCTTGAAAACTTGTCTCTTTGGGGCAAATTCTTCCATGGTACCAGCTCATTCAATGTCTTTCTGAAGTGCCTCCAGCTCACCTGCTAGAATGTGAGGGTGTAAGCAAGAGCAGAATTTGGCACTTGGATTTTATTTACTAGATCAAATTTTGTTTCGCTGTTTCTAAGTTTGCCTAATTTAATTGGATTTTGCCTATTGTAGTGGGAAGCACATCTTCTTTCTTTGCTGAACATAAAATTAACTTTCATTGGAGATTCGTGTTTGTTTGGATCTGTATAAGCTCTTTTTGCTAAATGAGTTTGTTCTTTCTAAAGCAAATATCACTCTCATATTTTAGAGGTGCAGAAAATTTGTAATCTTGTTTCTTCGTTTTCCTTATTATGTTGTGTTAATTTATGTATACATTAACATGTATTTGCATGATTTATTCATTTAAAGCTGTACATGTTTATTTGAAAAGAAGCTCAGAGAGCTTTATCACAAAAAAGCTAAATTCAACACCACTTACAGAGATTGCATTCTTGGAGTTTAGCCACAAGAATGAAGAACATGTTTGCAGTTTTATTTGATTAAAAAAAAAGTTTCAAAGCAAGACATTTTCATGGCTTTAGTTTATTGAGGGTGAAGTTCAACTGGCCAGACAGGGGCCATGGAGAAGGTCCTCAATACAATGCTGCTGTAGACTGAGTTCCACATTGGCTTTACATAGGTCTGCACAGAGGAGATAATGTGGAGCAGAGTGGGAGCAAAGCTGGTGACTTGGTGCATCTACACATACCTATTAACATGCAGCAATAAGCTCCGGAGCTTACTGCTGCTGGGGGCACATTTGCACATGTGCCAGGACCGTAGCCTAGTGAGCTGAGTTGGAACAGCCCCTGATGGCAGGAGACCCAGCAGGGTCAGCCTGCCGACCCAGGGCTGCTCCGATCCAGCTCAGTGCGGTGCGATGGGGCTGGCTGGGGCACAAGGGTGTTCCAGGCTGGGGACTGGTTGGCAGGCAGCCCCCAAAATGAAGCACCCTCATGCTCCAGCCAACTGGGTTAGCATCTACATGTGTGTTGCTACTCATGAAAAAACTCTGCAGCAGGGAAGTTCTTGTACTTACAAATACTACCTTGCTGTGGAGTTTATTACTTTTGTGTGCCTTAATAGGGGCATGTGTGTAGATGCCGAAACGTGTGCTGCACAGTTGATTAGTTGACTGTGCAGTAAACATCTCATGTAGATGTGCCCACTATGTGGTTATACAGCACCAGTGATTGTAAGCCCCCATGGAAGGGAACACACGGGAGTGTAGCTTGAACCGGTCATGAAAAGATCTTTTTCCTGAGAAAAATGTTTACGCTTGCATGGACAAAAATCAAAAGACAATATTTTGGGGGTTTTGTTTTCAGCCACCCGAAGTTCTCTGTGCAGCTCTGATAAAATTGGAGAGCTTCTGCTCTGAGGTCCGTTATATTGCAAAAAGAATCTGTAAACAATTTAGTGATGGACAACATCTGATCAGCTTTAGATCCTGCCTTTATTCTCATCTTGAGCCAGTCAGACCAAGACTTGGTGGAAGCAAAACTCTAGCCCTATTTGGAAACACAGTTTAGATTGAGTCTCCAGTACATATTGGAACAAACATTTCAATCCTGGAAACACCGGCACTATCGGTCTTACGGTAGGGAGGATACATAGCACTCTGGTCTCAAGTTTTGTAGTCTGGTTGAAGAACAAACCCTTTGGAACAAGGGTTTGCAGACCATAATGTCTTCTATAATGTAGCAAAATAGTATCTTTCTTTATTACATGTTTAAGTCAGTGATTCTCAGCCAGGGTCCTGTGGCATGCTAGGGTGCCATAAGATCCTTTTAAGGGTGTTGCGCAATGTTAGCACTGTTAAGCGTGCAAACACTCGTATATGATTCACAAGACAAACTCAGAGATTTCAACTAGGAATCCAAAGTGTCAAAAGCATTCTGACCTGCTGTGCACTGTCAGAGTTTTTTGCAACAGAAGAATTGCTTTATTATTTTTCTGAAGGCAAAAAACAAGTGAAAACTAACAACTGACATTTTTTGAGGGGTGCGTTGACTCTAACAAGGGGTGCCTTCAGTCTCAGGTTGAGAACCACGGGGCTAGGAATTTACTTTATGCCATCTCCATTGCTGTAATCTTAGAGCAGTTTCAATTCCTGAATGCCAAAAAATGAAATCACCGCTTCAGACTTGAAAACCATGAAACTAGGCCAAAAAAAAATGATATAGTGAAGCTAACTGGAAAATTGAAAAACCTGTAACAGTGCATGGTGCTGTGTAAAATAATTGGCATTAATTGCTGTTTGGACAAGGAAATCAGTGATTTTCAATTGATATTAAATGGAAAATCACTTAATGACAGTTGCTGTTAAATGGGCATGATTGTACAAAATTAATGAGTAAAAGGCTTGGTGCATGGAAAAGTTTTTCCATTAGGAAGGATTTTCCATAGAACGTGCAGATATCAACTAGGTTGGACCATGTGTGCATCACTGTCAGACTGTCTTTGGTGGGTCAGCGGAGGCTGACCAAGGGGTTGCCTTGCTTTCCAACCGAGTTAAGGTCTGAGCATCTGGACATATTGGAAGCCTTCATTAACCAAGTGACACTCCAAATCATTTGTGGACCCAGAGTTGGCCAGGACTTCTGAAATCAGAAAACAACGTCCTTCTATGCCAGCTGGGATTTCTCTGCCCCCTATTACTTTCTGAGTTCTTCAACCCTAAATTAGGGATGATTAAATAAGGAGAATGAGCTGTTTATCTAGATCTGGGGTCAAACACTAGCAAAACTGGGGGTGGTGATTCATCTGACTCATCATAATATTAGTTTAATTTTATGTTTGTGTAATTCCACTGATTTAAAAGGAGTAATATTGATGAAAAACTGCCTTGGTGAATTGAACCCAAAAGCTGAATTTGAAAGAGTAGCCAGGAAATTTTAGGACCAGTAAGACCATTGGTAATTTTTTGCTAAGAAATCCAATTCCTTACTTTGGCGTATCAATTGCAATCTTGGCCAAATCCACTGCTATGTGTAGGGCCCTACCAAATTGGGAGAAGTGGGCTGCGCTGCGGCTCCTTTAAATTTGCAGGTTCCTCCGCATGCCCTCTCCCACCACTGATTGGTGGAGGGGCCCCTTGTGGCATGCTCCTGATTGGCAGGGAAGTAAAAACCGTGGTTTTAAACACGGCACCCTTTTTTGCCTGCCTGCTGGTCGGCAGCAAGCAGTGGGGCTGTGGGGGGGCCCCTCGGCCAATCAGCAGTGGGGAGGCAAAAATGGAGCCATGTTTAAAACTGTGTTTTTTTCTTCCCTGCCAATCAAGAGTAAGCCACAAGCAGGGCCCCTCCACCAATCAGCAGTGCCGGGGAATGCAGAGGGGAACCTGCAAGATTAAAGGAGCCACAGCACAGCCCACTTCTGCCATGAATCTGGTAGGGCCCTAGCTAGGTGGCTGTGAATCTAGCAATATCCGCGCCGTTTTCGAAGTCCCACCTCCTGAAGGCATATTATTAAGCAAGAACCTCAGCTTTCATTTTTTTGCAAGAAAAATAAGTTGCCAGCACTTGTGTCCATAGAGATGAGCTTGAAAATGGCTTCTGAGCCATCAGAAAGTAAACACACGTAGCCACAATTTAAAAATCACCTGATGCCCGAGTCATCAATTATAATGCTTTTGGTTGGCCATCAAACTGATTGGTACTAAGGGGTCCCCTTTTGCCCCACCCAAGTCTGTAAGTCTGATAGATGGAGCATAGATCAACTGCTCCTCTGGCTGAGGCCATCTCCTCTCACATCTTTGTACTGGTTTTTCAAGGGGCTACCCCCTGAATCACTTCCAGGAGCATCAGACCAGCCCCCACAAACCATATGGCTCACTTGTAAGGACAAGTAGCCAAATTCTGCTCTTATGCCTCCGAGTGAAGTCTCAGCAGTCTCCATGGGCATTGCACCCTGTGACTACCTGGATTGGGCTCCCGGTTCTTTTTCTTCCTAAAGCATATCAAGCAGGGAACTTACACAGGTAATTAAAAAGCAATGCTGTGTGGTTAGATAACAGGAATTAGTTCAGCAATATAATAAATGTGCTGACTTACAGAGCTGCAGAGGGAATTCAATCAGCCAAGAAATGGCGCTTGCTTTTCCTCCTGCCCACGGCCAGAACTGGTGCAGGTCAGCTGCACGGGGCCCTTAGCTGGGAGATGCTGCCCTAGCACGTCCTCTGTGCGTGCTGCACGGCGATACCCGACAGCAGCTCCTGCGCCACCAGAGAGTGGTTTGAATAGCGGAACAAGGGTAAGAGAGGAGCGGGAGGTAGTGACCTGGGCATCCCCGATGGATTGACTGAAAGCCCCTGGAGAAAGCCAGCGCAGGGGCTGCACCTATCCCTGCAGCTATGAGCCTTCGCGGTGAAGTGCTGAATGGCACTGCTGGTGCTCTGCGGGCTGAGTAGGAGAAATCTGCTCCCCAGGTCCTGTGGGAACCCCCTTAGCCCAAGCCTGTTTGCTCTGCCCTCCTCGGGGGTCAGGATTTGGTCCCCAGTGATCTCAAGCACGGAAATACTGGTTTCTGCTCAGAAGTGTTCCAATTTCAAGCTGCTCAGTCTGCAGTTCTTTTCACACATACCCACTCTTCACATGCTCTTGATGATCTGCAAATAAACAAACAGAAAAATCAACAGCCACCAGTTGTGAGTTGGCTGGCCCACTCTGTTGGATTGCACTGGAAGTATGTAGGCACAGGGATATTAAAAGAACTGTGTTGAAAAGGTTCTGTGTATTCGACTGAACCTAATACAGAAAACGTATGTGACTGTAATTGCACAGAGCTGGTTATGCAATCAGGGAAAAAAGAGCCTTGCAATAATCTCATTGATTTTATTCTGCACCGGGTAGATGGAGAAGGCCAAATCATCCAGAGTGGGCTCAAGGTTGGACTCCTGCACCTGGCGGAGCGCGTGCCAGCGCCGAGACCAAAATGGAAACCTGAAGTGGGAGGATATCAGTGTCAATGTGCAAAATTTAGGGCACCAATTAGAGGCCGGATCTGAAGCCCTTTTGCAAATTTGGCTTTTGCCACTGGTTCGCTGAAGCTGTCTATGCTATCAAAAATGTACCGCCCTTTTTGAAACTATTTTGTGCCAGTGAAAACTAGATCACTTGGCTTTGTGTAGAGGTGCCAAGCTAATTCACTTGGCTTTGTTTTTATTGTGGGAGAGGGTTCAAATCCCAACATTTGCATTTGGAGCTCATAGTCAAACATTCCTACGCTGTATTTGGAAGGTGCATATGGTTGGGATGTGACTTTTGTTAGGATTCACAGCTAAACCTAGAAGTGTTTCCTTATGGCCTGGAAGACCCTTAAGGCTGGAATTTCCAGCGGTGCCCGAGGGGCCTGATTTTAAAGGAAGGGTGTTTAAGAGCCGACTAATGGGATGCTCAAAAGTTCTTAGGTGTCGAACTCACATTGCTTTCAACGCAGCCAAACTCGTAAATGCTTTTGGAATATCTGACCAGGTGTCTCATGGAAAGTTTAAGAGTAGACCTATCAAAACCTGTCTGCAAGCGACTTGGGAGAATCAGTCCTACTGGCTTGAGCTTCCAAAGTCATGTAGGCACTTCTGGTATGTCTCACCCTTAAGGTTTCATTTTATCAGGCCACACTTCTGATGGTAAAGGGTGTTGACACAAAATGGCCAGCTCAGATCTGGTCAGAAATTCTGGGAGATGAGTTTTTCTGGTGGTATTTCAGCTTCCCAGCTGAAGCCGAGGTTTTTTTAACCTTCAAGAAAGGTTCCCTTCATGTACTGAAGGAAAGGTCAGGTTGGCTCTTATTTCATCTGAGCTCATTCACCCATCTCTAGGAAGTATTTACTATTAATTTGGATATAGCTCGAGCTGTTAGCTGACTGAAGGCAGTGCTCTCTTTTCCGTTTAATTCTCTCCAAGTTTTCCTGTGGTGCAGTATCATTGTAATTCACATATGAATATTGGCTTGACTGGTGTTATTGTTGCAAAAAAGTTTAATAGGAGCCTGAGGGTGTATAATGTTATTGAAATGAAAGTTTGGGGGGGGGGTTGGTTTTTTTTTTGAAGCTTGTATTTCAGAGCTCATTAACTTCCACAGTTCTGGGAGGGGATAAGGATCAGTAAATGAACAACAATTATCTAATACTCTGCGTGCTTGTATCTCTCATATCTTTATCTATATTTATGCCTAGACAGTTACATGTGTATACAGCTCATGGATACGACATAAACAGAGGCAGATCTCGCTCTGTTTTTTGACAATGTTGTTCCATGTGGAGAGAGAGGCTGCACTGTGGTTGCACATGTCAGAACTCAGCATGAAGGCACTCGAAGGTCAGAAATGTCAAGCGTTAACGCTGCATGATCCTAACTCTGCCTCCTTGTGCATCCGCTTTGCCGCAGAACGGGGGTTGGCAACCTGCGGCCCATGGATGTCGGGCTTTGGCAGCAGCTGCTCTCCCTGCCCTGCTATAGGGAGAAGCAGCGGACCTGGGCGCTTTCCTCATGCTGGCCATGGAGAGAATTGGTGGCAGCCGTTGCTGGGTCCTTGTGCTTGCTTGCTCCCCCCTGGAAAGGTTGCCAACTGCTGCCATAAGAGAGATCAGGAAGTACGCTCTGCACAGCTAATTGTAGCATTTGCCGCAGTTTCTGTATGCATTTTTCACACTTTATCCTTACCAATGCTAAACACTTCGGCTGTGGCAGCATGGAGCCCAGCGCAGCCTGCAAAACACAAGCCTGAGAGCATGGGTAATCTCAGGTGCTGAGCTCCATCCTGCTGTGGCTGTGTAGGCTGGCTGCTTTAAAGCTACCGCAGGGTATGTGATCTGAGCTGCAGTGATTGCACGGGTAGATATACCATAAATTAGCCAGGATGCCATAACCTAGTCTTCCTTAGCTGCTCATTGTGAGAGCTTAACAAGGAGTCATAAAAAGTGCTCTCAATGCTCAATAGGTTTTTTGCACAGTCAAATCCAAACCAATTTTCACCTGACTAAATCAGACACATCCTCACCAAAGCCTATTTTCATGCCAAATTTCAGCTTTGCTCTTCCAGCCAATTGGTTGCTAGAACTGTTCACATAAACTAAAGGTTGGACGAAATTTCTTTTTCATTAAAAGAAAATTGCGTGTATTTTTCTGGCTCCCTTTGCTTAGGAAAACTGTTACTGGTTATCCTTCCAGCTTTCAAACAAAGCCGAGCCGATGACTTCTGGGTGGAGATGAAGTCTATAAAACATCAGCCCCAAACATGAAAGTTTCAGATAACGGCGTGACTGAAAATAAGGAGTAGAAAAAGCCTTATACCATCATATTACAACACTAGTGGCTCGCAGCATGTGACTATATTCTGGCTTGGATACTAGTGAAAGACATGGCATACAGACCTGGAGAAGATGAGAGGGAGGGAGAGACTGTGGCTCTAACCATGGGTTTATGCTAATGTTAGACATCTGAGCGTTAGACAGCGTCCCTTCTCATCTTGCCCATGCTGTGATTTTGTTACGAAGTAATAGGTCTACCTAGACCGACTCTTTCACCAGTTTCTACCTGCTTCTCCTCCTCAGCCTCTTATGCTGCTGCACTGTTTCTAGGACTTCAGTATCTATCTGCTGATTTAGCCCCAAGCATCTGCCACTTGATGCTTCTCCTTTGCTATGCCTCACCTCTCTTGCTCTTCTGTTTGCTCATAAGACTTCCCCCCACGCTGCTGTTCTGCTTCCTTGCCCTGGAATCTTTTCTGATGCTCTGCTCCTCTAGATCCCTTGAAATTCATCTTCGTCTTGTCCTACAGGACCTCTGCTCCCATTGCTTTACACGTGCAGTTTGCTTGTCCTTACGCCTGCTCCTGGAAGGATACAGGAGCAGCGTCTGCAAGAGAGCCTTCCACCTGCAGGGTAGAGGAAAGTATCTCCAAGGCAGCGTGCAAGGGGTTGTTTTTGTTATTTTAAAATGATATTTGGGAGCAATAACAATTCCTGATGAAGCTTTTTAACTAAAGTGAAAAAAGGTAAAAGTCGTTAGAGGGAAACCTCTTGGGTTTCATTGTTTATCTTTATGATGTACAATATTTCACGCAGCTACGCTGTATCCCTGCAGATGTGATACAGAGACTTTTTAGTGTGTCTCTGTGGTGCAGGTAATTCCAACAACACATTTCTGGTGTGCAACGCAGATAGTTTCTACATCTGCCTGCAGTGTAGGCGGAGTCACTGCAAGGATGGAGATGTCTGCACACAATGCTGCGGCACCAGGCTGTAATGTTTCTCTCCCTCTCAGATGGCCTGTAGAGGGGCTGCCTTGTGGTGCTGGGATGAGGACAAACAGCCTCTATCCCTGCTGGATTTTGGGCGAACTCTTCTGTATGAAGCCTGCCAGAATTTCCTTTCTTAAGAGGACTAATAATCTCACCAAGATCACAGCATGCACAAACAGGCATGCTCAACACTGAGTTACATGTCTTTGAGCAGCAAACAAATATGCGCCCACCTTTCTCTTTCATCCGTTCCTTTTGCCCTCTCTGCCCAGTCCAACTCTTCCTCTGAACTTCTTCAATCCCCCTGCAAAAATGTCCATTCTTCATAGTTTTACAAGCAACTTTGGCTGTTTCAGTTGCTTCTACAGCATTTTTAAAAAAAGCTAAAAGTGTGTTGGGGGAGTGAAGTTTATGCTCCAAATTTAAATTTTGAAATGAAAGTGTAGTTATTAAAAACCAGCACATCTACTGGCAGATGCTCTTCATAGCCCTAGCTGCCAGTTGGTCTTTAAAATGGCCACTTTCCCCCCGTGAAGTAGGTTGCACATTCACTTCTGGGTCATGCACTTGGGGTGCACTTGACTTGAGGGCTGTATGTCCAGCAAGTATAGACTGAAACTTTATTAAGGAATGACTTTTAAAACAAAGTACTTGAAAAAATCAGTGTCTCCTGACTTAGCTGGCAAAATTCATGTCCCAATCCTGAAAAGAGATCTGCCTATTAAAGGATCAGAGCGAAGGACAGAACCCTCCATTTCCTCTGCTATAAATTTTGACTTTCTTAAAACAGTTTCAAAATTTCAGCTCTGCTCTTTTCCTAATGTCAGGGTTTGTGTCAGCTCACCAATTGCTGCAAGATGGACACTGAGTTCAGGAGCTCTCAGGTAGGAAACTTTAGATGTCTTGTTTGCACATACATACATGTACAAGCATATATGCTACATCTATAGGATGTCCACTATACATTCATAATTAACAGTTGCCAAAAACTGAGTTTCCTAATGTTCTTACTGATTAGTCAACACAGCATTGGTTTAACAGTGCTTGAGCAGACTGATCTGAACATAGCAGACTTAGTGGAGATATGGACCTGGCTTGCCGCATCCATGCTTCCCCGTGGGTCAGGGGAGTTTGAATCTAGGCATTTGTTTTGGCCTGATGTGGAGGCAAGGAGTAGCTATGAAATCAGAATCTGTGTCACTTTGAAGTTTTGGTACACGTCTCTAATGTGCAGGATCTTGGGCATGTGGAGCTTCTGCATTGAGCCAACCCTAGCTTTTTTACACTTTCAGATTCACAAAGTCAGTCCTTGTGCCTAGTGAACCCTGTCATTGCACCGGATGTGCAACATGCAGTAGGCTGCAGCGAGAAACCAGCTGAGGGCTTGTCATTAACTAAGCACAGAACAAAAACACTCCAGGATGTAAGGAGTCTTTTTCTTACTGAGATACAGAAGGGGTTAACATTAGTCCATCAGCACCCGACATAGCTGCTGCAATTATAAAACCAAGTAGTCTCGTTTTGGAGAACTATTAGCATTGGCAATGACATCAAGCACCAATTCATCATAAGCCACAATGTCAACATCAGCCTCCTAGTGCAAAACAAACAGAAAGCCGAGATGCTGTTGTGGAGAAAGGAAAGAACTGCTCTGGGGAAGGCATTACATTATGGGCACCTTTTTCTTTTAACAATAACATTTAATAGCCTTTTAAAGAGCTCTTTCCCTGTTCCCCCAAGTAACTTCTTGGCAGGCTGCTAAGAAAAAGGAAGGGCTTTTCTTCTTTCTTTCTTTCTTTTTTTTTTTTAAAGGGCTTTTGTAGGATAGTAAATAAGCCCAGGAATTTTCTGAACAGCTGCCCCCGCCTTTCCATGCCTGGTGTGCTGTCTAGCTTATCTGTGCACAACTTACCACCAGTGTGGTCTGATGGGGTCTGACTGGTAAGTGCCCGATAGCATTATGGATACCACACCAAGAGACAGACTCTACAGACGCTGCCAGATGGAAATAGCATCAAGTTATTATTATTTATTAATGATGTATATGACTGATGCGCACAGCACTTTACAGTAGTTAAAATGCACATTACCAAAAAAGAAATAACAGCACCATCTCACAGAGCTTATATACCCTCAAGGGAAATTCTTCCTCACAGTCGGGAGGAGTTTTGCTTAAGTTAGGACAAGAGGCTTTTGTCCCAAAAGAAGAAGGAATCCAGGCAAGAAGATAACAGTGGGTTCACGGGAGAGGCTACCTCCCCTGTTGAAGCCCTAGCAGGTAGTCCTCATGCAAACTCCACAGAGGCAGAATGGATGAACTTGTTATTCACCCAGTTTTGCAACATCCTGCCTCAGAGGTGCACCCGGCTTTGTGGTTTCGGGGCCCATGAGACCCAGAAAGGAGCAGGCAGAGTTTGCTCCTAAATGTGCAAGCAGGCTCTGTACAGTAAGGCAAACACCAGACACTGGAGTTGCATATGGTCACTAGCACTCCCTCCTTGGGTTTTAGGAGTGCTCTGGAAGGGATGAAAGATCAAGGGAGTATAGTGAAGGAGGGACCTGGCCCTGTGACTTTGACTTCAGTGGGACTGTACACATGTGTAAGAACTGCACGGTTAGAGTAGCTAATGGGATTGATGGTTAGAGAAGCTTGGGTGGAAGGGGAAATGTGAGATGCGGGAGTGAAGTCATAGAGGACTTGAAGGGAGCTAGGGGAAGCAGAAATTAGAAGTAATGCCAGAGCAGAGATCAGGGAAGCTGTACAGAGGGAAGCATGACCTGGGAGGGAGAAAGCAGAGGTGATTTATTTGAGCAGACTGAAGGAGAGAGGACAGGGAAACTTCATCCTTTCCAAGTGCCATAGCACAGTGAGGAGCTTTGGTCACATTGGCCCAGAGGACAGGGCATGTCTCTGAGGGTTTGAGTGGGCAAAGGGGCAGCACTTAGAAAATGCCTGGGTGCCAGGGGGAAAAAAAAGAGCTGAATCTTATGTAACACCAAAAGCTGTGAGCCTTGGTAGTAAGGTGAATGCAAGTGCTGTTTTCAGCCCAAAGCCAGGATTCTCTAGTCCAGCCCTATCTGACTCAAGTTCAGCATCTGAAGAGAAAGGACACTTCTGAACAGTTTGACCTTAACTGTTATTTTACACCTAGTGCCCTTTGATTTTAAATGCAGATAAATGTAACACCTAGTGCTGTTTCCAGCCTTTGAACTGGGACGGAGTACTGTGCCAGTTCCTGACATTTGCGTGCTATGAAGTTGAACAGTGCAAAGAGATATACATTATTCATGCTTTCATGCACCTCGTTTTCCCTCTGTGTTGTAGCACTTTTAGGATCCAGGTTCAGTACATGTCAGAGAACCTCAAGGCTTTATGGTTTTGATGTCTGGGAACAAAATAGGAAATGTTGAAAGGCAGCAGCTAGGCTGTAGTGTCGTTTTATTTTATTTTTTTGTTAAGCTATCCATTTGTGTTGGATCACTCAGGCTAACCAGTGTTGGGCCTGGTCAATACACAGCTAGGAGCCACCCAAGCAAAGTCTGAAGCAGTGAATTTTGTCATGAGATCCTTTTGACGGTGCTCTGAGGTACTGCACATATTGGGTGCTAACAGATGTGCAGCTCCCTGCTGTAACTTGTGGTGCTTATCAGGAAGCGCCACGAGTTACAGATTTCCCTGGGACCCAACAGACAGATGTTGGATCCTGGGGATTGGGAGATGAGCTGCAGCTTAATGGCTGTATCTTCTCAGTCTCAGTCTCTCTCTCCCTAGCCCCATCCGTCTCCTCTCCAACACCCGGTGCTATTTTTGCAATAGGACGGTGGGGAAGGGAGTGGAGAAAGCTTCTTTTGGGCATCGCCCTTCCCACCTCAGGAGGGCTCCAATCCATCTGCCCCACCCTCCAGTGCCAGCTGGGCAGCCCCCAGAAGAAGCTCCCTCCACTCCCTTCCTTCCCTCCCATTCCGAAGACAGCACATGTCAGCTGAGCCCTGCTCCCAGCCATGCTTTCAGATGTTAATGAACGCTTTGAAGCACCTTCATCTGAACCCTCCTATAATGAGGGTTCAGATTGTCACCCAACTTATTTTTAAAGCACTCTGCAGCCATGCACTTCTGTCAGTGCATGGCTGTAGAGCACTTTCAGTGGCTGATTGTGCGACACACTGTCACATCTTTCAGCCCCAGGGTTACATCTGTTAGCACTGCTAGGCATGAAAAAACCTATACATGATTTACAAGATAAACCCAGAGATTTATTAAAAATAGGAATCCATGGTGAAAAAAACACCTCAAAAACATTCTGATCTGTTGTGATCTTTCTGAGTTCTTTGTACGAGAAGAATTAGTGAAAGCTTGGAGCTGGCATTTTCTAAGGGGTGTCTTGAGTCTAATGAAGGGTGCCTTGAGAACTTAAAAAGAAATATTTCTCTACATATGGTGTTGTACCAGATTAATTTAAGGTCTGATTTCAAACAAATTTAGTTAAAGCAATACAAATCGTTATATGGAAACTTAGTTTACTGTAAGCTATGCTGAAAAAGCCTAGCTCAAGTTAGTTAGCAACAGGTTTCACCTAAATTGAAATAAGCTGCTCTTAAACCAAAATAACAGTGGCCACTCAGGGAATTGTGCCAGTTTAATTAAATAGCTTTAACTAAAATGAGAGCAAGTTTGTAAGTAGGCAACTCCTAAAAGGGCTGAGTATGTCAGAAAGGTTTTTTATTGATTTAACAGGTTGTGCTTTTCACACTGAGTCACTACACAGCTGATGCCCCAGTGGTGTTAAAGCGCATTGTATTGCTGGTAATATCATTCTTCACATGAGACATAAGCCTGAGTTCTTGAGCAAAAATAGTCCTTAAAAACCCACATGATACCTGCTGATGTGTAATGGTGTTTGTCCTAGCCAGTTTCCATTTTGGGTATCTTGCATTTTGAATCCCAATGGATTCTCCAGTCTCCCACTTGGACTCAGTGGTTCTGATTCTCCACTGTTCAGTACCTGTCCTCCCACTCCCGGGCTCTGCTTAATAAAGGCACTACACAATCCAAGGAGTTGCTTTCAGTCACGTATGGGATCCTCCTGTTCTAGGATAGCGGTGTGCTGCTCTGATCCTCTGCTATCCCTACCAGGGGTCCCATGGGGCTGCTAAAGCAGCTTGGGAACCAAAAGGATAATAGGCTAGCCATGTCCCCTACTCTTGCAGCCGCAAGTGGCTGGCGTTTGGGCTTGCTATGCCAGTTCTGTGCTACCAAAGGATCTCTGTGGAGTGGATGATTTTCCAGAACTGGTTAAGCTGGTTTCAGGGTTATTTTGCATTGTTCTGGTAGCCGAAGGCAGTCTGAAAACAGCTGAAGACTGGGCTGCACTTCCTGTCTCTCTCTCTCTGTGTCTCTTACCAAGGAGCAGCTGCAGGAGCCTGCATGCAGAGCTCGTGACCCCCGACAGCCAATCAACTTGCCCCGCTGCTCCCAGCCCCAAGCAGCCAAGCTGCTAGTGCCTGGGAAAGCAGAGACAAAGCAGAAACCTGGACATTTGCTCGTATTTAAAAACCCTCCCAGACAGGAGGACAAAAAGAGGACACGCCCGGGAAAACCCGGATGTATGGGAACCCGGGCTGCCTCTCTACTCTGAAATGGGTGCAGTTCAGCAGTGCCATATAAGTCTGTAGCAATTTTATTAGGGCTGTGTTTCCAGAGCCCTTGTCACAGGAACCAGGTGGAGGGATAAGACAAAACACCCTATTGCAATGGTATGCAAGCATTACTTTATTACTGATGATTCTCCTCAGTGATAGCTAAGTAATACTGTCCCCATTTTAAAAAGCAAAACCTTTGACTGAGAGAGGTTAAGCAGTAGTCCTAAAAGTGTACATAGGGTTACTATTAGACAAAGTCTTGAAAGGCCCCAGGCCTACTCCCATTACAGTGCTGACTCTGTGGCTGAGGTCACATGTTTCCGGTCCGCTGTTTGTAATACACTTTGGGATCCTTTTGGACTAAAAAGGACAACCACTGGTAAAATGCAAACCAACGCCTTTAAATATGTCAAACCCAGGGCTACAATCTTCAGACTTGGGTAACTAAATTCAACCCCTGCAGACAATAGCTAGATACTCAAATGAGTGGCCTGGTTTTCTGAGGTTCTGACTGTTGTGCGTTCGACAGAAACAAAGGAGCATCAGAATCGTTGTGTTTCTTCTTCTTGTATGCCCAAACTTACAGAGCTTCTTGGGCGCTGCAAATGCTTCATTTCAGTCTTATTATGTCCCTCCATGAAATATAAGTGCTCCGCTTACCTATAGCCCCCCTGTGCTGGTGTTGAAAGGGTCAGTTATTGTTTGTACAGTGCTCTGAAGATCTAAAACACCACAGAATGCTAATTTTTAATTATTAATAGCTATCAGTTAGCGTAAGTGCATGCCCAGTGTAGCAAGGATGTATTAGATTTAAATGCTGCACGTAGTTGATAACAGTCTTCTTTAGCGAAAATGATTTCAAACCTATTTCAAATTCATGTTTTATTTCCTTATGCTGTTAAACTAGAGAACAGAAACACTTCTTCAGACTAATGAGAAATACTGTACCCAGCGTGGAGAAGCAGAGACAAATTCTTCACCCCACCCCTGCTCTGCTCCAACACAGTGGAGAGGGGGAGATGCAGAGAGCCAGCTAATTACAGTGCTAGATTTCATCTGGGCCAGGAGCAACTATAACATACATCACTAACGTAAGGATTTTAAGCCAGTGAAGAACTGAGCTCTGTAATATCCCCCCCCCGGCGCTGCCCCTCAGCTGTTCTCATAACATCCATGACATACACCGTATCTGCCCATATGCCAGGCTGGGGAGAGCTCCCCATGCCTGCTTGGCAGCTCTAGCACTTAAAGGCTATTTTACTTTGCTAAGAGTCTGGTCAATAGGCCCCAGTGCTGGACACAGTTAGGATGGGTTATCAAGCACTAACTGTTACCTAATACAGCTTCCAATAAAGCCATTTGGCTTTGATGGGAGCAGGCGTTCATGTTATACACAGCCCTGATCCCATCAAGGCCACCTCTGGGGAAGATCAGATCTATTCCTATAGTGTTTTATATCAACATCAAATGAGTCCTCCCATTGGGCATGACCTTGACAGTGAAGTATGGGTCAAGCTGAACAGACTGAGATCCTGATATGGACACTTCAAAACAACATGATGAACATCTTGGACAGCCTGCTGTGACATTGTGGTGTCCAACAAACAGCATGGCACTTAATCGAAAACTGCATTCTTTACAAACGCCCACCCCAGGCTTTTTCACTACTGCTTCTTTGACCATGGTGGACAACATCATCTTGCCTATTTCTCAGGACTGTGACCATTATGTTATCTTCAGGTTGGACCTCTCTTTCCAGACCCTTCCATCCAGGCTATGTTTAAGACTTGCTGATCCTGTTTTGTAGACTTTCTCAAAGCTGCCACCTTTTCCACACAGTGATCCATCCACCTCATCTTCCTGCATCTCAATTATTGTACTACCCTTTTCTTCAGCCTGGTCAAATGCAACCTTGCCCTGTTTGTACCCCTCCAAAATGCTGCTGTAAAGGTCATTTTTTTGGCTTGTCTCTTTGGTCTCTTTCTTTGCAACTCTCCTTCCATCAAATATAAGACTCTTGTCTTCACTTTCCAAGTCCTTCATGCTTGTCCCGAGGCTTCCCTCATTCAGTACTGAGATATCACACACCTTCCTAGCCTCTCCCATGCTGTCCTTCATGCTTGGTAGGAGCTCTCTGTAAACAGTCTCAATGCTTTATTCCTTTTCATATCCTCTCTGTAAACTCCTTTGTCATTTTGGGGGGCATTTTGTCAACGATTAGGTTGCTAATGTTTTGTGACTACTGCCTGTCTGGCAGATCAGCATAATGTCGCCTAAAATACCTCTTTGCAGTACTTGACTGTGTCCATCTGTTGACGCCCTAGTGTCTTGCATTTGGATGGTAAACTCTTTGAGTCATGGACTAAAAACAAAAAGCGTTTGAAGATCCGGGCCACAATCATAACTGTGTCATAGGATGGATTTGAAATGGGTAAAGATCCCTCTTTTGTGTTTTTTTCATGGTCATGAATCATAGTGAAGCATTTCCAGGAAGTATAATGGTGACAAAATCATGTCAATGAGGAGTTAAAAATATTGACTTTTTCTACGTGACATTGGAAGACTTCTCTTAGTTCTGTGGGAAGACTTGCATCAACTTTTGAATTCAATTTAGGGACTGAATTTAACATGCATAACCCACTGGGCTTGAAACTATAAAGGGACTTAAAAATGTACAACAGATAGGACCTTAGAAGTCTAAATGATCCTTCACAAGATGAAAAGTATTTTATGTTGTTTGAGATACAGTAGTCTCTGAATTACACTTCAAAAAGCTTAACATATCTTTAAAATACATTTACAAGGGAAGATAATAAGGTACAGTTTTAAATTTAGGCAGTGCATGTTCACCAATAATGTTTCATCATCTTGAATAATTTAAGCCAATGTGGATATTATTGTCGAAGTTAAAGAGAAAACTGAAAAATGTGTAGACCCCTGCTTAGCGCTGATGACTATGTAATACTGTGAATGATTATAAATTCTTTGGGGAATTCATTGATGCATTCTTCTTGTATATTTATAAGGAATTGGCAGTATTAAAGTTTCATTTTCTTCCGTCTTAAACCTGAGCAAAAGCAGGAGGACAAAAAAAGAAAAAAAAAAAGGAAAAGAAAAAGCCATCGAGGAATGCAGAAATATTGCTAATGTTTGAGAAAATGGAATTATTAACCATAACACAGTAATGCTCAGGGGCTGCTAGATGTTGCCTACTGATCAGTCCTCCTTGAAATTATGTTTATTTGCTTAAGTGAGTTTTTGTTTTATATTCTGTGAAAACATTTTTTTTTTTCTGTGCTTGAACCCAAAATTGCTTAGTCTGTGTCCTTTTCACTCTGATGTGATACCATAGCAGCAGCAACAGAAGCACACGCAGTTGCTAGCTAGGTAGCTTATTATTATGGTCACACTCCAGCACACAGCATACTTGTTGGAACTTTCCAGAAATATTGCACTGCAGTCATTTTCCTCGCCGTTATGCTAATGGAATCAGGAAAATCAATTGTCCTTAAGGAACAGGGGAATGAGATGTGCTGTAAATGCCACAGGATGAGTGATTGGTTGATTGCAGGGATGGTGATTCAAACGCGCCTCATCTCTACATTATCCTGATGAATTTTTATGGTCCTGCCTTTTTTTCCTCTATAGCTGTGGAGGAAGGTTTATGGCTTGCAGCTTTTTAGTTGATTGAATGCAGCTGGCATTGTTGCAGTGCAGAACAAATAGGTACTTTTTCTTTACAGCCTTAAAAAGTAGATTGAAGAAATTGCACACCAACATTTTTGCAACAAAAGCATTCTTAAAAATGCAGATATTTTATGAAATTACTTTGCTCTCCTTCTCTACTGTCAGTAATCTTTCTATCAGAAGAAAGGGCAAAAATTGCTTCAGATTCTAGAGGAACATGGTTCCAATTTTTTTAGTCTTATCACAAAGAAAGCTAACTAAGGAGTTTCATTAGTATTCATTTTAGCTCAATGTAATTTTCTCTTTCTTACTAACAAAAAAAAAAATCTCTGCCTGTAACACTACTGAACCAAAGAAGGTCATCCTAAGTATATCAGCATTTTCTGTAACTCTTTCAGACTCTATTCACACGGTAGTAAAGATAACAGATTCAGCTCAAATTATAATAGGTCTTGTTACAGAATATATAACATTATACAATATATGGGGCCTTATTTGATTGAATGGAATAACACCGATGATCAATTTTAGGAGAGGGAAGTTTGCTGACAGCTAAAACCAAACACATAAGACCAATCTATTTATGCCAAATTAATTTGCTGATAATTTATTCTTCCACTAAGCAGTTTACATATTAAAGACAGTGCCCTAGTCCTGCCCAGACCTCTTTCCTGTTGGTATCTTTTTTAGATTCGAAGACTCAGGCTATTCTCTGCTTTTCACTAGTATTTCCCAACTGAGTTATTATAGATACACTTTCATGACTCAGGACCCTTTTCAGTATTTTTGCCTTATTTTGGGTATATTTAATATTCATGAAGAAAGAGACATAAATAGCTGTATTCTGGGGAAGCTTGCCTACCGCCTCCATCCATGCATCCCCCCCACTTCTCCAAAGTCTTCGAGTGCACCTCTGACAACGTGATAGCTTTCCATTATAGAGGAGTATTGACCAGAGTCTGGAGCTGAGCTTATCTGACTCATTTTACTTGTGACCTAACCTTACTATGATTCTTGTCCTCTGTAACTGGAAGAGCTGTGCATGGCCACAACATGCTGTTTTAAATACAAAGGGCTTGATTCTTTGACGGGCTATACCCGATGTAGCCATTTGCATCTCTGCAAATTGGATGTAAACCACATGCCAAGGATGTAATAGGGGTGTTCTGACCCGATCCCATTTTATAGCCACTTTGTAGGAAATAAAAATGACTCTACAAGGAGTACGGGGATGGGGTATCTGGCCCAGGATCCTCACGCTCTGCGTAATGCTTCCTTAGGTTAAAAATTAAATTCCTCATGGAACAAGAAATCTAAAACAACATGAACGTCCCCTCGCTTCTCATCCTCCCCAGATTGGGACCAAATTCAGATCTGAGCAAACAAAACATTTTTTGTGCTCCAAAGGACTATCTATATGTAACAGATTATAATATGCACCTTTGGAAAATGTAGGCTTTTGCAGGATGCGAGACAGAGACGGCCCTGATCTCAATGGAGTGAATTTTGCCCACTGACAACGGTAGACTGAGAAGTGGAGAGGCAGGATCTGAGACCTCACGTCAGTGGAAAAAATGAAATATGCTTTTTTTAACGTGATGATGACTCTTGTCACAGATGTCGTGGATATTGATGAAACTGTGTTTTAGTTTTTGCTGCCAGGATACTAGAAGCAATTTTATTTTTATTCTCTTCATCCTGTTACCTCTCTTATCAACAATTCCCTTCAAAATCTTCACTCATCTTCACTATCTTTCTTTCAGCTGTCCATAAATGTCGTATCATTGTTCTCATTGATGAAATGTAAAGGGCCATTAATGGAAATATTTGTATGTGCTTTCCTGAAACCATTCTGTGTGCATCAGTTACATTGCTTGCACTTAATTTTCCATTGCTCACTAATAACGACCATTTGTTTGTAAAATGTCCTAGTCACAATGAAACAATTCCTTTAAAAAAAAAAAAAAAAAAGTTAAGTGGCAATTAGTTAATTTAAAGTGGTAGAAACCCTCTTAGCCAATTTAGCAATGCTGGTATTTTTTTCTAACTAGATGACATAAATACAGCTCCTGCAAACACATTATAATTGAACTCATAGCAGGCTTAAATTTTTGCTTTCCTTCATATCTTAATTCAAGTTTTATCTGTTCTGTTTCAGGCACAATAAAACAGAAGAGCAGTGTCCTACTTGCAAGAGTTTTCTAGGGTAACGATTCAGCTCTTTCCAGGTTCCTTTGGGATTTCAGGTGAGTTACGCTGACAAAACGTTAAAGAATGGCTAATTATACCATGTAAACTATTTCAGCACAAAGGGCCCTTCTTGTTTACGTTGTGATCAACCATTTTGAGACTGAAATGAACAAAATCTGAAATTTGTGTGACTTTGGCCAGACGATGAATCCTGCATTCATACTGGTGAGCACAAGTTAATGGGACTTACTTGACAAGAAGCTGCACACTTGTGGGAGAAAGGGACTCATCCCCTGGTTCTAAAAAGTCCCAGTTCCTGTGGTTTTTCACGTTCTCAGTGCATTTATTTACATTAGTGGTGTTTGTACTGTATTATACCTGATTGAACCAAAGCGTCTTGGAGAGCACAGTGCTTTCATTTTGACATTTTCACATGGAAGTTAGCCATCACGCCTATAAGAAAAGTAAGCAAGATTTATGATGGGACTATTGATTTTCTCCATACTCTGTTATAAAACACATCTAAGCACAAAAGATAAGCTAGACTGCTTTGTTTGCTCCTTCTGGCCATCCAGTGTTAGAATTTGTTGGAAGTATCTTAGTATTTTCAATCATAATGGCATTTGGAATTACTTATATGTTTTTATTTGGATATTAAAAACACAAACACCTTGTGCGAGATCTTTAGAAATGGCACAGAAATTTCATCCCAGGGATGGGAAGGAGGTTAATGGCAGCCTTTGTATGCTCCTGGTTTTGGGGTATTTATACCCTCCATGTACAATATAAGGTGCAGACAGAAGTGCAACTCCCGGATCTAACTCATGGCGCTTTACAGAAAGCAACGTGAGTTAGACCAATCCTCCTGACCCAGCAAACAGTATTTGATTTAGTGTCTGATATTTCCAGCCTAAAACAGTTGTATTAAGAAAAAATTCAGACCCAGACTGAGAAATGAGGCAAGAGATATGGGAAGAAAGACGAAAAGCTACATCCTTACACATTAAATTGGGACGGTGGGAGATAGAGCTCCAATGTGGAGCCCACCCAGAGATAGAGTCTGTGTGTCTGCAGCTTCTCACTTTTAGCTTCCTCCCCACCCCCAGCTCCCACGCTGACTCAGGATGGGCGGGGGGAAGGCAGGGGACGGAGGTCCATTCTGAGGTTCCCCCAGCTGCGCTGGAGTGGGGTGGTGTGTGGATTGGAGCCCCCCACCTCTGGGGGGCTCCAATCCACCTGCCCCATCCTCCAGCACCAGCTGGGCAACCCCAAAAATGAGCTCCATGCACTCCCTTCCCTGCTTCCACTCTGAAAGCAGCACTGGGAGCAATGCTGGGCTGCATCAGCTGAGCCCTGCTCCCAGCAAGAGTATACACGAGTTAGTGAAGGTGCTCTGCTTTGGAGCACCTTCACTGGAACCATGTAATGAGGGTTCAGTCTGTGGGATCAGGTCCTTTTAAAGCACTTGTGTTAAGTCATGGCTGTAGAGTGCTTTCAGGGGCCAGATGGGGTGAAACTTGTCACTTCTTTTTGTGCCTATAGACAGCCCTCAGCAGCCTGTCCTAATGATGGCAACGTGTCCCTAGTTGCATATGGGCTGTCCTACTGTGGTTTGCCTTCGACACACCCTCTGTATTAGAAAGTGCAGAGGGCGTTCCCCAGAAGTTGGTTTATAGCCATGCATCTTAATGGCCTTGCTCATAGAGTCCTTCCCTAGACAGATCTGTGACTTTCAGGTGCCTTTATCCTGCTTTGGTCTTCCCCCTGGCACAAAGGGGACAGGGCAAGGATGACTATCTTGCCTGCTGGCATTAAAACTGTGTACCATCCAGATGTAGCTGAATACCATCTAAGCACTGTATTTGGCCTGGTCCTCAAGACTTAAATTTTAGCACAAGATTAACACTGAGCAAAGGGAATGATCACACGGAAAACAGTGAGCCTGATTCCCTGTCGAAATCAGTGATAAAAGTGACATCAGTGAAAGTAGAATTACATTTGATGTGTAAGGGTGTGGCTTTTCATCTTTGTTCCCATATCTCTTGCCTCATTTCTCAGTCTGGGTCTGAATTTTTTTTTAATACAACTGTTTTAGGCTGGAAATGTCAGACACTAAATCAAATACTGACACCAACATTGAAGCTTTTTATTATTTGGAAAAAAACTATGGAACACAGCTAGTGTAGTTATCACATAGACAATTAATGCAAAAAATGCATGCTCTCTCACTCTCTTCCTGGATTCTTCCTTCTTACATATTTGACCTGAAAGAAGATTGAGTAATTTCTTCGTTGAATAAAAGATTGTTTTACCTCAAGCTTAGACTTAAGACAGAATCCACCTTATAAAAAACAGGAACTGACACCCACAGCATTTAGAATTGCGTATGTACAAAAGAATACACAGTTTTGGACTCACGACTGGAAAACAAGTCCTAAAATAAAGTGAAATGTCAATTTTCATTAAAGAAATCTGATGGTGGTACCCAGCTATACTTTTTGTGACTCCTTGTTTAACATGTTCATCCACAGCTTGCATAAATATGAAAACGAAGGGAGAACTAACAAAGCAGGAAATCTGATTAGTATATAGTCAACCCACTAGAGGGTGCAACAGAGTAAATTATTTCTGGCATGCAAATATGCTAAACTCAGTCCTCTTTGTGACAGAGCCAGTTCCAAGAGCGACTAAGGCACCCTATGTGAAGTACTGTCTTTCTTCTACTTGTGATGATCCTAAAGGCAAAATGTAGAGCTTCATTCTAGGAATAATATAACACCAGAAAGCAGAGAACGAGAACGTACTTCTCAACTGTTCATGTGAAGCCCTTCTAGAGTGGCATCTCAGTGCAATAAATGGGAGAGGGTAAATTACCCAAGTTTGCTTCGGAAATGAGGTCTCTATAATTTGTAAGTATGTAAATGACTAAGGAAGATAGATGTATTGTTCTGAAACAGATGCACCTCTTCTAGCCCTCCCAGCTAAACTGGAGAAATTGTATGTGGCAGACATCAGGCACCTGATGTTTCAATTATTGCCCTCTTCTGTGCTTGTCATGCTTATTCTCCACGTTAGGTCTGATGCTATCTACTCATTTTCTGCATCCAAACACAGAATTCATATACAAGTGGTAGGGAAAGATTTACTGGTATTCCATGCAAAAAATCCAACTATAATTATGCAATGGCATTCTATTTTAACGAAAGTTACAGATGGATACAGCTTATGCCATCCAATAACAGCTGACGTGCAGCCAAGGTGTATACTGTACAAAAATGCTAACAGTGAACTGAGCCACTCTATGTAGAAATTAATAATTTATCTGGCAACATTTCTCTGTAAAAGAAATCTTTACATTTTCCTTTTGTTGTAACCCCTGCCTTAGACAAAGTCAAGATGCTTAGAACTATAGCAGGCTTGTATTTACTGTACAGCCAATATTTTATGTACACTTATTGAACTGAGCTAGTTAGAAAGTAATTCATTAAAATGCACAAAGGCCCTTTGTGAATAAATGCACTGTGATTGCTTGCTGGTTTTACAAAATTATTGACTTCTAACGGTTCAGAGTTAGCCCGAAACCGTGTGTTTTTTACAGTGGGACAATTCTGTAGCAAGCACTGAATAGAGAAGGTGCGGTAGAAAGGATGCACCTATAAATCTTCCCAAAAGTAAACACTATGCATGTCATTTATAATACATGGATAGTAGGTATGTTTGTATAAAATTAACAGAAACACTCCGCATCTACAACGCTCTCTGTTTGCACTCAGAAAAAAGTAAACCGAAACAATATTTCAGGATCTGGCATAAGTTCAAAAAAATCTGAGCAATGCAGTTAAAGGGCACCCTTAGCTCACCCTTGCTGTACCTAGTTATTACAGCTCATTTCGTATAAAAGGTCACCCAACTGCTCTGAGGTTCTTCTAAGAGAAGACCTTATTATCTGTGATACATAGGTACAAGATGAGTGAAAGACGAGACTTCAGCACTAACTCCTGACTTGTGTCAATTTAAGTGAGTTTTTTAATAGGAGGTTGACATGCTTTCTGCTGTCAGTGAGTCTCCTTTATTGTTTTGTTAATGTTAGTTTTAAAAAAAAAGGAAATATTTCTTCTGGGACTCTGGTTTGCTGGAGACGTGAGGATTCTTGTGAAAAACATTGCAGAGAGCTATGGATGGAAACTGGTGTTTCCCTGCAGTACCTTAATGAAGATTTGGAGTCATTATGATCTAGAGTTAAATACACAGCTGGGGCTTCATTGTCTAGGGGGGTGTATTTATTAATTTTTAAGGGATTCTTTTAAAATGATGCATAAGGCCCAATCCAGACCATGTTAACTTTTATGGCTTCTGGCTTGTAGAAGCTCCTTGGAGTCAATTCACCAGCTACCAAGGCTGTGCGAGTCCAGGGGGAGGATTTTCCTTTTGTGTGCAGATCCATAATACTCATCGGGCATTCGGTGCAGCATTATCAGCAGGTTTCCTCCCTTGCTATCCTAATACCATCCTATAGGAATTCCTGGCTTCCCATGTCAGATAAGATGCGAAGATGACCTGATTAGCTGGTGTTAAGCATCTCACTTGCCTGGCAATCCTGTTTCCAAGGTCAGTCAGGAACAACCATGTCATGCATAGACAAGCCTTTATCATCCCCTGTAGTGATGGGGGTGACACAGGTGAATGACTGGCATACATACCTCACCCTCGCATATAGCAGTAGTGGGCCTGGAAGAGCACAAAGATTTAATACACCCAGGCAGGAACATGCATTGGCCCTTAAACTCGTACCCCAGCCCTCAAACTAACTAAACCTGCTCTTTTTCCATGCCCTGCTCAGGCAAGGGCATGGAAAAAGAATAGAGAATTGTGGAGTGTGGACTACAGCACTGTAGGACTATCATTTCAAGCAATGGCAGCTTCAGATGGTGCCTTTGCTGCTTAGCCAGCATGGCCGGGGCTAAAACAATCAGAAATTTGAAAGCTACTTCAGCTTCTGGCACCTACATCCTATGACATTTGGATTCAATTAAAATAAGTTGGCAATCATATCAATAGATCCAATATTATGGAGTGTTTTAAAAATGTGTTTCATTAAGTGGTTTGAAAAAGAAACCTTAGGTAGATTTATTGGAGGGTTAGCATCTACCAGTAGTTACTCTGCATTATTTCCTGCTCTGGATATAGGAAAGGCTATTGTATCATCACGGAGACCACTGTATATAGTCACCCACATTGACTCTTTAATGGAGATCACTTTAACTGGGCTCCTTGGGTAGGATCTAGTCTGTTCCTTGATATCTCCACCTCCTGTTGCTATATAAATGATGATGCCATACAATTGCACATTAGGCTACAACATGGATGATCCCAGTGCTCTTTATGAGCAATGGATCATATCCTGTGGTCTCCAACTTGGCTATGACTGACTTTTTACTTAGCCAAACCCACTGAGAACTGCAAATTTATTTGATTAGGAAATAAGCCGCTCCCTGTCCCTCCGTCCCCTCCAACATCAAACTGTAAGAACCACAGGATCGGAGCCAATATGCCCAGGCCATTGTTGAGATGCAGCTACCTCTAACAGACCGTGTGGAAAACACCTGGTAAATAAGAGTTCACAGGGGAAGTGCCCCCAAGTCTCCAACATACCTAAGGGGGTGGATAAATCTCACTTTAAACCAACTCAGGGAGGGGTTACTGGGCTGTCCTGCTTTACCAACAAGGTCAAGTATGGAGAAGACCAACCAGCATAAGGGAATTTGAAATGGAAGGAGCTGGCTTCAAAACTGGGCTGCCTGACCAGATGCATCTTGGATCTAGGATGGGGGAGGCAGGAACAAGGAAATGGGCTGATCAAATCTAATTTAGGAACAGCCAGGCTGGGAGAGATGGGTAGACTGCACTTCATTGTTCATTTGTTTGTTAATGAAGTGAAACCTTGGAAAGGTTTGACCTTGACCTGGATATGTAGGATGGCAACATGCGGTAGATGGGAAAAATCACCTGCTCGCAACATTCACTCGGCATAAACATAACTTCAGCTTTGGAGGATTTGTCTTTTCAAAGACTCATTACTCTGTCCCCCACCCCTCCCCTGTTTGGTATTTTGCTTATTCACCTTAGAAAGAAGCCAGACTGAACCAGATCTCATGTAAAGAAAGCTATTCTATAAGCCGGCTGTGTACCCAAGTAAACCCGAGCAAGTTAACTGTCCATAATCTAGATAGTGTCCCATGTGCTTCATTACTGTACATGAACCTACACACAAATATTATTTCACTGAAGGACAAGAAAGTTCAATTTATTAGACAGGTAGCATCTAAATAAGATAACATTGCAGTTTAAAAGTTCATTGCATCACACTGATTGTGATTTGTAGGACAAAACCAAGGCACAGATGGAAGATAGACTGGTAGCAAAATTCTCAGGGAGGAGAAGCCAGCTTGTCTGGGGTAAACTAATTGGAAAGCTGTTTCCTATGAGATAGGGCCCAGGAGAGGTTGCTATTTTGCACCTATGGGAACTCTTGACTCATTTGGGCTGCCTTTTCCAACATTATTTATCTTTCTGGAAGATTTCCTCCTAGGTAAAGAGCTTAGCTACAGTAATTGGCAATGGAAGCTCATCATTAATTCACACGAACATTCATTGTTTTTAAATTTCTGTGTTCCCAGGCATAGTGTCAATTTTCAGGGAACACAAAGCAATCACTTTTAAGTTGATATTTCCTGAGAAATCAGTTAGCTACAGTGTAAAAAATGTCTAATAGAATACCATTTATTTACAGTCTTCCAAAATTGTTGTATGTTCTCAGTCTCCCACCCATTTTTTTGGACCACCGTACAAAACCCCCCCCCAAAAAAACTTCTTTCCTAGTGCAGGATTTATGAAAACAATGACAGCACACATTACAAATGTGCTAGGTCTGACCGTTGACTGTAGTTAGTTTCGGTACAGTCAAAAATGATTTGCTATTTGTTATCTCCTCTGTCTGCAATATCCTTGAAGGCATCTGGATGAGGTTGACTGACAGTGTCTGAGACCCTTTTAATGAGCAAACAGAACCTTATGGCATATCTGCATGCAAAGCAAAGACGTGTAAAGTAGTTACATTGGATCTAAATATCAATTTGTTTCACCAGAAATATACTGTGAATTGGCAGGTCGAGACCAGGAAGGAGCGATTGCATGTGTGGGTGGGAGCATGCTGATTGACCTGGGGAAGGAGACTCAGTTCAGGGAGACAATTGGCAGGTGTTTTGCCCCAATTGCTGACCTGACCAATGAAAGAAATGTTGAGAGGTTATGGGATACCTAGGAGTGAATGGTATGTCACAGATGGTATGAGTAGTGCTTAGTCCAGAGATAAGCAAGCAGAAGTGAGTGGCTAAGATGGAAGACCCTGTACAAGGGCAGGGGCAGGTGAGGAGGAAAAGTAGCAGACAATGGGTCGAGGCAACAGAAGGAGAGAAAGCAACACTTACGCGTGGCTTTAGAAAGAAAAATCATGCCTGCAGCATGTAAGGGTTTGCAGGGTGACTGAAGGAGTTGGAGCTCAATGAGTGGCAGAAGCTGAATATGTTTGTTTGCAGAAGCTTTATGTCACCTGCAAAGGAATATGAGGAAGGCGGAAAGAGATCCTGGACTTGCGATGGCTACGTATGTTTTTTCCAGTGATCCACAAATCACTCCTGTCACTGGATGGGAGCAATATTGGCTCATTTTCAGTGCAAGGGCTCAGCACCTCTGAAAAATAAGGCCCTAACCTTCAAGTAGTAAGCACTCCATGTAAAAGGCTACGGCCAAGCCCACTGAAGTCAGTGAAAAGATGGCTCTTATACTGTTACTGGACTGCAGTGAAAAATGGCAGATATGAAGGTCCTGTTTCTACCCTGTTTTGTACCTTGTTCTCATTTACTCTGCTGTAAAGTGACTTCCAAGTGCATAGAAAAGGATTTCAGTCCAGAGTTCAGCTCTCCCAAAAGTGCTCACCGGTTAAATTCATGTGGCTGGCCACAAAATAGGTTTTTGTTTTTTATTTCCCCCTCTGAGATGCAATCTAAATCTGTGATTTAATCTCAATCTAGAGTTGTTTTCCCTCTTCTGGCAGACTTTCACATATTTGAAAACTACAACCGTACCCTCCTTTAATCTCCTTTTCTCCAAACTAAGCCTACCTAGTTTTCTGAGCCTTTCCTCGCAGGGCTTGTGATGCGTTCAAGACAACGCTTTAGTGGGAGACAATGCTGACATGCCATAAAGACACAGGAATGCTCCAATGGGTCCCACATGAGGGAAATGCCAGAGATGAGTTGTTGTCAGAGTGCACGAGGGAATAAGTAGTAAGAAAAAATATATTTCAACACACATAAATCCTCTAAAATACACTGGGGTATACAGACTTCATATTTATTTCAATGATATTCAGAGAATTTTTCAGAGTGGGTACCTCTAGGGGAGAAAAGTAAATAGTCCCATTTAGTATAAGTGTTTGATTAAATTCCCAAAGTATCAGTTACTGGGCACCACTAAAATAGTCTGGAGCTCCACAAACTAAATAATGATTAGCAGAATCAAGCCTAATGCTTCAGGGCACGAGATGATCATCTGTGGAGATCAGGAAGGAAATTCTTCTCGCCTTGTGCTGTGTTGTCGTAATAGCGGGGTATATTGCGGAGCAGCTTTTTCTTTGTTTCAAAAATCAGTGGTACAGTAACTAGTCATTAGGCCGCCTGTCCAATTAGTGAGAGCCATAAACATTGGTCAGAGCTCAGGTCAGAATGCCTTCCTTATCTGGTGCTAATTCCTGGCTAAAGGAGAAGGCCAAGGAGGGTTAGGAAGAGATCACTATTGCTGGTGCTCCTGAAATACAGCGTTTCTGCTATATAGACTATATGACTGCATGGGGCTATCCTATGCAGACTATCCAGCCCTTGGGTATAGATGAGAGTAACAACCTCTTTGGCTGCTTACTCCCTCCTTGAAGGAACTTGGAGGAGCCTTGTCTCAAATACTTCCCCCTGTTCATTAGCCAAAGTAATTAAGTCAGTGGAAGGGTGTTTGTAATCATCCCTTTGCCAAAGGTTGACAATTCCTCAGAAATGTCCAGCCTATGAATCTTATCACCAGGAGGACCATTTCTCTAGTCTCCCACTCATGGGTGGATCTAGGATTTTGAAAAGGGGGATGCAGATGGTGACCTGCATCATCACATGTGCAAACAGCACATTTTTCATCAGTTAAAAAGAACCTTGAAACTTTACTAATAGGTTGGGGGCCCAGGGCTGTATTATTCAGTTTAAGATTGAAGCAAAAACAAGTATAACTTCATTGGAAGGAGTTAAAAAAAATCTGCAGGGCTGTGAAATAGGAGCTTTGTTACCAGGAGCGGCCAACAGGCAACAGCATTGCGGAACAATGGATAGTTTAACTGATGGAACATCAAGACCATTAAAAAGAAAAGAGGGTTGTTAACACCTATGGAGTGAGGAGTTGAGATTATAATGAGCCATGAAGTCAATTGACTCTCTCAGCACTGCCTAACAAGAAATACTGCTGCCAGGGCCAGGCAGTTGGCTTTAAACTTTGGGTGGACCAGGAATCAAGGCAGGTTGGGGCAAGTGCACTGGTGCAGCCCCTCCTGGATCCAACCTTGTTCCCATTTACTATTACTGTTGTAGGAAGCATTGATCAGAACTATGACCTTGAATTGCATTGATTAAAAGGAGAACCTACAAAGGATGGAGGACTTGATCCACCACCAAGGAGGAATACTCTGCTATGGTCCAGACCTGCAGAGAGCAAACCAGGAAAGCCAGGGCTGTGATGGAACTCCAGCTAGCTACAAATATCAAGGATAATAAAAAGTCCTTGCTTAGATATGTGGGGAGCCAGAGGAAAATCAAGGGCAATGCTGGACCCCTGCTAAGCCAGATGGGACAACTGACAACCGATGCCCAGGAAAAAGCAAACTTGCTAAATGGGTACTTTGTGTCAGTTTTTCACCGGCCCCTGCCCACTGTGGGACAGGGAGGCCCGGGTGAGGGAGATTCCTTACCCTCCATCAAAGCTGACCTTGTGAAGGAACACCTTGACAGGCGGGATACCTTCAAGTCAGCTGGCTCTGACGGTTTACACCCAACGGTACTCAAGGAGCTGGCAGGCATCATAGCCCAGCCCCTGGCACAGATCTTTGAGAACTCCTGGTGCCCTGGTGAAGTGCCCGAAGACTGGAAGAAGGCCAATGTGGTGCCCATCTCCAAGAAAGGGAGGAAAGTGGAAACTACAGACCCATCAGCCTGACCTCAAACTCTGGGGTGACACCAACTTCTGGGGTAAAGCATCCACACCTGAGGACAGGAGGGTGATCCAGGCAGATCTCAACAGGCTCATGAAATGGTCAGATGAGAACCTGATGGTGTTCAGCACTGAAAAGTGCAAGGTCAAGATCAGATGGTCACAAACTCCGCCACGACCGATTCAGGCTGGACATAAAGAACTTCTTTACTGTCCAAGCCCCCAGGTTTTGGAATAGACGGCCGCCGGAGGCGGTTCAAGCACCTACTTTGAACACCTTCAAGACATATTTGGATGCTTATCTTGCTGGGATCCCATGATCCCCGCTGACTTCCTGCCCTGGGCAGGGGGCTGGACTTGATGATCCTCTGGGGTCTCTTCCAGCCCAAATGACTATGAAATCTATGAAATCTGGAGTTGGACTCTGCCTTAGCTAGGAGGTGGGCAACTGTGTATTGAGCCCAGCAGGTCTCTTGTGGGGCCTTTATAATGCAAAGTTATAAGCTTGCTGCTGATCAGTATTTCAGGATATTTCTCCTCATAGTTTGTTAACACAAGATGATAGCTGTTCTGAACCAATGTCAGGAAGTGACCTAATGGAGCAGCTACATTTTTAAAATTGACTTGCCCTCTTTCCTGAGCTTGCAGTATGAGCAATTAGAAAAAGTAAGGCGATGATTCATCAAGAGCAGAGGAAATGCTGTATACCAAAGAAACAAATCTCAGCCCCTGCATTTATTATTCTAGTTGCGTGAGACAGACTAATGGATTAAATGCATTTGTAGTACGGCTGCCAATGAAGTGCTTCTGTTTTGTCTGAAGAAGATCAGAAGTTTTCCGTGCCCTTTGCTTAGAGAAATGTAACCAACAATGGCATTTCAAACAGTGGTCCGTTTGGTATTAAGATTAAAGGAGAGCCACTCAGCTGACTGATGATTGCATTGTCTGGCCAGGACTGTCTGAAGTAGCCTTGGCAATGGATGCAGAGGCCAGGTCTGTGATGCAACACAAGCTGTCAGTAATGAATATAGGGTTCAGTGTCTTGTCTGGTGTCCACGGGCAGACAAATGATGCGAGAGCTCTTGTCAAAATGGGCAGGCAGTGCACAGCCTCCAGGGGAAGTGTGCACCAACTTGTACAGCACTGACGCATCTAGAAAAATCGAGTACTGATGTCCTCTTGAAGGAACCTGGTCCTGTCTAGTTGGCTGGAAGGAAAACAGGCCAGGGGCGG
>NW_017728907.1:51853328-51858717 GCF_001723895.1 Crocodylus porosus | reverse complement strand
TGAGAGAATCAACTGAGTTCATGGCTCATTACCATCTCCCTGATTGCTGCTAATCTCTCCCCGCTCCACAGGTGACAACAACTCTCTCTCCTTTTTAATAGTCTCGATGCTCCATTACTCAAACTTTTCTTCTGCAACTTTGCTGCTAGCCAAATGGCAATGGCTCTCATTCATTTCACAGCCTTGCAGACTGCTTTTAGCTCTGGCTAACTCAAGTGCGGTCATAGCAATTCATATATAGAAATGACTGACAGAGAAGTATTAAAGGACTAACTTTAAGGTAGGGAAGTTGCATTGGGAAAACCGCAGTCCCCTGGCACTGTGCGCATTTCTGAAAATAATTCTAGCTCACAGCATATTAAGTGTGGGCCTGCCTCGACTTCAGAGACTTCTAGGGAGCTTGTGTGCATGCTGCAAACTTCACTAAGTACCAGGACACCTCCATTATGGAACAACCAAGACTCAACCACATGAAATACAACCCCCAAAATTTTAAGATTTACTTCCTGACCACCAACAGCACAGCAATAGCTTAATCACCCATCCCCACCGATCCCTCCAATCCCACAGGTAACGCTCGAGTGGAAGGGAGTGTCCTCCATCATCATGTGCACAGATATGCCTTTGATAAACCAGTTTCTGCTAGTGCTGTTATCATAACCGATCCCATGATATTCTTTGCTGTTTAAATGTCGCAGCAGTTTCTGCGGCCTTCATGGTAGGGAAAGGTAACATCCCAGGTCCACCTGGTAGCTAAAGTATGACTCTAGCTTATATAAACCAGCTGGAGTGAGTTTTAAACATCCTTGAAGGAAAAATGGTTATTGGCTGGGCTGTTCTGCGTGAATAGTATTTGAACCGTCTTACAAGCTTAAAAACCTTTTCTTATTTAGAAGCCCTTGGAGGTATTTAGGTATCCAGGTATAGCAGTATTTAGGCACTTTGGATTTCAGTGGAATTTGGGAGCCTGAAAAGTTTTGAGGATCTGAACGTTAACTCACGGCTTTAAGCTTTAAAACTTCCTGTCAGTCAGATGTGACTAGAGTGGTGCATACTGCTGCTGATTTATAAATGAAACACCATATGTCTCTCATAAGCAACATTTTTTCTGGAGCTACAGTACCTCTCAAATCTAGCCATACTGTGTGCCAAAATCCTCTTTGTCTTCCTCCTCCTTATCCTATATCAGCAACACTGCTGGGCCTGTCACATGGAGAAATGTTCTTCATCACCGCAAGTGTAGGCAGTGACATTTCAAACTGTTGCTCAGACTGACACTATTTTTCTGTGGGGGTTTCCTTGTAAATTCAAGGGGGCTTGGAGGAAGTAATTGCTTCTTCTTGGGCTCAGCCATCATTTGACACTGTGTATTGTTTAGCAAAGACTTTGGAGTCAGGATGGCTGGAAGTGAGCTTCCATTTAGCACACAAGTACTGTTAGTCTGAGTCTGACTAATGGTAGCAACCCAAACATTACAACTTTGTCCCACAGCACGAGAACCTTTAACTGGAATTGGCTAGAAACAGACTATAAATAGAAGTGAAACTTGTCTAATCTACTCTATTTTCAAGCTGGGAAAAAAGCACAGGATAAGCACATAGCACATGGTAGCTAGTAGAAACATATTATTTAATATTTTTAAATTTGTTTTTACCATTAAAAAATAAATATATCACTTTTAACTTGAAAGTGATTTTCTTTAGCGGTTTTTTCATAGTTCAACTGTCAGTAAAACAGTGTTGTTTGGAAGTTTTTTGGACCGAGGACTGCTCCCTATATGTATAGCGCCAAGCACAATGGAGGCCTTTTCCATGACTGGGATTCACAGGCACTACAGGCAACCCCTGGTTAGTGCTTGTAATTGGTTCCTGAAAAAACTGAGCATTAAGCAAAACCGAAAGTATCTGATGACCCAAGATGACAACCACAATTGCTTTTAAATGACCCAAGATGGCAACCACAAGCATTATAATAAAACTCACTGAGCGCCAAGTGAAACCATGTATCAATTTAAAACGAGTGTTATAGTGAAATAGCGCTAAGTGAAACAGCATTAGGCGGGGTTGCCTGTATAGATGTATCTGGAATAAAGCTACCACCCAGTGCTGATGGGTGGGACTCACCACGCAGTAAGTTCTACTGCATGCTCAAATACGTTAGCAAACATAGCGTTCCCCTGCCCAAAATGGGAGCTCAGCTATCTTTAAAACAGACTTAAAAATTCTTCTCTTATCCCTTGGTTTTATTTCTATCACAGGACATTTTTTGCTGTTTAATATTTGTTGGGAAGCCATCAGTAGTTATTTCTACCAACAGAAAGCAAGAAAAAAATTGACAAGGAGCAAAATTGAACTCAGCCAACAAGCTATTTATGACTCCATTCGATGTTTCTACTTTCTAAGGGCAATAGCAAATGTCAGTGTGGTTACAGTCTGGAAACTCATCGCTTGACACCAGAAAAGAACAGTGACCTGCCCAATAATGGAAGCATTCTCTCTTTTTCACGGCAAGAAGTGATTCAAGAAGTTTACTGGGCTTGGCATTTAAAAAGCAGCATTTGTCTCTGATGAACTGTGTTAGAAGTAGGGACCCAAGAACAGTGCGTGTCTACGTGATGCCATGTCTGTAAAATATTTGGAGAGGGTAGTAAGGTACTAGTATTTGAGGAAGGGCTGTGGAAGTATCCATGCCACTGGGAGAGATAAGGTCAGAAAAGATGGTAGGTGACATAGGGAAAACCGACTTTATGGTGAAGGACTGGGAAGGGCTCTCCTAAAGCAAGGTTGCTTGTCACTGTTAATCTTCTGCAGTGCAATAAATCTGATGGGATTTCTTCAGTCTCTCAACAAAGTGCTCAGTTCAAAGAAAAAGAACAAAAAACCCCGCAATGAAGATGAGATTCCTCACTCAGAACAGGAGTCAAGGGAGTATTGAGTGTCCTGTTCAGACATCTTCTTATAGGTTTATGACAGAATTCATGTCTTTGCAGATTTGAGTTATTTAGTGCTCCTAGCTGCTTATTGAAGGTAAGGGCCTAACATAGGTGCCTACAATACTTGACTCCCTTTGGAGGTTAAGGCCTAAATCCTTAAAGATACTTAGGTACCAAGCCCACAGACAAGACACCACTGATATTTTCAAAGACCACCCACTTCTGCCTAACTTTGAGGCATTCCTGTCCCATATTTGCAAAGCTGTGTGTGGCAGGGCACTGTTTGTGCCTGCCACTTTAAGGGCTGAGCCAAGCAGCCAGCAGGTGCTTGATTGCGGGGGCCATTTTAGATCTCTGGCTGCCTATATAAATAGGGCAGTTCGCTGCTGGCAGAAGCAGTGCCTGGCTGCAAGGCTGAATGCAATATCCTTGGAGGTAAGGACAGGAGCTTAGGGGGATGGTCTGAAGGCTCCTGGTCCTGGGCATGACCTAAAACTGCACCCTGCCGGGAGTGGGTGGCCTGGTGGGGCTCTCAGTGCTGCGGGAGCCTCCAGGAAATACCAGGCTAGTTACCACCCCGGTGAAAGGTGGGTCAGGGCACCTTAACCCCTAGCCCCCATGTTGTTGAGGGTACAAGGGGGCTAGGCATGGATATAGCCACCTGAGCCCAGGGAGGGTGCAAGACCCAGAAGACCAGGCACAGCTATGGCCACCTGAGCCCCACTTGGGAGGGAAGCCCTGTAGCCCCAGTGAGGGGGGGGAAACCAGTGGGCTGGGAGGTGTGTGTGTGCCATCACGCAGAGGTGAGGCCAGTATGCGAGTAGTGAAGCCTGGTGGCCCAGACGGATCACTCGAGGAGGAGAAGGGTGGTGGAGTGTGGCCCAGTAATGGGCAGTATGCCAGAGGCCCCAGCGAGAGAGGGGTGGAGTAGAAGAGGCCTCCTATGAGGATGCAGCCCAATTTTGGACTCGGTTTGCTCCGGTCTCAGGCTGGGAGTAATTGTCACCTGAATGCCATCTGTGAGGCATGGGCTGCGGTGTACAGGAGGGACAGAGTTGCAGACAGCACCCCCTGGCATTGGGGCAAGAATGGGCAGCCTCCCACCTTAATAAGAACCAATTAAGAAACAACAAGGCATGGCAGATGAGGAGGTGGGCGGTTGGCCCAGAAACAGGTGGGCAGGCCAATGACAGATTGGCCCCAAGAAACACAGTGCAACAGGGGGCTAAATGTTAAAACTGTTTAATGGCTGATAGGCTACTCTGAGCCCTACCCGAAGCACCAGGGACCCCCAAGTGGGATTCTCACACCCACAAGCAAAAAGCAAAAAACCCCCCAAACCAAATCGGGTAATGCACAATAGCTCTTACTTGCTAGCTCTCACATCAGCAAGCCAAAGGGAGGCGACTAATAGGACAGGAAAATATAGGGTCCATAGGAGCAGGACAGGGACACGGGCAGTCTGGACTTCTAGGACATGGACTACCTAAGTGGTTTAGGTGCCCAATGGAGGAAGGAGGTTGACAACTGAGGATCCTAAGTGTAAGAAGGCACCTAGCTTTGGCCCAGTAGGTTAGCTATTTTTGTGCGCAATCCCTCTTCTCTCCCTATCTTGCTCTTTGTTTTTCATTCCTGGCTTGTTAACTTCGGAAAGTCCATTCCTTACACGCTTAACTCTTCCCTTACACCCTACTGGTAACCTGACACAGGCTAAAAATGACAGCAGTTGTAGGCTGCCTCTGGGACATCATGCCGGTTGGAGCACAGGCACCTTTAAGGATCTCAGCAGAGGCACTTCTGAAAATCCCACTAGGCACCAAAATACCTTTGAAAATTTGTCTCTAAATGGCCACATTTTCAGCTTTCCAACTCCTAGCAACTTCACGAGAGCTTCCGATTACTGAATACTTTGCAGATCTGGCCCTTGTTGGCTGAACCGTACCTCATTCCTGCTGTAGTCAAAATGGACAAATACAAAACACTGTTCAAATCTCCACCTAGGTTTAGTCTGAGCACTTAATCAGACAGAACTTGGGACTACTAGCAGGTAATTTGAGCTTAAATTTTTGTTTTGGCTGAGGGGCGGGGAGGGGAAGCTTTCCAAAAAAATATTAGCAGATATTGCCTCAAAGTTTTTTTTTTTTTTTTTTGAAAATGTAATTTTAAACTATTTCCCCAGAGCCTCATATTTGCAACTTGGATTCTGCAGTGTTATGAGGCTGTTCATGAACCAATAAGGATAAAAGATTGCAAGCAAGAGTGAGAGTGACTAGTCCGTGTTCATTATCTGAAGTGAATTAAATGTAAAAAGCAAACAAGCACTGTAAACTGTGAAAAAAGTCAAACCTACAACACTTTAACTTTATAATTCCATTTTAGCACCCAAGATGCTACTAAAAACATGGATCATATTTGCTTTGGGCTTTTGATTTAAAACACACACACACACACACACAC
>NW_017728907.1:51850065-51853228 GCF_001723895.1 Crocodylus porosus | reverse complement strand
TGAGAAATGGACACATTTTTTTACTGGATGGTGTCCATTTATGGATACAAATAAGCTTATGCCACACCCAGTTAAGTGGCTTACTTTAAGGAACAGCACAGCCCCGGGGCTATGGCAAGTGGCTGGGCTTTCCTATCCCCAGGGCTGGGCTGTGAATGCATGCAGGTGTTCACTAGGTTGGGCTAATCCTGTAGCCCTAGTTCCTCTCCTGAAAGAAACTAACTTAGATGGGTGTGCAATTTTGGGGGCAGTTTATGCCCTGTGAATACCTGAACAACCAGCCATTTGGATCAACCTAGTCTTGCTTAGATCAATCTAAATCTAAAAAGTGTCATCCCCTCGTTACCCCTATAATAAGACTTATTTCTGCAAAAAATTGAGCTGGGGTAAAACAGCATCAACAAAACTGAGTCTTGTACATTTTAGGAGTTTCTCATAGGCTGTTCATCTCGAGGGGTTTTCTGACTAGAGTAGATTAAATTAAACAGTTACAGCCTATTGGCTTCTCTCCCAGGATAAATGGAAGAGATGGGTCGCTATAGAGGCTTTATAGCTGGTTCCGAAATGCAAGTACGGAAGGAACCAGATATGCCAGTTGTATGAATTCTCATGGGTCAGATGAAGTCGGCTGAAATGTATGATAATTCACACTAGCTCTGGAGTTGGTCCTACAATATTAATACAGAAAACAATCCTGTCGTAATGCACTGGAAAAGAAAATCTGGTAGATCCATTTAAGATGCTGTTAATTCCCATCGCTGATGGGATTTATTAAGGCCTAGATTCAGCTAAGCACAGCCATTAAAAGCCACATTTTCCCAGGGAGTTAGGCACCTAAGTACTTTGGGGAAATCACAATCTCAGTGCCTTGATTTGGGCATTCGCTAAGAAGATAAGCACAGTTTATTATTATGGGCACTCTTACTACTTCTTTTAGAGCATTGTACTAACACTGGGCAGAAGCAGACAACTGGACTATTTGAACGACTGGTCTGATCAGCAATGGCAATTCTCATTCTTATGGGGGTTTTTTTCAGTGAAACAAAAAACAAATAAAAGACTTTTAAAGAGACCCATGCACATAATGTAGCCGAAAACCTTCTCTCTACTTCTTCATTATTTAGAATCTAACTTAAAGCATACTGATTTTCCATTTTGTTACAGACTTACACCTTCCTACTTTTGAAAAAATACTTCCTGTACATGATAAATAATTTATTCACAGTTTGTCTATAAAGTACATGATGGCTAGAAGAGGTTAATACATTTAACAAACAAATGAACCACAAGAAAATCTGGCATATATAGGACAATGCATGAGCCTTAATTCTTTTATATAGGCATAAACACCAGCTCCCAACATGATAATCATAAAAAAATCCATTTCAACAAAAATGTGTTTTTGGAGAGATAAGAATACATTTTATTTTAATGCTGTTTGTAGTAAACATCACTATGAATATTAAGAAAGTACAGCTTATATTTTTCACAGTTGTAATTTACATTTGCAAACTGTTTTGTTCCCTGTGGTCAGTTAAGGGAGTAAAGATTTTGCTTTAATTTCTCTAAATAAATAAATAAATAAATGAAATAAAATTTGGCTTGTAAAATTGCACCATTGCTGTTCATCTTCAAGTGTTTCAGTTCTGGGTTTTTATTTTTCCCAATATTGCCCATTACAGCTGTCTTGTCACCTCATACATTTGCCTGCTAGGAGCTAGAGTTTTGTCCCAGTAGAAGGTCTTAGAGTCTTAGATAGGTGACTGTTTATTTCCATCATTGGGACTCGGAGGTGGGGGTACTGCCGGCAACATTTTTTGTTCCTCGAAGAGGCACCGATGCCACTGCACAGGAGGGGAAAAGTCAATTAAAACCAGTTCTGTAAAGCCTCACCTTTTATCTGTTTTTTTTTTTTCTTTTGGAAATAAGTGTTTCTATTGTGGGTGGCTGCTAACAGGAGTATTGCATCTCCTGGTAGTGCGAGAGTCCATTGTCCCACAAATCCTGGAACAATATGCTGATCAAAGTAAGCATCCAGGCACCCACTTTATGTACCACTGAAGTTGAGAAAAGGAACTTGCACACACCCACATGCACCCCCACACCCCCCGAGAAAGGACATGTCCTCTCTTGGGTTTTACCAGCGATTCTGCCATCTTGTCTTGAACTTGACTACATTGCAAGAATAATTTGTGTTCTCGCATACCACCTCTTTTTCCTTTTGTCCACAAGATCCTCAACATAGCAGAACAAGCTATAATTACCAGGCTGAGATTTATAAAACAACCAACCACAAGCAAAAAAAAAAAAAGTGTGTGGTGTCAAGGGCTCACCATGGTCAAGACTGGCAGTTCTTGGCATGCCTGATGGCAGACATTTAGCTGTCATGGAGAGTTTCCTGGAAAACTTCTAAGTAACTAGAGGTGCCTGTATACATGCGGGGACGCTGCTCTGATGTACTGTAATTACAGTGCGTTGGAGCAGACTCAATTAATCAAGTCTGTTGGAGGGTGACAATTAGTGTGCTTCAGCAGCCTCTGCGTCTTGTGTATTCAATGTCCCTGTGCTCTAAAATGTAAAGCTTTGTTGAACAAGCTTTAGTTAAAGTCCCCCTGCCACCATTTTGAAGCGCAGGATGGTGAATACATGAGATGCTGCAGGCGCTTTAGTTAGAACAGCTCTTGAAAGCTGCTCTAATTAAAGGACCCCTCCCCTGGAGCGTGTGTAAAGATGCCCTAGGTGCTTCCAGGGTTAGCATCAAACTAGATTTTGGCAAACCAGATTTTGGAGTTAGGGATCCAAAGAAATAGTTGTATGCCTACATCCCTTTGTGGATCGAGGTCCTGGACTCCAGAGCCCCTTCCACTGAAGAGAAGCTATAGAATCAGGACGAGAATTTAAAATCTGCAGTCAAAACCCCGACAGAAAACCTGGAAGATCTGGAAAGTAGAAGAGTACTAGAATGGCTAGAGGGGCTGAAAGCAATTCTCCTCTACAATATTTTGAAACATGGTTTCCCAAAGCATTGACCCCTCTGGTCAAATCAAATGACATCAAGACTGATAGGGCCAGAGGACTGGGGTAAGAGTATACAACAGAAAGTCAGCTAAATCATGTCCAGTGATGGCATGGCTTTGCAGCTGTGCAACCTGAGAGAAACAAC
>NW_017728907.1:51845351-51847857 GCF_001723895.1 Crocodylus porosus | reverse complement strand
GAGGAGAGGCGACGGGACCTGAACCTGTTCAGCCTCCACAAGAGAAGGCTGAGAGGGGATCTGGTGGCCACCTATAAACTTGCCAAGGGGCACCCATAGGCAATGGGAGAGTCCCTGTTCCCCTGAGCACTACCGGGGGTAACAAGGGACAACAGCCACAAGCTGACTGAGGGTAGATTCAGACTAGACATCAGGAGGCGCTACTTCATGGTCAGGGCGGCTAGGATCTGGAACCAACTTCCAAGGGAAGTGGTGCTCGCTGCTACCCTGGGGGTCTTCAAAAGGAGGCTAGACAGCCACCTTGCTGGGGTCATTTGACCCCACATCCTTTCCTGCCCATGGCAGGGTGTCGGACTTGATGATCTGCTTAGGTCCCTTCTTACCTTACCAACCATGAACTATGAAACTTGGTAATGGTGATGAAAACCAGGGCAGCCCTAATCAGGTAGGAAACACCTCTGACTTCCAGAGAAGTTACCCATGTTTTAAACACTTAATCTTTATCGGTGACTCCAGTTTTCTGAAACAGCAGAGTGCTTACTGGGCACCCATCAAGCAGGTGCAATTTTGATACATAAATCAAATATGGATTAGTTAGATCAGATGATCTGATGGCCGTCTTTGATTAGGACTAAAAAACTGGCACCTGGATTACAGAGAATAATGACAAACTTGGTTCATTAAAACCGAACTGGCCTCCTAAAGGGAGGAAGCCCTTGAAGAAGACAATTTCTACATGTGGAAGAAAATTTCTACATGTGCTTCAGCACTCCAGCATTAATAAAGAAGCCATGAGTAGAGAAAAGCTCTTGTTTTGGTATAATGCTGTTCAAGATGTTGGCAAAATATAGTTTTGGGGGATACATTCAGAGTAGGATCAAAACAATCTATTAAGACATTTCGGTGTTTACTTGGGGGAAAAACTGTAGAAACGGAGCTGAAATCCTTCTACACAGGGACAGGATAAAGCTGTTCCTCATGCTTGATTCTGTTATTGAACCATTAGCACAAGAGATTCGGGCAATGAATGTTCATACAGGGAGGAGAAAATGAAGTTTCCATGCTAGCTGCCTTCTACTTCCTCCCTTTCTACTGTCAAAACACATTTTAGTAACACTTGAAGATTTAATTCAGGAATTGGGGTACAGACTAAATTACTCACAGTCTGTGATAGTATGTGTTAGTTCTAAACCATGATCGATGCCCATTGGAAGTAATGAGCAATAAAATTAGAAATTTAGTCATAAATGTACCACCTAGAGCTGTTTAATTAGCTATTGAGCCATTCATGAAAATTATTGTCAATGACCTAGACAGGCGGATGCTATTAGCATTGACACCAACTGGTAGTACATAAAAAGGATGTCCTGCATCATTTTCACACCTTGTTGTCCTCCCCAAGAGATGGCTAAGAATTAAGGTGCAACAGCTATCATGTCTGATTGGCTAGGGTGGAGCAGTGCTATGAGATTTTAAAAGAGTAAACGGATGGTACAACTCAATCTAGTACTGGAATGGCTCTCCAGCGGAGAGAATCCATTCTGGATAAAGACAGAACAAAATTGGCAAACTCTAGGTCATTGTATAGTTGTGTATTAGACTTAGATTCCAAAATCTTAGCACCCACAAAACCTGCCCTGTTACTTAAATGTGCAGCATTTAATTTAATAAATATTTATTTATTAATTAGGAATCTGGACTATTGGTAGAGGTGATATCTTTTATTAGACAAACTAGATCTTTGCAAAAAAAATTCTTTAGATTTTGCAAAAATCTAGTTTGTCTAATGAAAGATATCACCTCTACCAAGAGTCCAGGTTCCTTTTGCCTCTAGACCAATATGGTTACAACCTGAATACCTGACACATGAACACATTTATTAATTAGGCATATATGAGGAACCTGAGTGAACAAAAAGAACATATCTTAGTGGCAAAAAAAAAAAAGAGAGAGAGAGAAAGAAAAAAAAAGTGCTTTCACACCTGTGCTGAAAAAGGATGTATTTAGATTTAGCAAAATTTCACTATGATAAATGAGGAGATTTCTTCTGGGATGGACAATCCATAAAACAAGGAGTAACATAGTAAAAAAAAAAAGGAAAAGCAATGGGCTATATGATTCATGTGAATTTATACAGATCACTCATTGTATCAAAAGAGCTTCCAGAAAGAGCCAGCAAAGCTAACTGTCCTGATAAAGCCTCCCTAGGGATGGCCATGATGTTCCTAGGGTGCCGTGACTGTGCTGGCTCTGCTCTATGGATGCCTACTAATCTCACCCGCCACATCTTGCTGGTATAAGTGATGAATTGGGAGGCTGCCCTCGAGTCGCTGCTCGGTCACAGTCCTGACAGACCCCTCTAAACTACAGACCTCCCAACCAGGGGGAAGAGCTTGACCAGGAATTCTTGGGTCAGCTCACAGAGGTAGTGAAGGCTAGGGATGTAGTAGTCATGGGGGACCTGAACTTCCCGGACATCTGCTGGGAAGAGCAGTCAGCCAGGTCT
>NW_017728907.1:51658686-51845081 GCF_001723895.1 Crocodylus porosus | reverse complement strand
GAAGGGGTCATCACCAGGGAGGGCTATTCTGTAGTTGCTTGGGGATGTAGGGGGGCAGTTAGGAAGGCCAAGGCAGAGATGGAACTGGGACTGGCTTCCCAGATTAGGGACAATAAGAAGTCTTTTTTTAAATACGTAGGGGGTAAAAAGAAGGTCCCGGGTAATGTGGGGCCCTTGCAGGATGACATGGGTAACGTGGCACTACTTCACAGTCAGGGCGGCTAGGGTCTGGAACCAGCTTCCAAGAGAAGTGGTGCAGGCTCCTACCCTGGGGTCATTTGACCCCAGTACTCTTTCCTGCCATGGCAGGGGGTCGGACTAGATGATCTGCTCAGGTCCCTTCCGACCCTACAAACTGAAACTATGAAACTATGAAACCCTGTGGGTTCTTGGACCCCTTACTGAGTCCTGCCCTCAGGAGGTGCCTTATGGTACCTTATGGGCTAGATGCATGGCTCCAACACCTCCCCTTTACCATGCCCCATATTTCTAAAGAGCTTCTGCCCCTAAGGGAGCAGGCAATGGCATACTTTAGTGCCCTGTGGCACTAACCACTTTAGAAACTTTCTACTAGGTCTTGAAGTTTCAGTATTCAAGGTGATGTCCAGACCAAATAGTCCATGGCCGTGGTTTTAAACAGCAAACTGCATACAGCTAGATTACAGAGTGCAGAATGTAAATGTGAAACAAGAGCAAAAAAATAAAATACAAAATGGAATGAGACAATGGAGCTGATAAATATTGGCTTCAACGCTAACCAGACAGTAATGAACTTTGCACTATCTGCTTCATGGTATGTATTTCTCTATATCGCTATATAATAAAATACATGATATCATCCCAGAAGTCTGTACAAAATGCAAAGCAATCAGTCCCTTTTTCAGACACATGATAGGGGAAAGCTGCATGGTGAAAAGATTTTGAAAATCCATCCTGAAAACAATATAATAAAAAAGTACTAGAGGTAGAACGCTAACAGGAGTTAATAATGTGTATTAGGGGTTGGTCTGTTATAAAGATTTAAGTTGGGAATAGAGAAGCTACTTTTATTCTTGCTTTTTATTAGCAAAGAAAGCAATAATAAAATGTAGATTCAGGCAACAACTTCTTTTATAAAAATCTATAGGAGGGGGGAGTGGAAAGCCTATTAATAGAATATTTGATCGAAGATTTAGCGTCCTTTGTGAAAGCAATGCCAGATAAACTCACAAAAAATAGGTAAAAAGTAATATTGCATCCCACGCAGGAAAGCAACATAATATGAATACTGAAAGCACCGAGATGCTTTGATGTGGGCATAACCATATATTAATAAGAAAAAAAGAATCATACAGTTGCAAAGGACCTTAAGGGTCATTTAGTCCAACCTCCTGCACAGATGTAGACTTTGTTGTTCCTAAACAGCTAGTCAAGAAAGGAATCTATAGAAGACAATAACTGCATGACATCCACACCTCTCTGATTCCAAATACTGCCATTCTCCTGAATTTTTACCTTCTGCTTCCTAAGAAAATATTCAGCTTCCAAGTTAATGCAATTTTGGATAAAGTTAAATATACATATAACAAATGATGGTTGCACTTAGATACAAAAGAGAGTCATGATATAACAATGCAGAGTCAATATGCTGCCAAGCATTGTTCATTTTGGAGCAAAAGTATGTATATGGCTCACAACACTGTAATTGCAATGTTTTGTTGTAAATGCTGTGATATCAAAAGATAAAAATCTTCTCCGTTAAAAACCATATATACACACGCACATATATATACATATATATACACACACACATATATACATACACACACACATACACACACACACACATATATATTTATATTTAGATATATGGTTTTTAATGGAGAAGTTATATATCTATATATAGTCTTGAAACTGCTGGAGTCTACACTACAGCTCCCAACAGTTATTTTTTAACCGGTTTTCTAGGATTCCCACAGTAGCAGCCTCGAGAGCAGAGGGGCAGCAAAAGGCCACACATGCAAACATGAATTCAGACCACATGCATATATACCAAGAGGTCACATTTTAGCCCTATCTGGATCAACAATTTCTCTCCAATATCCAACTGCAAGTGTCTTTTCTGCACTAAAATTATTGTTAATGTAATGTTTCCTGCCCTGGCTGAAAATAGTTTTCATAATCTAAAATGGGATTTTAGCCCAGTCTCCCAATATATAAAGATATTACATTAACCAGCTGAGGTGCTCAGTCATAAAAAGATAACTACCCTCACATAAATAACTCCTGACAATGAGAGCAGGGCTCACGTTTGAAGGTGAGAGAGAACACTGTAGTTTATTGTATTATGGGAATGATAAAAATGATATTTATAGACCAGATTACCGCGACCCTAGTGTGAGCACGGAGAGATTTACACTTTATGGGGAAAGAGAACTTTTTAAGAACTGACATCATCATCAAACAATTTGTGTTTCTCAGTGAATCCGTGAGCTGAGCATGGTGTTTTAATGACTAGAAATCATGAATATTAAACTGGAGAAAAGTTGACAGTATTTAAATGAGCATCATTAAGAGACACATAAATTAACAGGATTTTTAGTTCTTGTGGAACCGCCGTTTCAATGTTAATTAAACAACTGGAGTGCTCTTGTGCCTTTCCAGCAAACTGTCCCTAATGTGCACTGCTGAATATCATTATGGGTGGCTGCCTTGCTGTTTAATTATTTTCAAGCTGATATTTTTTTTCCATTGCTGCAGTGGTTTTATGCTTGTCTTGCATTCAGAAGGTGATGGGGCTTAATCCCACCGGAGTCTGTCAGTTTGATCTACATGTGGTGCTTAGACTGAAATATCCATTTCTGTACCTAATAAAACATGCACATATAGTGTTGCTGCCTAACCCTGCTGAAAAAGCCCCACTATTGACTGCATTATCTTTGTACGTAACAGCCATTTGATGACTTACTGGGATTTTAGCAGAAGTTCTCCATCACAGTGGTAAACCATTATTTATTCCATTCTTCACACGCAGGTGGTAAAGACTGTGAATTTAGATATACAGAGAGGAAAAAAGCACAATAAGCTAGTATCAGACTCTAGTTATTGCGTAGCCCTGGATGGAATTAGTACCTGTATTGCTGTATAGCACATACGCTGTTAGCAAATTCTCTGGCTCTTCTGCTCCTCTTATTCTTAGCCATATATACATCATGAAATAAAGCTACATGATTTTTCTAACATGGATATTCCCTGTAAAGGTCAGGGCCTTAGACAGAACACAGGTTGTCTGAGTCCCCTATGAATAGGCCTCATCTTCCCATTGTCAGTCATTTTTCTGTTGTTTCGAATGGATTTGCAGATGAAGTCCAATCTTCACACTGGAGACTGAACTGTCCTTGCCACCCAGCCTCCCCTCCTGCTACCACATGAGAAGATGCCACTCCCAGATGTTCACGATGGGCTCAGACTCCACATCGAGCTGCTCCTTCGATGGTTGGCCACGGACCCCGCAGACAACCTCAGCCCCGCCAGACATTGGCATACCTGCCCTCCTCCCCTGCCAGGGGCTGCCACAGGACTGTGATGGAAGTCATTCTTCTTCTAGGAGTGGGCGATCCCTCATGCCTAAACTACAACAGGAAAGATCACCTTTAGCTCTGTAGCCTTACTCCTTGAAGAGTGACTGGCAGAAATCTCCTCTGCACCAAAGTCAAGGGGACCACAGAGTTATGCTGTCCCCTAAGTTTACAGGATGGGTTGGCTATTCCTTTGAACGCGACACTGCTTCCTTCCAGAATTCCTCCATTGATTGGGAATCTTTGTGGGCAGAGCTCACTCGAAAATCAAAGTCTAAATTAAAAGCCTTGGCCGATCACCCATCCCCAGACGAAGCCTGCTGACTTTGTATTAGAACTTTGCAGTGAGTATGGCACCACCACCTTGTCCTGGAAGGCAGCCAGTCCTTATAGCTATTGCCATGCTACCAGCTTTCACTCTAAGTCTGCCACCAGATCCATTGTTTGCAGCCAAGCTCCACGTTACAACCAGATCTGCTCTGATCCCATCACCAGGGTATCTACAACAACATTTCCTATACTTACAATACAATCCCCAAACTGGTCTGACTTGCTCAGCTATCAACCCTGTGGCAAGAATAGTACAATCCTTCTGGTAGTCTCATACAGCTGAGCTTGAACACCTTAAGTGCATCATTAATGACTTCCAACCGCTCCTGGAAAGTAATGACTATTTCAAACTAGCCTAGAGCCCCTTGGAGTGGGGGGTGGGGGAGGTTGTGAAGGAACGTTTGCAGGGGTGCACATCACAAGGGAGTGTGGGCAAGAAGTTTGCAAGGAGTTGGTGCCACTGCAGCCTTGTGAGGGGATGCAGGGGCGGGGAGCCCTGGGTTGGCTCCATCAGCAAGCTGCTGCACCTCCAGGAGCCTGTCATAGCAGGCACACAGCCTAGAGCTACAGTGGGGCCAAAGCAGGAGGTACTGAAGACGTGGCAGCCAAGTCGAGCTGAGCTGAGCTGTGGGAGCTGCTAGGATGAGGGGAGCCCTGTGCCTGGCTGAGCTGCTCCTCTGGGGTGAGGGAGACTGGAGGGGTGGGAGGCAAGAACAAAACTGTAACTCAAAGGGGTGCTCAGCTCAAAAAGTTTGAAAACCACTGGTCTAGGGAGACAAGATTGTCTTGGCTTATCGGCAGACCCCCAACCACAAATGACATCCCTCCAGCAACAGACTACAAAACTCCAATTCTCACAAAACCATCAGGCCTTGCTATAGACCCAGATGCCAGTTGTGTGCCCTCATCAACACAAATCATGTCATCACTGAACTGGGGAACATGAATTATAACTTCCTGCACCAGTGTCATACGTGCCATAACTTGCTTACAGTGTCCTTCTGCTATCTACATTGCCCAGACAGGACAAACCCCATGCAAAAGAGCGAACGGACAATGATTCAACATCAGTTCCAGAAACACACAAAAACCTGTGGCAGAATACTTCAACTTCCCTGCTGGTTTAATAAAAGATGTCACCTCTACCATGAGCCCTGATTGCTTTTTCCTCTTGACCAATATGGCTACAAGCTGGATACCTGACACATGGAAGATAACACATTTTAGCTGATTTTTTAAATGAAATCCTCATATTTTCCCAAAGAGGAAGCAACGTTGACCACCTGAAACCTAGGATACTGCTCCTGTCCTTTGTTCAAGCTAATTTGCATCATCACAGAACCTCACAAGAGGTGAGAGACTCGTTACCAGCTAAGAACTGCCTGCCCAGAGGAGTTTTCCATCTATGGACTCCTCCATGAAATCCTATAAAATATGAACTTTCATTTCTACCCAGCAGAACATTTACAATCTTTTCTCCAATGCCTGATGAAGGGTGTTTGTGCCCGAAAGCTTGCAGTTAAAGATTTATTTATTTATTTTTTGCAAAATCTTGTTGGTCTAATAAAAACAGGGTATGTGTAGATGAAATGAGGGCCCTAAATTGAAGCGGTGGGTTTTAAACGACACCACTTTAGTTTATGGCTGATTAAACCCCCATGTCGTGCATACGCTCTGCTGACTTACCTGTCTCTCTGGCGGGGAGGGGAGGGCAAGCTGCCAGTGGGCGGAGCGGTCCCTGGGCTGAAGGGGGGCTGGTTCTTCCCTCTGTGGCCCGCTGTAAAGTGTTGTGCACACACGCCCCTTGTTCCATCTACACACAGCCTTATCAGCTCTACTATAAGACCTGATTGGTTTTTCCTCATTCGGCTACAACGTGGAGACTCTTAACCTCCCGTGACATTCCTTCACTGACCTCAACCAAAAAAACCCAAAACCCAAAAACTTTAGAAACCAACTTGTATGTGAAAGTGGTCAAGTTGATCAGGCATGACTTGCCCTTGGTGAAGCCTTTCTGACTGTTCCTAATCACCGTCTGCTCCTCCAAGTGCTTAGAAATGGATACTTTGAGGACCTACTTCATGATTTTTCCAGGGACTGAGGTGAGGCAGATTGGTTTGGAGTTCCCTGGATCCTCCTTCTCCCCTTTCTTAAAGATGAGTACTATATTTGCCCTTTTCCAGTCAGCCAGGACCTCTCCTAATTGCCACAAGTTTTCATAGTGTCCGGCCCCATGGATTTGTACACATCCAAACTAGTCCCTAACCTGGTCTTTCACCCCTGTTGGCTGCTCACCTCCTCCCCAAACTGTGCTGCCCAGTGCAGTGGTCTGGGAGCTGACCTTGCCTGGGAAGGCGGAGGTGAGAAAGGCATTTAGTGCTTCAGCCTTTTCTTCATCATCTGTCACTAGGTTGCCTCCCCCATTCAGTAAGATACCCACACTTTCCCCGGTCTTCCTCTTGCTGCTGACATGCTTATAGAAGCCCTTCCTGCTACTCTTCGTGTTCCTTGTTAGCTCTAACTCCAGTTACACTTTGGCCTTCCTGATTTCATCACTGCATGCCAAAGCAATACTCTTATATGCCTCCCTAGTGGTTTGTCCAAGTTTCCATTTCTTGTAAGCTTTCTTTGTGTTTCAGATCACTAAGGGGTTCCCTACTAAGCCAGCTTGGTCTTCTGCCATACTTGCAAGTCTTCCTGTGCATCAGGATGGTTCATCCTGTGTGCTCAGTAAGGTTTCTTTAAAATACAGCCAGCTCTCCTGGACTTCTTTCCCTCTCGAACTGGGGAGCCTGCCCATCAGTTCCCTGAGCAAGTCAAAGTCTCCTTTTCTGAAGTCCAGGGTCCTTACTCTGCTGCTCTCCTTCCCGCCTTCCTTCCTGTCCTCAGGATCCTGAACTCAGTCACCTCATGGTCTCTGCTGCCCAAGCTCCCATCCACTTCTATGTTCCCCACCAGTTCCTCCCTGGTTGTGAGCAGCAGGTCAAGAAAAGTATGGCCCCTAGTTGGCCTCTTTAACACTTGCAATCCAGAAAATTGTCCCCAGCACTCTCCAAAAACTTCTTGATTTCCTGCCCACTGCTGTATTGCCCTCCCAGCAGATGTCAGGGTGATTGAAGTCCCCCATGAGAACCAGGGCCTGTGATTGGAAAACTTCTGTTAGCTGCTTGGAAAAAGCTTCTTCCACCTCGTCCTCCTGGTTTGCTGGTCTATAGCACCCATCATGACATCACCTTGCTTCTCTCCCCTCTGATCCTAATCCAGAGACTTTCAATAGGCCTATGTCCAGTTTCATACTGGAGCTCTGAGCAACCATACAGCTGTTTTACATAAAGTGCAACTCCCCCTCCTCTCCTGCCCTGCCTGTCCTTCCTGAACAGTTTGTACCCACCCATGACAGTGCTCCTGTTATGCGAGCTATCCCATCATCTCTCTGTTATTCCAATCATGTCATAGCTTGGTGACTGTATGAAGACTTCCAGTTCTTCCTGCTTATTTCCCAGGCTCTGTGAATTTGTGTACAGACACCTGAGATAACTAGCTGATTGCCCTGCTTTCTCAGGAAGAATGAGAAGGCCTCCCCTGCTGCCCCCTCCTGCTTGTGCTTCCTCCAGGGCACCTGCTTCTCCACTTACCACAGGGCTTTGGTCTCCATCCCCTGGAAAACCTAATTTAAAGCCCTCCTCACTAGGTTAGCAAGCCTATCTGTGAAGATGCTTTCCCCTCTCTTCATCAGGTGGGTCCCGTCTCTTCCTAGCAATCCTTCTTCTTGGAAGAACATCCCATGGTCAAAGAAGCCAAAGCCATGCTGGTGACACCATCTGTTCATGCACTGATCTGCAGGATGCTTCTGCTCTTGCCCAGGCCCTTCCCCTTGACCAGAAGGATTGAGATGAACACCACCTGAGCCCCTGTCCCCTTCAGTCTTGCACCCAGAGCCCTGTAATCACTTTTAATCCACTCAGGGTCACCCCTGGAAGTATCATTGGTGCCCACATGGATGAGCAGAATGGGGTAGTAGTCAGAGGACCAGGATATGAGTAATCCTTCCATAATGTCTAGGATCTGGGCTACAGGCAAGCAGTGGACATCTCAATACAAGAGGTCAGGCCGGCAGATGGACAACTCCATCCCCTATAGAAGGGAGTCTCCAACCACCACTACCCACTGCTTCCTCTTGATGGTAGTGGTCTCAGTCCTCCCAACCTTGGGGATGCCTGGCCTGACCTCCTTCACTAATGCAATATATTCCACCTCCTGTGCTGTTAGGACTCCATATCTGTTCTCCAGGGGAAGTCACAAGCTTCCAGCTTCCACCTTCCTAGCAGTCCATGTCTTCTTCCTTCTCTAGTGGTGCCTCTGGCAGTCCTTCCCCTACAGTCCTAGAGGTCTCCTCCAGTGATGTCAGTGACAGGGGGAACCAAACCAATGCTACTTGCCCCTGGGGCCTGCACTTGTCTGGACGTGACCTAAGGTGTCACCCTGCCCTACCTTCTGCCTGACTTGAGACTAATGTGTTTTACCCTCTCTAAATCCATGGATGTGATGGCCAACCTCAAGCCAGGATAGGAATATTCTATCATCATCTGGCTCCTAAAAAACATGGGAAGCAGCTTTGCTCCATTTCAGGGCAGGACTTCCTGTGCAGGGAGCTGGCACCTTTTGAAGCAAGTGGTTTAAGCTTTCCCAAGATCTGCAAGGCAGGACCCCTGCAGTTAAGAGAGGTTTAATTTGAACCCATTATGTCATTCCCCAGCAGCAGCAGCAGCAGCAGGAGCAGCAGCAGCCAGAAACATGTGCTGCCTCCCAGCCTGTACAAGATCCATCTCTTCCTGTTGGAGGAGTTGAAATGCACTGTGTTTTAGAAGTGGTACAGTATGGTTAGTAATCTCCAAGTTCGCTGAGGATGACTACCCCTTCAAAAGACTCCTTAGTGACCAGCATCTGTGCCTTTTGTGCTACTTACGTGGAGCACGGCAGGGACTCTTGTCTAGGTTGTAAGTCCAATGCCATCAGTAAGTCACATGGTAATGCTCTATCCTTTTCCCTCCTCCCCAAAGGGGACGCTAGAACAAGAGACCACTGTCTCCAGCCAGTTATGGCTGCACCTTATTGAAACCTGGCAAGCCTAAATACAATTCCTTTGGAATCGTTAATGTATTCCTAAACCATTTGACCTCAACAGATGGATATGTTGCCCTGCAGTGTAATGGACTTAGATGCTGACATACAGACTTTGCAGCCGGTCAGCTAGAGTATCAGATTGGGGCATGTTAAAAATTAGTGAGTTAAGGAGGAAGAAAAATCCCAGTTGCTCTGAGTTGTTCCTATTCGAGGAGTACTAAAACTCAATGGAGGATGATCGTACTCTATTATCACAGTCAAACAAGGTCTGGGAGCATGTTGTTCTCTCCTAGGACGTGCATCTCCTAGATGCACATCATGTGCTACTTGAACCCCTATAACTGTGGGGCTGGTTCCTTTCTATTCCCCCTCCTGTTAGCCGTATCTTCAATTGATCGGACTTTTTATGTTGAGACTAGGCCTCTTGGCAGCATATTGTATTTTTATGCTTGATACACCTGTCCAATAAAGTAGATGGGGATTCAAATGATTGTACCATGCCAGGCTCTCAGTTTATCCTTCACTCACTTGGGAAGTCTGAAAAAAAAACATTTAAATGGTTGTCTAGGAGATATGATAGAGCATTTGTTGATGGGGAAAAATAGGGGTTTTTTTTTTTACATCTATACCTCAATTTAATTAACTAAAAGTTGTTTCTGAATGTTTTCTCTTCCTACCTACTCTCAGTTGCCTGTATTAATAGAAACAGTTGATAGATGTCTTCAGGGGAACTTCCTATCTAATTAGCAGATATTTCATACTGCATCTTGCCAATAGAAACAAAATTAAAATAACCAAACAAAGCTAATTATGTGATACGCTGAAATACCTGTCATGTAGCCGAATCTACATTTTTCTCCATATTGTACATTAGATCTAGTAACAGGTATTTATACAAACGGCATCTGAGAACTTGATGGGATGCACCTGTGACATGTTTATTTTGAAGGTAATAACAGGAATGTTTCAGGAAGTCCTTAAAGAATGTGTCCCAACGAGATATTATCACAGCTCATGAGACTGTGGGCAGATCTTTCAAACCTTTTTTTCTTTCTTGATGCATTTAGATTCATTACCCTGGAGCTTCTAGGTGACAGAAACCTATAGATCTAAATGACCAATGGCCAAAGACAGAAAGGACTGAATATAGACTTGAATTAAACCAAAATGGTGAAGTGTCTGGCTGCAAATTTTAGTGTAGACTCCACTACCCCACTCGATTTGCCTGGGTTTGGGCCTAGGCCATGAGAAATAGATTATTATCTGTTTACCACTAGCTACCAAAAATGACCTTTGGTGAAAACCCGGGCAAGGATCACTCAGAGCAAGGCCCAAGTTCCCTCCAGACTTGGCCCCAATTCAGTCAAAATTTGAGGCAAGGTCATTAAGAAAATTCAGTGAGTCCAACTTCTGTTTCAGGTTAAAAAGAAAGCCTATTAGCTTGCACAACTTCTTCTCACCCTAGATCGCACAAGTGTAGATGACACCACTCTTCATTTGAAAAACAACCTCCCAGGGAACATCCACCTCACTGGTTGCTTGGAAAGACTAGGAGAGGACCATTGTGGGTGCAAATAGCACCCACAATGGTTAGAAGCAGTTAAGACAAAGTTGCTATTGTAAAATAGGAAAAAACCACAGCATGAATGGGACTGATCACTGTCTAGGCTGCAGGACTCCAGGGAATGCCAGTGAGAAGCCAAACTCAATAAAAATACACAGGGACCTTTCAGAAAGCTTCTCAGCCAATCCAGGCAGCAGAGCTCATAATTCATTTAATGGTCTAGGACAGTGGTTTTCAATCTTTTTTCATTTGCAGACCCCTAACAATTTTTGATTGGATGTGCGGACCCCTTTGGAAATTTCAAATGGAGTTGCAGACATCTTGGAATTGTAAGTGTGGGTATTCACATACTTTTGATTGACCATAGTCACTGACTTACAAGTGACAAGTTTCTTGTGTGCTCTGTTTACCAGGGGACCCCTTGGAGTAACTAGGAACAATGGCCACAAGTCGATGGAGAGCTGATTCAAGTTAGACATCTTGCAGAACTTCACGGTGAGGGTGGCCAGAATCTGGAAGGGGCGTCCAAGGGGGCTGGTGCTCTCCCCTACCCTGGGGGTCTTTAAGAGAAGGCTGGACAGACACCTGGCCCCAGCGCGCTTTCCTGCCTAGGGCAAGGGGTTGCACTCGATGAACTACTGAGGTCCCTTCCGACCCTAGCACCTATGAATAGTCATCTTTTCTGAACCCTTTAGACATAGTCTGCAGACCCCCCTCCCAGGGGTTCATGGACCACAGGTTGAAAACCACTGGTCTAGGAAGAAAATGTTTCCCTTAAGCAGCAAGCTGGGGAAGAGAAACTTGTGAAGCGCTTACCTCCAAGCTGGGAAGCACAGCAACCAAATGTACAGCTAAAAAGCCGAGCCCAGCTCACCTTCATTTTGCTTTCGCTGTCCGTGCGGCCCAGGCAAAGGGCAAGGCTCCCTGACTGAACCCAGGCTTGCTATGGCTGGCAAAACCGCAGTGTTTCGCAAAGGGGCAGCACACTCTGCCACAAGTACCAATATTGCACATGCTACTCAGACACCCCTGACTGATCATATAAAGGCCCCACCTTGTTCTTCAAGTGACTTACAAACATTCCTCAGAGCTTCAAATCCTTATCTTCCTCTTTCAAACCAAGAAAATATGAACATCATTCTCAGTGAGTGAGCTTCAGCTGGGAAACTAACTGTATGATCTAGTACCTTGAGCTGCTCGGTAACAACCTAATGTTTAATTTCCCATGTCAGATTGCAGTTGGTGGCCCAGACCCACGAACACTTGCTGTTGAATGCAGTGCTGGGTACAGTGAGTTATCAGATTGATTTCAATGCATGTTGAACTTGGGAGTAAGCATTGAGCCCTAAATGTTAAATGGATTAGATGCAATTTTGTGCTCCTAATCATTCAGGTGCTTTTGAAAGCTCCACCTGTGCTCTACCTGTAAAGCATCATGCACATGACTAGTTATGTCATAATTAAGACGTTTGCATAGTGCTCTTGCATTTTATCATGTTTTGCTTTTGCGCTTTGCCTTTTTTGTAGTCATGATTTACCACTTGCTTCTAATGCTGGGTCTGAAAGCGTATGTAGATCTTCAGTTGGTGGAAACTCTGTTTACTTTAATGGGCAGACTGTCCTTGATCTACTAATATGAGCTGATGATCTAATGGCAGGATTAAAGCAGCAGTCTGATGAGTCCCTCATTGAAAATCTTTGGGTTGAATCCTGGTTCTGCTGAAATCAGTGGAATTTTACTAGGAACTTCCGTGAAGACAAGGTTTCATTCAAAAAGCCTGAGGGGAAATGATCTAAATTATGCAATTTTCTGTAAGTGGTGTAATTTAGATTGGTAGCTAACAGCATGCACATCAGGGGGTGGGGGCAAATCTTAGACCAGGTTCTGCCATTTTTAGACCAGCTGATGTATGTCAAACTTCTGTTTTGTTACAGGTATAGACCAGTTTCCAGTCACTTATACTGGTAAATGTGTAATGTTTGTACCTGACCTCTGAGCTCAAACACATCAATTTAGCTAAACTTGTATAGTTACAGATAAAACTAATGGGAAGGAGGTTTTATGTTTTAAGGTACCAAGCCAGGAGTCTGGGTTCTGCTTCTAATTCTGCCACAAGTGTACTGGGAGAAACTGGGATTGTTACTCAGTTTCTCTGTGCCTCAGCTTCCCAGGTATAAAATGGAAATTGTTATAATACTGCCCTCCCCAACGGTGCAGGAACGATGCTGAGTTAATATCCCAGGTACCGTTTGAGATCCTAGATGGAGGATCCTTGAGAAGTGCAAAGCGTCTGTATAAAAAGATTATGGGCACTAAGACCTATTCAAATTGTATGCCTTCCCTGGGCTGAGGCACCTGGATCTCACAATACTGAGGATGCGATTTACACACCACCTGTTCTTCAGCCTGAGACTGTTTCTTCCACTGCGTGTGTGCACATGTGACCCATTGTGTTATCCAACCCCCTCCAAGTTCAATCCACAGAGGATACAGACCTATTACAGCTCTCAGCTGGAGAGGCTGCCTCTTCAGCTCAAGCTACAAGGACTGTTACTTTCAGGTCTGGAGTTCCCCACTTGAGTCCCTGCTGAGGGCTGTCACATACGTGTGGACTCATCTGGCATTCAAATGACTGTGAGCCTTAGATTTGTGGGATGAATTTCTTCTGTTCAGAGACCAGTGACCCACTGTTCAGTGGAGGAGCCCTCCTGTGTATACTCCCCCAGCTTGGCCTGTTTGCTAGGGGAAAGATTTTCTACTGGCAGCAGTAAAGCAGGATATTTAGCACTGGCTTCCATCCTGTGCAAATCCTGATTCGTTAGCATTTTTAATACTCTTTGCACGAGGGCAAATGATTGAACAAGGCATTGGCCCATGGAGAATCTGCCCCAAAGTCACAATTTCCTTGCTGTTGTGGATTCAGGTCATAGATTAGTAGTGTTAGTGGCATTAAGCTTTTCGTTTTGTTGTTATTGTTCATGTAAGGCACAGATGGAAGTGACAATCTTCGCCTAAACTGGCCCTGAAAACTCTTTACAGCTGTGACCAAACACAAGTGCATGGCTGCAGAGCGCTTTCAAAGGGCCTGATCCTGTGACAATCTGAATGAGGGTTCAGATGAAGACGCTCCAACACGGAGTGCCTTGATTAACGTCTGTCTGCGCATGCTAGGAGTGGGGCTGGGATGACAGCTATGCAAAGCGCTTTGAGTTACAGTGGGGAGCTGCACTTCTGTCCGCGCCTACAGTGTCAAAACATAGGTGGCAATGCAAAGAGAGCGAGCAGGTCCCAAGAGGTAACAGGTCCCTGCTCAGTGCAGATAATATGGCAGAGGGGAAGTATAGTACAAAGCAGCAGGTGATCTGTGCACCTGGAATACCTGATGAAACGATAGGCTCTCATAAGTGTTTTGGAGGAAAGGGGAAGGATCCATGTATACTAGGTAGCAGGCAGCTGTGAGCCTATAGCAAGAAAGGAGTGAATGGGAACAGCTCAAATAGAGACTGGGAAACAAGGGATTTTAAGGAGGCAAAGACAGGATGGAGTCTTGTCTTCTATGTTTCGACTGCTTTGACTTACTTTAACCCCGGAGCCTACCAGTCCTAGAGTGAAATGCAAGCAAACCCACACCTCCTTCCAAAGAGCAGTCCAGGCCCTTTTCCTTTTCCTGAGAACTTCTTGCAGCAGCGCTGATGGGCCAAACGACTCACGCTCCAGAATAGCAGCCACGGCTATTTCGTAGAGAACGACCCCTCCTCTGGGTCTGGGTGCGCAAACTGGGTATTGTGCTTGGGCACGCTGGGTATCTGTTTTTCTGCAGCGCTAGTTATTTCCAGGAAGTTTGTAATTACAGTGTTTCTAGACAAAAGACTCCTGAGCAGAAATGTTTAGCCAGCTCTTTATCAATTGAAATTCAGGATTTCAACCAGCAGCAAGCTGATACTTTGCTCCTGCGATTCTGAGCTGCTTCAGCATGCACATCAGAGCTGTATACATAAAAATCAGATATAAAACAGCTTTTCAAAACCCTTTCTTTGTTCAGAGCTTTTTATGTTTATTTTTCTTGTACACAATGACGATTCTAGTTAAAATAACATTGCATCATTTGGCTCAGGTTACTAGATAATTAGAGAGTCTTTAAAGCGGATTTTCAAGTTGAGAGTAATGGAGACAATTTATAGTAGAACAGATGGTTGGCCTTCATTTGCCTGTTGACAGGTAGCGTGTTGTCAGCACTTCAGGTTGTTATCATACAGAGAACAGCAGTTCAGAATCTTAATTGGGACCCAGAAGGATATACTCCACAGCTTTTGCTGGGCATTTGCAGGCATAGGAAGACGTATAAAAGAAAACAGGGGGAAGAAAGCTGAAGTATAAACATGATTGAAATGTAAAAAAATCTTTAGCACTCCGAACCCTTTGATAACCAGCAGCGTGCATGAACATAATCCAAATGATCAGAGGACGAGACAAAAGAGTCCCCTTCTTCACCTGATATATGTGTATATGTATGGACCCGTGTGTTTGCACTAGCCATGCACAAGATGCAATTCCAGCAAGCAAACCGTGCTCCAGCTAGAGGAAGGGTCTGAGCGAAGCCTAGGAGATGTGGAAGATTTAGGAGTGAAATCTTTCCCATCACACTTTGGTTGTTCACCGTATCATGAACTCACCAAGCTGGAGCCAATACCTCTCCAAGGACTGTGGGCTGAGAGCATGTCTAAGCTTGCCTCGTTATGCCTACATGTTATACACTGCGGTGTACAGCACTTGTCCTGCACCGAGCATGCTCAGTAAGAATGCCTTGTAATCCGAATGTCTTGCAAATGTCTTTAAGGAACAGCAGTGTCTGCAAAATCATTGCAAGTGTTAAACAAAATAAAATAAGCCACCAGTAGGCATTCCCATTTCTTTCCATGTCCTACATTGAGCAATTAATTTGTATATTTCCAGATGTGACGTCCAGGGCTGTGGCAATCCCCAGGTAAACAGGCTTGCACTGGAAATGCTTCTTCACACACATGGAAAGAAAATAAAGTACACAATGGCAGCGGGAGCAGGTGGAATATCAGTAGATGGGGACAAACTTTTCTCCCATGTATACTGCTTAGAGTAACTTACTGGAATAATATCATTATAACTGAGAATATAATTAGCCCTGGTCTTTAAACTTTTCCCTTCTCCAACTCACACAGACATTTATGAAATCCTTTCAAGGTTTATTACTGAGTGTTTGCAATGTGCTTGGCACTGCACAACGTTTGGATAGTAAGATGTGATTCCTGCCTTACAGGGTTCATGCCTTCGCGCTTTCAGAAGGGAAATCAGAGTCCAGAAGCTTGTGGCATCGCAGCTCTGAAAGTCTCCCCAGGAAAGCATCTCAGCTGAGCACACTGCTCCAATGTGATCTCTTCCCGAGAGGTGCATGGTGCTGTATGATTTTGGACTGTTTTCTTTTTTTAAATGGAAGAAAGTATCCTCTACTGAGCTTTGTTTTCAAATTTTGAAACCCTTCAACAACTTTACTTGCAAGACTAAGAAGGCCACCAAGAAGACTTGGTTATAAACCACCACAGATTTCCCAGAGCCATATAACACCCATCTCCCAGAGCAGAAAATTTCCGAGGTGTGAGGGAGCGACAAACTAGATCAGAAGCACAATGTCCTCTAGCAAACGTCATTTCTTATAGCAAGCTGCAGACATTTCCTTCATCCTCAGAGAGAGAGAGAGAGAGAGAGGGTTTTGCATTGGCTGAGGTGTGAGAGAGACTCACCATGCTCTGCGATGCCTGGCAGATAGGCAGCTGACCTTTCCTTTCAGTACTCTCTGCTTCCTTGGCACTTTAAACTGACCGCACTGTTTCTCATGCTCATTCTGCATGGAGGCTTGGGCGCACGGTATTTCTTCCTTGCAGAATGTCTATAATGGCCAAGTCGTGATTAAAAAGAAATAATTTCACTGGCTTCCACTGAACAAATGTGAGATGATTTTGTTTCTGCTTGAGTCCAAGATGCAGCTTCTGTTCATTCGCTTCCTTGAAACACTTTGAAAGCTTTACAGTGTTCACACTCAGTGCTATTGGCTGCTTCATTTCATGAAAAAAGTAGTGGTTACTAAGTGCTGGTGAAAGGTGCTGGACTGGAGCCACGGGACCCTAGGGCCTCAGCTGAGTCACCACGTAAGTTTATAGCACACAAGATACGCCACTGAGTCAATGGGACTGCTCACCAGCTCAGGATTTGAGTAAGTGCTGTGCTGTACTGGGGCCAAGGCCTCGTTTTAATTCACAGAACAGTGGTAATGAAGGCAGTATTACCAGGATCATGCCCACATCGACATATCTCAGCCTGATCCAAACAGCGCACCTGTATAGGGAAAGCACAGTTCGCTTTTCCTTCCCATCTGAGCCATGGCCTCTGCTGGGCTCGAGCACAAGATCAGGTAATGTGGATTCCTAGTCACCAGGCAGCAAACTGAGACCCCTGATCGGGTCAAAGAGCCAGCCAAGATAATGGGGGGTGATTTTCAAAGGCATTAATGGTAGGTGAGTCCTGGGCATAATGAGCCTTTGTGCCTTTGAAATTCTCCACTGTGATCTTTAAATGATGGGTGTCTACAGAAGTGCAGGCAGGCTGTCAGGGAAGTGCCCGAACTATGGCGCTTTACACAAAGCGCCATGAGTTAGAGCATCATTGAACCCAATGGGTGTTCGCCTGTTGGGTGGGTGTGCCGCCTGCACTGACCCAGCCCTGCCCCCTTCACCAGCTGGCAACTCTTAGCAATGACTAAAGGGGCGGGAAGGATGGAGCCCCCCTGCTATGCACCCCACTCCACTACCCTTGCTGGGATATTGGGGAAAGCTGAACTGGGCCTGCACAGTGCGGTGGGGGAGGGAGCTGCCTTCCCCCTGCCCCAGGTTCAGGCACAGCAGCCTCTTCTGCTGTCAAGATGCTCACATGAGGGGTGGGGGGAAGGGAGCCCTATCCCATAGGCCTGGCTTGGCTTCCCCCAAGACCTCAGCGGGGCTAGCTGGGCCGGATCCAGGAGCTGGGAGGGGGGGGCTCTCTTGCCAGCTGTGCAAGGAGGAGACAGAGGTTTTCTGTCTGTGACAGCTCTGCAAAGCTGCATGGGACGTGGGCAGAATCACCCAAAATTAACCCTTAAAGGGAACCTGTACACAGGTTCCTTAAGGCGCTCTGTCTTAGAGCTCCCTGTCTGATACTACATCAGATGTGGGTTAAATTTTCTCATGATCGGCCATTTTAAAAGTGCTCTGCAGCAGTGAACGCTTGTGTTACAGCTACAGAGCATTTTTGGGGGCCTCGTTGTGCAAAAGAAAATCACTTCTGTACACACCTATGATTGTCCTGAACTGGATATGAAAGCTTCATAATGCTTTGCCATTCTTCCGAACCATCCAGTTGCCCTTATTAGTCTAACTAGAGTTGGCTGCTAAATTTATCTCCCAGGCAACAAATACTATGGCATCCTGCAGAAAACCTGTTGGCTTTGAGGAAAAAGGCCTGATCATCCACAGCTGGAGATTCCTGTGTGAGAGCACCTAAGACAGTTATCGCTCAGTGAGGGCATGGCTATACAAATATTTGCTCACTACAGAGAGGGACAGTCAGATGCTCAGACACTGCAGGGTTGAGTGTGATATCAACAGAAAGAGATGAAGATATTCAAAGTTCATCTCACATTCTGGGAGTTAAGACGGCATCCCTTAGGTACAGGGCATGCAAAGGGTGGGGTAGAGCCACTCCACCTCTGTGAGGCCAAACAGGGAGCTCTCAAGCACAGAGAGGACAGATCCCTTCATGGGTTGCAGCTACTGCTGGTTGTGTGGCCGAATGACGCTCCTAGCTCATGTACACAAGTGACATGGGTCTGTGGTGAAGCAGCATCTAGCCTTCTTCCTGGCGCTTACGTAGATCACACAAGTACAGGGAGGGCTTCTCATGGCCTTGCATCCCAACAAGCACCTCAAACCACCCAGAAGCAATCTGACCATTAATTATTCACTATGATAATTAAGGGTTTTTAAAAAGGTTTCCCTTTCCCTTCCATTTTCTTTCCTTACTGTATCATTTTCATGTAGTACTGGAAAGCATTTCTTCATTGTTTGGACTAATTTCCAAACAGATTAAAAACTGTTGTAGCAGTCAAGCTTCAGTTGCTTCGTTTATTAGATTCAGAAGACAGCAAATTCCTTAAAACACAGATATAAACAATTATGGTAATGCATTCTGATTTTATAATTAGTTTTCTTCACATGAAACGTACAAGTTTGGGGTTTCAATATTTCATCCCCCCCCCTTCTCCCTGCCGATTCCCATTTCTGAGTGTTTTGCCTTTCCACTCTCGCCCTCCTCTTTGGTTCCTGATGTGCTGTACGCTAAGAGAGAGTGACTTATCTTTCAGATTCAATGAAATGTGAGAGAGAAGGTCACAAATGCTGAAAAGGCAAATATTTTATTGTCAAAATAAACATGGCATTTCTAGTCATTCTTCTCTTGGTGTAAAAAAAAAAAACAAAAAACCCTGAAATTGCATCAGCTTTAGCTGCATTCTGAAGCTTTCGATTTATTTTTCACAGTGGGATCAGAGCAGAAACTATTTAACTTAAGCAACCATTAGGAGTGTTGGTAAAGGAATTTACAAATGATGCTAATCTTTAGACTTGAGGAGAGTTGCTATTTTCAGACCGAGTGCCCTGGGGAGAGTTCTGCCCTCATCTATAAACATGCAACTCCCATTGACTTCGTGATGCGTCTGCTCCTGCCCCGTTAAAGTCAGTGGGATCTTTACCATTCCCTTCACCGGGCACAGAATCAAGCCTGGGAGCTGTGTTGAAAGCTAAATTTGGGCCCCTGTTATTATGACAATCCAGCATGAGCCTCTTAATTTAAGTTTGGTTTTTAACAACTTTGTCTTGCAAATCTGTCAGGTTTTGAGACGAATTTTATTTATAGATATAGGATGTAGTGATAGTTAAGAAATAAATCAAGGATTACAATATTTGTCTGATACAATCCACCCACATGGCACCCAAAATCTAATTGTAGCCCATGAGGATTGGAACATTGCCCTGCTTAATGATCATCTTTATCACAGCTCCAAATTGTAAGCGGTTGTTAGGATAGAAAACAGCCACAGATGAACAATAGGAGATATTAAATTAACAAAAAGATGGAAGGAGAGCCCCATATGCCATCCTAGGATGCATCAGGCAGAGTGGGCATTTTTACACATGCAAGTGCCACAACACCGAGCACTTTGACAAGTGCCCAGCGCCGCAATGTTACAGTTGTGTAAGTGCCGAAATGCGCAACGGCGCTGAGAAAATGGCAGCGGTGCGCTTTTGAATTAAAACACATTGGAGGTGCTTTAGTTCAAAAGTGCACCACCCTCATTTTCCGTGCGCTGACGGGCATTTTGCCGCTCATACAACTGCATGCGGGGCAGCATAGTGCGCCTTAACTCGCAATCAGCAGATTCAGTTAATTGAGTCTGCTTTGAAGCAGCAGATCTCCGGCATATTGCGGGACCAAAAACTGGGTCTGTAAATGCCCTAATTTCCAGTTGATGTTGGGACATATCAATGCAATTGTACAAGGCATTGCTGAGACCTCATCTGAAATACTCTGAACAGTTCTGCTCTCCAGTTTTCAAGAAAGATCAGTTCAATCTGGAACAGGTGTAGAGAAAGGCGTCTAGCCTGGCTACAGGAATGGGAGACTCATTTTAGGAAAGGAGACTAAAATAAACTTACTTGCTATAACAGGGGCCTGACCCCATTACTAGAAAAACTGGGTGGTTTGGGGTTTGCTCTCACTGCGACCTTCCCCCTTCCTCACTTTTTCCTCACCTTCACCTCCATCTCTCTCCCTGTACGTGTGCATAGTCCTTCATGTTACCTGACCACATGGTCTGAGTTGGTGGGTCTCAGGGTGCTGCCACAGTCTGCGCCCAGGCTGGGGATGTGAAACCGAGTCCAGGTGCAGACACAGCCTGATGACCCAGGAGGTGGAAGTGAAGGGTCAGGTGATGCTGCATAAGCTCAAGCCTTGGCCCAGAGAGAGGCAGTCTGCCTGGGGGAGCTGCCGAGGACAAAATCCGACTAGGGAGGCACAAGGACAGAAGCACAGAGTGCGGCAGAAGGATGCCCAAGTGAAGAAAAGCTGCAGACTGGCACAGGAAGTGAGCTAAGTACTCTGTGCACTCTTCTGTTTTGCTTTCTTGCTGCGCGGAGCATGCCATACAAGGGTGAGGTGAACCGTGGTGGGACATTGCTGTGCCCAGGGATGGGCGTTGGCATTTTGGGTGATTTTCATTTGCTGTTCCCCAGAGGATTGGGTTGTGGTTGAAAGAAATGTGGAGGCCACAGAAAGGAGGTGACTGGGGGCACTCCAAAATCAAAGCTTAGTCAGGCAGGCAGAGCATAAAGACTGGGGGGGGGGCATGATTTGGGGCTACGAACAGGCAATGTGGTGAATATCACACATTTTGGAACTCAGGAATCATGGAGCTTGGCCAAGCTGAAGCCAGGAGGCAGGGGCCCTGAATAGTGGGCCCCAAGCTAGAAGGCCCAGCTGACCTGGAAGTGGGATGGGGCCAGGCAGCTGTGGTGTAGACAAGGGTCCGTTCCTTTAAGCATGCTTGACCACCAGGCTGGTTGGTGTTTGATACATGCAGAATTATAACAGGCTCCCCAAAACCCACTCCTGTTCCCTGACTATATGCAGTATCTGGCGTAGCACCCCCTTATATCGGGAGGAAAGTAGCAGGCGGGTCCCCACCCGCTACATGAACATCAACCAGTGCACCGTCATCTCTCATCGAGAAACAGCTTTTTGTCCTCTACCATACGATTGCCCACATCATTGGAATCAGCCAGGACTACCTTCTGGCAGAAAGAATGGGAGAAACTAGGCAACAAAGCTGTTGAATGGAGCTGGCCAAGAATTACGCCCAGTGAGGAGTTGGCATCTGGCTCCAGTTACAAATGGCACATGTGGTAGAGCCTGAACAGATTAAGAATGGGTCTCAGCAGATGCAACTTTCTTATGAAATCATGGGGCCTGTACACAGCTGACCCATGTGTTGTCAGAAGAAGCAAATTGTGGATCATCTCCTGAGATGCCCTGTAGCACCACAATACATCCCACAGGATTTGGCAACCCCAACACCAAAAGCAGTGGCCTGTGCAGAATACTGGGAGCAGATCATGTAGAAAAGGTGGCCTGGAGACACGACAAAGAAGACCCTCCAGGCAGCTTCCCCTACTGAGTTTACAGCAAGATATGGCAGGCAAGAACATGGAAAGGGAGGAGAGGACAGCGGGTATGGGCGCTGGGAAGCTCCCTGAAGCAACACCCGTGGGGTGTCTACACTTGCTTAACATGGCAAAACTAAGGCTTTCAGAGCCACTCTAATTAAAGTGCTCTTCCTCCAGCCTCCTGGAGCATGTGTATAAACGCTCTATGTGTCTGTAATAGGTTTGCAGCTGTGCATTAATATTTAAAATGGGGGAAGCAAATATGTACTTTAGGAAATGGTAAGTACTAGTCGTTGCTATTAGTACTCATAACTACTAACAATAAGGCTGCCGACTGGCTGAGACTGGTGCCTATCATGTTGACAGCGTGTTCTCATATTCTCCTGTCTTATGCTCAGACTGGAAGCTCCTTTGGAATAGGGGACATGTTTGTGTCCTGTGACTGTACCATGCCTAGTACATTAGCACATTAAGTAGGTCTCCCAGGTGTAATAATTATCAACATCATCATCTCATGCCATATATACTAGGAAATATAAAGGTGGTGTGGAACAATCCTAATAAAAAAGAAGCTGTAGCACTTTCAGCAGTGTGTCTGTCTGTCGTTAATGCTCTGGGCCAATTGTGCATGTGCTGCCTGGAGTCTTAACAGACAGAGGCACATACAGGCAGAGGTGGGGGTGGAGGTGGTCGGGGCCAGGCTGTGCTCCCCATTGCGGAGCACAGCACGGGGAGCAGCCCGGACTGTGGCGTGGGGCATGCGGCTGTGTGGGGGGTTGGGGAAAGTGGCGTGCATGAGGGGAGGCGTGGTGTATGGCTGCAGGGCGCCACGCAGGGAGCAGGCAGGGGGGCACGGGCAGAGCCCACTGGCTGCAGCACATGGCTGCAGGGCAGGGCATACCCCCCATACCCTCTCCCCACGTGGTACCCTGTGGCTGTGCGCCATGCCCCCCACACACAGGAAGCTCCTGCTTGCTGCAGTCACAAGGTGCACGGGGGTGTGTGGCAAGGGACATGTGGGGAGGGGTGTGGCGCAGAGTAGCAGGGCTCCACAGGGAGCGGGTATGGGGCAGTGCCCACTGGCTGCAGCATGCATCCAAGGGGCGGGGCACAATTCTCATGCCCACTTCCTGTTGCACTCTGTGACCGCGCGCCATGACTCCCAACCCAGCCGGAAGCCATGTCCCCCACACAGCCGTTCAGCATGCTCCCCCCATGTGTGGAGCACCCGCCAGCTGTGGCCCTGTGCCGCACCCTGAGGCCACTCCCTGTGCCACGCGGCAATGGTCAGTGGGTATTCTCTGCACCATGGCCACTCCCCAAGCCATGCCCTGCAGCCATGCACCACCACCCTGCATGCCCATGTGCCACACCCCCCTGCATGCGCCGCATCACACCCTGAGGCCGCTGCTCATGCCACACAGGTGCAGCCAATGGGCGCTGCCCGTGCCATAGCGACTTCCTGCGCCACACCCTGCAGACGTGCACCATGGCCTGGGGCTGCTGCTTATGCCACATGGCCGCACCCGGTGGGCTTTCCCCATGCTCCTGTGCCGTGGCCACTCCCCACACCGTGCCCCATGGTTGCATGCCCCCCCATGAGCCCTGTGCCACGGCTCAGGGCCACTCCCTGCTCCACATGGCTACAGCCCGTGAGCACTCCCCCTGCCCTGGTTACTCCCCGCACCATGCCCCAATGCCCCTCCATGCACAGCTGTGCACCATGCTCCCTGTGCACCGTGTGCCACCCCCCGGGCCACTCCTCACACCACGCAGCCAGAGAGCACTCCCTGCACTGTGACTGCTCACCACACCATGCCCCGTGGCCGCACGCCACCCCACCCCACCCCACCCCGTGCAGCTATGTCCCCTTTGCGTGGAGTGGCAGGGGTGGGAGGCAGAGTGGGGCTGGATCCAGAGTGGCAGGGGGGGGGAGCCACAACCTAGAAAGGGCGGGGGGGGGGGGGGGGGGGGGGGGGGGCTGGACCCGGAGCAGTGGGGGAGGGTGCAGGGCCAGATGCAGTTTTCTGTCCCCATCCCCCCTGTTATTCATGACGGGTATTTTGCTAATACTTTTTATAAACAATTTGTTATATTAGAGTGAATGTAATACAATACAAGTACCATGCAGCCCCAAAGCAGCCAGTGGCAAAACTGTCTTTGAATTCTGTTTAATACCGTATGAATATATTACTGTAACAGTATCTTTAGGCTGATGGATCACTGAACATTTTTTACATATTCAAGTCAAATGGTACTATTGCACATTTACAAATTATATTTCACCTCAAAGGAATGTAACGCTTTCAACAAATATGTGCTGCATATGCAGGACATGCTTCAGAGCAAAGCAAACTCAGACAGAACAGGATCTGAAGAGCATCCCATGCATTTGAAACTGTAGAAGACAGATCATTAACTTAATCACAATTCAGCCAAGGCATCATTGTTAACACCCTTAATTTTTCAAAACGTGCTGCGGGAACTTTAGCAACCACAAGTTCAACTTGGTTTAACTTGTCATGAAAAATGGCATCACCACCAAAGCCACCCTCTTAATGACATGTTAGAGCATTGATTCAGCACTTGCTCTCCCAGCCAAATACTGACTGCTCTCCCATTCATGTACTGACACAACCCAATTAGGTTGTGAGAACTGATAACACACGCAGGCAAGATGGTCTGAGTGAAGGCCACTTAAGACATACAGACTAGAGAATAAATAATAAATTCTGTGACCTTGCATTTGGCAGTGCACAAAAAGCTATTAATGCAACATTTAAAAGCTTGACTGGTACCAAGACCTCCATATAGGCAGGGAGATGCTTGCAGAATGAATGACTATTGTGGCAAGGTACATTGTAAAGCAGTCGGTCAAGGTGGAATAACACAGGATTTGTCTGAGGCCAGTTTGAGAGACTATTGAACCTGCATATGTATAAACAGTACATTAAAGTCAGAGTGTGTTTGTTTTTATTTATTTCACTCATCAAGGCAATTTATCCTGACTGGGAGAGACAGAGACAGAGGAGGTTAAATATTCAGGGTGGGGATCTAGCTGCATGAATCCCATTAAGGTTAATGGGAGTCGCACTGCTAAGTCCCTATGTGTCACACAGTGAACAGTCAGTCACCCTTGCACCGTATGCCTCAACAAGAGCTTGGCAGAAACCAGGAGCTGCACTGGAGATAAGACATTTGACGAGTTAAGTGAAATGATTATTTTAGAAGACAGCGAGTCCCATTGTAACGTCGGTATGTTGGGAAGCTCAGCTATATTGAGAGTCAAGGAAGAGAGATTAGGGTTTCACAGGAGGGGAAAAGGTATACCTTTACCTTGCGGAGACCCTTTGTAGACCATTCAGAGCATCGGTGTTGAGTCTCCTAATGACGGCACCAGGGGTCTCATCCTGAGTGTGCTTGAAAGGCACTAAGCCCCTCAACTATCAGTGAAAATGAGTTTTGCTGGGGAGCAGAGCCTTAGTAACGGGATGGTCCAAAAGTGGCTTTAAGCATGTGCGGTGTGCTGAGTTCTGGAAGACAGCTAACGGTGGCATGAGATGCCCTTAATGGAGACTGAAGGTCCTAGCTTGCAGTGCTGCGTCTTGAACTGAATGGCAGTGCTGGCTGGGACTGCGGGTGCTGCACCCCCACAGAAAGAAGGAGGCAGGCAAAAACCTGCACATTTTATTCAAATTAGCCTCACTGCACAGACACCTCAGGACATTCTGTGACTCCTGGTTGAGTAAACTTGGGCCCACTGCTGCACCTGTAAAATAACACGCAAACTGCATACGTCCATTAGCTTCGGTGCATAACGCCCAGGCCTCTCCTTCTTGCCATCCTTTTGAAACGCTGACTCTGTCTGCCTCTAGCTTGTCTGCCCATCTGCAACAAAAGATAAGGATTAAATAACCTTTCTATCTCCAGGGAAATAGAGTAGATTCTCCTCAGAGCCTCCAACCTACAAGTCAGTCGAGATTTTATGCCACCTTTTCTCTAGTGCCTGTAATCTCACTTTGAGTGACTCATGCAAAGAAAATGACCTGGCTCTTGAAGGGTTAAATCACTAATTACGATATGGGTACCTGTCCTTCTGGTAATGTACATGTAGCTCCTATGGGATGACAGCGGCGCTTTCCAGGAAGAAGGTGCCATATCTTGGTTTCCACTCGCGGCGCGCTGCGCTTTTGTAACTAACCCTTTATTAACACTGAAAGGCCATCGGCAACGTGAGCGGTGATGCTCCGGTGTTATTTGGCCACAGTACGTCTCTATGTGTCACGATAACCAGCATTAGACACCTTGGAAAAAAATCAAGTGAAATAAAAAAAGGAGTCCTACTGAGTATTGGCCCAGATGATGAATCTGTCGACACGCTGGAGCAGGACGGGATCCGATCGGGGGCGCGGATGAGCGACGTGCCTCCTGCACTTCACCCTGTTGGACGATCTGATGCGGCAAAAAGGTGTGAAACAGGGAAATCCAGGCCCAGGTAATTCAGCTCACGTTTCAAAGGAGGTTTTGCTTGTTGATTAGGTAATCCTTCTCGAGGAAATGCACGGCACCAACTGCTTTTCATGCTAGATTAGTGCTCCTGTGGTCAATTTGCTTTTACTAATGTCAGGGCCCCACGGAGCAGGTTCATCTGTCGCATAGCAACTGCTTCAGCAGCAGTGGAGGTAGCCATGCATAAAAGATTACACATGATGGCAGGGCACAAGTGTGAAGATTTTCAAAATTAGATACAATCTCAGCATGAATATGAACTGCAGAATTGACATGGAAGGATTTTTTCAAGTCATCAGGTTTCCATATTTATCAGGAAAAGTAGTTTAACTGCGGTGCACATACAACCGAGAGAATTCAGAGGGCAGTAATTTGGGGGGGGGAGGGGGGGAACCCAATGACTGTATACAAATAAATGTAAACACAAAGCTCCACATGTTTCCTACCAAGTGCAAGGCCCGCTTTATCTGTCTCGCAGTACAGATGCCCTTTGGAGAAGAGGCAAGCTACAATATTTTATGCACATTTTTCAAAAGGTCGCAGCCTGAAATTTTCTACAATCACCGGGAAGAGTGGGTGAGAGCTCGGATGACTTCATTCACAGTGGACTCCTGAGACACCGACATAAAGTTTCCACATGTCAGTCTCTACTCTTCCTATAATCTCCAAGCAGTGACGGTGCCAGCTTTGACCTTTCCCTTTAAATTGCAGTGGAGCCTTCCCACAGTCAGGACTCCCTGGACTTCAGTTTCCATGCCCAGTGCAATCTTTAAAAGCAAAGACAGACAGATAGATAAAACCAGGCGGACAGACAGGCAGATGGATCTCATTTTTTGTTACAGGGTGATGAATAAGTCAGGGGCTGGCTTGTGTTCCCAGGGATTTCTTTTGCCTTCTCTAAAGCACACAGAGCGAGCATTTGAAGAGCTCTGTTCGGCATGCTAGTTTTCTTTAACAAACTACTTCTATGGTAGGCTTTATTTATTGACGTGTTTGGTACGGTGTGTGGGCTTCTAGACTTTACAGGCAAAAAGTATGCCTTCCACTTTGATCGGGAGGACAAAAGACTCGGCTAACGCAGCAGGGAGCTGTAGCTGTTCCTCCGATCGCAGGGCTAGCAGACTGCTGGAACCGGGGACGTGGGAGGTAAATCAGGCTAATGAAGCAGCTCAGGTGCCACTACTTGAGTTCCTTCAAGTCCCACAATGATTTTAAAACCAAGCCACATATGGCACCAACTATTTTGAAGACTAAGACAAATTTGTGGAAAATCGAAGAGAAAGCTGTTCTCCAGGTCTCCTCGGTGTTTTCATTTAGCTAATTATTAACTCCCATCTCAGAATTAGGAGTCTAGAAACCATCTCTGTCCCTGGGTAAATTTTATCCAGACAAAACACTATATTGTGACAGTTGCTGTTTTTTGATGCTAACACAAGTTTATTAGGACAATTACAACTCCTTTTACTTAAGGTGAAAGAGAAAGTGAAGGCTGAGCGCTGCCAGAGAGAAAGCACTTTGCTAGGAGTGGCCTTTTGCTATGAAGAGATCAGGATCTTCCAGTTTAATCTTTGGATTATATAGATTTCCCAAGGACAAGACAGCTAAATCATCATCTCTCTCCAAGGAGGATGGGAGCATAGCTGCATTGGCTAATTGAAGACAAGTCTTTTTCCCTTGGAAGATGTCTGCAATCCTGAAATGGGTGGATAAAATAACTGCAGTTCTCAGGGGTTAAATTTACAGACTGGAGCCATTCCTGTTAGAGGAGCAGTTATAAAAGCCACACTACAGCACGCATGAAGCCTCCCTTGGCCCCAGGCCCCTGGAATTTGTTTGGGAAGTTTTGTGGGGCAACAGGAAATATATATACTGGAATAACCGTTGTTGCAAAAACCAAAGATTGTCCCTGCCCTGAAACATGATAACGACAATATTATCCTTTGCACTTTGAGGGGTTCTTCATCTGAGGATCTGCAACAGTGGTTCTCCACTCTTTAGGCTCGGTAAAACTCGAGGCTTGCCTGGGAAAATGCCAGTGTCCAGTGTTCATTCATTTTTGACTACAGAAAAATAATAGAGCAAGTTTTCTGTTGCAAACACCACACCAGGGCAGAATGTGTTGAGCACTGTGGACTCCGATTTGAAACCTCTGGGTTTATTTTGCAAATCACGTTAGCACATCTAATAGTGCTAGCATGGTAATCTTGTAAAGCATGTTTGCACACCTAAACAGCGATAACATTGTGTCTCCATGGGGCACCCTTGAATTAATCTCATGGCATCTTAGGGTGCCATGGCACCCTGGTTGAGAGAAACTCATGTATAAGCACTGTTTTGGCTCCAGTGATGAGTGCCACCCCCTTTCCCCTCCACAGGATGGGAACATGCTGAAAATATAGCCTGCCGCTATGCAGCTAATGGGAGATCCAGGACAACCCATTTACACATGGTTCACATCCTGAAACAGTCAAAAACACCTTCAGAGGCATGAGAAACAAGGCGGGTGGCTTGGGCCAAACATACAACATAAGGCAAAATGTGGCCCGTGGGCCAGATGTGGCCTGCCAGGCCCCTCTATCTGGCCTGCGGGGCCTCTAAAAACTTTAGAAAATTAGTATCTATCTGCCCTTGGCTGCCTGTCAGCCTTTGATGGCTTGCCAAAACTCAGTAAGCGGCCCTCCACCCAAAATAATTGCCCGCCCCTGACATAAGGGCATGCTAGAAGACCGCCTGTATATGTCCTCTAAATAAAACATTGGCCCTAGAGATGAAGGAATTTGGTTCCCCTCCTGGTGCTGCATGTATCAAGCTTTATCTTTTTCACCTTTCTCAGAGGTACTGGGTGTTGGCTGCAGTCAATGCTGGGGATTTTGGCTGGGGTGCATCAGTGGTTCTGCTGGGACTAAACCCTGTGGTTCTTTGCTAGAAGGTCTTGTCCTTCTGCCTAGGTCCTGATCACCACATATGGGGTCAGGAAAGTTTTACCCCATGGTCATATTGGGACAGATGGAGGGGTGGGGGTTGCCTTCCTCAGCAATGGGGGGCATTGTCCTTTTCCTTGGATCTCTCAAGCATATTTTAACAACCATTGCAGCAGCAGGAAATTGGCCATAATTGTCTCCCTGCTTTACCTGCAGAAGGTTAGGGAGCTATACGTTGTGGTTATGTGACAGGGTTGACTGTGTAGTTTTGGTAGTTGGTGAGACAAGGACTTGCATGGGAAGGTTTGGGCAGGTTGTTGGACTAGATGACCTCCAGACAAGGATCAGTCCAGGGTTTGCCAAAGCAAAGCAGGGGTGCAGAAGCAGGGATGGATGTACACCTGCTCCTAGCTGCCTCCCTTCACCCACCAGTGGGGACAGGCCACACCGTAGGAGCCTCTGAAACCTTTTTTAAAGGTTTCCAAAGCATGTAAGAATCCCCCCACGTCCCCTCCATGCTTAGAGGCACATCCTGTCCTCTCCCTCCCCTCCTCTTCCCTTCATCCCTTGCCTGCTGCTCCTGCTTTTTCCACTGTCCCAGGGGCAGGGGAAGCTTCAACGTTGCTCCTGCCCATCCTAAGCAGGCTGCATGGGGTGGGCTCAGCAGGGAACAGTGACAGCGGTAGCAGCGATCATGGGCGGGGGGTGGTGGTTTCTGGAGTATCTAGAGTACTCTAGATATGTTCTCATATTATAGTAATTTATTTAGTGCCTACTACTATGCTAGCTAGGCAAATGACAAAGCTTGAGACGCTAAAGATTTCAGTAAGAGAAGCCAACTGCCGTTCCTCACTGCAGCCTGAACCCTTGCCAGGTTGCTTAGGCCAAGAAAATTCAGTAAGCTGGAAAGAGTTGGACAAGGAGATAAGTCTGAGACTTTTGTCTGGAAGTATGAATGTGCATGCTAATCACCTTTCCACAGAGAACAAATTCCTCAGGTGCATGCTTACTATTGAGAAACCTGTGTGTGTACGTAGGTGTGTGTGCGTGGGCAGGTATACATATTCTGAACGCGTAGTATTTGGAGTGCTTCGAAAGCAGGGGGAGTTCAGCAGCAATCAATTGGTGACTAATGCTGTTCTTCCATCTTTTAGAATTACGCTGTCTTCTGCTCGCTCACTCACGCTCTCCCTCCCTCAAAAAGTCACGCACGTAACAAGAAAATAGGCATTGCCAGGGTAGATTAAAGCAGAGGCTCACCTTGTCCAGTGTCCCGTCTCTGATAGCAGTCAAAAACAGCTGCTTCAGACACAGATGCTTGTCGTTTTGGGGATAACTGCTCCCAAAGAAAGCATCTGCCTAGCCCCAATAATTAGAGGCTGATTGAAGCGTGGGAGTTGATAGCATGTCTAAAATATTAGTTTATTTTTTAATATTTCCTACTGTAACTGGGTATTCCTGTTAGCTGTCACAAAGGCTTTTTAGTATTCTGCCCAGCTCTCGGCATCCAGAATAGCCTGTATTTATTGAAGTGAAATCATATATTCTTACATCACTTTTGAATTTGCCCGTTTCAACTTCCCCAAATTGTGGTACTAGGAAAAAGGGTGAACAGAAATGCCTGGTTTATCTCCTCTGCTGAATTCATTATTTTGTACACTTTTATCATATCCCATATTATTAATCTCATTTTAAGGTAAATAGTCCCAATCTTTTCAGTCGCTCTTCAGATAACCTTTCATATATATTTCTAGCCTAATAAAATTAGCATACTGTGTGCAAAAAACTGTATATTGCATAAAGAGCAATAGTAGCATTTTTCCCCATGTAATAGATTGGTTTTGTGACTGCACCAGTTTTATCAGAGTATCAGTGGTTTTATAACCTAGCAGAACCGTATTTAACTCCGTGATGTCTGCCATAGAAATACGGTGGGTTTTGATGGAATTAATTTTGATTATATCATCTTTATCTGTTTTTAAATATTTACAACTGCTCCACAGGATCTTTGCTGTCAACCAGAGTATTCTGGATGCACCTCACACTCATTCTGCATTCCCTGAAAGTCTGGCTGTAGAAAAAGCAATACTTGGTGCTACTACCTTTTTCTTACAAATATTTCAAATCCAATCATATGATCACTGAATCCTAGTTGTGCTGCAACTTGTGTTTTATTGATCAGACCTGGTGTGTTTTTGAAAACAAAGTCGAAGGCAGGCTAGGCTGTGATCTTGCTGGGTCCATCACAGCGACTGTGTACGAGGGCACCAGTATTCAGGTTTTTTCCCCCCAGTTAATGCTGTGTTCATCTCAGTGAACGTTATACTTTGTCTTTCTCTTTTATCTGCATTTATGTTTACTTCGCTATCCACCCAAATAATCATTTCTCTCCAAATAGTTCCTGATTTGCCCAAATATGAATTTTCCAATTAATATACCTTTTTAGACTTGCTTTTGCCAAAAAAAAAAAAAAAAAAAAATTCAGGCAGCCTTGCGTTGTATAAAACTTGCATTAGTTAAGAGAAAAATAGGTTCCAGATTTTTCTTGTTTGGTAATAGCATTTTTTTTGCTTGAAGGAACAATCATGCTTTCCATTTTAGCACATTTTGTGTTTTCCTCATTATACCTTTTCAGCTTAATAGCATTTTGCGATCACTTTCTTTCACCTGAGATTTTGTTCATCTATTGCACTATATATCCATTTCTACAATTACCATTTACTAATAATTAAGAAACATCATCATATTTCAGTATTAATAGCCACCGTGTCCTCGTCCCTTCTGTGTTCAGAGGCAGCCTATTTTCCCTATCCAGAACTATTTATTTAAGTCTCATGTCAGGATTGCCTCCTTGCAGCTTCCACAGCTTCCATCCATCAGTGGCAAACTCGAGCCTTTTATTGATCAAAATATTCTACTCAACAGCTCCCAGCCCCATGAATGACCAGGCATACATTTGAAATTCATTACTTTTCACCACCATCTCTCATTTTACCTAGAGTGTCCGAATCTTTGCTTCAAAACCTCCAAGTTTCTTTTAAGTATTTTGCACCACCCACATGAATAATTTAACCTGGTCCTCTTTGCTGTGTTTGGTGTTAGCTTCCTACATTCGCCACCCCACCTCAATAAATGCATTAAAGACTGCGAGAGAAGGATAAGCTGTGAGGCAAAGTAATATCTTCTGGTGGACTAACTTGTATAATTGTGAAAGACAGGGGACTGGCTTTCAGTCTTCAAGCCTTCAACAGGTCTGGGGCAGAAGCCATCACAGTCCAGGCTAAGTATAAGTTGGAAGAGATGCTTTAGTTTAACCTCAACTAAATTCATTAGTGGTCAGATTAATTCACATAATTGATTAACCAATGAGTTCTTGGCTTGGGCTGTCTTCTGAAGTGATTTGAAAGGCTGCCATAAAGAAGAGGAAGGACACGTTTTCTCTGTTGCTGCAGAGAGCAGGACACCAACCCACAGCCTGATGTTGCAGCAAAGTAGGTGTAGTTTGGACATCAGGAGAACCTACTTTGCTGTCCGAACAATGAGACAGTGGAACAGACCGTCTGCTGACGTTGGGGAATCTCCTTTGTTGGAGGTTTTCAAGAAGAGCTCGACTAAACATTGGTTAGGGGTGAGTCAGGAGTAGCTGTGCCTGGAGCACACTGTAAAGAGCAGCTGGGACCACCAGGAGTCCCTCCACACGCAGAGCGCTGGGGGCGCATGAGCAGAGCTCTGAAGCCCAGGACAGGAGGATATTGGAGAACCAGGCTCAGCAGGAGGAGACTGGCGAGCTCCAACACCAGCTTAGCTTATGGAGGGGATGCAGAAAGGGGAGTTCAAGCTATCCAGTTAGAGCAGGGGTGAGCAAAATGTGACCCGGGGGCCAGATGCGACCTGCCAGGCCATTCTATCTGGCTCACAGGACCCCTAAAAATTTTTAAAATTAATATTTATTTGCCCCTGGCTGCTTATCATGCGGCCCTCAATGGCTTGCCAAAACTCAGTAAGTGGCCCTCTGCCCAAAATAATTGCCCGCCCCTGAGTTAGAGGGTGCGATCTGTGGATTTATGCGTGCTGTCCCCAGGTTTTGAGCGGAGTCAGTGCCATACCTAGGCTCCTGGTGGCCCCAGGTGAACTCTTAGTAATGGACCCCCTTTGCCAAAGATAGTGATTTTTTTGTTGCAAAAGATTTTTATCACATCTGTAGTATCGATGTCTGAAAATAGTTCATTCTCAATTGATAACCTCACCAGTCCTGTATATGCAAAATATTAAAAGGGTTTTTTTTTGCAATTGTAATTTTTTTTTTTCATTTTTGGGCCCCCTTTCTGTCCGGGCCCTGGGCAGCCGCTTAGTTCACCTGTGTCCAGATCTGAGCAGAGTGGAGGATGTTTGCGTTTTCCCATGCTTCTGGGCTTTGCTAATTGCCACACAGGGTCAGGAAGAAATTTTTTCTCTGCATTTTGCTGCAGGTCTTAGGTGTTTTTCTTTTGCCTTTCTCAGAAGCGCTGGGTGCTGGCTCCAGCAAGGGCAGGGCATTTGACTGGGGTGTGCCAATGTGCCTGCTGGGATTAAAACCCAGATGTGCACGGTTAGAGGGCCTTACCCTTCTGCTCAGAGTCAGCTCGATTGCCACATTTGGGATGAGGAAGGAATTTTACCCCACAGTGAGGTTGGATCACGTGGTCGACTGGTGCCACCTTAGTCGGGGGGCACGGGACCAGTCTTGACCACAGCCAATCTCTCTGACTGGGGTGGGCAGGTGGGGGGGGTGGGGGTCCGCCTGCAGCAAAACTCACCAACTGGGAAGCAGCCGCGGCACTACATCTGGCACTCCTACACCCCCGCCGGCGCTCTCAAGGGACACGCTGGCGCTCCTGCCTGCCTCCCCCTTGCCCATCGCCTAACCAGGGAGCACAGCTGGTCAGGGAGTGCACCAGCACTCTCAGGGGGTGCACGTGCACCCCCGTACACCCCCTATGCATCACCACTGTTGGAACAGATTCTGCTTTCCTCTGTAGCAGGGGGCATGGTGCTCTTCCTCGGGTTGCTTGAGTGTGTTTTAACAACCCTTTCCATGGTGGGGTAGCCCTTACCCTCCTGCTTCAACTATGGCAGGTTTGACTGCTCTTGGTGTTTGTGGCAGACTTGACTGTATCATTTCAGGAACAGATTAGCTAAGCACTTGTCTGGTATGGTTTGATAGGGATGATGTTGCCTGGGGCAAGGGTTGGACTAGATGGCCTCCTAAGGTCCCTCTAAGCCCAACCTTTCTCCGATTCTTTGATTTCCAAGAGCTCTTAAAGGGTTCTTGAAGCCTGTAAGTCTGTCTCCCATCTCCCTGAACTATGCTGATCTAATAAAAGATAGCACCATTAACTTATAAAATCAATCATTCTCAATTTTCAGTTCACAAAAGCTATGGAGGGTGCCTCAAGCCTAATCAAGGGTGCCTGGAGTCAAAAAAGTTTGAGAATCGCTATCATAAATGTTGCTTCCCTCACCTCATTGGACAATCATGGCACTATTACACTATTACAACGTTACAAACACTATTACAACGTTACAAATTAAGAGGCACTCAGAGCAATGTGCCTGCTAATTTCGAGTGATAGGAACCGTAGAGGTACCAAAGTGAGACAAAAAGCAAGACAAAATCCTGCTAAAGGAGTTGGCCAATCTAAATTGGAACCAAATATATAGATATGAGATTATTCATGGCAAGAAATAGTCAACCCTGTATGGAGGCAGCCCATATTCACCAATTTGTCCATCCCCCCAGAAAAAAAAGTATTAGTAAGGTTGAGGAGACAACTTTTTTGTGAGGTATTCTAGCTTGTTTCAAAACAGTCTACTCTGCCATCCACCCCTCTACCCATAGCCACTGTCACTTCATGCCTGCAACCTGTATACCATGGTGACCTGTGAAGATAACACACTTAATCCTGTGTCCTTTAGTTCTGGTCTGTCAAACAACTTCAAATAGATCTTCAAACTTAATTTGATAATAACCCTCAGCTAGTTTAAATATTTCAGTGAGTTCATCTCTTAATCACCTTTCCTGGAGGCCAAATAATCCCCGTTTCATCATTTTCTCAAGTACTGTGTGAGGCCCCTCTAGTCCATTAATCATTTTGTTTGCCTTCTGCTGTGCTTTCTCCAATTAACTACATCTGTCTCCAGCAATCGTGACCAACATTGGACACTATACTCAGGCTATGGTCTAAATGCCATAGGGCCTTACAGAGTGAGAAAATAATTTTATTCAATCTCTTACCTCCTTAATACATGACAGCAGTCTATTAACCTTCTTCACTGCTCCTGCATGCTGAAGTGAGAATTTAAGTGTTGGATCAGTCAGTACACTCAGGGCTTTTTCCTCCACCATATTAATTAATTCATCAGCATTTCACCTATTTCTAGTTTTGGTATTTTTCCACTTAAATGCATCTCCTTATTGTAATCATTACTTGTTATTTGTATAGTGGCAAAAGACTGCGAGGTACTTTGCAGGCAAGTATGCAGGGGAGGTCACTATCCCAATGAGTTTGCAGTCTAGACAGACAATTCAGACGCTGATCAGTGAAATTGCTTTCGAAAGCTCAACAATTCTAGTTGAGATTTAACTTTTATTCCCTTGCATTACATATAGACACTTTAAATTTCCTGTTCTGATTTCAACCCAACTTTGTTGGATAACCCAAGATTATCCAACAAACAGCAATATCCTTCAGAGTTTTAAAAGCTAACCCTATTTTAGCGTTATCTGCGCTTCTGATATTAATGAGGGTGAAATGGCACAGCCTGGGAATAACACTGCAGGATGCAGTCAACACATTTCAGATCAAATTGTTACACAGACCTTCTCAGAGACCCCATCTCAGCTTTTCTTAACAAATTAATCTGTGATCTATATGAATCTCTGCACAGGTCCCATTTCCTGAACCAGAGTAGGAAGATGTGTCTTTTAACCTGTTATTAGCTCGTAGCAGGCTGCATGTTTCAAGGGCTCCAGCCCAGTTGCAGGCTGTAAAAAAAGTGACTGCAGGCCTACCTAGGAGGCCTGGGCCAGCTGATGGTGGTAATCGGCTGGTCCAGAAGAAGTTAAAACTTCCAGGGAAGAGAGCCGAGGGAGAGGAGAGGAGGACTGTGAAACTAGAGGTGATAGGAGTGAGCCAGGGGACTCTTGCTGGTCTGGGAAAAGACCACAGGGCCTTTTCTGTTGTACCTGATGTTTATAGCTTTATGGTTTATATTGTGTTCTGCAGGCACATTTGCCCAGGAAAATAAAGGCTGCTTGGTGCAACCTGACAACCCACTACACTGCCCATTTTAGCTTTGCAGAATTTCACAGAATCTAACATTTATACAATAAGCTTTAGAGACTATAAGACCGGCGAGTTTCCTGGGTCAAAAACTGATGCAATGTCATCAGTGAAGGAAACTGTAACGCAGAATCAAGTGCTGCAGCAGACAAATAGATGGAGGAGTGTCTGCTGTTTTGGCTTTTCCTCTGATTGTCACATTTACTCAGGAAAACTGGTCTAGTGGTTTGGGCACCAGGTTGCCATCTGGCAGACATTGGTTTACCCTCCCCTGTACACTTGCTGCCAACCTTGGACAAGTTACTTAGTGGACCAAAGTGCAGGTTGTGGCTGTCTCTGGTCCACTGGTACCTGATTAAAGTGTAGGAGTGATTCTGCAATCCCCATCTGGGCGTGTCAGTGCCCCCTTTATAGGAACAAGGAAACATCTGCACATCTCCATCTGACATCCCCAGAGTGGGTAACAGAATCACTCCTATGTATCAGCCAGAATTGGTCACAAGCTGCACTTTGGTCATCCTTTAGGTGAAATAAAAATCTGTTCTTAGTCTCTCTGCCTCAGTTCCTCATCTAATGGTGAGAGGTACTGGGAAGATACTAAATGCCTTAAAGATTGTGAGCTGCTTGGCTGCTGTGGCCATGAAGAGCCGTATAACTACCCTAAAATAGACAGATTTCTCAAATTAGCTCCAGTTTTACTCCTATCCCATTGGCAGTGAAGGCAATACCTTGTCTTTACAAAGCAGCTAGGCATAGAAAAGTCCGCGGGCTCAGTCACTAGGTCTGAATGAACTGAATTTCATAACATCTTGGGGAAAGGTCCAAGGCAGCTGCTGGGGCAATCAGGGGTCACTAAGCCATAGCCCTGCTGTGGCAATGCATCCAGCAAGCCTGAATATTGTGGTAAGAGAAGAGGTGGCAGCCGTGCCATCCAGGGATACACTGACACCAGTGCAGCCAGAGTGGTGCAAGCGTGCTGGAGAGAGAACGAAGATCTGAGCCAGCATTGCTTGCCTATTCCAAAAAACCCTGTCCCATTGCAACAGAACAAACCAGGATCTTGAGAGCGAATGGTCCCTTTAACAACAACATTGCTCCTGAGGTTTCCAGAAGTAATAGCTTTGCATCTGGGGAGTTTTCCAGTCTGTGTGGACAAATACAGCAAATTCCATTCGTAAAGGGAAAACTAAGAAAAGTTCATCCTAGACCACATTTTGTAGCACATCAGACTCTCTCCTATTTCTTTATGCTATTCAAGCTGCAACCGTCATTCAAATTCTGCTTGGTTACATACAGTCAGTAAAACTGTATTGATGACACTGAAAGCTGATTTTAATGCATTATGTTCAACATTCATTTAATCAGTTGATGGAAACCAATGGTCTGCCATAGTCAGAGTTTAGAAAATATCTAAAGACACCTGGAAATTGCATCAGCCATGATCTCATCTGATATAAATCCAAGAACTGGCATGGTTCACTGTGACTCTGTGCAGCTACACCAACTTTTACCAGCTGAGTATTTGACTCAGTGTTTGCATTAAATACATGTTGGGGAGGGAGGGTTGCTTTTTGTTTTTTTTTACCCAGGAGGCAATCATGATATGGGATTTTCAAACCTAAAATGTAATGATGTAATCTACTTTCCAGAGATTTAAGATTTAAAAATACTAAGGGAATGACTTGGATGCCCATGGTATAAATAAGATTACCTAATGAACCATTTGGTAATGAATGTGGAAATAAGATTAGATCATTCTTGCTCACATGAACAAATGTTGACCAATTACCAAACCCAAGTTTCTGGAAATAATTCCTCACCTATTTTCAGTCATAAGTTATTGTTAGGATCCTCAAGAAGATGTTTTTGTTTTAGGGGAAGAGGCTTCTTTGGGATGACATGAGCATCTCACATCAACAATTTCCTGAAAGGAGTAAGGTTCTTGATCCTTCCTCATTTCTGTTAATACATTTGTGTAATTAGAATGAGTCTATGAAGGTTGTAAGAAAGTGAAGTCCACAGCAGGTAGTTTGTGCTCTGTCTCTGACTTGGGAGGTGCCATAATTTCATGTGGTAGCTTTGGTATTATATATAACCACCAGACAATGGTAAATATCGCTCCTGGAGGACAACCCCGATACCAACCATCAGCTCAAACAAAAGCAGCAAATACTTTACTCGTTTTTCAGGATTCAGCTAGCATTAAACCTTCCTTAGGAAAGTAGTTCTAAATTACTACATTAATTTCAAAATCAAGCTAAGTTCCTTCGTAAGTGAACATTTTCATCAGGATCTGAAAGAATTCATTATAAAGTTGATTCAGTAAGAGCTCTCAACTTATTATATCAAAGGAACAGCACAAGTTATATAATTCAATATATTCTTTAGGGTGGAGGTTGGAAATATTTGTGAAGCTGCATTTTGGGATTCATGTAAAACTTCTAACAAGCATTGGGCAAAATCTATTTATTGTTCTTCTTCCCAAAGGTTAAATGTAGGCCTGTTATAAAATAGGGATAGCCAAATCCTCAGCTGGTGTAAAGCATCTTTGCTCCATTCACCTCAGTGGAGTAACACTGGTTTAAAGTAGCTGAGGGTCTAGTCCTTTGAACTCTTTATTCCTGCTTTTACCTAGGTCACTATATCAGATTCAACCTGCACTGGTGGAAGAGGTGGATAAGAAAGGAAAAAAACTTGCTACTCATTGGGTGCATCTACATGTGAAATTAATGTGATGGAATATACTCTGGCTCAACTTGAACTGGATTAAACTAATCCCAACCTCACTGTTTACACATGCATTTAAGTGCAGTAATTTAGTGTGCTGCTGGATACTACTTGTATCTGCCGGGGCACAGTACTCTACCGTGCACTAATTGCCATGCATGTGTACATGGTGTTTCTTTATTACTCAGTAAAGTGTCTCATGTAGATGCACCCATTGTGACACCAGCTTTTAATGCTTTAAAATATTCCTGAAGGAGCACATATGGTCACAGAGTTACCTCAATTCAATGAATAGAACAATGCTTTCCTAATCCATGAAGAGGACTTCTTCATGCTACCACCTTATCAGAAACACATAATAGGCATAACATGATTTTCCCAGGCTACTAGTGCTATAAGCCCCTGAAATTTATTTCTATGAATAAACAAGTCGAAGGGTAAAAGCTGGGACTGAGAGGAAATGAGAAGAGTTGGGCCAATGGTACAACCAAATCCTTTAAGTGTGGGCAGCAGGTTTTCCTTAGTGATTCCGTGAACTTCTTTCCACTTCCTTATCTGCAAGGCAGTTTGGGGTATAGTTTGCCTGAAATATGCTTGGTGAAATTTAAAAAAAGGCTATATTAATACAAAACTGTATGGATAGGGAAGATCTAAATACCACCTTGTAGCATGTCTGAAGGTCCTTTTGAAGGTTGTGAGTGCTACTTTGTATGAAATACCTTCTGTTTAGTTTTACCTACAGTAGAAAACTGAGCTCAGACCAGCTTTCAGAGAGCTCCTGACTTTACACCAGTGGTTCTCAACCATTTTAAACTCAAGGCATCACTCAGAAAAGGCCAGATCTTGGCTTTCACTCATTTTTGATTATGGAAAGATAATAGAGTAATTCTTCTGTTGCAGAAAACTCTGAAAAACCACAACAGGTCACAATGTCTTTCACACTATGGATTCCTATTTGAAATCTCTGAGTTTATCTTGTGAATCATGGGTAGCTGTTTCCATACCTAACAGTACTAATACTGTGTGGCACCTCATGGCACCCTTAAAAGGATCTTAGGGCACCCTAGGGTGCTACTTCACACCTTATATAGTAAAACACAGTGATTTACCCAGGGTTACCCAGTGACCCTCATACATTCTGTTCCCAGAGTTCAAGAGTTTTCCTTTCAGAAATGAGGATGGGAGAACCAGAGAGCCCTGGAATTGGCATAGAAGCTCAGGGCTTCAGAAGCATTGACTTAGACCTTCTGCAAATGTGCTCTCATAGGATGCATCCACATGTCGCCCTACAACGACGTTGTTACTGCTCCGGGCTTTACTACTTCCTTTTGGAAGTATTGAAGCACAGTGTAGTAACCGCCTGAACTGCACCACGCTTGCGGCACCGGGTTAATTTTAGCCACGACTTCACCGTCATGCTGCCAGTCATGTGTAGGCGCATGTGATCGCCAAGTCTCTGTACCACTTAATTCGGTGACGTAGCACATCGCTATGGTGATGTAGGTTGATGTGCAGACATCCCCATAGGGTTCTTGGGAGGCAACACTACTGTGTCCTCTGTGGGGAATATTATGCTTGGCACCCAAAGGAAATTCTATGCAGGGACACTTTTTGAATTTTCCTTCCCATAGAAAATCTTTTCATGGGTATTTCCAGGGGAAGAGATTTGGGGTCCCAGTTATCCAAAACAGACACAAACTTGCAAAAGCTGTTAACATCAGCACAGAAGAGAAAGTGTCATCAGTGAGTAGTCACTGATAGGACAAAATGATCCAAAACAATAGCAGTAGAAATCTTAAATCACAGCGGTGAGTCACAATAGCTCAACAACATAGAATTCCCCACTCGTGCTTACTTACCTAGACACAGGGGGGAAACCACAAAGGACCGGAAGGCAGAACCTAAACTCAAAGGGTATAATGTGCCAAGAGGGTCCAGGCCTAGAGGCAACAGGGGTGTAGCTATTAGGCTTGTCTACAATAGACGTTAAAAGAGTACAGCTAATGAGCAATCTCAATTGTGAAGTTTCCCTCTGGAAATCCTGGGTTGCTGCTCCCTTGAGCAATTACGCATGCAGTGTCAAATCTGAGGCCAGCAGGGCAGGCACCAGTGGAGACAGTAGATGCTGTTTCACCAGACTGGCTGCTGGAGTACTAGCATTTCTAGGTTTATATTGTTCCTTCTAAGGGAAAAGCAAAAGAACTGCCACTGCTTGGACACTGCTGTGGAGCAGAAACCCCCATGATGTGCCTGATCCTGGTTGGCATCTGAGTGGCACCACATGACAGTCACTGCTGGGCACTTCTACACCAGACGCTAAATGCACAGTAGATTAATTCTACTGCACATTAGCTTGCCATGGTAGAAGCCATGCTATTGTGCTAATGTGATATAGAATTAATCTACTGCACATTAGCATCACTAAAAGTTTATTACAGGTACTAAACTTAATGCACAGTAACTATGGCTCATTAATGCATGTGTAGATGCACCCACTGACTGGAACAGGCTTTAAGTCTAGGAACTCAAGGCATCAATAGTTTTAATATTTAAAACACCTCTGGAGAACAAGGTTAGGGAACTGCTTGCCTGTTTGGCCCCTGTGATTGTGGCACAGCTCATTGACTGGCAAGTGGATGAGCGCAGCTCAAAGCCTTTCAATCCGGGGACCAACCAGGCTGTACTCCCTTCACTCAGAAAAAGCAGCACTTGGGTTAGTCACCAAATGTATTGTAAGAGGGAAGAGTCTGGCTTTTAAAAAGCTAAGAAAGAACTTGTGGCTTGTGCAAAAGCCATCCGTTAGTGTGCTTGCTATTCGGAAGTCAAAACCCGTAGCTTGAGAATCACTATTGTTACAATATATATTTGTGATGGTGATCCAGTCTTAGATTAGTCAAGCTGATTTAGGGATTCATCAAAACGAGCTGGTACTTTCCATAAAGGTTAACACTGAGTTATACAAAATGCATTAAAGATGAACAGTCTTCAGTATTAATGCGCTTCAGAATTTTACAATGAATGAGCTACGTGTCAATGATTATTTACAGAGAGCTCCACACCATAGTAATGCCGAAGCAATATCAAGATATATGTATCCTGAAGCTTGTTGGAATGGAAAAAATGTTACGGGTGATATTTGGTAAAATAAGTATGGTATAAAGGTCATCGTGAGGAGGTGTAAAATTACAGGATATCTTGGCCATGAAATTCAGCTGAAATAAGTTCAGGAATTATTAATCTGTCCTTAGAGTGAAATGATGCATTGGTAAATCTGCAGTGAACTGAATTTCACTTAGGTTCTTGTTTTAAGGGGAAAACTAAAGGGAAAAAACCCCAGCTGCACAAAGATTTTAGATTTCAGCATGTTCCCACAGTAGAACTGCTGTTTTGACAGGACTTTAGCTTCAACTGGCAGCACGTCCCATAAGAGGGTTTCTGCTCCTTTCTTATACAAAGGTAGTGTTTAGTATTGTATCTCTGTGTATTTGCCTGGAGCAATCTGAGGTACTACGTTTTTCTAATAGCTATTCACATTTGATTTTCATATTATGGCTGCTCAAGGTTTCCAATGGTAGTTTAGTTTTAATTTGACAGAAATTAATAAGTATAAGGAGAAAGAAATCGTACATCAGCACTGTACAGCAGTATTGTCACACTTCCTAATTTGTTAGACAATAAGAATAATCTACCACTTCCAATTTAGATTCAGTAAAATAAACACATGTATTTTAATGATTTTAAAATATTTCTGTTCAGTCAAGCATGTCTTCTTTATGCAGAATAGCATCAGATCAATAATTAGTTGCCATGCATTTTAATAACCAGAGTTTTAGCTTAGGATTGTTTTTCATAATTTTGCATTTATGTTTGACAAGTTCGGGAACTTGTCTTATTTGAAAGAGAAGATATTAATGCAAAAATTACTTCTCATTGTATTATTGCTTGCCAAATCTAATATGTAAATACCCAGCAGAACCCATGCTTATGTTAATAGGGAAACGATCATAGAAATCTTGTAGACAGAATCTATTTGTCCCACTTTGCTCCACGCATTAGTATTCTCTATGGTATTTAATTATTCAGTGTTTTGGTTTTAAATTAAAAATACATACTGTACATGAATGATAATTTGAGTGAAAGGATAGAAAAACATTGTCAAAATGAACTATACAGTAAGTTTTTTTAAGGTGCGTTTCTGGCCAAGGGTGAAATGCTAATTCATATTGCCTGTTTTTAACTCTCCCCCATCATTACGGAGTTAAAGAATACATATCAATGACTGCTTATATCATGGGGGAAAAGGAGCCAACTGAAATTGTTGCATAGCCAAAGGCAGTGAGCTTATCTTTTTTTAATCCAGGATATATTTGTGTATACATTTGGAGTGCAATGATTGTCACCTTTAGTTACAAAACTCCTGCCTGCCATGAGAACTGATTTTTGTCCAGGGAAATAATTTAGTGTCCCAATGGTTTCACTCAAAATAATTTATTAATGGCAATGTTGATTGCTGACAATTATGCAGAGATTTGGCTGATTCTAGAAAATTGCTCTGACGGTAATTGTTGGGTGTTGTGGTGGACCATATGCCATGCTGCAATGAAAGGAAGCTTTTATCTCCTGTGCGGTGATGTCTGCATAAATGACCCACATCAAAACAAGGCCTCTGCCATGTATACTAAATACAGTAGTTGAGAATAGTGATCGTTTGGCAGGAAAAGCAAGATATCACAGGCACTTGAGAATACTGCTTAGGTCCTGAAAAACCTGCAGGGCTTTTTTAATTGTTACCAGGCTGGTGGAGAGATTTGAGCACAGAACTAGGGGAGCCAAGAGCATCTGATTTCTAACCCACTTGGGACACTAAGGCCTTGTCTACAATGGGAATTAGCACCAATTACACCCATTTTTGGTGTGATTACCCTGGAGTAGCTGGATCAGTACAAAACCCCTATTGTAGACAAGGGAAGCACAGTTACACTGGTGGCTGGGACACATATAAACCCTTCACCTTTCTGCCTTCATAAGCAGACAAATGAAGAGACAGTGTTTTATTCACTGAGCTCACAAGGTTTCTTGAGCATTTATGAAGGCCCAGCATGTTCTGTGATGCTGCCACAAATCTCCACGTGGGTCATTTTTGGTCCTAAAGCTCCTATATTTAAAAAGTTAACGAACGTGCAACTAATGCTGCGTTATAGACAGGAGTAATATGTGTCTTGATGGTTATACAACTCCCTGGCTATCAGCAGAGCATTAACATTCTGGACTGTAGAATAACCTGTACCAAAAGAATATGTCAGTATGTACTTAAGACAAGTTGTTATTTATGAAAATGGCACACGGAAACATAATATAGGAACATAGGACTGAACGGGACCTTCTAGGTCACTGAATCCACCCCCCGGGGACCTGTCATGTAATCTTATTTTTTATTGCAATTTCATCATCTTACCAAACTCCACTTTAAAATTAGTGTTTTTGTCCCTGCTGCTTTCTCTGGAAGGCTGTTCCAGAACCTCACTGCTCTGATGATTAGCCGAAATAATTTCTAGGCTGTATTTATCTGCAGCCAGTTCATGCCCATTTGTTCCTGTGCTAAACTTCTTATTTAGCCTCTCCCTCTGCTGTTTCTCTTCCTGATGCAATCTTTTCGCCGTTCAGCCGTCTTTTTGCTACACTAAAAGAGGCAAGTTCTTCTGATCATCTTCTGTAGGTCAGGCTCCCCATTCCCTTAGTCACCCTACCAGCTTTTCTCGGCACCTCTTTGAGTTTGAGTTTTTCTTTAGGCTGGGTTACCAGGATTGTACCTGGTTTACCAGAGGATGCTGCATAAGCACGTTGTACACTTTCCCCATCTCTACTGGACACAGATGCATCGAAGCAGTGCATTTGCCTTTTCACAGCTGCATCAGATTGGCAGTTCAAAGCCTTCCTGAGAACAACTAATACACTCAGTTATAGGTATATGAATATTTGGATTTCCCAGTAGCTAACATGCCGAAATCCCAGCAATTAGTCCAAGTGCCTGGACCCAATACTAGCTAGCTGCACAGAGCGTGGGGTGAATAGCCTTTGTAATAAACTAACACTTCTCACCTATTTTTAAAAACCTTAGTCATTTTCAGCTATTATCGTTTGACAGCTTGGTAGACTGCCATTTAATAATGAAGGCATAAAAATTCCAAATGATAGAAAAGACAAGAGGCCAAGTAAATGCCATGATTAAAAAGAAAGATAATTACTGCTAAAATTTGCATTGTCCAGAGGTTATTATATGTTTTACCATATACTGTGAGATTTGTTATCTCACCCTTGTGGTCATCTGGGTAAAAAAGTTCCACAGTATATGCCAATAAAAGTGAGGAACAGATTGGATTGAAATAATAAGCAGGAGTTACTGTATTATTATTTTTTGTCTTGTTAATGAAAACGAAATATTCCTCCGGTTAGAATGGGCACATTTCTCCACCTAGAGAATGCTTTCATAAAGAAAGGGATAAAAATAAGTCACTGTTATCTCAGTAACATATTCCTGTTAACTGGGGCGGCAAATCCAGTGATCTGGTCTTAAATTAATACCATGGGACCAGAGATGTAGGACATTAATAATCTTCTCTAGACATTAGGACAAGCGGTAGCCTTCTCAGTGGTACCGAAACTTCATGCAAAGCAGGGAAATAATTGCGTTCTTAATTTTAAATACTGGTATATTGAATTCATTTGTTAATTCCTAATGTGATGGGAAAATGTGCTATAACTAGGGACCTATCTAAGTCAAAGGGGCTGCCCCAAATTTCATGGTCCGAGCGTGGCACTGGTTGCCATTTCCACAGCAGAGTGCAACGGGCCCCTGCATACCATCTGTCAATCTCCAGGGAAGGGCAGGACTTCCAGGTCCCCTCAGCGAATCAGAGGTGTGTTTGGGGGGGGGGCAGTGGGGCTGCTGTGATCCACCTTGAAAATCCCCCACTCCCCCATGTGCTTTAGGATGCCAGGGCTTTCCATTCCCACCCCCACTCTTCCCCTCCCCACTATGCTTTTTGCAGGGGGACTTACCAAATTCACGGGTTCCACGAAACTCATGAAATTGTGAATTCGGTAGGTCCCTAGCTACAACGTGAACTGTAAAGGAAGACAGCACTTTGGGTTAAAGCACTCAAAAGAGTTTCTGAAAGGCAGCACGGCCTGGTGAACTGACCATGGGTTTGGAGACTGAGTGGTGGAGAGTTCAGATTCGGACACAGCAGCTGTGTCGGCACTGTGTAGAGTAAGCTAACCTCTGTATGCTTCAATTTCCACTCATGCAAGCCGGGGATAATACTTATCTCACCTAGGGGCATTGGCAAGGATAATTAATTAGTCCTTCCCGGCATGGCAGAAACTGACCATCATAACTACTCTGCTATACTTTACTTTAGAATAACTCTCCCATGCGAACACTCTCTTCCAGATTCAGTTCCTTTATACTGGAATAATTACTCCACTTTGGGTATGGAGAAATGTACAGTACATTGTATCAACTTTAAAAAGGGAAGAGGGAGGGTGCTCAACGGCATATAGCAGCTGTTACAATCAAAGTATTACATCTGAATGAACCTGCAGATACAAATGAGCTAAGTCATTGTAACTTTGGCTCTGAACGAAGCAGGGTTAACGCTGGAGCAGTTTTGCTACAGTTGTATCACTACAGTATCAAGCAGATATAACGGTTGCATTATAACGGTTTTGTTTCAGTAGCCTTGATATAATTGTTTTCTCTGTCTTCATTAGTGGAATACTTGTTCTGAAATGAAGTCACTTTTGTTCTGGAATAAGGTGTGCATGTGGGGAGATAATTTGGAATAGCTATAGTGGAGTAAACTATAATGGCCATGCAGTTAGTTTCTTGGCGTTTGCATGGCACTTGGACCCCGATTCAGCCAAATACACGATTATGCATTTAACATGTGATTGACTCTAGTGGGGTTTAAGCATATGTTTAAGTGCTTTGCTGAACTGGAGCCTTCAAGTGAAACCTGGTCTCCTTATGAGGAATTCTGTTGGCTTCACTCAAATGTGTTTTAAAATAGCAGGCCGTGTGGAATGGCAATGAGTATGATAGGTTGTCATTTTTCTTTATAAGCCGGTATGTTACACTGGAGTGTTGGTTGCAGTGTATTAAGGGGGGTTGGGGGCATTTTCCCATTACCTCAGCACCTAAGTCATAGAAGTCCAATATCTAAACCACAAAACACATAATACGAATACATTATGTAGCTCTAGAATGCTTTTATTGATGTTGCTTCCACATCTCCTTTACCACCTTTTCTGGGATATGTTGTCACTGCGTTACTGCGCTGCTGCAAGCCACAGAGATTGTGTCAACCTAGTGTATTTACATTATTTTTACATCTGTATGAAAAAGCAGCAGCACTGCCCATCTCCAACACCTTATTGAAAAGCAATCTTATCAAAAGCACCATCCCTGGCTCTACTGTCCGACTGGGCTCACTTGCCCAAAAAATTCACTTTTGAAGGACAAATGACAAGTGCTGGGTCACCTCTATGCATACCTAAATATCAGAAATAAACAAGTTTCCTCTTAAATGAACACCATGTTGCAGCTGAGACTGCTGGGAAACAGTCTCGGGAATATGTGAATATGCGAGCAGAGGCTTAACAAGCAGTTTCTGTGCCATGGTGGGCACTATTCTTCCACCCCCTCAGTCTTGGATCCCAGGGCTGATGCCCTGGTCACCCACCCATAGTTAATGCATACAGGTATACCGTGGGAACGGATTGTATTTTGATACAAGCCACACTGTACAGCAGCAGGATGGTTCCCAGTATCTTGGCGTTATATTTTTTGTTATAAAACCTGGTGAGCCTCTAAAGCTGTGTAAAAGGGGGACCTTTGTAAGTTGGCACCTACGTTCTTGAGCAGGGATGGACACAGGCATGGATGAACTGGGTGGCCACTTGGGGTCTGGATAGAAAGGGGGCCTGAAAATGGCCATTTCCCCCCATTGCCCGATTATTATTATCATTATCTCTGGTGATGGGGGGCACAATCCTAAAAGTTCACCCGGGGCTGCTAGGAGTCTAGGTACGGTGTTGTCCTTGAGGCATACATGCTGTCAAAGGGTTAACGACTTCTCTGTCTGGCAACATCCCTATCAGTTGCCTCCAATATACTTTCACTCTCCTACCTTCTACAAAGGAAACATAACTATGGGAGAAAGAAACAGAAACAGGTTCCCTTTCCTTTTCTTCACGATCCTCACAGAAACGTCTTTGGATTGTGCCGAGGTGTCATTTGTATGCTAATTGATCAGCCTTTATTATTAGTGATGAAGTATGAGGAAGTCAAAAACACCGTTTGAACTGTAGATCCCAGAGAGAGTTTGCAAAACTGACACCTAAAGAAACCATCCTTTGACTTGCAAATGGTGCAGACTTAACATGAAATCAAAGAGAGATTAAATATGGATCCAATAATGTTTTCCTTGAGTCAGATTTCTAACAGCGGCTACATTTTGCCTGGTTTCATTTTAGCCCTTGTCAGCGGGCATAGATGGTGGGACGTATTGCATTGAGAGTATGAACTGTTATAGGGTTGGGAATTTGCTTTCAGATCAGAAGTACACATCAGTGAGTCAGTAAATCTGCTGTACTAAATCTGAGAGGCAATACTTTTCAGCTCTAAGACATAAATTCAGTCAATAAATATAAACAAATTGCATTATGCTGTATAATGGCTGATAACAATTTTTTGGCAACACCTTAGAATAAATGTTCTTATAATGCCATTTCACTGCAGGCATTTTTATTGAGACAAAATTCTGAAGTCTTACAGTGTTAAAAACTACATGGAACAGGGAAAAGGAATTGATCAGTAAAGAAGACCAAGGGTGCACCCCCACGAGCGGGCACGTGCAGTTCCCTGGGGACAAAGAGCAGAGGTACAAGGTGGCCACTGCTGCTTGTCCCCAGGGAATGCCCACGCCACGCGCTCGGTGTGCACCATGGTGCCCTAGATGTGGTAGAGGAGGCTGGGGCCAGCAGCCGTGCTGACCCCACCGGCCTTTCCTGGAGTCCTGGGGGCCACTGGGCGTTTCAGCCGTGACGCTCCTGCAGCTAGGAGTCTGGCCAGCAGCTAGGGCAAGGATGGGCAATTATTTCAGGCGGAGGGCCGCTTACTGAGCTTTGGCAAGTCATCGAGGGCCGCACGGTAGGCAGCCAGGGACAGATAAATATTAATTTTCTAAATTTTTTAGGGGTCCTGCAGGCCAGATGAAATGGCCTGGAAGACCACATCTGGCCCACGGGCCGCCTTTTGCCCACCCCTGAGCTAGGGCTTGGCTCCAACCGGCCAGGCTCCAGTTTTGGGCAGCATGCACTGCTGCCACATGCGCCACCTGGATTTTTTTTGGCATGTTTTTTTTTGACCTCTGGATCCCCTGGGGTCAAAAAACCCCCACGTGCTGCAAAGGAGCAGTGCAGGAGGTGCACATATGCGGTATGTGGTGCCACAGATGGGTCTACAGCGCCACATGCCACACATCCGCACTCATTTGGATGTGCCCTAAGTCTTAGAGGTCAGAAAATGTAGGGGTAAAGGGAGACTTGCTATCACTTCAACTCAGCTAGCACTTTCCAAGAGAATTAAAACAAACAGGAAGAGTTTAATATAGATAAGAACAGAATGAGTGACGAAATAGTGAGGCCACAGGGCAGTGAGGGGGTAAGTATTAAAGATACTCTAGGTGTGGCTCAAAACTGAAATGAGTGCCTTGCCTCTCTTCTAAAGAAAGATGCTGAACATGGGGCCAAATGCAGGCTGGCTAGTGGGAATGAGGGTATGGAAACAGAAATAACCATATCTGAGGTGGAAGCAGACTTAAAAGAGTTTAATGCCTTCAGGCTGGTGGGAGGAGATGGCCTCTGTCCCAGAATACTAAAAGAACTGGCACTTGGAGTAAAAAACCTTCACTGTTGAGTTTAAAGTGACCCACACTAACCTTTCTTGAACATAACTGATATTTTTACTTAAGGGTAATGTGGTGGGTCTAAACTATCTGAACTTTGATCACCTATTTGATATGGTGTTGCATGGGACAATACTGGTTTAAAAAGAGAAGCAGTGTGGATTAGTAGAAGAGTTGTAAGATGACTAAGAACCTCGCTAATGGGGAAAAGACAATAGTCTGTCCTAAAAGGGAAGAACTGGATTGAAGGGAAGTTACTAGTGGATTTCCTTAAGGCTTGGTCATGGGACTGATTTTTACTATTATTTTTGCTAATGCTCATGGCTTAAAGATGAAATTTACTGCTGACACAAAGTTGGGAGGCATCACCAATAGAGGGTAGGACAATAATATCATACAGAAAGAAGCAGGTCACCTTCAGTCCATCCCGGAATTATAGACATGGGATGAAATTTAATAATGCAAAATGCAAGGCCGTGACTTATGAAATAATAACAAGAGCTATTGCTATATGCTGGATGTTTGTCCGTTGGCAATGACAGAGAAGGGGAAAAACTGAGCGAACTAGTGGATCGCAAGATGACTTGAAGCCACTTGGGACAGACAATTGTAAAAGGGAAAATGCAAGCCTGTCCTGCATGAGGTGAAGGGTTTCCCATAGGGACAGGGAAGTACTACCCTGTTGTACAAGGGCTGGTGACCACTCGTTTGGATACTGCGCACAGCTCTGGTCATGTGTGTTTGAGAGAAGAGGAGACTGAAAAAGCTTGGCCTGTTTAGCCTAGCAAATGAAGGCTGAGAAGGGACATTACTCTTCTCTCAGGACACATCAGATGGAAGCATCAGGGAAAGAAGAGATGTTTTTAAGCTAAAGAACAACATTAGCACAATAACAGAAAAAGTGAAAATGGGCGATGAATAAATGTAGGCTTCCAAATAGACGTCTGGCCACTAGAGGAGTCCGATTCAGAAACAGTCCTCTAATAGGTGCAGGGGGCCAGAAACCCAAGGTAGAGTTTCAATTTCCAAAAGCAGTCTTATGACGTGACTGTCTGCAATCCCAAGCTGTTGGACTTGATGACCCAGACGTCCTTTTAGTCCTTCTAATCCAATCCTAGTCTCGTTTGCTCTACTTCCAGGGCAGCGCAAGTCCATTGCCTGGGATGGAGCTATTCCTGTTTCTTAGACCAGAGTCAGTGATATCCACTGATTTCTCAGACTACTAATGGATGTCACATTTGTCCTGGGAGAATTCATTTTCTCTTGGGACAACTTGTGATCAGTCAGCCGTCCACTGCCATTGTCCCAGGACAGGTCCCAAAAAGGTTCATGGGATGAGATCTACTAACAGCTTGTTCTGGGACATGGCAAAGTGTATCTGAAGAGATGTCCTGGGATCGCATCATTAGATCAGTGGCAGATCAGTGGCGGGCACTCAACCACTCGCTGATCCCCGACTGGAAGGGCGACGTGTGTGCGCACCAATCCTGCACTTCTCTACTTCCAGGACAAACACAGATCCAGCTGGGTCTGGGACACATGTCATAGTGTCAGGGTCAGAAGCAAAGGTCTAGGCAGAAAGCGCTTTACTAGTGTCTGTAGTCAGAGGCACTACAGGGCTGCACTGCTGGGGTATACTTCAGGGGATGGGTGAAATTCAGCCTCCTTGGAGCTTGAGAAAAGCAATCTGTCACACTCCTCTTTGCAGGGCACTAGGGCTGCTCAGGCAACAATGTTTTCTTTTCCCCCTAATTTTGTGAAAAACAAAGAAAAATAACTTTTGTCACATTTTTCAGCAGAAAACCTCCGCCTGGCAATGAAATAAAACCTCTCCCAGCTACCAGCCAGAAACCTGTTCAGCTTTCAAGGGTTTGGGTTTTCTGGCAAGAAGATCAAGCGTGTCTGAAGGCAGCAGATATTTTCCTTGAAAAATGTTCTTTGTCAAAACCCCAGTTTTTCAATGGGAAAAAAGCTTCTGAAGGAGACTTTTCAACAAGCGCGGGGGGCAGGGCTCTGCGGACCGAGAGGGAGGTAGGGGGCACTGCTTGGCTTTGCATACGTGCGCTCCCCTGAGCCGCTGACTGCGATGCAAGCTGACCCTGGCACAAGCCAGGAGGCCTCCTCCTCCTGCCCTCCCCCACGCGCTGCAGAGCCGCACGAGGGCTGGCCCCAGCGTAGCCCTAAATGTTTTATTTTTAACTTGTGCCAGACGACACGTGTATCTCAGGCCAAATGCAAAGAGCCGGAGATTCGGGTGTAAGTGCTTCTCCGTGTCAGGCCCGATCACTGTCAAGCAGGGGATGGATTCTGCAGCCCGGGCTGCGGACAGAGCTCCCGTTTGCTTGCATGGTGCTCAGAAGTCACGGTAATGAACGCCTAGAGAGAAAGATAAAGGCAGACAGACATAGATACAGACTGACAGAATCAGCCCCCAGATGGAAGCTGTTTGAATTTACCAGAAATTAAGATGCTGTATTGCTTACGAAAGACTTGCATGGTCTCATTATGTCTCTTTTATGCCTCTTTTTTTTTTTTTAACTTCCCCCTTCCTGCAAAACAGGGCTTTGTGTAATTTCCAGGGGAAAATTATCTGTGAAATGAATAAAACGTTTGCATTCCCCTTCCAGTAAAGACCTTCGTTAAAATGGTGTGGTTTTTCAGGAGCAGAAAATACTGCAGCACATAATGGTGTCATTTATTCTAAGCTGCTCTTGAAAATCAGAACTTTTTTAATATTTTCCTTTCAAATAAAAATGCCATTTATCATTATCAAGTGAAGTATTAATGGAAGCAACATATATGTGTGTGTGCGTGCGCGCGTGCGCGCGTGCGTGTGTGTAAAAATCTTATAGCAAAGAATGATGGAGCACCTTGTCATCAGTCCATATTATATTTGTTAATTTGATGCCTGCCAAAAAATCACTTAAGTGAGACCTTCTGATTTCTTTTTTTAACGCTTGAGGCTCCTTTCATCTAGGCAGTGTTTATTAACCTATTTCAAGAAATAAGCATAAGCACAAGCTATATTTAATCTGTTCTTTTAATGTGCCATTGTGTGCTGTACGGGGAGGTTTTTAAAAAATGGCTGCTGTTTCCTATTAAAAACAACATAGGCCCAATTAGTAACAACAGTCGTAGATACCAAATTCCCTTCCGATTCCCCTTTGTAACTGCCAGGGAAATCTTGATCCAAATTCAATTTGATTCCAGCTCTAACTTCCAATTCAAGGCTCCCTCAAAATACAACTGCAGAAGTCCATCTGCTTCATGGAGGCCGTGGGGGAGATGGATTGGGATTTTGACGGGGACTCAGGAGAAGTGGGTTCTCTTCCTGTTACCTTGCTCAAGTAACTCAGTTTCCCCCATAACTGCACAGACCTCCTGTGTACAGGACTTTGAGATCTTCACATGAAAAATGCTGTAATAAGAACTAGATGTTTTTCCTATTCATTCTGTTATAGTAATGTCAACTAAACCACCTAACCCAATTTGTGCCGGATGGCCATCAGCCAAATTCAGTTTAGAGCTATACAGTGGATATCACCAGTAACTCTTTGTAGTGTTAGCAAATACACATATAGTTGTAGAGCAGTGGTCTCCAAACTTTTTAAGTAGGAGATCACTTCTGGCATTTAAAAGCAACCCAAGATCTACCGTGCACTGCTGCCACCCCCTCCCACCCGCCCAGAAGGTAAGTCTGTGGAGAGGGAAGGGCAGAGGGGGGGCGGATCAAAGCACAGGGAGAAACATTATTTCGGGGTGTGCCTCCCCAGCAGGCAAGTCCCACCCAGTCAGGACCCCACTCAACTTCCCCCTGCTCCTGCCTCCGTCCCTCGATCTAGCCCCCGCCCCTTCCCTCCCCAACAGACTGACGTGCGGCACTGGGGCACGTGTGTACATGCGTGCATGCAGGCACTCAGCCACCCACCCCAGCCTTAGATCAACTCCAAGAGGCTATGAGATCTAGTGCCAGAGGCTCCGAGATCTGCTGGTGGATCAAGATCCACTGGTTGGTGACCACTGTTGTAGAGGGTCAAATCCTGGTTTCATTCAAGATACTGGGTCTTTTCTCATTGAGCTGGATGCAGACAGAATTTCAGCCATGCACTCCTTCTCCTTAGGCGCATCTACATGAGATGTGTTAATGCACATTAGCTTAATTTAATGTGCATTACAATTAGCTTAATTTAATGTGCACACGTCTACATGTGCACATCCTTAATGCACATTAAAAATGGTGAAATTAGGCCAGTGCCTAAATTTGATACCTGCAGTTAGTTAAAGCACATTAACTCACATGTAGACATAACCTGGCACTAACTTTAGTGCCAGGTCTACCCAGCCACTAGCAGTACACAACAGGGCTACAGGGACTTGGCACTAACTAACTTGCAACTACACTAACTGCCAAGTGTCTAGTGCCATGCCTGCATATATAGACACCTGCCAAGAATCACTTAATGCTTATTAAATTTAGTTGCACTTAAATGCATGTGTAGATGCGCCCTTTTTTGTCCTAATGCAAACTAAAGACCTAAGAGACATGTCTACACAAGACACTTTATTGCACAGTAGAGCTAATTAGTGCACAGTAAATGTTTGCATCTATACATGCAGACATTTACTGCACAGTTATTGGCTCTAATTGTGAGTAAATTTGTTACCTGGAAATGCAAGTAGCAAATTTACTCTAGATTACTTACTGCAGAGTAGCACACATGTAGATGCGTGACTGGGAGCACATTTGCTCCCGGTCAGCCAGCAGGGACTGGGAGAATTTTCCCTGTCCCCAAGAGCTGCCTGCCGCTGGGGCAGGCTCCACCTCTGGAGTCTGGGTGGGGACAATATCCCTCTGACCCAGCAGCAGGGAGCTCCCAGCCCCTGCTCCATGGTTGTGGGGCTCAGGCTGGGAAGTCCTTAACTCCCAGCCTGAGCCCTGCAGTTGCGGAACCCAGGCTGGGGGATCCTTATTTCCCAGCTCAAGCCCCATGGTCACAGGGCCGGTGCTGGGAGAGAAGGATCTCCCAGCCTGGGCCCCATGATCACAGAGTTGTAGTTGAGAGTTCCTTGTTGATAGGGCAGTGTGACATTGTCTCCACCCAGGCTCTGGTGGCAGAGCCCAGCTTCTGGGGGCAGGAAGTAATGTCCAAGCCCCTGCCAGGACAAAGGTGTCTCCTGGCCCCTAGGCTAGCACTCCCTGGCTGCTGCAGGGCCCATTACAGGGCCACAGAGAGCAGGAGCAGTCTGCTGCTAGGAGCAGCAAATCTGCTCCCGTGTCCCTGAACATATAGACATATGCTCGGGAGAGTTTATTCTTGAGTAGTTTACTGCTCCTGGATTATTTGCATGTGTAAATAAACCCAACGAGAAGGACATCCTATGTCCTATGTCCTCATGTTAATGTAGCACCCTACTCCTTATCCTTCAGCATGAAAAGAGGCAAAATTGCCTTTGTCACAGTGGAAGAGGTCCTCTGTGCTGTACTTTGGTATCCATGAGGCTCTACATAGGATCACGGGAAAATAGGACTGGAGGGGACCTCACAAGGTCATGCAGCCCCCTGCTCACAACAGGATCATCCCTGAGGAAAGCATCCCAGCCAAGTGTCTGTCCAAACTGCTCTTGAAAGTTTCCAAGCATGGAGATTCCACAGCTGCGCGTTTGGTTACAGGACTGGAGCCCAAGTCAGCCAACTGCAGCATGCAGTCTCTAGAGCATGCTTTCTTGTCCATCTAGTGCTATGGGCAGTAATGAAAGTGGTGTGCACACATCAAGAAGAGAATAGGGCCCGCACTTTTCAGCTGATTTCCTGTTTGGACGGTTGAGAAAAAAATTAGCAAAGTAATTAAATTACTTAAAACATTACAAATGTTTGTAGCCAGCTGCTTTCATTGAACTGGGTGCTAGATGTTGTACTGCTTAATGCAAACTAAGGACATATACACAAGTGTCTCTGCAGGAGTTTAAGGATTCACTCAAGGGTGCTACATTAACATGGGGGAGGCTATAGGACAGATGCAATGCAGTTGATAGTGTAACTGTGACATCAAGACTGCTGCTTTACTGAGCAACTGGGGGAAGAGAGAAGCACTTTCCTGACTGCAAGCTGCATATCGGTCCTCATCAAAACCATTTGGTCAGGTGGGAAGAGGTCCCTGGTATCACAGGGACTCTCTCTACCATTTTGCCTACCCAGATTATGTTGCTTGACTTCTAGTGTTAAAGGCACAAGCTTACTGAAGTGACTGCAGCTCATGAGAATATACCCAAGCAAAATGTAAGTCAACTGGGTCTGGCACTACCAGCAGTACAGTGTGGGCTGCAAAGCCTGCACAAAAAGGCAGGATACTCAGGCAGTTAGCTAGCTCTGCACTTTTTGCTACTGCAGTTACACTTCTGGAGTACCTGGGCTAAGTAGCGTAAACTTAGCTTTGGCACGTCTGAGTGAGCTACGGCCACTGTGGTATAGCCAGATCCACAGGCAGCAAACACTTTGGCTTTGAAGAGTAGGACTGCCTCTGAGTCCATTTCCAGCAGCATCCAATAGCTGCACAGCTCTAGAGACAAGGGCTGCCAGCCTCCCCAGCTTTCCCAGCCGTACAGATGGGGAAACCTTCTGCCAATCCCAGACCAGTGGTATGTATTTTGCCAGGGCTTCTCCCTTCCAGGGGAGGTGATCCTAGAGGACAAAGGGTTACAGCACTTTGAGTTTGGAGAAGGACAGATGTGAGCTGTCTTCACTGAAAAATGGGACCTCACAAGTCACCTTCTCACAATACAGGGGGAAAAAAAGTCCCTTGCGGCTTCCTGTGCACAGTGTACTTGTGGCCTGGTGTTCCTTCTCAACCCTCCACCAGAGCTCCTGAGTGGCGAGGTGGGAAAAAAATCCTCCCAAGGGAGATTATGGAGGGAAACAAAGACAATGAACCTGTTACCTTGCAGCCCCTTCACTTCACGTAGAAAGCCAGCATGCTCCCTGCGGCCAACCTGCCAGGACAGACTTCTGGGGATCTTGCAATAACCCCTTAGCCAACCCACCAGGGAAAGCAGGAGCATGACCAGGATGGTCTGTTAGGTTGGTTCAGTCTCCAGAATCTATAATTCAAGGACAGAATACAAAAGAGGTGGGTTTCACTCAAGCCACCCAGCAGAAATGTATTCCTGAAAGATGCCATTGTACCTCAGGAGCGCCATTTGGATTTTTGTGCATTTGGGAAATAGATACAGCAGCAGAATGGTACATCTCCATGCTATTTATTGCTTTGCCAATGTGCATCACAGCGGTATTAAAATATATGCATGCACACTTATGAATTTTACTTATGTTCAAAGGAGCCTGCTCCTGGTACTAACTACTACAGCTATAGACTCATCTTACCTGTTATGCCTATAGAAATCTCTTGAGAATTAAAATTCTCATTAAATCCACTGGAAAGCAGAATTTAATCAAATGTATTCCAAAGCTTGCAGTTAAAAAAAGAGATCTGCAATTTTAAATTGAATTTTTGTACTGGTGGTTGCAGGTCTGCCATGACCACTAAAATCTTTTTTATTTATTGTACTATGAATACAAAATAGATCAAATTAAATCCTACGTAATAAATGCCTCCTATCTAGATGCTTTACTTGTCAGTGAAACTTTCTCTGGTACCCACAAAATGGTATGTAATATGTCATCTCTCAAGTCTTAAGGAACATCCTAATATGAAACTGAAAGATAAATATTGCAGTTTTGAGTCTTTCTGTCATGACTCAAATAATTTTAAAATTGCTGAGATGTATTCCTCTAACAATGTTAAAATTGTTCTAATGCAGGAGAAAATGGTAGTTTTAGTCTCAGTAATTTTGATAGCAGCTTGTAATTTCCATGCACTTGTTACAATTCTCAGATCCGTAAGGATTACAGGAGAGAACACTTTCACATGAAAATCCCATTCTGCTGCTCATCATCTTTATGCAGAGTATACTTAAAGTTTAGAAAGTAGAAGAGCTTTTTTGCAGTTGATTGATGCAACGAGTGTCAAAGTTAGACTATTTGGCTTCGGTCAGCTGGTGTCATTTTAAGATATTGCTAAGGGGCCTAATATAAGCGTACGTCACATTCCCCATCCCTCCCATGCCTGCCAAATGCATCTTGGCATTAATCTGCCCCTGTGACCTGGTCTGTTTGGGGCTGCTAATGTACCCATCCAAGCAGATGGATTTTGCCAGCTGTGACGGGAGGTTTTGGAGAAGGAGGCTCCGTGATTTTTCTGCTGCCTGTAGGTTTTGGGGTACAGGCCCCGACGTAGAAGGGCTGCTATAACTGCTACAGAAAGGAGTTAAGCTGACGTGCTTGGACAGTAGTAATCCCCACTGAAGGTGACCGCGGTAGGTATCACCAAATGACCAGTCGCTTAAGGGAGATAGCTAGGGTTCAGTGCAAACCTTGGGCTGGCTTGCTGATGCCTGCTGGAGTTGTCTTTGCTATAATGCCCTTGGATTGTAATGGGAGGAGAAAGCAATTCTACAGAGATACATATGATAATGCAAATGATCGGGATGAGTCTGGAAGCGGCGAAGCAGCTAAAAGTGGCAGTGTGAGGTTGATCTGCCTGCATGCTGGCAGCACATCAAGTACATTTAGGGTTGGTGTGGACACACTTGGAATAGCGCATCCATTTTTCGGTCCCTTCTGATGGGCTGAAGCAGGTCCTTTCAGCATAGCCCTTAGGAAGGAGCACAGTGTGGCTGCAACCCTCACCCAAGGGCTATAACCTGTGCCAGTCCTGAAATAGCTTCCCTCCAGCCCTTCCGGTGCTCTGGGCCTGTTGTAGAGCCCTTTGGAGGGGAGGGCAGGGGAGGTGGAGGGAACAGAGATGGCCACCCTGCCTGCCTGCTTTGCAATGGCGCCGGGGGGGAATTCCTTGCAACCTGCCTATTTTGTGTGCACCGAGACACACCAACTCTGCGGCACAGAACAAGCATCTAGAGGAGGACAAGGAGCAGCGAGGGAAAGACTTGGGAGGAAGGGGCAAACGAACCAATTACAAGGAGCACCCTCCAGGCACGAATTGTTGGGGGGTGGGGAGAAATGCCTCTCTAAGGGAGGATCTCACTGTCTACACCTGATTGATGGGAGCCAGCATTTGGGCGCAGAAGGCACTTCTCAGTCAGGTAAGGGGAGGGAGAATTACCAGGGACGCCTAGGCTGGGCAATGGGAAACGGTTTGATTTTGGAAGCTGTTGAGCATCTGCTGCCCCACGTCAGGTATGTAGCTGTCACAGGGCTCAGAGCCTTCCATACTTTGGCCCAGAAAGTCCAGCTGGGTTGTGGAGTTAGGGCCAGACTCTCTCGTCTCCTCCGGGCCTTTGTCCGGCTCCCGGCTCCCGGCTCCCGGCTGCGGTAAAGCAGAGCAGAGCACCGAGGAGGCACAAATAAGGCAAAGAGCCACTTTTGCCCCGCACCTTGCAGTTCAAGGCTCAGCCAGGCTTGGTCTCCAAGGCAAGCTGCTGATGTACCTCAAAGTTAAGCTGCAGCAAATGCTCGAAAAGAGATTCATCCAGCCCTTGGCATAGGGTCAGGTCTCTTTAATACAGGGGTGGGCAAAATGCGACCCGGAGGCTGGATGCGGCCCGCCAGGCCAGTCTATCCGTTCTGCAGGGTCCCTAAAAAATTTAGGAAGTTAATATTTTTCTGCCCCTGGCTACCTGGCATGTGACCCTTGATGGCTTGCTAAAACTCAGTAAGCGGCCCTCCGCCCAAAAGAATTGCCTGCCCCTGCTTCAATACATCATCTCTGTTCCCTGTGCCTCCAAATCTACAGCCCGCATTAAACCAGAAGGAGAGCGAAGAACGCAGGATTTAGAACTAGAAATGGACAGTTAAAGACCCGAAATGGCCATATAAATTTTGTTTCCACAAACAAAATCTGGACACGGTCTCATCTGGGCTATCGTGAGCCATAGCAAGCAGGTTCCAGGCTGGGGAAGGTTTTGTAAGGTTTTATCTTTGGTTACCACTAGAGATTAAAAATAACTTTCTCAAGCAATAAATTGGGTGAGACAGTAACAGGACCAAAATCAGAGTGAAATCTAGTAATGAAATATTAATGCTACCATGTTAAGCTGGGGAAAATCATAAAAATTCATTTTGCAGAGCTCTGTAGATCACATTGCTAATGTCCTCAGCTCGCTACATTTTAATGTTCAGTATTTCTACCCGGGTCCTGTTCCTATACACATTTCTTAGTAACAGAAAAGATGACCAAATTCAGAAGTCATGTAACTGCTTCAGGAAAGCACAGAGAGAAAAAAAAACCCCACATTGAAATACATGGCACTCGCTTTCTAGAATGAGAGTACATGTGGAGAGTGATACAAAGAGAGCTGTCAAGTACCTAGTGCTTTGCTTCACTGCTTCGCTAACTGGGCATTGTGGAGCCATGGCAGACATATGGGGAAATTTTATTTCTAGGGCAACATTATTTTGTGTGAAACTGAAATTAGATAAAACCTGGGAATAAAGGTATGTTTGAATTGCAGCTTGCGCTTGATCTTTGTGCACCAAAAGGACCTCCCTCGGATTCTCCATCTTGCTGCAGGCTTTATTTCGGGTACTGAAACCTGCAGTTCTCAGAAGTCAGGCCAATTTACATTGTGGAGATTTTGCTGCTTTACATAATCCAGTTGAATGCTGCAAGTTTTAAACACCTGCAAGGTAAATAGGGGAGCGCTGCACACGCCAGCCTTGCAGAACTAGGCCGCGGCGTCAGTGGAATAAGCCACTGAACAAAGGGAAGGATAACGGCCACACGGGTCTGGGCCCCGTGCTGTCCTTGAAACTGCAAAGGTGCTTCCCACAAAAGAGGGGATGAGAGCGTTGGTACGTGACTAACGCCATCGAGCCAAGCTGCTGCTTCAGCGGGATACGGCATTCGTCCATGTCCTGCCCTAACGTGCCGCTTGGAGTGACTGTGCCCGGTCAGCAGCCTTCGCACGTGCCCGGGGATGGGTGCATTTGGCTGATACATTAAAGAGACCTTGCCTACGTTGTAGTTTGTACAGCAGCTTGGAAGTGACCTTCTGCTGCTGTGGAAACTGAGCGGAGGTGCGGGCGGGCTGGGGTTTGGTGCTCAAGGCAGCTAGGAAGTTACGGACTGATTTGCAGGAAAAAGGAAGAAATCATGTCGGTAAGATACTTGGTCTCAGTAGAGCGGCAGACAGCCTACTTCTCCTCCCCAAACCCTCACCTCCACTGGGACCTGGCAGCTATTGAGTAGCTAGGATGAACTGCAGGGCAGCTCTTGATGTATAATAGTATGCACGGAAGGGGCCTCCTAGACTCACTTCACCTGCTGAAGCACCAGTGCTGAAGAAGAGCAGACATAGTCCCGCATGGATTTTGCTGGAATTTCTTGGCTATTGGTGTTGTCAATATTACCTTTGCGGGCACCTCCCATCACTGGCGCAGGGCCTAGGAAAACATTGACTGGTTCCTCCGTGCACGAAATAGCACCCAGGAGACTGGGGCATGCCTCTCATGTCCTGGCCCCGGGGGCATTCACATCTGCGGAGCTGCTGCTCCACGAGCAACGAAGATGTGCTTCGAGGCAAGGCCTAAGCACTAAAATACTGCGGTATAAATACTAGAATAGGACACAGTGGGTTTAGCTTATTGAACGTGTCCCCCCTGCTGCTACTCTACAGCTCCCCCCATTTTCCTGCTGGCAGGAACAGTCTGTACAGGTGACAGTGCAGGGCGCCCGTGGGGGGTCCAGAGCGAGCTAAGATGACGCGCGAAAGCAGCGTTATTTTTATGGCTTTTCGGGAGAAAAACCTGCAGAGAGTCAGACCTCAGTGACTCGTTATTTCCTTGGGTAGAGGTGCCGCTTCTAAGTCAGATGACAATGAAGCAAATACTTTCGAAAGGCTGACCAGGTCTGTAGTATAGCAACCCAAGCCATGACAAAAGGGCTTGTTAAAAAGAGCTCCGGTCTAGATCCATTTCAGCAGCAAAAGTGCTTCCAGAAACCTTGTGGAATAAAACAAGCGTCTGAAGGGCACACGCATGCGCTTCCTCCTGCCTGAAGGAGTCTGGCACTTCCAGAAAATGCTTGTTCAGTGTTTGCTTTTGAATAATGAAACAAAATCTAATGGTCAGCAGAGTTAGGCTATTAAGAATAAATCAGCTCTGTTCCTATCAAAAAGAGGCCTAATGTATACTGTCCGGTGTAGTATTGCAACCATCTGTGATTCCCATATCGATTTTCTTCTCCGCAGCACTGAACATACAACATCAGCAGGCTTCTTTGTTCCATCAACCATGTGTTTAAAAGAAAAAAGGAAAAAAAAAAAGGAGGAATGCCGGGCTTCATGTACGTGCGACTTCACCTGTGTGACACCTGGCTGCGCCCAGCACAGAGATATGCACACGCAAACCGGGAAGTCTGCTGATTCGGCATGTCCACCGAGGGGGAGGACACACCGGCAGGAAGCAGTGACCCGTGTGTTTTTTGCAATGCACCGTTGCGCAGAATCCCAAAAGAAATAGCTGGGTTTAAAGCCAAGCACCTTTGAGATGGAGAGGACGGTGCCCATTTCTATGCTAATAAGAAGCACCTCCTTTTTTCCCCTCCCATAATTTATGGCGCTAGCAGAGCGGTTCTTTTCCTGATCCACTACGAATGCTATTTTACATTTTCAGACTCATACATTTTGCATCCTTGCTAGAGAAAATGCCAGCTGAAATGCTGCTGCATGCACGTCAGCTTCTTCACTGGCCCTAGTGTTTCACTGCATCTAATTTTGCAGTGACTGCAAAATGGCAATAATTCTGCCGGTAGCTGAGGTTTCTCCTAGACACAAGCCAGTATATGTTTTCAACTGCTGGAAAAAGTGACTCCATTTTCTCACCCACAGCACAGTGGTTTAGCAGCAAAAGGCAATTCCTCCATCACTCCTTTAATTAGAGACTCTAAAAAGTGAGAATGCATCAATGAATGTGAGGTCCCACTATTAATAACTAGCAAGTGACTGATTTATTTAGAGACTTGACGAACGCCCAAACGAGCTTCAGATCAGAAACAAAATGAAGCTTTCATGATCACGAGTTCATTTGAACTTCGAGTTCACGGCACGAGTCCACTTTACTAAAGCTTTGGGCTAGCACAAATCTCTTTCTAGCCTGGGTATATAGCCCATAATCACTTGTGAGACCAGTTCTCAGCACCAGAAGCAGAAAGCTAATTTGAAAAGAGATAGATGTCAGTGTCTTGAGCCGGCCATGCCAAATAGCACTGTTGTCCCACAGGACTGAGGCGATGCATTCAAGACCTGGCACTGAATCCTTGCTGAGCCGGATGTAGCCTACGGAGGAGGTAGGAAGCCCTGTGGAGGAGCGAACAGAAATTCGAATTGGGAAAAGCAGCCTCGGTGTTTCCTGTTGCACTTGCTGCTTTGAATAATAGTGGGCGACAGGGCATCATTGTTGCCCGCTCCAAGCCCAGCCGCTGTGACTAACAGAGCTGCAGACCCCAGTGTCCTGCGAAAAGCCACAAATGCCAGTGCAAGGCGATGAAATATGAATTCAAAGGTTAGTCTATTTTTTCCCGAAAGCTCCAAAGGAGGGAATTACTATCTTCTGAGATGGATAGCATCATTAATCAGATCCTGAGAGTTCGGTCCCTTGCACAATGCCAAATCATCTGGACTTTTATCTTCGCAGCACTGCATAGGAGACAAATATGAGGCAGTGGCTGCGTAGTCCGAGGGGGCAAGGGAAGAAATTATTAGAGGGGAAATTTTTGAAGGATAAACAAAATTCCAGCAAAAGGTTGTTCCTGCCATGACATGGATATAAATGAGATTATCAGCCCCAAAGAACATTATTTCTCGTGGCTTTAGCAGAATGATGCTTCTGTTTAGATGCGAGAAACAAAAGAGGACGGTCCTTGAAAAATTTCAGATATTTTAATTAATGCCAATAGTATTCAAATATTATGGCTTGAGATGCTTATGAAAAGTCTCTTTTATTCATTAAATTTCCCAGGCCCAAAGTAATTAGAATTCTTAACATTCGTGATCTCTCCAGCACCAGTTTCCAAAATTAATGGTCTGAGTAATTCCTTGCAGCAGACTAACTCAGCTTCAGAATAAATGCATTGCAGCAGTAAACAGCAGCCTCTTGCAAAGGCAGGTTGCACCATTCAAAGACAGCTTTCCAAGTGAAAACACTCAGCTGTCTGCAGATAATTACGGACAAAAAAATGACATTAAAAGAACATTATCAAGGTTACAAAGTCAAGCACTCAGAAGTTAGACAGTGCCAGATTTAAGGCTGCCTGCGCAACCTTAATTCAGGCCCCTTGCGCATACACACGATGAGACAGTCTGTAATTACACGGCCACATGCTATTTTTTCTGCAGCACTCCCACCTCGCTCGGTGCCCGGGATGGACCCGCTCGGAGAACGACGCAGTTATGCGGCGAAGGAAACCGATGTCTGCAGGACGCCTGCCCCATTTGCCGCGGAAGCTGGAAGGGGCAGAGACAGCAAGGCGAAGGATCGTGGGAAGAGAGGGCTGATTGGTGCCCTGGGAAACTGGATTCAATTCCTGCCTTTGCTAGAGAGCTCCTGCGGTGCTGGACTTTGCACAAGCCATTCATTAATTGGGTGCACTTTATTTTCTGGGGGGCCAGTCATGATCCTGGGGTCTGATTTCTTGCTCTGATAGCATTTCTGCATTTTAATGTAATAGTCGTTGATAAAATAGATGGACAGTGGTGGGGGAGGCAGCAGGGCCCAGAGCTCGTGCCCCACTCCCCTCCAGCGCGGTGCCTGTCTTGTTGGCCTGCAGAGCCAGGTACCACGTGCCTCCTCTTCTTCCGCTTCAATAAGAAGGGCGGAAAGCGCTCTGAGCCCTACTTAGCCCATAGCCTGGTGAGTAGGACACTTTGCTAGGAAGTGGGAGATGCAGGTTCAGACCTCGACCTTGGGTCTCCCCCTCCCTGAGCAAATGCCCAACCACGAGGTTGCTGGGTTGAAAGGTAGGAGGGCTGCCTCCCTCTTTCCAATAGCTGCTAGTTATAATATTTCTGTGGCTAACACGTCAGTCTTCTGTGGGGTGACGTGCCTTCCTAGAAAGGAAGGGCAAAGGGGGCTGTACAGTGGAAATGCCGGCAGATCCCATCTGAGCGTGCTGAGCAAGGGGCAGTAGGATCCCAGGATCCACAACATGCCGTTTCCAGCTAAAGCGGCCCAGGAAGCACTCCCTACCTGCCTGCCTGAAGGGGACTTGGCCATACAAACACAGCTGCTTGGCTGAATGAGGGAGGGAGGCATGCTTAAATGCTTTGCTGCTTTGGGGGTGATTTTCAGAGGCAGTTAGGTGCCTCTTTTTTGTGATTGCATGTGCACATCACTGCAGCTCTCAGCACCTGTGGTAGTTGCACGAGTTTTGTGAGGAGTCCACAGGGAACTGGATGGAGCCCTGCCTCCGTTCGCTTTTACCGCAGACAATATGGAAATGCTCTTCAGCTCAATCAGTCTTTGATTCCCTGATCACCGACGCGTCCTACAATAACTGCATTCACTCTGAGATGTCAGCCTGGTTTAACCAGCCATTTTATTTACTTGGAGGAAAACTTCAGTATACTCACAAGTCCATGCTTGCTCCTGAATCCAGTGGTCACTACTTACCTTTTCGAAACCTTCCCCGGGGAGAAATTCAGCTTTCCCCAGAGCAAGGATAACCATGAAGCTTTGCAGCCAGTCACTGCAGTTTCATTAAGTTTTATTTTTAACTTTCCCTGAACAGCTGGGACCAGGAGGAGTAGGTTAGCATCTCAGAGCTGGAGCACTACATTGAATTACCGTGTTGGTTTATCTGGTCAAAATAGCAAGAGAGATCCCAGCACTATAGTTAAGAGTCTGTCAGCATTTCCATTATAAACCTTTTATTCTCAAGTGCTTATAACTTAGCTGTAAAAATTTGTTCGATTGTACAAATGTGGTTTATACCAGCAGAGAACTGCCTTTCATTTTTTAATCCGGACCACACATGCAGACGCACGTGCGCACACATGCACCCCCACCCCCAGTGTGTTTAAACTACCGAAGCGCAAAAGTATTAAGGGGTTTACTAGGTCTAGACACCATGAACCACCAGATTTGGCTGCTTTTCTATTATTGTTTTTTAAATTTTGCTGATAACATTTCATCACTTTTGCCATTTTCATAGATAAGAGATTGTGGCTGGAAAACGATCAAACACGTTGCAGGCACCTGAACTTTTCCAATATGTGTAAACATGATCAATCACAAAAGCAGCCTGGCAGAGTTATCAAGAAAATTTATCAAGCCAGGCACAAAATTTGTTTGCCCTCCTTTTGCCATTATTCTTGATGATAATGGAAATACCTAGGGACATTTTATTCTCCCATTTAAAGAAATAACTCTCCCCAGCTGACTGGACAAGAAGAAATTTGCAGGTCTGTCAGAGTGGTTCCCTCTATTATGGTCCCTAAGGCAAATGCCAAGAGATAATGGGCCAGACACCCAGCCAGTTTCACTGAGGTATCCAGGGAAGTGGCCCGTTATGACTCAAACAGGAGCAGCAAACATGCTGTTTTTGTAGCAGAGGGGCCATGTGCACAGGGCATCCTCGTGTGCTGTGCCACCTTCTGCATGCCGGTGCATCCTCAGTTCTGGGCCCCTCCCGGCTCAGATAAAACACCCCCCGCCGGCATGCAATGCCACCACAACGTATCAAAAACTCACCCAAGCGCTGGAAAGCTCCCAGCAGCAATCCCACAACTTCCTGTTTTCCAACCCTACTTCCTGTCTCTACTGCACTTAGTTAGAGCTGAGCAGGGGAGAGACAAGTAGTGGGCCAACTCATTCCTAGAAGGACTCCATGTGAGAGAGGCAGGACACTCGGGATGGATGCCTGTGGTGCTGATGGTAAAGGAAGTTACAGATAAGAAGGGCAAGCTAGCATGTCCCGGGCTGGTTGATGATGCTGATGCTCAGGGTCAACCCTAAATATCTGTTGATATATGTCCCAGGCAGGAAATGCAACCACACCAACTCTCAGAGGCATTGTGGGATAAGGCAGGGAATGCAAGACCAATGGATGTGACCCTCAGAGTAGTGGGCTCTCTGCAGCTAGTGAGGTTTCTCTCTGTTTTACTGTCTTCTGAGATGGATAGCATCATTAATCAGACCCTGAGAGTTCGGTCCCTTGCACAATGCCAAATCATCTGGACTTTTATCTTTGCAGCACTGCGTAGGAGACAAATACGAGGCAGCCGCTGTGTAGTCAGGGGGGGCAAGGGAAGAAATTATTAGAGGGGAAATTTTTAAAGGATAAACAAAATTCCAGCACAAGGTTATTCCTGCCATGGTTTCCCTGGAAAATGGTGCTCCCTGAACTGATTGTTCTTTGTAAGTTCACAGAGAGCCCTCTTCTTCCTTCTTCCCTGGCTTTGGAGAACTTGCTGCTTCAGGGTTCGTGCCCTCTAGTCCCAGAGCCCCTGCTACTGCCGTCTTGGAGCTGAAGGAAACATCAGTGCCAGAGTAACTTTGAGAACTGCACTAGCGTTGCACAGTACTCACGTAGCTTGGGCCAAGTCCTGCAAGTCAGGGCTGCCACCTGACCCTCCGCCTCCAGCCATCTCCACTCACAGCCCACTCTCTGTGACCCGCTCTTCTAGCAACACTGCTAGACTGAGATGTATTCACTAGAAATTAGATCCCGCTACCCTTGCGCTGCTGCGCAGTCTGGCCAAACGCGTCGGCATCTGGAGCTCTCTTCACTGAAGATAGGATCCAGTTGGATTTGTGTCCGGTGAGGGTATGCAGTCTTCAGGGGTTGAGCTAGCCCTGGCTGGCCCAACCTCTTGAAGGGATGATTTCCCAGCTAATCAGCCACTTCTGGGCTAGGCAGATGTGGACAACCTCTGTATGATACTATTCCATCATCACTGTGGGGTTCATTGCCTAAGCTGAGAGCGTGGACGGTGTTTGTAAGAAGGCTGGTGAGGAGGAAGTGCTGGGAAATAGCACGTGACCCGACTGCTCCAGTACGCTGTAGGTGTCATGTGCAGCTACAAGCAGTGGTGTGCCTGCTAGCTAGGGAGTTGTGGCAACCTGCCTACGTTCCCTCCCCGCACGACTTGGGGGAAGAGAACAGTCTGCCAGTGCAGCTCTGCAGCCTATTTCCTGGGGACTGTGGCTTTGCTCTCCTCACTCCAAGGTGGTGTGGGGAGTGGAGCCGATGCCAGTGAGTGCTCTTCTATCCACTCTGTTTCCACCCTCCTGCAATGGGAGACCAGATGTGGAGGGGGACATGGGGATTGGGGAGCCAGAATCCCAGTTCCCGTGTGCGGATGGACGTGAGGGATGGGATGTGGGGTCTCCTGGTTCTGGTGCAGGGCCTTGGGCCTTCGGTCTCCCAGTTCTGGCAAGTGGGTGTTACACAGGGCCTCTCTTTGCTCCCTCTTGCCCCTGCGTGTGTGTGTGTGTGGGCGGGGGGAAGAGGGAGCAAAGCACTGTGGGATTCTGGAGGACCCAGGGGTCTCCTGTTATGCATGCTCTATGGAGTACATGTAACCTGAAATGCTTCATTTTAAAGTGCTTCTAAAATAATACCTATTTCCTTCAGGGTCATTTCGGGAAGGCAAGGCAGAACGGCACTCTAAAGACTGACGTGTTCAGAAAGGCATGCTTCCAAGAGCACGTACACATACATGGCTCACCTTTTGAAGCACTTCAAAGGTGTCTGAAACACTTCAAATGGCCTCTCTGTTCAGACCCAGCTGCTTTAGGTAATTATTCAAGACAGCTGATTTGTACACATGCAAGCAGCTGACATAACTTGGTGCCCTCACTCAGTAATTAGATTAGTGGTTGGCCCAGGAAGGCTGTCTCCTTAGGTCTGGAAAGAGAGTCTGAATTTCTACGCTGTGGCTTGATGGTCAGTGGTTTTGCTGGTCTGTGCAGGCTCTCCTTCAGTTCTGTTATTTTTAGGAAACTTCCAACAAGAGGAAGGTTGCATTTCTCAACTACTTGCACGATTGGCTCTGATGTTGCATTTCTTGACTACTAACATGATTGGCTAGTAGTTGAGTAGTTACATGTATAAGATGGTCCCAAGCACAAAGAAGGCCTTTGCAGGTACAGGAAAGGATGGGGTGGGTTAGAGGGGATGTTATCCTAAAAAGAAAGTGGGGAACATAATGGAAGGGCCTAAATAACCTCCCACGAGCAAGTGGTGTGGGTTCTTCTCTTCCAGCAGTGGAGCAGTTGGGGAAGAAAATGCTGGCCCATGAGCATCCTTTTCTTCTCACAGTAACCTATTGTACTGGTGGCTGCACAGGCCAGAATTTGAGCTAAGCATGGCCTCAATTAAATTATTGCTTGCTTGTGTTTTGTGAGCAGTGCGCATGCAGGTTTGTAAAGCAGCGTGTATTAGGGAAATGAACCACTAAGCAAGCCAGCACGTTTTCCAGGCAGCCCTGCTATTTGAATGGGAAGGTTTCAACGAAGCTTCCTGGACATAGCCCCGGTGATGACTATGCTGCCAGGGACACCTCTTTGAGACACCCATCTGGTCTGTGTTTACAGAATGGAGGCTCAGCTAGCACATGCCTAGAGCACATATACGCTGTGCTCGGCACGGCCGCTGAGCAGCGCGCCCTGACCACCCTCTCCAGCTCCGCATCCACCAAATCCCAGAAATGAGGCACCTCGGAGAGCAGCGCTGGGGCCTGTGCTTGGGGACTGCTTTAGAGTCCGTTGCTTAGTGCTTCCTGGGAAGGCCTGAGCTGCTCAGCTTCCACGGACTGCAAAGATTTTTCCCCCTATGGTCTAAACTTCTTATATGCACCTATACAGGGCTTTTTTTGTGACATACACCAGAACGGACACGAGAGAAGTCTTCTTCAGACAACATGCTGTATCCTTAAGGCAAACAGTGAATCAAGCTGTGCTCCTAAATCCAAAAGATTAGTGTCACATGCATTTCCTTTCTATGTAAAATGATGTACTCAGTTGAAATCAATAGCTGGAAAAAAAAAAAAGGAGGCATCAAGATTAAGGAAAAAAGCAGCAGGCTTCATTAATGTCAAAAGGATAAGGATATTTTTATTCATGTTCGAGTTCTGTTCATGGCAACAGTAGTTGTTGATGTTTATTTTTTCTCACTTCAGTCGAACAGTGTTTGTTAATAAAAAACCCAAAACAATTGCCATATTTGCCAATTTTTCAAAATTGTCGCTAAATCCTAATACAAAAAAAAAAGCATTTCATGTGCTCTTTCTCTCAGCTTCTAATGCTCAGAACACCTGGTCCACAGCACTGGAGTCTATTCAAAGTGCTAAAAAGGAATGATTTTGTTCAGCTTAAGTGGAGAAGATATGAAACCCATCAAGCTGCATTGTGAGATGCAAGTGTTATCGCAAATGCATCGCTATATATATCTATCCATACACACACACAACCTGCTAGAACTTGCTCACAGATGGACAAATTTGTTATTGTTTTCATGATCTTTTACAATGTGTTTGCAGGTTTCCGCAGCCTTGTTTAAATTCAAGCAAGGACCTTTTTGCACCAACTTTGCAGGATTTCATTTGAGAGTTGTACATTTAATTCTCCACGGCAGATGGTGATGACTGGGTGTACTGCTGTATATTTGCGACAGATTCCTTATCCTACAAAATTAATTAAGTGCCTTGTGCCGACTTAAAAATCAGAATTGCATTGTTTATAAAAGCTAATTCTTGCATGTCATTTTGGTAGGACCAATGCAATTCAGATAAACATAAGCAAGGTGATGCATGAGTAGCTCTTTAAGGGAAATGGTGAGTGGCAACTGTATTCAGTCATGATGTTCAGATTGAAAAGCTAATGATTTCGTTTGTTTGGAATTCATTTGAAAATAAAAGTAATATTTGGAGCCTTAGTGTTAGTTTCCCCAGATGTTGCTATAAAAAACTTGCTAAGGCATCTAATCAGTATTCATTTATATACAGTACAGTAGAGACCTGAGATTTAAGTTATTTTCCTTCAGCAGGTTTCTTGCCTTATCAGGAACTCATTTCAAAATAACTTCCCTTTCATTTGCATCGCTCACATCCACTTGAAAGGTTTCTTTAGATTTTATTTTTGATTCTTATTAATTTGATCAGCTTTGTGCCTTTGTGAATGCTTCAGAGAAACATTTTTTGATAGACCATTTACAACTAATGTCCCTACCATGTGCTTGTTTCTGGGTATTTCAGTGGAGAAATGAAATAATTGCACTAATTATGTGCATCCCTAAAAAACAGAAATTGTTGAGCCCCACAATCTGAAAAGGGGAAATGCACTTCACGTAAGAACATTAACAGGAACTTCTCTTGGCATCATATCATCTTTAAACGCTGCGCTGGTTATTTAGTATTAAAAAACATTTCAATGGGGCTGTGCAAAGCTTCAGTCCCTGATTTGATTCGGCAGAGATCTGGCCCGATTCGGTGGCTGAATCTCCAAATCCAAATCGAATCAGGATCCTTAATCTTTCCGAATCAAACTGGAACCCTTCAAATGGATTCGGAAAGATTCAGCGATTTGGACTTCTGGTCCACTTCTGGGTCCACCAGGGAGCGCGTAGGGGGATCCCTGCGTCCCCTCGGCTTAGTGACTGGTGCCTCCTAGGTCTGGGCTGGGGGTGGGGCTTCCAGGGTCCCCCACAGCCAATCGCTGAGCAGGGAGGGGGCATGGGGCTCTGGTATTTCTGGGTTTGCTGCTGAGCATGCAGGAAACCCCTTGTGCTCCTGCAGGATGCTCTATCTGCCCCAACATTGCAGCGGTCAGAAGCTGCACCTGGTACCTCAAGCTATATAGAAAAAACATTTAAATCTGTGTCTAGGTCTGAATCGCTGATTCTCTGAATCAGCATTGAATCTTCACATTTGGGTTTGGCCAAATTGAATTCGGGACAGTGATCAGAATCAAATCACTATCCTCAATTTGGGCTGAATCCAAATCAAACATAGCCCATTTCGCACACCCCTAATTTCTAACGAACACCAGTTCATTGGAAATCAAGCAGACTGTATGCGAACGGACTGGGAAAGAATCCGTGGGGCTTTACAGGTAGAAGCAGTGAGAAATCCTTAATCTTTAAGATGACGTGATGATTTAGTTTATTTAATTACTACAGATCTAAGCAGAGGCGTATCTCTAGGGTAGTGGCCACTATAGTAACTAGATGCGTACTGCTTGCCCAGTTAGGACTATTGGTAATGCTCCTCCTCTTCCAGTGAGAAAGATGTTTTAGTGGCTTCCAGGATCGTTGGAAGAGAGGAAGGCCTGACTGGTCAGTCTCCTGTTAGCTTCCATCAGCAGAAGTGATTTTTTACATTGTGATCTGAAGGAGGCAAGACATGAAAACCTGTCCGAGAAGAGAATGCCAAATGGGGGCCATTAAGCAAACACCACCTCAATGGAAGCTCTGGAGAGACATCCCACCTGCCTGCCTTTGTATTGATCTTGGTGCAGGACTGGAGAGGTGTCCCTGACAAGTAATTAAGCTCAGCTCCTGGAAAGTCTTGGGGATGAAAGACCCAGAGCCTTAAATGGCAATGCATGGAGGACGGACAGGAATATGCTTGTCTGCTCTTCTGTCCAAGAGATGGACTATTGTGTTGATTTGACAGTAAGTCAAGAGCAACTGGGAATGAAACACAGCTCATCTTTTACAAGTAACGAATGTGAGATGAAGTCCTCCTTCAGAACTCCAGTTTCAAAATAAAACGGTGCCCTGAGACTTCGGGTTATATTTAAGAAACACCTAAGTTATATGAACTCAGTTGGGACCCCATGTGAAGAGCAGGTCTGATTATCTAGTTGTCAAAGCTAACTTTTCTAAGACTGCCTGTGTGATGTGACCATAGAGAATTAAGCTTTGTGCCTCAGTTTTCCTCAGCTGTATCATGAGAAAAAGATGTGAACTCCCTCATGCCACTTCTGGACTCTAATCTTAAAATTCCTTGCCTTACATCAGTCCATGAATAAGCAAGCAGCAGATCAGGCAAGCTGGGTTGTAGTGACAGACACCAGCATTTTGAGTTTAGACTAGACATCTTTGAATAGATGCCTGTTTTATCGTTACTATTAAGTTGTTTCTTTCTTCCAGGAAAATATTAACTAGCGTAATGCGGGCAGTATTTTTTGAAGATGGTTTCCCTGCACTATGAAGAAGGCTGAACTAATTTGCAGTTCACAAAGGTTAAAGCTTGCATTTGTGTCTGATAAGAACCTTTTTTTTTTAGGTTTCTTCAAAATACATTAGGACAGTACGTCACAGCCCTGATGGCCACATCACATTGAAATCCTGCCCCATCAATTTTACTTGGTGTTAGGATGCGACTTGATCAATTTGGCTTTTTTGCTTCCACTATCTTTATCGGAAGACGGTTTCAGAACCTTGTCTGATGGTTCGACGTCCGTCCGATTTCCAGCCTAACGTTGTTCATGACTAGTTTATATCTATTTGTTTTTGTGCTAACATCATAATTTAGCTTAAATAATTCTTCCTTCCTTCTTGTTCCTTACCCTTGAGACAGCGGACGGAAGAGCCATACCCATTCTCAGACCTTGTTCTGCTAGGCTGAAGGTGTTTTGGCTTCCTGCCATGAAATATGCTTTCTGTTACTTTGAACAAACTCATTCCATGTTAGGTCTTATCAGTGCTTTGAACAAAGGTATTAATTAATACCTCCCCTGTCTCTACTGGACATACCAATGCCTGCTACAGCCTTGTATCACATTTATCTTTTTCATGGCTGCATTGATGGCTCAGACTTTTCTTGCGATCAACTAACAGGTCCCTTTCCTCATTTGCAACTTACTGCTACAATTGTGGGGAAAAAAGAGTTGACTTCCTGAAGTTTAATGGCAGGAAATAGCACACTGATAACTCAGATCTTTCTACAGTTCATTTCTAGATATGACCTCTTCCTTTCATTACATGAGCACATTCTGCTTCTCTTGGCGGAAAAGGATAAATCCTGGCGAAAAAGGATAAATTGTACTTTAATAGAAAAAAATATAAAGTTCAGGAACTGCTCTGGATTTGGTATTAGTCGGATTTGGCTTAAACATTTTCATTAAAGCTGGGGAAAACAATTTGTTTGGTTCAAATTTACAAAAGTTCAAATACTGTGAATGTAAATTTGAACAAAAGCCCTGACGACAATGGGGAAAACACCCCAGAGGGGCGGCATGCCTTAGCTGCCAACAATGCAGAGCCTTGCTTTGTTAAATCTGAAATAAACTGTACGGACAGTAGATTACGGACAGTAATCTGAAATAAACTGTACGGACAGTAGAAAAAAGTCACCCCCAAGAGATTCTTCTTATCTGCTGCAACACTGAAGAAAAAGAAATGCTATGCTTGGATTAAAGAACTGAGTATTTGACAGGCAAAGGGAGAACAGTTAAAGAGCGAAACCCTGGCCCCACCGTGGTTCATGGCAAAACTCCAATTCACTTCAATGAGCGCAGGATTGCTCCCGAAGAACTTGGGGACACCGTGGGCACAGCATGCTAACGTGCAACAGAATTAGTCTACTGCACATTAGCATCTCGTAAAGACATGCGCCAGCAGTACTGCGCAGTAGCACCGATTACAGTGCATTAATGCACGTGTAGACGTGTCCTATGGTGAACAAAGGAGAGGTGTTTGCTTTTCCTGTTCTTCTGACAACATAAGCACATGATTCACACAGCATGGGGGGGGGGAGTCACCAGAAATCACTCACACCCTCCTGGAAAAGTAGTGTGTCAGGAACACTCTTTCCCATACATATATTTGTGTGCTCTTCCCAAGTCGAAGTCCTCCTTCAGAACTTCAGTTTCAAAATAAAATGGTTCTCTGATACTTTGGATTATATGTTAAGAACTGCCTAAGGTATATGACCTTTTTCTTTTTTTTTTTTTGATGTGGATCTGTTTGCTGTTGAAAAACAGCAGAAAAGCACCTAGTCTTTAAACAGAGGAAATAACAACCTTTACATGTTACCATATAATGCTCAGGTTGATTTAAAGCTGAATTAAACAGGCTGTAAATTTAAGAACAATCTCATTCCATGGCCTGAAATTAATTATTCTAGCCAACATGTTAATTTAATCTCATAAAGACATGAGTTTATTAGTGAAGATGCTGAAGAACTGCAGTCCATCCAATCCACTGATACGGTTTTTTTCCTAAGCTCAGTTATGAAACGCAGAGTTGCAGTTTTACAAGGTACATATTTTCAATTAGTGAGAGAATATTACAGAACATAAACAAAGGGTGAAGAGCAGTATTTAATGGGATTCAGACCAATAAATCAACTGAGAGAGAGGATCACCTCTGGCTAGAGTACATGGTGAAAAAAATTCAAATGTTGAATGACTGTGATTTATATATTTGAATCTTACAGCAGATAATATGTCGACTGTTTCATACTGCATGACATTTATAGCATAAGCATGTTAAATAAAAAAGTCAAACAAACTAACTGTTGACTTAAGATTTGCATAATGACAAAAACCATTTACTACCTTTTCAGTCTTGATAACTTTCAATGTGTAAAAACACTGTGAACATAAAAACCCCCTCCTTCTAAGATCTCTCCTACTGAAAAATAAGAAGTTTTTAAGTACAATGACTCTGCAGTAATTAATTTGAATTAAAAGACCTCAAATCGGCTGATTCTTTCCAAGCTCAAGCTTTGTTAGGAAAAATGTAACAAAGACCCTTCAACTGGTTTGCCTAATACTTTAGGATATCTTTAAAGACCTTGTTGACTGCACTCAATAATATCTACCTTCTTTATGATGTGGCTGAGGTTACTAAAAACATCTGCACACGTTTAAAAATCTGGAAAGTCCATAGCCATTCTACACACTTTCATTTATTGTCTGGACAATTAAAGTACAAATAATTCAAACACAACAAGATTATGAAAAAAACATTTACAATACTTTCCCTCAGAAATGATCTAAACTAGCAAGGTTAACATGAAGTCATTCATTATAACTAAAGTATACAACTGCCTGGTCCTAAGAAAGATTTTTTTATTATTATTATTCAGATAGTAAAACACATTGTAGAGAAAAGATTCTGACATGCCTTCCCCACTAATGCTTAGCAAATGCATCAAAACTTTCCCAGCAAACTGCGCTCATTCATAGCAGATGATGTATAAAGGTTTCCCTGAACATTGAATGAGTGTTCTTTTTAACTAAAATCTAACATTTTTAAAGTAAAAAAAAAACTGATAAAATTATGATGCAGCCTTTGCTTTAGTTATTTGTCTACTACAAAAGTTTGCCTCTTCAGTGTGAAAAAACAATACTTAGTCTACATGCAGTTAGTGGGTATAGCATGGAAAAAATGCACAAAATAAGCACAAGTTATAAATAACCATAACGTTTTATTACCATTAGACTAAACTTGTATTGAAAAGATTTTATATAACAAGACAAGAAAAGCAATAGCAAATTTAACTATCAACTAGATTATGCATAGCGAGTAACTGTTTCTAGTACTCAGGGAAGAGCATGACCCTTTTTTTTGTTTTAAATATATAACCGTACAAAGCACAAACATACTAAAATGATCAGTGCACTGGACATGGGAGAGCACCCCCTCAGTCAGTTTGTTCCCTTAGCTCTGTTTTCCCCAATCTGAATTACATTAAAATAAAGACCCAGTTGTTTTCTTTTCTACTGTGCAGTAAGAAAAAATATTCACAACAAACATGACAATATATCAAACAATATTTCTACACAAGTTACCTTGATACCTCTGTCACTTAAGTATCATAAGAAAACATTTTAAGACATATACAAACAAAACTAGCAAAGTGTTACAACTTAGAATAAATTAACCAAAAGAAAAAATAACTTTATATATATATATTTATATTATATATACACATACACACACAACAAAATGACACAATAATATGCTTCTTCCCATAGTTTAAGTAAACAAATAAGTAGACTAGCCAAACTAGCTATATTTGATTTTGGCCATATGCATCACATCGGCAATTAAATAAATAAGTGTTTCAAGCAACATAAACAGTGTTCCAAATGTGCCAACACAGCCCAGTTATATTAGCATGGGCTAGAAAGTGAATTTGAAAATTCTTAACAAATTTAAAGCAAATGTAGTTTTTCTAAACACATTACATTTAACTATGATACTAAGATATGTAAATAATTTTGTAGCACCTACTGCTCAAACCAAGGAAGTTTTTGATCAAAAAAGTAATTTTTTAAACTTTTGTTCTGCTGATATCCCGTACTGATGACTTAAAGAAAAACTGTCTTGCAACTCATCTCCTTGCTTTTGGGTTTTGACTGTGGGTAACTGTGTGCCTGGGAAGAACACTCTCCCGTACTGTATTTAATATTTTTATTACATGCTATGAAAAGATACGAAGATCATCTGTTTGTAACCCATCCTTCAAAAAACAATCTACTAATCCAGTTTAAAACACACATCTTGATCTCTAAAAAGTTACCAGTGCAGTATGAACATGACAAAGTTGTCAATTTCCCCTAAATTAGCCAGTCAAAATATTTTTCTCAAATCCAGATTCTCTTGTAAAAATTCTTTATATTTTATAAAAATAGATTTTTCTTGAAACCCATTTTCAGCAAAGAGACCACCTCTTTGGCAACATTGTTAATGTTATTTAAATTGTTGTGTCATCAGGTATCCCCCTTTGACCCCACTCCCTAACAGAAGACTGTTTAGTTCACATGATATAAAAGAAAAAAGGAAAAATAAAAAAAGTTGCAAAATTATGGTTGTTTTTTTTTGTTTTGTTTTTTTTGCAATTTTTATTGTTCCTCTTTAATTTATGTGGGGGGTTTACCAATCTGATTGGATCAATGCTTTGAACGAAAAAGGAAAAGAAAAAAGAATCTTTTTTTCTTGCTTTTAATCCCATTAGTTTGTAAAAATTGTTTTTATTTATTTTTTTAAATGAGTGAATGGTCATCTTAAAAAGACCCACCTTCAAGGAAGGTGGTAAAACTAGCTGGCCGGGTAAAAATCCCTGCACATTGTTATCTATGTATAGTATATTCAACAACGACAGCTATGAAAGAACATTCAATGCATCAAAGGTTTTTTTTCTAAGCATTATAAAATCCTTTCCTGTTCATCACAGGATATCCAATGTTTTAATACTTAGGCAACACTGGCTTATAAAGTCCATGGTTGAATATAAGCCTTGAAGAGTTTATTTTTTTTGTTCGTATATATATTTATATATATATTTTAGTAAGTAAGGATATGAAATTCAGGATTTGTGGGTTTTATTGGTTTTAAAGGAAACTTGCAATACTCTGTCTCCTAAACGGTATCCATTAAGGCTGGCAATTGCCATGGCAGCTTCGTCGTAGTTGGTCATGGTGACAAAGCCAAATCCCTTGCACTTATTGGTGTTGAAATCGCGGATGACCTTGACATTATTGACTGCTCCGAAGGGACCAAAGAGCTGCCACAGCACGCTTTCATCTGAGTCAGGAGACAAGTTGTAGACAAAGATACACCATCCAGTCCCAGTGTGACCAGGAATATTCATTCCGACCAGGCTCGTCATCCCATCAATTGTGATTGGGGAGAACCTACCAAACAAAAAGAGGGGTCTATTCTAAATATATCTCTTTGAACAGGTTACATGGAATCAAGACTTAAAAAAAAAGAAAAAAAAAGAAAATCACGATCCAAACCTTAGGATGCAAACTATATGCCCCCCACCAGTCTTAGTTACACAGACTTCAACTCCTGCTTTGAATGACTGAGATCTATGCCCAATGGAAAGGACCAGAATCGGATACAGCTGCATGCTCCTCCATATGGACAACTTCAATTTAGCTGCTTACTGTGGTTCAGTAAAAGAATTAAGTATCGATCGAATTCTGTAAACTCTAAAAAGGAGTTCTCCTGCACAAGGACCGTAGGATATGTCCCCATCATTCTTTAAGAAAACACAAACGAAGGACAGCGGGTCCAGCAGCAAATTTACTGACGATTTAGCACTTTAATTCCCACCAGTTTCTTGTAGAAATATAGCTCTCTTAGGACTTACTTTAAATATGAATATGAAATATTTGTACAAAGATTCAGTTGTGTTAATATGTTTATATCTATCCAAAAAGTACGGAGGGCTTTCTGTTTGGTTTTGAGTTTCATCTCTTTCTAGAATACTGTAATGAAAGACATGTGAAAAGAATATACTGTATACTGGTGGTGGTGACACCCCCAAAATAGGATTGTGTATTCTAATTATAAAATAGGAAAACCAGTGCATGAGGACAATGTCTTTATTATGTTTGGTTTATGAACATGACATTGCTTTAAAAGTTTGAGAAACCGTGCCATTTCTAAGACCACTATTAAGTGGGTTAGGTTTTAAAATAACAACTGAGCATAGGGAAACTCTTGCTGAAATCATATTTCCCATGGAATTTAAAACGGGGCATCTTGAATGTAACAAATTTTAATTCCTCAAGCCGAATAAAATTCTTGCTTGTGTTTTGGGAATGACTCAGTGACATAACTGTGAAGTAGGAAGCTTTCTGTCTGATACCTTGTTTTGAAATTGCTATTCTTTTAGCATGCGTTTGGCAAACAGACCTGCAAAATGTTACTCAACAGTAATGCAAGTTAAATGACTACAAAAAGAACTGTGCATCATGTTGATTTTTTTTATCACCTATCTGGAATTACAGCTAGAAACTTGATCTCCTCTACCATAACCGTAAAAAAAAGTGCTTTTCAATATACAGCCCAAACTGAGAAACATCATTTGTTTGTATCTGTGGCCTATGACGGAGTAATTTTATTCACACGTTCAAATGCTGTCAGGCACAAGCACAGCTTTTCAAAGGGATCCAAGTACTGACCTTACTTGGGGCAAAACTCCCAAGGAACTCAATTTCTGAAAATCCGGCCTACAGGATGCCACAATTTTGTTCTTGTCCTTGTATGGTTATGCTAATAATATTATCATAATCGTGCGGGATAGCTTTCTGGGTTTAGAGCTCTCATGCTATTGCCTCGGCTGGTTAAAAACAAAACAAAACAAAACACCCAGCACAGGCTATGCCAACATAGATGGCTTAGGATCCAGCCATCTAAGGCAAGGTCTAAGGATCACAATTTCTATTCATTCAGCAGTTGAAGATGGGCCTTCAAATGTTATACTAAGTTCACTTCAAACTTTGCTGGCCTATATAAAAGGCCAGCAGACAGTGTTCCCTCTGTGTTGTTATACTTCATCTGAAGTGTGCGCATGTCAGAAGGGTTTCTGGTATGCTTCCACAATATGCTGCGCTGTGAAACTGCAGAAACATCATACTTATGTATGGGCACAGAGTTATGACAAAGGTTTGTGGTCTGCAGATGTTCGTGGGACGGAAGTGCTTCCCTGGAAGTTGCCTTAGCATTCCCTAAGTTTTTCCATCTAAGAATACAATTGAAAGTACAGTGGTGGGTGTAGCTCCTACCACCATGCAGGCTGGTATGGGGAAAGTTTATTGACCTGTGTTTGGGACGATAATGAGTTAGGCCAAATGAGTCACCCGATGAGTGCCAATAAAATCTTCAGCCCACATCAGCACGTATCATGCTACACTGTCACAGAAAAAACAACAGACACTCTGGAGACCGTTTGCAGACAGTTGTAAAAATGCTTGTTGATGCTACTTTCTGCATCCCTCTGCCTTTCAGCTCTTGATTTGCTAGAGCAGCCAGTACATATCTTCTGGGTTTTCAGGAAGAAGAAAACAACTAACAAATTTAAAAAACTTCAAGAATTACTGAAGCTGTTGTGATGTTTAAGCCTGAAGTCTCATGACCTACTAATACTGGTGGATCATAGTAGAAACCAGAGGCCTGGCTTTGACATGGTAGGAGGCCTTTCTTTCTTCCTTGTTCTGATGGGACACGTGAAATGAGAAATGAAACCCTCTGTAGTCTAGGACTGAGTAGCATTTATCCTGGGCCACAGGTCAGTGTAATTCTGAGAATAATTTGCACATTTAAGTGACAGCTAGTTTTAAGTGGCAGCTGTTTGGAGTTCTTGAACGTTACTAACAGTGATGCAAGAGATGGAGGAGTGGGCAGAGTGCAGGTGAGGCAGTCACAGGTGCATGACGAATTGCAAAACCATGCAATAAACTCCGATCCGTCATCTGGCTGTCACCACAAAACAAAACAGGTACCAAAAAACCCCAACAAAAACGTGCTAATGGATACATTTTCTGAGGCTTCTGGAGAAACGTGAAACATCTAGTTTGACAGTTACTTTTGCTTATAATGTTTGTCTAATGGTTTACAGGACCTGTTGGTAGATGGTACAACGGCCACTGGGATCGGATAAATACTGTCTACTACATGCTTACTGTACCATATGCATAATAGGAGGTTTATAAAAAGCATGCCTAGTTTTCAAGAACCTCTAGGACCATCAGTTACTGAAAACAAAGATGTTTACTCATCTTCAAATGTGGGGATATGGGTGGACTGAACACCTCTAGGTAACATTAAAAATGAGACCATTCCTCAACAGTAATGATGTGTACCATAGATATAGATATATATATATAGATATATATATATATATATATATATAGATATGAACTCCTTGTTTCTGATTTCAGACTTAACATGGATGGAGACTTACTCATGATGGAGAATAACTATTTCCAAATTAGCTAATCTTTTAATCCAATCTCAACAGACACACTTCTCCACATTAAAACGAACATAAGAAACAAACAACAAGCACGGACAAATATTTGCAACACTTGTTAAACCTGTAACAAAAGAAAACTGAAGGATGATTAAGGTGCACACAGTTACACTTTTGAAGTCATCTTTCCGACAGAATGCAGATATAGGAGAACTTGAGGTCCTTCTATACATTTTAGCCAATAGCTGTTTAACTCCATTTTCCACCAAGGAATTTTACGCAACAAGGTTGGAGACTAGCAGAAAGCTCAGGTTAATAATTCTGAGTTGAGGAAACGTGTCATTTGGCCAGTCTATTGGCATCAGAACGTGTGTAGCTGTTGCACCTAAACCATCTGAGAAGCCCACCTGTAAATGAAAGAAAAGGTGAAAAAAAACCACATGGAATTTTTGCGTGCGGCCTTAAAGCAACAAAACCAACCGAAGTCCAAACTTAAAAAAAGAATTTGACATGCTGGTGGAAGAAAAGAAGGAATTAAAAAAAATAAAATAAAAGTTAGTGAATTAAAAAATAAATTGTAGCACCAATCTGTGCCAACATGGACATCTGGCAATCTGTGGAATTCTAATTACCTCTTTACGCCATAGGCCATATTAAGCAAATTGTCCAGCCTGAAAAGAGAAGGAGGGTCTTTGGGTTAATGTCTCACAGATGGCAAGATCGCTCAATGGAACTATTATTAATAATGTTCCGTTTTCAAAGAAGAAATGCTCAACAAGTTTCCCACACATCTAAGGACTTTAGGAACCAATGGCTCTACCAAGTTCAGACTGTGTTTAAGTTTCCACCACAACATTTAATGCCATTTTAACATGCTTTTACAGTCAATGAAAGGTGAAGCATATATACCTCTAGCTCCAGGTTTGATTTGGTGTTAAAAATTCCCCTTTGATTTTTCTTTTTTTAGATTATATTAGTGTGAAATCATAACAAGTACGATACTTCAACTGCCTCACCTTCCATTGCAATTAAACTTGTGAATAAAATGTCACAGTCCAAAATTACAGGAGTAGAAACAAACCATTTATAGCAATTCTTGCTACCAAGTTTTACAAGATGGTTTAGGCTTTGTTCCCATTAGAAAAAACATTTAATAACGATCCCCCAAAGCTGTCAATGTAAATTGCCAATGAATTTTGTAGATTAAGCATAATTTAACATTCAGCACACATATGAAATATCCTTTATCCATATAATGATTCAGTGAAAACCTCAATGGATACTGTAAGCTTACCAAAAGAATATTTTAAATATATGCTTGTTTTCATGATAGCCAGACAACTGACTATTCCTGTGCCCTTCTTCAATTCATTAGCATATTTTAACATGGCAAAATTCAGATTCAAGGAAAGAATTTTTAAAAGCCAATGTTTATCTGAACTACGCCAATAAGTCTGAACCTTCCTATTTAACATTAAAAAAATAAAATAAAAACCTTACCCAGTAGTACAGAGGGCACAGGCTACTGGTTATATCAAGTGTTATATATATATATATCTATCTCTCTGATACAAGCAGTACTTTTCAATGCAAAGCAAAAACCTTACGGAGAGCGTCTGCAGGTTAAACCAAGGACTATACAAGGTGCCTTTATATTGACAGCAGCCATCTGATGCTAATACATTAATGAAACTGCTGTGAATAAACTCAACTTCTTGCCTGCTACCAATCCAATACAATTAACATCAAAGTGAAAGTTGCATCCAAACCATTAATATAGCAGAAAATGAGTTACTAAGAAAGCAGAAAGAACAGCATCGTCAGTTTTCATTTAATTATCCATGTAACCTTTTATTCTATCATCCCTTTGTCTAAGGCTTTGTGAAAACTGATTGAAGAGTATTTTTGAGCAATTTCAGTAAATAAGACACGACTATTGCGGTCAGCAGGTATTCAACTCGTTCTCACGGGAAGAATGGTCCATTTCACAAAGAAATTTGGGGCCATCTACCGATCTAGACCAGATTTCCAAAACAACACCTGCCCCGAATCAGTGTACCGGGTACAAGTTCAGTTCCTGTGCAGATAATTACCTGAATCTCTGAGCCTGGTGGTGAAGGGGTCCAGGATAGCGTCTGTTGGGAGATTGGTACAGCTGTGAAAGGAGGGCCTGGCTTGTTTTCTGGCTGGGGTTATTGGCAAACTTCACAGTAATTGGTTCTGTAGCACCACTAGGCTTCTGGCCATTTAGTCCCTTTATGGCTTCTTCTGCCTCTATTCTCTTATCAAAACGGATAAATCCCACACCCCGAGAAACTCCTAGGAATAAAGAAATCAGTCTTTTAGGCAAATAAATAAAAGGAAGACTGGCTTTCAGGAGTCAGTCTCCTAAGCAAGCAAGGAAACACAACTGAATGCCCCTCCTATATTATAGGATTATACTGTGATTATTAAATAGAAGCAGACCTAACACATTAGTAAACTGCTCCATACATTCCCCTTAAAAACAGACTGGAAGTAATTAAAGAAAAAAATCTGCATTTTAAAATGCACGTATTCCCCATCAGTTATATTAACGCCCCCCCCGTATATGCACTTTAAGATAGGATTGAAATGTATGTCCAGAATTGTATTCTCTTAATGTATTGCACAATGTTGCCACTTCATTATAGCCGGCCCAGTTCAACAGCATTTAAGTTTGCCACTTCCATGAAAGATTTGAATTTTAAGGAAAAAAATGTTAACCTGTGACTTGATCAACCAGAATACGTGAGGTGATAATGCGCCCGTATTGTGAAAATAGCTGTTCTAGTTCTTTCTGGGTCATTGTTTTTGGAAGGCCACTGACATACAAGTTAGCATCTCGGATTGATGCTGAACTCGGACGGGCATACGACACCTACGGGATTAAAAGAAAGAATTAAACACATTTTAGAGGGATGCATTCACCTCTCACATTTTAAACCGACAGGTTAACTTTCCATCTTTAAAATCTCTTAATGCTGGTTTGAATAGCCCCATACTTCAGATTTTAGCTGCTCTTGTTATAGCAACAAGAACTGGGAAAGTGTGACAAGAACAAAAGAAAAGCTGGAGATAAATAAATGCAAGGATAAGAGTTCTTTTAAGTGCAGGCACAAAATAACTATTGTATAGAGTTAGAATAATGCACAACTTCCCACACACAGCTTTGTAAATTTACCCCTGTGGGTTGTGGGTGTATAGATGATTTACTGTATCCAACACACAATAATCTCTGCATATACCCAGCGTTCGGAGGTTCCAGTGTGTTTTGTTTCAAGTGTCTGAAACGGATCAGGTTATTTGCAGAGTGAACTTTTAGGCTCTATCCCTTTGTGCTTTCATTCTGTGCTGGTATGCTCTACCCTTGCTGAATCACAAAACACTGGTGAAATTAAGCTAAACGAACATCTGTTTGGGGATCTGAAGATACGTTCCCATCATTTTATCTGCAATTGATTGCAGAAAAAAATCCCCCTTTCACTGTAAGTCTGAAACCTCCCCGTAAAAACACCATGATATAAGCAGATAAAAATCCTGTTGATATACTGTGTATATATAGTCAGGAAATTACTACACTAGATCTGGGAAAAACAGCTAGCACAAAACTAATAGACAAGTTAGGTTTACACCTATAACACATATATAAAACACTATATTAAAAAGAAAATACAATCAAGACCTCAAACTATAACAAGCTGTTTCTTACACAGCTAGTATCCAGCCTGGAATGTGAACATATTTATATTAAATGGCATGTCTAAAATACTGATTCCTTACAATTTCATTAAATAACATGTATTTCAATCTAAATGTATGCTTAAATTCCTGTGCTATGTCTACGTACATACTTTAAGTGCTGGGGGGAAAGCAGTCAAAAGGAGGATGCATTAAGCTGGCTCCTCCACAGCCCAAACACAAATGATGTCATTAGATGTCTTTGTGTGTCAAGACGATGTCTTTATGTGTTCCACACCTAAAAATAGATGTTGACTCAACGCAGAAAATGATGCAAGTGACTAATATCAGCTTCCCCAGCCTTCTGCATGTAACTGGAGACAAGCTCTACAGATTTTCCATGGAGGTTTTTGATGACTTTCTTATAACTTGGATGCCTGTACATAACTTTTTAAAATTAATGGTAAGCAACAAGAACCAAAGAGAAATGGATGAAAAATAAGGAGAGAAATGAGGGGGGGGGGGGAAAGGTTTAATGAAAATATTTCCACCAGGTACAGCAGTTGGAGACAATGAGGCTACTGGCACAAAAAAACAGGCTAATAGCATTTCAACCCACAATAAATCCAGAGGCCAGGGAAGAGGGCAGGAATTCAGGTGTCTTGCCTGGCCAGGTCTCTTTAGTGTGTGCTCAAGGGGTTTAGGAGCTCATGCCTGGTACTTTTGATAGGACACCTTCTCCTAAGTCATACACCTTTCAAAATCCCACTTATGCACCAAGATTTGTGGTGGCGGGGTAGAGGGGTACCTAGGGATTAAAGGATTGTCCCTCCATCTGTGGAAGTGATGGTTCAAAATGCGGTCTTTGCTGATATGTTGAGTACCACTGGGTCTTATCCTATTCCCCATTTGTGTATAACCATAAAACAAATGCACAAGCTGAAGAAAACTGGGGGATGACGAGCAAGACGGGCTCAAGAGAGACCCAGGATTAGAACAGGGAGCGTGTTAAGTACCAGGACTAGCAAGCCCTGGTACAGCTACATCTGGGATATTTCTGTCTATCCACAATCTGCCATCATGAGGAATCCCTCAGTTTTCAGGAGGATTAAATGCGGGGAATGAAATCCTGGCTGCGCTGAGCTCGGTGGGAGTTTGGCCATGGACTTCAACGCAGCCAGCGTTTCACCTTGAGTGTCGAGAGAGGCAAAATACATCTCCAGCAAAATCTGGTTTGCAAGCATCTTGTCTTAAGAAGCATACTGCCAAAGTTCACACACCTAGAGTTTAACCTACTTTAGAAATAACAGTTTAAAACACCATTCAGAGCCTGGAAAAACCCATCTGCTCCTCAAGCCAGAGACCTAGAAGATCAATAAAGTTCCTGGGACAAGTGCCAACAAGAAACTCAGGTTCTGGGCATCTTTGTGGCAGATTCGTGCTCTGTTCGTGTAGGCTGGGAGTACACTGGTCTGTGCAAAAACACCACTTCCAGGACCAGTCACAAAGACTGGGATTCTTGCAATTTTTAATACTCTCCTCTGTTCTTGTAAAAGCCAGGAAGACAGATAAAGGACAGCGAGATTGTGCAAAGTTCACTCTCTTGCAAACATCCACCCACAGCACACGTAAGCACAGATAACAACTCAGATATCATTTTAATTCCACCTGACATTAAGATTTTCAGGATGCAGGGGAGTCTGGCAAGAACCTGCTCAAAGTTACGCAGTTATCCTTGGCATGTGGGAGATGGGGCTCTCAGCTGATGGACGCAAGGCCAGCGACAGAAATGGCAACTGTTTAACCTCTATCAAAATTTCCTTAGATTTCCTCTTAGGTCGGAGGATTACAAATGCTGGTCAGGATGTGCCGTTCTGCATTCAAGTTACTACTTCACTTAGTGCTGTGTGGCACAGGCTTTCAAAAGGTGTTGACTCTCAAAAGCAACCCTCCCCCCAACCAAGAGGTCACCCTGCTACTGATGTTAAAACAGCAATTACGGAGACATGCCAAAACGAGTTCCCATTTTGTTACCGAAAATTGTAAAACTCTCAGAAAATAATGTTGCATGAATTCTTTACATTCACGCTTCTCTCCCATTAAAAATGAGTTTATTTACGCTGGTGTTACAACACAGGGACTTGCAACACAAATCCAGTTTGAAAAAGAAAAAGATGTGAAAATCCTTGCTATTGCAAGAAATTCAGGGTATGCGAGTCTGAGCATGCAAAGGGTCGATCCAGGCACGTCACAACTTGGAATCGAGAGGTGGTTATTCTGTAAGATCACTGCACTTTGCTTAGATCAAATCTGCATGGGAACTAATATGATGCAGTTGGGTTTATTTTATAGCTCCCTGGTCTCCAATGATAAATTCTATAAATAGGCACAGAATAATAACGGAGAATTTTTAAAATTTTTTTTTGCTACATGACTAATTTTACAACCAATATAATCAAACTTGTTCAGGGGTCTCTCTTCTATTGGAAAGATGTCCTTTAAAAAGACTGCTTCAAACCGTTTCCACATGCTACTGGACAGATCCTGGAGCCAGGCTCAAGAGTGTAACACGGGCAGGGAGGTCTTAGTGACAAAGCTGTGGATTTCTCCGACGGACCCAAAACCAACTCAACACCTCTCACTGCACAGCTAACACATTGCTGGGTAGGACCATGGCTGGGAATACTGTGATCCGTCAGAAACACCATTAGGAGACCACTTCACCCAGTGTAACTTAGAGCTTAAATTATACTAAAGGGCTTGGCTGCCACCAAACTCCAGGTAAAAAGGCAGCTTGGAGACATATTTTTCCACCCCCTGTGGTGCTGTCCTAGGCTTAGTTTATCCACACTAAAATATTTAGTCCAACAGTAACGAGGTGTGGCTAATAGCTACCTGTCGCACATGGGGATGTAGAGATTTAGCTAAATATTCTTTCAGACTGCTTGTCGCCACACTTTTCATGCACCACCACTGTGGTTGGTGCTGGACAAAATACTCCTCTACTTGAGCTGCTAAAGAAAGTTAAAATTTGCTAGAGTCTCATCAACTGTGTCCGGGAGAAGCGACATACACGTGGAAGTTATACAGGCTCTTGCATCGCACGCCTTCCCTGGAAATAATTAGCTGCAGTCTACAGGCGTAAAAGGAAATTTGTATGCCCAGCAGAATTATTTTCCCTCCTGATCTTTTCAGCTGTTTTCCTGCTCACAGAACTTTTGGCAGAAGTTTCTGCCCTCATGGCCAAAACCATAACCTTCACGACCATAATACAACCACCAAGAGAAGCATGAGCTTGTCCCACCTGTCTCAAAGATGCAAGACTACTTGGTACCTAATGCTGACCCTCAGCCATTTCACTGCCAATAAACGTGCAAGAAACTTTTAGCTAATGCGCCTATCCAACATGACTACATCCAAGTCCATCACAGCCTATCCATCTGTTAGAAAGATTTTTCCCCAGAAGGCCAATGAAATAGCCTCTCAATTTCTGTTGTTCTGGGTGTGCCCCCAAAAGTTTTGTCTTCTTGCACGGCAGCACAGCCCCATCCACTTGGAGTGCATCAACCCTGCTCTACCTGGTCACAAGAGCTGCTTCTAAGTGACGCAAGGCACTTGCTTTCTTGTAAAAAATGAAGTATGCTGCTTTCCACGTGGGCCAGGTCCTGCCAGCTTGAGGCACGAGAGATGGCTGCACAGATGCTGCAAGACCACAGGGCACCGCTATCCGAGACAACCCCAGTCCCTAGACGCTCATGTGCAGTGTCCTGCAGGCTGCCGTCTTTTACTCCTCCCCACCCAACGTTTGTAAATTATCGGTAAAATGTGGCCCAGTGACACAGGCAGGTACAGACTTTTATTAATAAGTTTGAAAGACTCTGTTACTATGAGCGATATATGGAAGGAGCTATTTCTTGCATCGCTTTGGGCAAGTCACTTAACCTTTCCCTGCCTGAGAATCCAGCCTGTAAAATGGGGATAATGTTTCCTCTTCCTCTCTCTACATGATCTATTTAGATCGGGGGTTGGCACACGAAGGCCCATGGAGCCACTGAATCTGGCCTACGGGTAAGGGGCTTCAGCACAAGGTGGGCTTCAACTGTGGGTGCGTTCCCATGCCACCAGGAGGAGAAGCCCCGGTTCTGGACAGGTCCCAGTGCAGGTCCATCTGCCCGCCTCTGGCCCAAGGGGGCATCATTCTGGTCCCTAGCTGGAAAAGGTTGCCTACTGCTGATTTACACAGACAGGTACCATCAGCGGGCTTACAAATCGCTTTACAAAAGAGAAGCACTGGCACTGTTATTTTATCCCATGGAAGTCACGCCAGCAGAGAGAAGTGAAATAATTTGCCTAAAGTCACACAGTGAGTTAGTGGCAGAGAAAAAGCAGGACATCTCCACCTAGTATCCTGCATGTAAAAAATAAGATTTGGGAACATCCCATGCAGAGAAAGATCCTGCTTTTAAAAACACGTGGATCTGGCTAATTTCTTTGCACGCTTGTGCCAACTCTAACGAAGATCCTGAAAATCTAAGACCCAGATTATCAGCATCATTCTGTCAAAATATCTTCTTTTAACTCTTAGGATGAAGAGTTATTTTGCCCTTACTGTCTCAATGCAACTCTGAGGGTTAACTATGATTACTGATAACAAAGATGATTCTGTCCCCTCATTTTTGGGACGGTATCTACAAATAAGGATCTGGCAGTATTTTGGGAAACGTGAAGAGCAACGATAAGAGAAATAATTGTTCACGCTGTGTGGAACAGAAAGGGCTTGTTGGCAAAACTGAGGCAGCTAGAAAGAAGTCTCCCCTTGATACAGAAGCATAACAGGAAGAGATAAAGACTTGGTGGTGCCTGTGGAAAACAGCAAAGCCAAACTGAAATCTCCGCAAACATACGCCTTTCATTACAGCAATAGCACTACTGCAGACAGAAGGGTGAAAAGGAATTTGTTAATCAGAGTTACAGCGTCCAAACTGTTAGAGACAGAGCTGTCTTCTGTTAAAGAGCAAAAAACCAGTGTCAGCAAAGCTCTCTGGGCTTTATCCTTGGGTACCACAGTCACAGCAGAGCTCCCCTTTTTGACTAATGTTGACCTGCTGTATAATGCAACAAAATGATTATCTTCATTTTAAAAACAATTGGGGGGGGGGGGGTGTTAGACCCTAATTCTGCAGGCTGGAACACCTACAGTCTGATCCATCATGAAAAAAAACACACACATCAATGGCTGACCATCTGATGTCTTTAATTCCACCCAACATTTATAAAGCTTTATAGCAGGAGCTGGGAAAGAAGTGGCAGGGTGCCCAAATGTGCCCAACAGATCATAAATACACCGTGGGTCCTGCTCCCTGAAACACCATGATGCTCCCAGAAGATGAACTGGGAGCACCCTGCAGCAATGACTCTTGCGGTTGTTACCCGACAGTCAGGTCACAGTCGCGTGCTCTACACCGGCTATCTGCTGAGACCGCCTGGAAACCTGCGCTCGTGGAGAAAGCGGACGCCCACGTACTTAGGCCGGCATAATGCAGGGGGCACATAACACCACAACTCTAATCAGCAGCACATCTCACTGCCAAGAAGTTTCTGGCTGCAGTTCAGTTTATTGGTTTTAACCTTCAAAGCATTACATGGTTTAGGAGCTGCTTACCCAACAGACCATCCTTTCCCTTGCACTGTTCTGCTGCAGCTGCAACCAGGTGCCCACGCTGAGTTTAAATGGGGCTTTCACACTCCTTCCCCTTCTCTGTCTGCCCTTGCCTATCTGGATTAACCTTCTGTTTAAGCTTCAAAGACAGCCTTTTAGCCAGAGCCTGGTCGAGTATAGCGTGAATTAAATTTGATCTTGCTATTATCTGGTTACCTTCCACTGATGCACGGGCAGGTTGGTGAGTTTGAGAGTTATTTAAAAATTTGTCGTGGCCTTTAAAGAGCTTCCACTTCGGAAAAAAACCCCTGCATCTAAAGACAAGAGCCATGGAAACCAAAACACGTTTTTACATATTAAAGTAATGCTGTCACATTGCTGCTCTGCTCCTACGCAGCAGGAAGTGGTTAATAAGTTTTTCAGGTCCTTGCCAGCCTCCTAATCATTTTCTTTTAAGCTATCGCCACCTAGATGTGAATAAAACAGGATTTAGTAACAGTAACTGCTTCAAGCTAGTATCAGACGATGCTAAAATATCAATACTCAATCATTGATATTAATTTCCAAAAAGCCTGAAATTATTGTCAACTGAGATGCAGAGAAAGCCTTTGACTACACTGCGGAGTCTTGCTCATTTGGAGTTTTGTCACTTTATGTACGGGAGGAATTTAAGACCTCAATTATACTGACAGAAATCAAGAGTTTGGACCAACTTTGTTCTTTATGACTGCACCTTATTAGACAAAAGGCTGGCTAGGTCAGGGCCTCCATCCTCTCCTAATACTCTTCTGATTGTCTTATGGCAGGCAGCGTGTGGCCCGCTTCAACCAGGGAGACGTGTCTCACAAGATACGCAAGGAAGGACCAGGGCTGCACTCCAGGTGGTCCACAGTTTCCTTCTGATTTCAACCTCCCTTCCAAGTTCTTCAATGTCCTTGCTCCAGCGTCCTCAAAAGCAACGTTCAGCTGTTTTGATCATTTATGGACATTACAGAACATTTCCTCCACCTCCTAGCAGATGCCATCCATTTGATTCAGCCCTGGGGTAGCGGTGCTTAAGCAATCTGTACCTACCTAAATGCACTGTACATCTCATTTCCTTTCTGCTATTTGATTCAACTCAAATTCTAGCCAATCTTCAACATTAGCAGCGGCCTTCACCATCGGGCTTCCACACCAGTTTTGCAGACGGCTGAAATTAACCTTCTTAAAATGGCTCCCGTATCAGGCAGCTGGATTTAGTTCAGTATGTGACGCATCTTCATCTACCGAAAACATTTTGTCGAACTGCACGGAAGTTTTATCTGTGATTATAAAGGAAATGTCTCTTCCCTCATAGGGAATGAGAACAATGCTATAGACACCATTTGCTAAACTATGTGCTATGCTTAGCTCAGTGCGAATACACTCACCTAAAAAGATCTAGTGCTAGGCATGTGAACGTACAAACATTTCCCTTCTCTGTGCCCTTTCCCCAGATATCTTGATTAAAGTCATAGTCAATAGTAAAAGGGCACCATTCAGCAAAATAATAAAACACATCAGAAAATGTTTGGCTTCTATTGATAAGGAACGGGTTACTGATTACAACACTGAAAAATTAAAAAAATACAGATTTCTTTAGCTTATTCTTTCTGTCCATTTGACAGATGCCCGGACCTGGTCAGCTTGCTGGGTCGCCTGCACGCAGCCAGCACCCCTCCAGACTGTGGCTCTTTCACAGGAGAATGGCCAACAGCGCGGGAACATTTTCCTGGAAAGCCAGGAAAATGGCAACGGTGGGAGGCAGGGACAGGTGAAGGACCTGCAATGACTTGTAGTGTTGGATGTTTGGCCTTTTTTCTTTTATACAAAGACTGAAGTTGAGTTGATAATGCCTCACTGAAAGTTCGATTTCAAGGTTAACATCTTGCTGCATGTTTACCTGAATGCAAGTGCCCACTAACTCTGCATAAGGCCTACTGCCTTCACATTTTAAAAATGTGTCACAGCTCAGCGGCACATTGTACCCAGGCTTACGTGACAAAATCGTGGGAATAAGCATGCTTCCAAATGCCTCACAGCTTCCTCAGACCTTGGTTTTGGGGGCTGGAGCCACAGAAGGTCCCACAAGCTCCATGCCTACAAGCAACTGGGTGGGTAGAGTGCTGGCTCTGTTTCCTAGGGGGTCAGCTTGTAAAACAGCTGGCATGGGAAGGAGGAAGGTGAGTTAGCATGGGAAGCAGAAAGTCTCGTAGATGGATGCCATGAGTCCACCCTCCCTATCACCTCCCCATAGGTAGAGAGTAACCAAAGGGAGTAACCTTCCCTGGACTGCATGTAGGGAGGTGAAGCCACATGCCAACACTGTACGTGGTCACATAACAGAAGCTCAGTCTGGTCTAAGCTGGAAGGCCATAATGGACTCCAGCTTAGACCGGAGCAAACCTAAAAAATAAAACAGTGTCCATTTCCTGCATCTTTAATACTAATGCCAATATTTAACAAAATCAAGCCATTTCAGCCAGCAAAACAAAGGTGTGTTTAATCTGGTTTCTGAAAATACTGATGACATTTTTAAAGCTTTTTAGAGGGCATCTACAAGAATCAATTAGATGCTCTTATAATTCTGTACATTGATCCAACAATATAAGCAAATATGACCCTGCCCTAAACCACAGCTCATTGTAAAACACAAGGAAAAGGGTGGGGTGCTGGCCAAAGAAAGGCAATGTAGCTGGGTTGAGTCTGATTTGTGACTGCTGTGCAAGAGCGGAAAGCCAAGATGCAATTCACAGGTAGATCCCTCCGGCGCATTTAACCGGCATGGGAACTGGCATGGATGCTCAAAACATACAATCCACAGCTTAACAAGATGAACACTGTGAAGTCTCCAAATTGTGTAACACATTAAAAAGAACCTGTTTTAAGAGAATTATTAAATACAGTAAAATGATAAATTAAAGAAAAAAATTCACAAAGGTATGTGGGCCAGGGTGGGTGGTTTAATGAGATGCCATTTTACAATTTGCCACACTTTTTCTTTGCAATACATGCAATTCGAAGCTGTGTGCAAATTGCCCATTAAGCACTTATACTTTATTGTGTATACAAAGCCTGGCAATTCAACTCTGAGGCTCCCTCGGGTTAATTTAGGTGACTGTGTAAATACCTATTTAAAAACATATGTTTTGCAGGGTATACATGTCCTGCTAATCACTGCAAGGATTACGTAATTCCTATCAGTACATCGTAGACCTGTTTCCTTCTTTACTTCTAAATTTTAAATGTCTTCAAAATTCCAATAGAATTTCACATCTTAAATCAAAGTCATAGATGTGTTATTTATAAGCATAACAGAAACCAAAAACCAGTCCACCCTCTGTACCCATATCATTTTAAAATAGATTTTTAAAAAATTACAGCAGCAGCAAAATATTCAGACACATTTGGTAAGCCACGCACTTGCTAAAACAAACTTTTACTGCTGAAGATACAATTTGTTAAATGGGTGCGAATCATTTTAAGGTAAAATATTGTATTAAATGGGAGCCAAAAATATAATATGATTACAAGCAAGGTATCTTCTTTTCTGATTAAAGGTTCTTCAGGTGCTTTAGAAACACAAAGATTACTGTTCTAGCTCACAAGAACCTGAATGATTAAACATGGACATTTACTAAAAACAGCTGAACTAATGTATCCAAATGGAATGATATACAGAAAAGTTAATGCCGTGTTAAAAAATAATTCCAAATTTTAAAATTCCCATGAGCCTAAACTGGTTAAAAAACAAGTAAGAAAATACTATTAATGTTGTATTTTCTCTTGCCATTGTCCCATTAAGATAGGTTTAGAGAGAGATCAACTTGCAGCTCAACTTTAGTAAAAGTGGAATGAATAAGTTGCTGAGTCTGAGCACTAATAGTTTCAATCTGTAGCAGTTGATAAGACGAGTTGATGCTGTTGCTTTACATTAGGCATCATGATAAATTAAATATATAAAAACCTTAACTGCAAAAATCCCCTTGTAAGCATTTTGATACAGGGAATAAATATGTACATATGGAATGGTCTTGTTCCCTCAAGATGAGTTTTGGAAAGAGTATTTTCACAGTGGTGGCAGATAACAGAACAAGGAGAAATGGTCTCAAGTTGCAGCAAAGGAAGTTTATGTTGGATATTAGGGGGAAAAATAACTGTCTCACTAGGAAGGTGGTAAAGCACTGGAACAGGTTACCCAGAGCGGTTGTGGACTCTCCATCCTTGGAGGTTTTTAAGACCCAGCTACACAAAGCCTTGGCTGGGATGATATAGTCGGGGATGGTCTGGTTTGAGCAGGGGGTTGGACTAGATGACTTCCTGAAGTCCCTTCCAACCTGAATTTTCTATGATTCAATTTTGTATGTAACCAAATCTGTTTTCTGAAAGGTCAACATACAGAACAAGAGGCTGCTTGTCTAAAATTCCCAGTCAGCTGTCCCAGCTGGTTTTCAATGATTTTTTGTTTTCCCCCAGGCAACCCTACAATTCATGGAAACCAAAATATGGTGTGGGAAAGGCCTGGTTTTAACAAATTTCTCTGCTTGAAAAGGAAATATTGAAACTGTTGAAATAATTCTTGTTGTCCTTCCTTTTTCAATTAAAATTTCTAAGTCCATGCATTTTCCCAGTCCAGAACAACTTTTTGTTTGAAAAATGTAAGTATAGGGCAAAATTAAGAAAATGGTTGAAATAATTAAAAGGTTTTGAACCGCTTTACACGGGTGTGCGTGAGTGTATCTGTTAACACTTTTGACATCGCCTTTTTATCCAAGTATGGATAAAGAACATTTTGTGAAAGCCTGAATGTTCTTGTGGCATATTTATCGCACCCATCCATACCAAGTATTCAATGCGAAATATGACAGTGTAGAAATTTGTTCGCTTTTAGGATCACTAAGTAACCATGTAGAAACTTGTGGCATATTAGCATAGCAAACCGGGGGACTGCAGCCTGTTCTCTAGTCCCTTTGAGGTTCTCGGTTTCAGCTAAGTGGATCAAACACTGGACAGTGAAATTGGAAGAGTAATGCTTGAGAGAGACTACCACATTTGTTGAAAAATGGCATGTCTAAACTGGGGTGAAGCGCGTTTGTTATAAATGGCAGTAAATGTTTGACAATCCCATGCCAAATTAATTGCAATCAGGACAACAACAGGGTGTGTAATGGTCATTTAGGAATATATAATGTGTATTTCACCTTTGTTTTTACAGGTAATGTTCTCGCTAATAGATGACTGTTTGATCCTAGCTTCAAATCCATTACAAGGCTTTAAGACGTCATTTTTCCCTGGCAAATAAAAATAGCAGCAGTTTGCAAGAAATAAAAAGATTCCATCTACCAAATATCTTGCCTTTGTTCTGAGCAAGAGCGAGTTAGTTTTGCCATTTAACTGGAGATTAAAATAGCGATGCGATTGCCAAAAACGGGGTCTCAACTACTATCTGCTCTTCCTAAATTAGCAAAAGGCTCTTTGTATTGTCTTACCTTTATGGTTTTGGTCTGGAGTCTGAGTCCATTTAAAGTGTTAATGGCTTTCTCTGCATCCTTTGGATCAATATAGTTAACAAATCCATACCCTAAACTCTGCCCTGTTGAAACATAAGAAACAAAAAAAAAAGGACTCAGTATCTTTTCAGCACATAAACAACTTCCAAGTGTGGGATCAAAATTTTCTTCACCACTTTCACCTAGGCTCTCTATGTACAGTAAAAGCTGTCAGTGTTTCATCACTCCATTCTGTCCTCATTACTGTGAAAGCCAACATTAAAATTAAGTCACTATAACATTCACACCTTTAAAAAGGGCTAAAAAAGGCTGTTCTAGAGTGAGTTAACTGGAAAGCATGTAACCCAGGGGTTGACATCAGGAGAATGACATAAACACGATTAATGGTTTTATGCTGAGTTCGTAGCAAACGTAACTAAAGAAACAGCAGCTCAAGCAACAAGGCTTCCATTTCAAACGAAAGGAAAAGAAAAGCTCAAATCACGCCACTGTTTACAAGTAGTCTATCGGGTTGTCATATTGTGAAAGTTAGGAAGCATCCCATATTAATAGTCCCCTTAAAGAAACCCAGCTTAGCCAATTGTGAAATCAGCTTAAAACTTTCTATATTGTGTTACTATCTTGTGCGCGGTAATGCAGCCACGACGAGAAATGACAGAACATCACATGCTGGATAATTTACGAGATTAAGCTTTCTTTAGTACGTGTCAGCGAAGAAAACGGCACAACTGCTGCTGGTGGCAGGAGCCCATTTCGGCAGCCAAAATGGTTTCAACAGCTTCTGTTTTACTAGTAATGTCTGTGTTTATGTTTGTGGTAGAAGGAGGAGACCTGGTTAACAACTCCATCTAGTAATACGGAGCTAGCGAGGTATTATTATTAGCACGACAGGTATTCCAGACACAGCAGGGAAAAGCGCACGTCTGCAACCGACTGGCATAACCCAAAGCAAAAGTTGTATCAAAAAAATCTAGCTATTTCCTCCACTTCGTTTGCACCCCCTGATTTGAGAACGTGCAGAATATGCCATGCAGAAGCACATTTTGCATTACGGCATCCACATTTTTTGTCGCTTGTATTCAAGCGAAGTTCTTTTGGTTATTTGAAAATGCAATTACTGGAGGGTTGCTTTGTTTTAAATCTGTTTGCTGAAAGCGTACACATTTTCAAAGCATGTAAAAGCAGATGTAGACGTGAATACAGATAAGGAAATTTAAAAAATGAAGTCCAGACTGCTTTCAGGATTCCACTTCCCGGGGTCACATACGTGCACAACTTGTTTGGAAAATAGTCTACTAGGCCCAATCCTATCTGCTCATGAGGATCTGATATACAAAGGAGTCAGTGTGATTCAGGAGATAAAGGAAGAAAAGTCATGAGAAGTCTAGGCAAGGACAGCTATAAATCTGCTGTAAAAACTGCACGCTAGGGGCGCTACCTGTCCAGTGCAGACGTGGCTACCCAACCCCTTCCTTCACTCCTGTAGAGAGAGGAAGGGGAGGTCATGGTGGCTACTCTCTATGAGGAACCATCCTTCAGCCTGAAATGCAGATCCTAGCTCATCCAACTCCTATGAACACAGATCGTTTAACTAAGCCTTTGTGCACAGGAGGTGCCCCCATCCCTGCCCTCCCCAAATCAGGGTCTCAAACAAGAAATAACTGGGTTCTATAATCCAATAAATAATGGAACGTCTCTGTCTCAGCCAAGACGATCAAGGTGCTCCGTATTTTTAAAACCTGAAATAGATTATACCTGCAAAACACCTGCAAAAGCTCATGTATTCTACGTAGCAGTGGAAAGGGATCTCAGAGTCCTAGTCGACGCAAAAATGAACACGAGTTGCCAATGTGACAAGAGGTAATAAGTAAGGCTAACCGCGCTCTGTCTTGCATTCGTAGGTGCAGGTCTAAGGAGGTGATACTTCCCCTCTATGCGGCATTGGTGAAGGATTTGGGCACTGCACTTCAAGAGGGATGCGGATAACCTTGGAAGGGTTCAGAGAAGGGCTCCTCGTATGGTTGAGGGCCTGCAGGTAAGATCCTGTGAAGACAGACTGAGGGACCTGAATCTCTTCAGCCTCCGCAAGAGAAGGCTGAGAGGAGATCTTGTGGCTGTCTATAAACTCACTGCGGGGGGGTCAGCAGGGAATAGGGGATACTCTTTTTACCAGGGCGCTCTTCAGGGTTACTAGAAACAATGGCCATGAACTGAAGGAGAGAGAGTAGATTTAGACTGGACATCAGGAAGAAATTACTTATGGTAAGGGTTGCCAAAATATGAAATGGAAGAAATTACTTATGGTAAGGGTTGCCAAAATATGGAATGGGCTTCCAAGGGAGGTGGTGCTTTCCCCTACCTTGGAGGTGTTCAAGAGAAGATTAGACAAACAGTTGGCTGGGGTCACTTGACCCCAGCGCCCTTTCCAGCCCAGAGCAGGGGGTCCCTTCTGACCCTAGAAATCTATGAAATCTATGGCAGTATTACAGAGAAGACCCTGCTCTTTAAGATTTACAAATACACTCAGGGAGCACTTCCATTCCACTGGCTTAACTCGACCAGTACAAAAATACACCCATTCGACCTGAATGGCTAAATTCATCTTAACAACAACAAAAAAATCTCCAATTCAAGTTAGCTAGCATTAGCCAAAAGACAATACACATTAGACTGAACAAAGAGCTAGAGCATAAACAGCGTAACAAATGTTCTTTGTAGCAGCCTTCCCCGCTGGTTTTTTATCTGTTTAAGGTACGTGACATGGCCCCGATACAGCTGTATTTAAGACCCCACAATCTGTAATGCATTTGATCCTCAATACTTCTGTGAAGTAGGGAAGGTACATTACCTTATTTTACAGATGTGGACCTGAGGCATGGAAAGATAAGGGCCCATTCACCCCATCAGACATCTCCGTGTCTGTGCACAATCCCATTCCATTTCACCAGAGGCGCCCCCCCCCCAAAAGGGGTTCATGTGTCTTCATCTTCATTATGGCTAGGTACAGACATTCAAAAAGCCTGAGGCAGAATAGATCTAAGTTACGTGATCTTCTGTAAGTGGAGGACACACATTCACCATGGGGGGGGGCAAATCTTAGACCTGGTTCTGCCATTTTTAAACCTGTCTCTGTGTGCTGAACTTCTGATATATTACAGGTATGGACCAGTTTCTGATCACTTATACTGATAAAAGTGTAATGTCTGCAGCTGGCCCTTAAGACTAAGTCACAAAGCAGCAAGGGTGCACTGACTCTTTTATGGGCATGCACGTTCACTTGCAGCAGTTTGCTACAGGCTTCTGCACATCTAGTGGTTAGAGCATAACCCAGCTGCTGTGTAGCTGGAACAGCAACTCCCCCTCGCCCTTTGACACCTCTCCAAGTGAACATTTGTCCATGCCTTCTATTAATGGTTTTCTAGGGACCTGGGTAGGGCAGAATAAGACCATACTTAGACATAGAAAAATGGAATGAAACCCAGTCCCAAAAGTTAAATAGGAAGCATCTGGCAGAGCTTGGAACTGAATCCAGGTCTTCCCAGAAGAGGAACCATTTGTCTTTTAAAAAACAGAGTAAAATGAGTTTTAGGCCCTGCAGAGTCATTCACAGGAACAGTTTCATTTCTCTTAGTAAACGCATGCATTTGCAAGGAAGAGACCACAGATAAAAGAAACTCCTGGGAAGTGAAAGGATGATAGAAGAAAACTGATTTAAGAGGAAAATAGCACAAGGGTTTCATAAGAGGTTACCCACTCTTTGTCCGGAGTTTCTTCAGTAACACTGTACAAGCATTTTTGGTTTGACCACCTATGACCTTCTATACAAAAAAATTAAATGATACCGATGGTAGATGTTTACCCTACCCTTACCCTACCCCTTACTCAAGGGTGGAAGGAGTCTGTCCAGAAGTGCAATAAATTCTGTGCATGTTTGCAGAATTGGGCTCAAAGGCAACAATTAAATGGTTACTAAAATCCTGTGTGCAGAAGAACTGATTTCACAAGTGAAGACACTACATGCTCATATTAACGTATGCTCCAGAAGAACATATTGATATTAGTAGAAAACTATTAATAAAATTATAATATTATTATTCCCAAATTACTGGTTGTGATTTTATACCAAGTCTATTTATTACTAAATCGTACTATCTCCCTATGATTTATTAGGAATAGGAGGGTCAAAGCTGGCCTAATTAAAATTCTGGAAACTGAGTTCTAGGGAGTTAGGAAAAGCTATAAAATTTATCATAAAAATATATCAGCCCTCAATACCGCCCACAGCAATTTTGGTGCAGTTGTTTCCATTAGCAAATTTCCGTGGCTACACTCTGCCACTTGCTTTACGTTTATACGAATAATGCTGAAGGGGGGAAAAATCATTATCGGTTAACAGAAGAGAGTTTCAGAATTTTTTTGGCTCTGTTTTGTATATTTTTTAAACATACCCTACATATAAAAAACATACATGCATAAAATAGAAAAAGTGCCTTTATAAAGTCTCTAGAATAAGAGAATATTTTGGTTAAAGGTGCAAAAGGAAGATAAACCCAGAAAAATAATTCTGTGAAAAGTGACAGTTAGTCATGAGATTGCTGGCAGACATCATACACTATTAGTGCACTAAATATTTACAGCTAATAAACAAAGAATGATATATCAAGCTAAAAATACTCCTTTCAAATTATTCTCAAGAGCAGTCAGTTTCACAATAAACCAAAAGCAGAAATTAGAGCGAACTAAAAAATTGTCACTGGTAGATGGCAAGAAGCAGAAAGGAAGAAGAAATTGTTCTAAAATTAATTTTCATTTTTGGATCATGTATTTTTACTGCATGCATCAAAAAGGGTACCATTTTCTAGCATGCACCTGGACCTTTTAAATGGGCCTCTCTGCAAAAGCACAGATGTCTATTTGTATGCTGCATTTCATAGGAACTGGGCCTTAAATTATAAATATTTTCTGTGGTTTGGAATTCACTAGTTCACTCTACACTAAGGTTAGATATGGTTGTACACTAAGGGATGTTTCTAGATCTTTATAAAACTACTACTACTTTCTAATACTAGCAATATTAATGATGTTTCAACAGTTTTGCATGCGAAATTGGGGGACTGTACATTAAAGTTCATTTGTACAGGTGAAGAGGAACCGTAGGTAGATGTAGCTAAAGTAAGTAGTTAGGACCTGACCAGAAAATCCAAACCACTGAGAGACAGACAAACATGCACATGCACACACACACACTTATGGTGCCTATATACGAGCAGCGAGGCTGCTCCAGCACGCTGTAATTACAGTGCTTCGGAACAGACTTGTTTAATCCAGATGAATCAAGTTTGCTGGAGCATGGTAATAACCACGTCCCCGCAGCCTTCAGCATCTTGGGTATCAGAATCCCTGCACTTAAAAATAGTGGTACGGGTGCTTTATCAGATGCTTGCCGAGCGAGCGTTAGATAAAGTGCCCCCACTGCCATTTTTAAGCAGGGGACCACTGACACACAAGACACTTGGTGCTTTAATTGGAGTGGCTCTTGGAGCCACTCTAATTAAAGTGTTCCCCCCCTCCCCCTGCACTCCCAGAGCACATGTATAAATGCCCTTAGGGCTTCAAAAGGGCCAGTTTCACAAAGGTGAAAAAAATATAAATTCACAGTTGAAAAAAAAGGCCAAACATGGTAATAGCTAACCTGGTTTAGAGGGGAACTGAAGTGAGCTATTAATACGCACGCACGCACACATACACACACCCCCCTTTACAAAAAACAACAAAAATCATTTTCATATATATACAGCATATTTACTTGAATATAAGATGAGGTTCCCCCCTCACCTCAGTCAGCATGGGAGAGAAAAGCTCATCTTATAAATGCATACAAGGAATTCTCATTAAATACACTGTCTATCAATCTATCATTAAACTCCTGCCACAAGCCGCATGTACTCAGTAATGGAAACCAACTATGAAGTAGATTAAATACAGCCAACACTGTGCACGACTATAAAACACATGCCCCATAATTGGCAAACAAACTGATGGGAACCTATCACAAGGATAGGTTAGTGCAGCCCATCTGAATAAGTTATATGGTAGTGTCCACTGTGTTCAGGGTCGACTTTCTCAAATCATGGTGAGCCGCTACACTGAATACATTTCTATTTCTTCTTCACTCCCAGAGCTAAGCTGTGCCTTATTATCTCATTTCCAAGATTCCTGTTTCTTCATCAGCCTTGAATGTCTAGCAAACATCACCAACTGGGGCCCTAGACAGTTCACCCAGAATCCCTTTTCTCAGTCTCTCTTTTAGCATGGCACATACAATAAGTGTGGTCCATCCCTCCATGAGATATAGCCAGACCAGGTTGCCCTGTGCGTTATCTGCATTTACATTTTTAGAGGATCCCAGAACTTGTGACAAGAACACTTGGGTCCAGTCATGAACAGGGGCTAATTAGCACAAAGCTCCTTTAGCAGGGGAGGGGGGCATCTGGAGTACACACACATATACACATACTGTGTAGTGCTGAGCTATGGGGTCATCATGGCTTGAAATGCTGTTGACTCTGGTAGGGCCTTGCCCAGTGAACTATGGTAAATAATGAACCTTTAGGCTTTGGACTAATATCATGCATACATAGTTTGTACCATATATAAGTAGGTGTGAAAGTGCTGCTTAAAAGTGTTTATGGAGTACCTGTGCTAAAACATGGCAGTTCTAAAATAGGTAAAATGTATAATTTCTGGATGAACTAAGTCTAGGCAAATTACTATAGGGATGTTTATTTCAAAGTCAGTGTTTTCAGATTTGCCCCTCATTTCCATGTGCTCAGGGAGAGCAGGGTCTGATAGTAAGAAGTGCAAGGGGAAAAAGTTGGGAGGGGGAAGCAGAGGGTAGGGGGCCACGTGAAGCCCCTCCTACCCATCCCCCAGATTTATTTTCCCTGCTGTAGAAGTGGGAGTTTTACAAATTCAAGACAAACCCCGAAGAATGAGATTCTATACCTGGAAAATTATAACAAATTTATAAATGTTCCATATACAGAACCTAATTATTGAGGGGGGGTCGTCTTATATTCAGGGTCATCTTGTATTCCAGTAGATGCATTATAAGTGTCTATGTGTACCCCCCTCCAATGAAACAGAATGGCAATTGCTAGTAATGAATATACATCAAACCAACCCAGGAGAACTACGTGAATTCTTGAGGGCTCTTTCAGCCCCATTTTTCTACAGTTTTCTAAGTATATTAGAAACAGAAAAGATCCCAACAACGGTGCTGGTCAGATGGCAGATGTAAAAGGCAGAACAATCAATAATAATAACAGTAACAATAATAATACAGAAAGGGAGCTGTGCACTATATTCATCTTCTGTATTTAGAAAAAGGCTTGAATTTTTATTGATCAAACAGAACAATAATGAAGGAGGATGTTAAATAGCTGCTGAAGTGGAAAATCTTTTGTTTGGCCAGCCCCAGATAACATGGATCCAAGAGTTTCAGAAGAGTTGGTTAAACTGCTTTTTGGGAGTAAGTTAATGTATTAATATTTGAAAAGATCCGACAGGATGCTCCAGATAATTATAGGCCCTGTCAGCCTGAAATGTACTACTATTTGCCTGCACTGCAAAAATAGCACCAATCTGACTGATTCCACTTGGACAGAATGGAAGAGATGATATAGGATAAAGGATTAAAGGCTAGGAACATGATCAGTGTGAATCAACATTTATGCTGATGGATAACAGAACATATGAAACAAACTTCCTATTTTTCTTAATAAGATTGTGAGTTTGGTTTATAAAGGTAATGGTGCTGACATCCTAACGCTTCTGTAAAACATCTGACTGCACGCTGCAGAACATGTTGATTCAGAAACTGGAACAGTAAAAAAGTATCATGACAGATTAAACAGATTAACAAATGGCTGACAACTCAAATAGGAATCGCAAACAGGGAATCATCAAATACATGTGTTTTCAGAGGAAGCAGTTCTTGGCCCTGACCTATTTACCATCTTTATCGAGGCGTGGAAGAGAACTTAAAATCATCACTGATAAAGGCCACATAGGCCCAAAATTTGGAAGCGTAGCTAATAATGAACTGGCCATCCAAGTCCAAGAAAGCAACCTGTGCTTTAGTACGGACCAAATGTAAAATAGTAATGTCACCGAACAAACAACATGGGGTGATGTGGGCTAGGAGACTAAATAATCCTAAACTATATAAACAGGGGAATACCAAATGGGAAGCAGGATGATCATGTTCTCTCTGAATTTGGCACTGGTGCAACCACTGTGGCATCCAATTCTGATATCTACAATTTAAGAAAGATAAAAATAAGCAAAAATGGTTCAGAAAAGTGTCACAAGGAGGTCTGGAAAACTTGCCTTAAAAGTAGAAAATTCCAGGAGCTCAATCTGTAAAACTTTGATACTGGGCTCTTTAATCTACCAGACAAAGGGCCAGGTTCAGACGTTACACTTCTACTGGTATAAGTGACTAGAAACTGGTCTATACCCATAACAGAAGTTTGATACACCGACTGGTTTAAAAATGGCAAAACCTGGTCTAAGACTTGTCCCCCCACCAAAGGGCAACAGTGCGTTCTGTTCACTACTGATCTAAACGATGCTGCTTACAGCAAACCGTGCAAGTTAGAGGTCAATTTTGCCGCAGGCTTTTTGAATGTTTGTACCTCATCAAAAGCTATAACATGATCCAACTGTTAGAAGCTGAAGCAAGACAAAATTCAGATGAGAAAGCGGATTTTTAACGCTGAAAATTATAATGGACTTGGAACACCTTCCTAAATGTTCTGCACTTTTTCAATCAAAAATTGCTTTGCATGTTTTAATTACAAAAGAAAAAAAAATAGGAAAAGCTCAAGCAGGGACATATTACTGCTTGTATTTGTGCAGGTCAGACAAGAGGATCCTAAAGGTTCCTTCTGCCTTCATAACGTATGAGTGTATAAATTTACCATTCCTGCTGCTTGTTCTCCTAATGGTTTCCAGTGCCATCATTCCCCCAAAAGAAAAGGGACAAAGCATCTGACCCTTTCATATTTCTGCACGTCCTATTGAAAAACAAACAAACCTGTACTTTCTTTGGACTTGAGGTTCTGACAATCTACGAGCAGCCTTAAGACAAGGCCAAAATCTAGGCTAGGCTGCTTTTTATTTATTTATTTTTAAATAAAATGAATTGTGCACCAGAGAAAAGTGTTATTTTCATTGGAGATTGGCCCCTATAGCTATTTACAAAAACAGGGCTAGCCTGGTAGTGGCAATGCAAGTTTCCCTACACTGTCACTTTATCACACTTCGCCTGCTTCTATATGTGAAAAGCTAATTAAAATGTTTGGCCGCTCTCCTGAGATTGATAACACGAATGCCAAACGGCATCAGTCAGATTGGTGCTATTTTTGCAGTGCAGGCATCTCTCCTTCAGCAACTGGACTAAGACAACTAATTTGATATCATTAGGGACCTACCAAATTACTGGCAGACATGGGGTGCACCGTGGCTCGTTTAATCTTGCAGGGTCCCCTACGCCCTCCCCCCTGCTGATTGGTGGAGAAGCCCTGCTTGCGGCTCACTCCTGATCAGTAGGGAGGCAGAAACTGTGGTTTTAAATATGGAGCTGATTTTGCCTTCCACCACTGACTGGCTGAGGGACGGCCCTGTCTGGCGGGGAGGCAAAAACGGTGCCATGTTTAAAATCGTGGTTTTATATTCCCTGTTGATCAGGAGGGAGCGGTGGGGTCCCCTGCTCATCAGCAGCAAAGGGGTGATGCAAGGGGCGAGATACATGCAGGAGAACATGCACGATTAAAGGAGCCGTGCGTGGCACACACTACTTCCACCATGAATTCGGTAGGTCCCTACAAATCAGTTACCAAATAGCAATCGGAGGGCAACAACATTCGGTCGCGTGTGACCTGGACTGAGTTCTAGAGAGACCTACAGGCAAAATGCTGCGCATCGTGAACTCCCCAGGTTTCCTAGCTCAAAACCACGCTCCTTGCATCTGGGGCAAATTCATCTTTGTAGAAGAATGTGTAGCCAAATTGAAGTTCAAACTGCTTCTCTACCAGTAAAAATGAGGCTAAACCTCCATCACACACTTTTAAAACTGTCAGACAAATAATTTTGTCCTTTCTCCCACTGTTGGGAGAAGCACTTAACATAGCTGCGAAGCACCCTCAGTATAAACTCCCCTCTGCCATAACACTTACAAAAGACTGGAGAAGTTAGGATGTTTGCATACTGATACCACTTCTGGTCATGCTGCTTAATAATGCCGCACAGGTTGTTTGAGCTCCCCATCTGCCTATCTATATCCACCTGTTGGATCCCGTCAAACAGACTAGTGCAAGCTCTTGGAGCAGAGGGTGGCTTTTTGTTCAGTGTTTATCTGGTAGGCCAAACACAGCAAGGGCTTGGTTCATGATAAGCACCCCTAGACAAGATAGCGCAACCACAATAATCCAGTCTGAAGACGATGGTAACAGATCCAATCTGAGAATCCAAAGATCCTCAGTGACTATTTCCGTTTCAGAAGCTTCTCAAATATGGCATGTGCCACTACTGTGGTCCTCAGCAGCTGCTGATCAGATCTCAAGTCTCCTAGTGGAAACTCATCTAAGAATGGTAGACAAGCTCAGGGAAAGACAGGAAGAATTTCGTTCCTTGCACCACGCTTGCTTAATACATTTTCACTTACAAATCAGCAAGGGCAAGTTTTCTGCTGCACAATCTATTGGCTGCTCAATAATAAATAAATAAATAAAGCTCAAATAAATTCAAATGGCCTTCTCAACCTGCTTAAAAGGGAGCTCAAAATGTTTTATTTCCTTTTATATTTTGTATTACTAGGTGGTAGGACACAAGAAAAGAATTCTCATCATCCCCATTGAAAAAAACCTGTAAATATGAGAGTCCAGATCATATCTGAGGCTTTATTTTTTTATATAACTATGCTTCAAAGCCTCTCCCTTAGATGCCTCAGTCATTTCCAGAGGATTTAACACATTCTTGAAGCAGGGGAAGGCAAAGGTGACCTTAATTCAGATGAAACAGTCTGCAGCAGGGGTTCCAGAACAAGTTATGCCTCCTACTATAGAGGCAGATGTGTTCAAATACAGATGGAGAAGCTGTCAACGTTCTTCATATTTTTTTATCTGGCAAACAGTATCCAAAAAAAGAAACCAACTTCAGCTACTTAAAAAGGGAGGAAAACCATGGGGAGAAACAGAGTCAGTCCAAGGGAAATTAAGACCTTCTTGGTAGATTTTAATGTAAGCAACCAGTTAGCAACGAACAACGAAGGACCCCTAATGATAGTCCTAGGAGTGGAATCTCTTTAAGCTTCAATAGCCAATAGCTTCATCCCAGGCACTTGAGAAGAAATTTATGGAAAGAATTGAACATTTTAATTCCAAATTCACTAGAAATCAACGAAGAAATACACGCAGTGCCAGAAAAAAATCTTGCAAGTTCACTTGCAAAAAATGAATATCCCTCTGAAAAACTATTTAAAATAGGTGGCGATTTGATCTTCCACTTTCTTATGCTTTAGGGGCAACCCCCCCCCCCCCAACATGTGCGCACACGAACACAGGTAGCAGTGTTTAGTCTCATGGTCAACAGCTTCAGAAACACGAGTCACCAGTCTGATATTAGCTGATGGAAGTTTCGCAGTTGGCCTGTTTGACTGGATAGTTGGTTTTACAATAAGCAAATACAATTTGATGAGCAATGACTCATTGTTTGCAGAGCCTTCATGAGTGGCTTTACCCACCGAAAGGGAAGGAAAACCTGTTAGCCCATTCATTATGAAACTATGAAACTTATAATTAGGCTTGGCAAAATTCAATTTTTATTTTTTAATCATTTCGATGGATAATATCGATGTTTATTTTTAAGCATTTATTTAATTTTTTATCTATTTAAATTTTAAATTGCACAAAATTTGTGGGGAGGGGCAGACATAGGGATGTAGAGGGGAGACAATTTATCAATGACATGACAGTATACTATTATTATAGTGCAGTTTGGCCACCCGCTGCAACAAGCATGACTACTGTAGGATTTCTGCCAGCTGAGCAGCAGAGCTGCCATCGGTCCTGGCTCTGCTTGCCCGTAGCTCCCTCTTCCTTTGCTCCCAGTCCCCTGGGGTTTCTGGAAGTTGCAGTCCAAACTACAGTCATCACGGTTCTGTAGGACTGCTCCCCCTGTCAAACACACCGTCAGCCATCTTCTTTTTTTACATCCCCTTTCTATAAATTTCACTTATTAACGACAGAAATATTTCTTCATTGGCCTGGGACTGTGAGCTAAAAATCAACATTTATTAACATCTACCGATAAAAAGTGGATCCCGCCAAGCCTAATTATAATCTGAGGACTCCCTGTTGTAACCTATACACAAACAGTTCCCAAATTTTAATTAAGAATAATCTTTGCACAGAAAGAAAAATCCCACATAGGAAAAGCCACTTCCTTTTCCAAAACTTGACTTGCGTAGAGCTGCTCCTTATTTTGGTGTCTTATCACAGCATGACAAGTCATCTACCCTGTGTACTTTTTCATCCCTTTAAAAGAGCAGAAACCCCTGATGCCATACTTACTAACTGTAAGAAAAAACAGTGAGAAAATATAAGCTACACACAGCAACTCCCTAAATCCAAGTAGCATAACAGAGGCGAGTGACCAGGGCAGCGGCCCCGTGTGCCACCCTCGGGGGGGCAACTGGCATGGCAGTAGCCAGCACTGCCTCAGGCACAGAGCTGCCTGGCTGAATCTCTGCCAAACCCGAACACCTAAAGGTAAGACGTGCTGTTGCGACCCAACATAATCAGTGTGAAAGCGGTGTATCTTTGGCTGTAGATTTCTCATGTAATGGCTCTCAACCCCACGGTTTATTTAAAACAAATGCAAGATGTTTCAGAATTACCAAACTTTTTAGGACAGATGCTGCTTATTGAAACCTTGTCTAAGAGGGAGACCCTTTTTATACTGCAGTCCAGTTGTTATTTTTGGCTGAAATTTGGCAAAAAATTAAAAATAAAATTGGTAAGCTCATTATCAAATGGGGGGGGGCGGAGGGGAGAAGAGAGACAGACAGACAGGGAGAAGCTGGGTCCTTGACAAAAATATAAGCATTTCTGATTGGCAGGTGGACACAGGTCACAGAAAGTAGTCCAATGCTACTGATGCAATAACTATGCTCCAGTGTGAGAGTCATTTTTAAGTGCCTGGGTATCTCCAATCACAGTGGGAAGCAGGCTGGGCCTAATTGTCACGGGGTACAAAAAATGCTTTGAATTTATAGATTTAAAATGCTAGACAGCCAACGTATCTTAGGCGCCTTTAATACTGAGATTTTTCCCACAAGATGCAGTGTGGCTATGAATAACAGGAACAACTGCACGTCTTAATTAAATAAGAGGCATGCACCTTTCCAGCATCTAAGAAATGCTGAACCTTCACTTTTAGGCTACAGCCAGCCTACAGTTATAGAGAACTACTTGCTCCTAGTTAAAATGCAGATGCAAGTAATGAATGTTTTATAAAACTAGAAATGGAAAGGTCTTACAGGACAGGGATGTCAGCTTCTGGAGTCAAACAAGGATACTTACTGCCTTCCATATAATAGATACTTAATAGTCTGTGATCAAATATTATATATATATATATATATATATATATATATTAGCAACACATAAGGAAGAAAAACTCAGATATCATGATTCACACTGGATCTGGCTAGAAGCTTCAGTAAAATGCACATGCTGACATAAAACCTTGCTCAAAAAGGATGAAATCCCTTAGAAAATTCTTCCCCTAAAGGCACTGAAGCCCTGCACTCAGAATGGCAAAGGTTAGATGATCCCGTAGGAAATCTCACCGAAGGTGAATTTCTAGCAGTACCTACAGTCTAGTAATGCTGGAGAAAATCTGATAAAACTTGTCTGTACAAGAGAAACAAGGTTTTTGGGTGGCAGAGACAACAGAACCAACTCCTTCGGGAGCTAAGGACCATCACAAATCTCAACACCGTCCTCTAGCAAAGCCCACTGCTTTGCATTTGAAAAACCCCAAATCCCCAATGTTTCCAACAAAATGCTATGTACAATATTAACCTATTCTCTCCGTGGAAACTTGGGAGGGAAAAATTTGCCCAAAGCCTCAAAAACAATCTTATCTTCGGATGCTTATCTTGCCGGGATCATTTGACCCCAGCAGACTTCCTGCCTACAGCGGGGGGCTGGACTCGATGACTTTGTGAGGTCCCTTCCAGCTCCTAATGTCTATGAAATCTATGAAACAAGAGAAGTTGAGTCTCCAGCTGGCAGTGAACAACAAGGGCCTGAATATGGCAGTCACAGAAAAGGAGCTAAAAATATAAGCAACCATTCGTATCTGCACTAGTTAGCAAACATGCGGCTTTAGCAAGCTATGCCAGAGAAGATGAGAATAATGTTACCTTTGTCTTCCTATTTGTGTCAAGCTGCTTTAGAGTTAGGTAAGAGTTTATTTGCTTTATCTGGAGACACACTGACACAGTAGCAGCGCCAACTGAATTCAGATGTTAATTGAAGGCATTTCTCCATCTCTGAAAAATCAGGCTTTTCACTCAAAAGAATCCCAAGATACCAAGCAACGCAGCATGCAAAATGGGCACAATTTTCACAAGGTCTCTCAGCCTTTGGAAATGCCAACCAGTAAGTCTAACTATAATGCAGTGGCTCATTCCCTGGGTGAAATGCATCTCTGAGAGAGATGCAACCACTTCAAAACACCATCATTTCGAAAACCTGTGACTACACCAACTCCAAATACTCCTACTTCTGCAGGTAGCACGCTAGATTTTCTAACCACCACCGTCTGGGTTTTCTATTCTACATATTGTCTGAAGTAAAACTTTTACTCTTAGCTGTATGCTGAAAGGCACTTTCAGAGCCAAGGTAACTGCGATTACTGCATTAACAAGACTAGAAATATTCTGGACACAGCTTTCAATGACGAGAACGATGACCATGAGATGTGAACGTACTCGGGATCAAGCCTATCCTTCTATGGTATTTACACTGCCCCGTTACCACGCTACGCAAGCACTCCAATATTTTTACTGTGTTTTCTTTTCCCAAAACCCTCTGAAAAAAGGCGTCATTTCATAGATGGGAAACTGAGGCCCACGGATACAACTTGCCCAGCACCACAGTGTGCCAATCACTAGCTGGACAGAGACCTAAACCTGTCTCCATGAGGGTCAACCCAAGAATTGGACCACCCCCCATTTCACAATGGAGTTTAGCTGGAGAGAGCTTGCAAACAACATACTTTCCAAAATGTGGAGTTTGCTTCCCTTGCTTTTCCCTGTTGCCATTTTGATCCATTTGACATGGAGCCAGTCAGAACGTTTTTCATCAAAATTAATTTTTACTTAATCTGGGTTTTCAAATAAATGAAATTTTTATGAAATGAGCATCTGCTTTCAGTGGAAAACTTAAATTTTTAATTGAAAAACCAAAGCCTGCAGGGCCAGCAGACTTTCACTGAAACGTTTCAGCATGGATATGCCACCACTGTGCCCCATTCTGCTCGCTGGCCCTGGTTTTCTCTTCGGTGACACACGGCCTCCTTGCTCATCCGGCAAGGAGACAGTGATACTGGCTAGCCAGGCACCATAGCCAGAAAGCCAGTGGGAGCACAAAGCTCCGTGGCTCTTGTGGGGCACTGAGACAGCATGTCCCAAGCAAGCCATTCCTGTTTCCAGCCAAACTATTTTTACTTTTTGATTTTTCATGGAAAAAATTGGGGCTTTTCATGCAAAAAAAACCAACCCCTTTTTATTTTCCAACCAGCTTGAATCTGCAGTCATCAGCCTGGATGCTAATTTAGATGAAGTCTCCTTTTTAAAAGAGGCTTCCAAGTGGGCCGAAAGTTGTCCCTTTGCATGCTAGAAACTGAAGCACCAGGACTGCTGTATTTAAATGAGAAGCCAGAGCTGTAGATTCATAGATGTTTGGGTCGGAAGGGACCTCAGCAGGTCATCGAGTCCGACCCCCTGCCCTGGGAAGGAAAGAGTGCTGGGGTCAGATGAAGTAGCTGATTATGAAGATTTTTTTCTTATTACAATGCCCACCAGTCTGCAAATAAGAACTACTGTGCCAATATTTAACTGAACTGTTTGGGGTGGAGGGATTAAATATGAAAACAAAGGATGCGGTTAAACCTTATTGTTCCTTCAGTCCCCTTTAAAGTCTTTTCCTGTCCATTTTCCATCGCACACGCACATAGTGTCCAATGATTCCTGACCAGGGATTCTCAGCTGGGGTCCCATGACACCCTTGAGTGCAATGCCACCTGGCCCTTATGTGTGAAGGCAAATGCTCTCCTTCCTGAGTCCGGTGCCCCGTGCTTGGCTCAGCTATATCTGTTAGGGCTGCCCTCTTCCTCCCGTGCCCGCTGCTCCCTTGCTCCGAACAGCACACTGCTGTGGGCAGGCGGATGTCAGGTCAGAGCTGTGCTCTGCCTAGCTCATCCATGCGAAGAGTGGAGTGGACCAGAGAGACGGGATGCAGGGGTGATCGTTGGCATGCGAGACCCTGCAGGAGTTGCCTCAGTGGTGGGGTGTGCCCTTGCCCCCTCGCGTACAGTCCAAGGGCAGGGAGGGGGCAGACAGTGAAAGGGAAGAGCACAGCAAGGTTATGCCCTGCTCCCACTGCCCTTACCTGGCACCAGCTAGACTAGAGCAATGGTTCTCAACTTCTTTAGCTTTAAGGCACCCTCCCATGTCTTTTCAGACTTTAGACTGTAGCTCAGCGATTCTTAATCACAGTTCTGCAAAATTCAGAAAAGTTATGGAGGGCTAATGAGGTTGAGAACCACTGTCTTACATAATGGCAGATGAAAAAGAAAACTCACAGGTTGTACTTATATAACAGGCTGCAAAGGGATGATATATATTAGAGAATCTCAAGTCCAATTCTTGAGTGCGCCTACTTTTCCACCTACTTTGTGTTTATTTTGCTCTCCCTTATCATCTTTTCTTCCCTGCTTTCCTTCACAAAGCACGGAGTCCACTGGAATGGTACAGGCAGTCCTCAGACTTATGACACAATCGGTTCCTGAAAACCACGTCTTAAGTCAAAACGTTGCAACTTGGAACTGATTTTCCCATAGGAAACAATGTTATAAATGGGGGATTGGTTCCTGAACCAAAGCCCGATACCCTATTTTCACCAAAAATAACCCAGAATTTTCTACTCAATCAATTATACATGACTAATACAGCAGCATTAATGTATTTATATTGTAAATAGCAATCATATTGATTTGGAAGGACTTCTTTGAGGTGATTTTGCTGGACCTTTCAAAAGGCTTTTGGCTGGACTCTCCTCAGGAGTCTTAGCTGCAGGTTTTTCTGGAGTCTCGTCTGGTTTCTTAAAGACAGTGTCCAAGAAGTTTGGACAGATGTTCTCCGGGGAGATGGGCGACGCAGCGAACTTTTTCACTGGCGTGGCGTCACATCAGATCAAGCATCGTAAAGTTGAAACTGATGTCAGAAAGTTGAAACCATGAGTCAATTTATAAACGTGGTAAGTGCAAAACGTTGTAAGTCGAGGACTACCTGTGTAGATTAAGACTCATTTTTTCCAGGTCTGAACAGAAACACGTTATAGCCGACCACAAAAATCCACTGATCTAGAGACAGACATGAATGGAGGAAGAGATCCCCATGAATTAAGACCAGTAGTGAATCTAATATAGAAGAAAAGACAAAACAACACAGAGATTTAAAATATGGATAAAAATAAAACAATAATCATCACACTGATGAAAATGAATACACGTAGGGCAAATGCTTCCAAACACAGGCATACATATTGATGAAAGAAAAGATCAGGAATATGGAGGGGAAAAGAAGACAACCTCTGTCAGAAGTTTGCAGTGTGCTGTTACCTCGGCTTCCCATCCCCTTCAAAAGCAGAACTTCATATAATGGAGAGGTAATAGCATTTCTCTGCAGCTCTGGATCAGCTGCATCCAGAATAATAAGGCATTAAATTCTGGACATCAGAAAGGTAGTGACAAACTGAAGACAAATTTCAAAGAACAGATCTGATCTGGGGGCTAGAGAATGATTTATAAGGCAAGATTAAAAGAGCTCAACATTAAAATATTAAAATGTGCTGTAGCTTGGCTAAGTGATGACTAAAAGGAGGGAGAGAAGCCTACAAATATTTGAAAAGTATAAACACCAAGGAGAGAGGAATTATTTAGTGTGACTTCTGTAGGTGTAACCATGAGAAAAGAAGTGAAATTAAGGAAGGGAAAAAATAATATAGTCTGAATTTCAAGAGAAAAACTGTCTCACAGCAAGAACTGATAAGCTGTGAGAGTCTCGGGTAGGGAGTGGCCCAACCTTCATCACGGGAGACAGCTCCTCTTCAGCCAAGTTCCCACAGATGACCACAGACCGGGATTTTTCGAACTACTTGACTTTGGCAGGTTGAAGGGTGACTAAAGCCTCAGCGATGGATTTATTGCCGCACCAATTAAAACTGAGTTAAAACTGGAGGCAGCATAAAAAGCTAGATGCTAAATTTTCAATGGCTGTCTTGCGTGAATGACTAATTAATTCAGCGTATAACTTTACAGAGGCCTATACAATATTGTACATGGGATAAGAATCATCAAAAAAGCACCATTTTCATAACAAAAAGCGATACTGCCGTTTAGAAGTCCAAATCCCATTTGCAAATTATACTTTGGCTCCTCAGTCAGTATAGCGCAGGGGTGGGCAAAATGCCATTCTATCCAGCCTGCAGGGCCCCTAAAAATTTTGGAAAAATAATATTAATCTGCCCTGGGCTGCCTGTCATGCAGCCTTTGATGGCTTGCCGAAACTCAGTAAGCGGTCCTCTGCCCAAAATAATTGCCCGCCCCTGCTATAGTGCGTGTGGGGTTTTTTACGGTTGTCCAAAGTTTACAAAAACCCAATTACACCAAGTAATTAAACGCACTATACAAGAGAGAAGAGAAAAGTAGAAGAACAAACAAAGCCCAGGGAGTGATATACTTGCTCTGTCATTGGAAAAACCCCTGAAGGCGGATCCAGAAATGGCATCAGCAGAGTTCAGACGAGATGCTACCTTGACAAAACACATGCGGTCTCGTTTAAAGGAGGGATTTTCTTTCTTGTTGCTGGAAGACCACGAGTATACCCCGTCCCACACGAGAAATGGTTAAGAAGTGGCAGGAAAATGGCAGCCATAACAGAAAGGTGAAAACTTTGCGAGGCCTCAAACTAAGAGGTATTTTAGGTTGAGTCTGGGGCAGCGATATGCTAGATCTGAAATAAGTGAGGATGGAGGCAGAGAAGAGGGTGGAGCAACAATATGCAGGGTATAGCAACATATTGTAAGAGCAATGTTTGAAACTGGGTTGACTGCTAATTAAAAAATGGTACTTTTGTCATTACATGATTGTATTCAGCAACATTTAGGTAATGCACTCTGCACCCAAACATCCTGTGAACAACAAGAAGCGGAAAAAACAATCCAACACCGAGAAATTTCACAGTAATTTTGAACAATGACTCAGAATACCTACTCTGCCTCACAAACAGCCTACTAATTAAACTCTCTTATGAGCTCTATTAACCAGTTTTTCCAATACACAGAGGAAAATCACTTATTACAGACCGGAATACAAAATCTAATATTAACCACACAACCTGTATCTGCAGCATTTTAATCTGATCAACTGAGACATCCATAAAAGCTGCATGCTGAAATCCAGGAAGGTTCATCTGTAGTAGTTTAATCTATGTAGCCTGCTTTACATGGCATCTGGAAAGACGCTAAAGAATGATGAGACTCTCTCTCACACCTATTCCAAAATAACTTTACTTATAAGATCTCATTATCCATAAATGTGTAGACTACAGTGAGTCTATTGGATAAATTCTGTTTGGTCAAAGCTTTAAAACAGAAGTACTTCTACAACCTCCATGAAATCTGAACCAAGAGGCTAGTTTCTACATCGGGAACACCTCGGCTTTTTCTAATGGTTAATATTCTACTATTTATAATATTCTTTTATATATTGTCTTTTGGAAGAAAAGGGTAATGCACTACACCAGAGAAACGTTGCCACCTCATTGTGCACATGTACTAGCCAGTTCTTTCACTGAAATGTATTAATAATTCCTGTGAAGTCCAAGCCAACCAATTCACAGTCATTCCCTCTTTGTCTAATATACAAGTTTCAACATGATACTTTCAGCAAGTGTATTTAAAACCTCAGCAAAGGAGAGGAGAATTTGGGCAAAAAAACAAAGCAAGAAACAAAAAACAACCCTCCTCCCCAAATGAACAACCCATCCCCGCAAAAAACCCCTCACTGCTTCAAGACTCAGAATGACAGACTTATTCCCTTTCATATGCGAGATGGCAGAGCAATTCCTTTTCCTTCTAATGTCACAAACGTGACTATTAACAATATTGGGTAATGTACAGAAGTTGCTTTTTTCACCATTTAAAGTGCTTTATTGCAGTGACATAACAGAAGTGCACGGCTTTACAGCACTTTAAAAATGGGGACAGCACTTTAAATGAAGTTTTAAATTTGAAGTGCTGTATTTTACAGCACTTTAGTAGCCTACAGCACTTTAAATAATTTCTGTATGCAAGCCAAGTTTCTGGCAATTTTGCCCGTATCCCATGGGCTTTGTTAGTGCTCTCCAGCAGCACCGGAGTAGCTGGGGAGCACTAGCCAAGTCTGCAAAAGACGGCAAACCGTCCTGCTCCCACCAGCTAACTGAGACAGCAGTGATCAGGCCAGATGGGCTGATGTTCAGCCTTGGGGCAGATGTGGTGACTGCTCTCAGCAATGGGGGGATGCAGTGCAGGTGAGATGTACACACACACACCCTGAGATCCTGCATGGCTGGGGACCAGATGCTTGGAACCAGGCTGCCAGCCTGGGTGAGAGCTGCTGCCTGGCCTATGGCAGAAGCGGTGCCTGCTTTCAGTGCCAGGGGGAAGGAGGGGAGGGGTAAGTGGGGGCAGAATGAGAGGCTGAGTGACAGCCTCTTATCCCGGCTCCATCTCGAATGACTTGCTGCTGTCTGCAGTCTTCAGCAGCCTCAAGACGCTGCGGGCACCCCATGCTTCCTCGCCTGGAAAGTGCAGGGAGGCTCAGAGGTTCCACCTCAATAAAAACTGGGTTTTTTACATGTTTAAAAACACCGTACAATATGCATGGAGGACTTCTGTGTATACCCATCATGCCTGGATGGTCTGGTTAAAAGCTACACTCAATGGCTGGCCAAAAAAGAAAAGATGCAAAATCCAGGATACAGCCACGTGGCTTTGCAAAGATGTTCCCTTTAACAATATTAAAGAGATGATGCCTTAAAAATCATATGCAACCACACACACACATATATATTAGACAGATAGATAGATAGACAGATTATCTATCCATCTATTGATACCTCTAGATCTATAGCTATAGCTAGCTATATATACACATACACCCCCCCCCCCCATCTACCTATATCTGTAGATACCTCTAGATACTCTATCCATCCATTCATTGATCCATCTCAGGTCAGCCTAATCTGCACATTAGTAGTTCCACTGAAGTCAATTGCAACCAATAGGGATAATCAAACAAATTTGTCATTACTGGTCCAACCTACCAGGAAGCAAGAAAATGTGACTTTTTTTTTTTTTTAAAGAATGAAAGGCTTCCAGATGAAGCAAGAAAAAAAAAATACAGAAATAAAGTGAATAATAAAGAGAGATGGATCATTGGAAATGATATTGGTGGAAAAGAATTAGGAAAAAAAGGACTTATCAGGGAACAATTGTTTTGTTCCCGTTTCCAACCTGCCAGCAGAGACGGTCAAGATAACCCTCAGACATCGCAAACTGTGACCCAAGGAGGAAGGCTCGTTGCCTTTTGCTACTTTCAAAACCTGCGAGCATAGGAGGTATCCTCAGATTCAGCTGATGAAGCTTCAGAACTGCACGTGGAGACAACGCCACCATTTTATACAACTTGGGAACAGGTGCGTCAGCCTTCACGCCCCAGGAAGCAGCGATCCTTTTAGTAAAACAGAGCTGGGGATCCTGTTGCCGCTCAGTTTGCCGATACAATTCATCACCCATCTGTCTCTGCAGTAGCCCGGAAAACAAACTACTAACAAACTTTCTGAACTCACGTCAACAAGCATATAGGCATATATGTAATAAAAAACCCCCATATTCTAGCCTATGATCTAGACATTTCCCTATTGTGAAACTGTCACCATGAGATAACACCATCAAGTGGACTTCCCAGAGGCCAAATGGGGGACCCTCCCGAGCACTTACAAAACGAGTACCGTGTCCCGCTAAAGAGTGGAAAAGCAGGTCTGTTCAAACAAATGCAAAAATGAAAGGGTGCAAAAATAAATTCCCATGCCTGAAGAGCTAAGCTCAAGGAATAGGGTGCTTTGTTTCTCTGCTCAACTCTCCTCATCAGCTAAAAGGGACCCCAAACGTTTGGCATCTCTAGTTACAGAAACAGGGAAATGGTGGTAAAGGAAAGAGACACACTGTAATATAGCCTAACTGGACAAAAATACAAAGGTACTGGATGATGAAGGCACACAATGACATCTAGTCAAAAGACTGGTAACTCAGGCACTTGAGATGAAAAAGGCCCAGGGAATCAGGTCCACCGTGGCTGTAAAATGATCCATATAGTGAAAAATGGCCTGTTTGGGGTAAAAAATGGAACCAGGACTTGAGATGGTATCCAACAGGCTGAAACCTGTTGACAGATATAGAACCCTTATAGACATGCAGCGAGGCTGCTGTGATGTGCTATAAATCCGGTGTAATCAAGTTTGCTGGAGCACGGAAATTACCACGCTCCAGCAGCCTCCAGCATCACATATATTAGTGTCCCCACGTTGAAAAACAGTGGCGAAGCGCTTTAATCTAAAACTTGTTCGGTGAACTTTAGTGCAAAGTGCCCCACCACCATTTTTCAGTGCAGGGACACTGATGCACGTGATGCTCAGGTGCTTTCAATTAGCACGGCTTGCTAATTAAAGTGCCCATTCTCCTGTCTGGACAAGGTTCTGGACATTTTCAAAGTCCGGGATATCCCCAGACACAGAAGAGCCAAAAAGAAAAGCAGATAGGACTTATCCTAAATGATTTTGATGGGATATTACAGTACCCCACTCAGGGAAAGCAGGACTGTGTGTGTGTGACTAAGGAGAAGCTGGTTGCACTGATCACAGCGGGCAACAGAAGGAGTGCTAGCAGGTGAGTCACAGCATGGTTGAACTGGGGGGATGGGAGGTGAACTGACTTGGGGGCTGAGAGGTGTGCAGGTTTAAGAGAAAGTGTTAAAAGAACAGGTCCAAATCCCTTCTCATTTGCTTGTACACAGAGACATAACAAGACCCAAATCTCCAATTCCTCTTAAACTTAGAGACCGTGAGCAAATAAACCTTTGACCGGAAGGTCTGGAATATGCGAGCACAGGGCTTTTACCTCTGAAACTTCCAATGGCCAAGTCACTGGAAAGGATTTGTGCCTCGAAAGACCTCAGTGCAACAACTACAAACATGCTCAAGTATCTCAGGGAAAACCCTGTCACAGTACTGCAACTGTAATTTTGCTTGAGAAGAAGATGGAAAGGGTCTACGTTGGCCACCAGAAACGGTGTCCTTTGTTGGGTCAGATTCACTTGATGAAATCCTATCATCCTGGAGGAGGGAGAAGGGGTTGAGCATGTGAACTTTGAAGAGCAGGCTCAAGGGCTGTCAAGAGACTTGATGGGGGATTCAGAAGAGAAGAATTGCTGGGGACGTAGACTCCCGACAGACCTCAGGATCTCTTTGTGCTAGTCACCCCAAAAGTCCAAGATGGAAACAGTTCTTACAAAGCTCCTCTACCTGTGGGGGAAAACACCCAGTACTCTAGGACACGGAGAAACAATGGCCAAACTGTGGAACAAAAAAGAAGTGGAAGGGATCTCCTGGGTCACTGAGCCAGTCCGCAGCTACCTAATGCAACCATATCTTAAACCCACTCACAAATCTGTCAGTCTGAAACCAGTTTGGTTTCTTGCCCTAACTACTCCTAGTGCTGTGAAGGATGGTCATGTGGGAAGTGGGAGCAGTGGCTATATCCATTTCAGCAACAAACCAGCCACGAACAGCTTTTGTCACCGTACAAATTGCCTGGGATAAGCAGCTGCATTTAGGCCAACTCATTCTCCGGGATGGTTGAAAGCTGGAGGGTCTTCAGAAAGACAAAAAAAAGGTGCCCCCTGTCTTGGCAGAGGAAAGGATGGAAACACATCTGTCTTCTCCATGAGGCCAAGCCTCAGCTGGAAGTTGGGGACCCTGCAGAAACTGCTGCCAAACCTCCCACTGATTTTTGGGAACTCTTTCTGGTCCTTTCCTTCCTTCTGTCTTTGTCAGCTCTGGGTCTGGATGGGAAGAAAAGAGGAAGGGTTAAACAGAAAAGAAGTCAGGCATGAGCACTTGGGTATCGGCTCTATGCTTCTAGAAAAGGGAAAGATAATGCTGGAGAGAAGCGAGCGGACCGTGCTCAACAATACAGGACTCTGACGGATTCTTTGCAGACTTGTTTCTGAGAAGTGGAATAATGTTGCAAGTCCTACTTTTAGGATAGAAAAGGGGGCCACAAGACACTGCATCCGGTAGATAAAATCACATGCATAAAAATAACATTAGGACTGGAAAGCACAATTCCAGAAGCACAGGTGCATCTCATGCTGTTGAGGTACCTCAAATCCCCCGTAATTAGAGATGATGGGCCAGTGGTGTTATTTACTCAAAACAAGAAGTTCATATGTAAAGAATAAGCTATGCAAGCATTACAGGTATTTAAGACACTTCAGAAAAGTCTCAGATTTGAAACTGCTGGAGTTAATTAGAAAGGTCTTTCACAGCACAAGTGTCATGCTTTCCCCCACTTGCTCCAACATCCCTTTTCAATGGCTTTTTTCCTGTAGCCAACAAATCAAAAATTCTTTTGTTTGCTTGTGTAGACTATGCATAAGACTACTGCAGCGAGGCGATAAAAGAAAATGACGGATGCAAATATGACCGTTTCTCCTCTGCATTCAGAAGAGACATTAAGCCATTCCAAATACATTTTTGAAATCCAGCAGTAAGATACTGATTACTATTTCTTTCCCCAATGCTAATGAATGCACTCCAGATACTTAACACAAATGTTCGTTTAGATAATCAATATTTAGAGATTTTCCTGGATATGCAGCATTGAAACTAGGTTCATCTGTGCTCAAGAACAGAATACGTTTGAGGAAAGTGGTATAAAAAGGACATCAGGACACCAAATTAGGAAAAAAAAATCTCTTAATATGTTAACATGATATTCAGAATAATAACTATAACTGCCTTTTAGATTTAGTACACAATTCAAAATGCATTTCCACTCTTAATAGGTTAAATATGTTTGTAGCATTTTAATCCCTCAGTCCCACTGACATAAAACCACAGCATTTCTGACTCATGAATTACTCGCAGACAAATGGATTTTAAAACAAAAATTAGAACATATTCCTTGTACTCCATTTGATCAACTACAAGAATTTTCTTTGTTCAGCCCTAACACATAATATTATATACTGCTAGCTGGCTCTCTGTCCTTCTAAGCACATTTGAGTTTCGGCTGCAATTGCACTTACTCTTTTTGACCATTTCTTCACTCACTGCATTTCTACTGCTGACTCATACACAGAAAACTAACATTTAGATAAAATAGCCATATTGGTTAAGTTAACCTACGAGTCACCTCATCAAAACCTTAAGCTAATTCACTTAACTTGGGATTAGTTTCCGGATAAATGGACTCTGGCAGAATAGTCAATCTGATGCCTATAATAATGAAGTTTTTTTCCATTTTAACCAATATTAATTGAGCCAGAGACCCATGTTTTCAAGGAAACCGGAAAAAGAATTAAATATTATGTTTCTTGAAGGATCTATAACCTGGCCCATTTTGAAGGTACTAAATATGACCTTTAAAAAAATAACAGAACAAATCACTATTTTACAATTACATTAACTAGTTGTGGCACAGCTTCCACAATGGCTGCACATGGTGTTTTTTCTGTTGGAAAGATCCTATTACTTTCAGAGCTAGGATCTCTTACATTTAGGCACACTGGAACAAAGCATTTGCCATATTAAATCAGACTAGCTTAAAGAATTCAGTATCTTAACAGTGACCGGTAGCAGATGCTTCAAAGGTGCAAAAATCCCTCCATAGTTTGCAATGATGGAATTAACTGTCCCAAATAGAGGTTTTTTCTAAATGCTGTTAGTAGCTGGTTTATGCCACATAGCATATGGGTTTTTATCCTTTCTAAACAATTTTTGAAATCTTATCTAACATAATCCCTGTGTCATATAATCCTATCTACTTAATGCACTTAAAATGGGGAATACTACTAAAACTGGCAGTATCTCAAAATGGAAGAAACTTTCCATGCAAAACCACTGTACAAGTCCTTAAAAAAATCTTAAAAACTGTTAGTGTTCAAATTGGACATTCAATCATTTAGGATCAAATATACAATGTGCTTCACAATCAGTTCTGTTTTTCTGCATTTGGCCCTTGCATCTTTTTTTCCCCCGGATGAAATACTTGTATCAAGTCCTTTTGCCAAGTTTCTTATAGAAAATTTAAATAAAGGGCCCGTAATTACAAACTGCCCATAAGTGTTCGGCTTGTAGTCTTGAGAAATCAGACCTTAAATAAACAGCAACAACGTTCAATTTCAAACATCACAGACGTAATATTTTCCCCTGAATAAAAAGAAACACCGTTCTTCATATTTTTCCCATCCTATATAGATATAAGATTAAACAACATTTAACTCTAGCTCCTTTCATCCTAAAGTCAAGGTCTACACCCTGCAATACTGATTTTTTCTGCTATCAAAACAAAGAAGCTCTTTTTACCTCTTTCTAGTAATATTATCCAAATGCAGGCTTGATTATGTAATTATTTCCTATCCCCATTTACTATTAACTACCACTGACTCTAATGATTAATTCTGGTATGGCTTTACCTCCTTACATTATAGTTCTGTTTTTATTTTCCCCCGTGCTCTCAAGAGGGACAGTTTGATCATTTCTTTAGCTTAGCTGACCATACACCAGAACTTCCAATTAAGATACTTAAAAACTCAAACTGCCCAGGCTACAGACAAATGGGCAAGCTGGAAGGGTGATGCTTACTGGAAGCAGTAGATATGGAGTTTCTTTGTCATCACCTGCTTATTACAGCTTTGAAGAGACTCTCAGAAGCCTCTTTCTAGCAGATGAAGCATCTTTTATGGCTAAGTACAGACAGTCAAAAATCCCAAGGCTGAATCAATTCAATCTTCGCAGGTTAGTCTAAGATGTACAGATCAAATCAAAAAGCAAGTGAACAGTGAATGCTTCTGATTTTGGAAAAGCAGCCATGTGCCTGCAGAAACCGGGGGGTGCTAGAGCATACCTCCCTGCTAGGCTAGAGCAGATAACTTGGGCCACGGTTAGCCTGCCCACACTGCCATGGGAGGTTCGCTGGGGAGGTGCAAAGCATCCTGGGATGCTGGGGGACTATGAGTTAACTTGAATCTGGAGGGAAGCCAGGACCGAAGTTCAATATAACCGATTTAAACTAAATCAGTTAAGTCTGATACTACGTAGATTGTAAGGGGCTGGAAGGGACTTTGCACAATCGTTGGGTCCAGCCCCCCTGCACTAGGCAGGAAAGACAACTGGGGTCAACTGACCCCAGTGAGGTGACTGTCCAGTCTCCTCTTGAAGATTTCCAGGGTAGGTAAATGTACTACCTCATCTATCCAGGTTTATCTTAAATTGGTTTTAGCCATTCTGAAAACGGTGTATGTGCACTGAACTTCTATTGTGTTAGATTTGAACTGGTTTCTGATCACTTGTATCATTTTGTGTGTAACTTCTGTCCCTAGCCTATTAGTTAGCACTATGCTATCTGGTTCTTCTCCTTCCTAGATCTCAGATTTACTCTTGCAGCTTTGAACAGCAGATAATGGCTTCTGCTCTTGTGAAAACAAGACTCTTCATGGAGATCCCAGGTATAGCCTCCGGAGGTATTTAGCAATTCTGCACATTCAAACAGAAACCATTTGAAGAGGCCCCATTTTCAGACGGTGTCAAGCAGCCACTCTCTGAACACCTGACCCAATTCTAAGGCATCACCAGTTGAGCACCAACAAATCTGATATTGGTCAAAACTGCTAGTCATTAAATTAAATCTAGGCTCTCTCCCTCTTCAAAAATACCGCTGTGTTGTGTGCTGGTGAGCCACAGGGAGTAACAAAGAAAACAAAACAAAATTCTCGCATGCTTGCCAAAGGAGCTATTCCCTCTTCACGCTGCCTTAAAGGATTTTCACGTATGCTTTATCTTCAGGTTAATCGTTTACCAGTGCCTATGGGGAAGGCCTCGGATGCAGCAGCACTGCCTGCAGCAAAGCTTCCTTCTGCACCCTGCAATGGTAGGATATGCCTTGCGTCACAGCCGTGCTGCTTCCAATTGCTGCAGGTAGAAACCTTTGGGGTTACCGGATCAGAATCACTTCTTCTTTTAGGTCTGCCATTAGGTGGGGAGCAGATGCAGGGCAGGAAGTTTAAGGCCCATAGCATCTAGCCACTGGTTTAAGCAACACAGTTCCTTTCTAGCATCTAATAAGAGTTGATCTCTGTACTTCTAGCCAAGGGCTTGTACATCCCCCCCCCCTTACCCTGGATGCATCACTGCTTATACCACCCACCCATTGGGACTCAAACACCCTACCTGGATTGAAATCTTACTGTGACACTAGACAGATCTCATAAATGAAATGTGGCAACCTTTCTCTATGCTTTATTCACAGAATTGGGTGAAAATTCAAAAGTCACAATTTACTGCTGTGCCATCTTGGCAGGGAAGCACCAAACTTTCTGATTATACCAGTGTGGAAATATAGCATACAAACAAAGAAGATGCAAATCGTTTCATATGTTACAGGTGTTCACATATTGCTATCCTATATGGAACTTCCTGTTTCCCAAAGCATCTGGGTCTTCATAAGATTTTAGTGCAATATAATCTGTACCTTGTAGATCGGGGTGGGCAAAATATGGGTTGCAGGCCAGATCTGGCCCGCCAGCTGATTGCATCCGGCCTGTGGGGGGGCACTTGCCAATTAATTCAATCTGGGTCCCAGGTGCCCCCAGGCCCAAATAACTGCCCAACCCTGTGGTAGATTAATTTTGAAGTTTCTCCATACATTAACAAATCAATAAACAGAAACAGAATTTTAAATATAATAAAGTTACATTATTTGGGCTCATTCAATTTGTTATAAGACCCTAACAATATCTGAAATCACCAGCAGCAAACATTTTGAGCTGCAGCAATGGAAACCTCTTTGAGACGGTGCACCAACTGGACCTTTCTTCAAATAATAATAATATCTGGCCCCAGACAAGTTGAATATGCCCTTTTCAAAAGTCACTTTGAATTCAGAGCCCAATGCTCCCATTTAAGTACCATATTTATTTGAATATAAGATGAGGTTCCCCCCTCCCACCCCCACAATCAGCATGGGAAAAACTTCCTTATCTTATATCTGCATATGAAGTGTAGGGGGTAGCAGGTGGCTGCTGCAGCTTTGACTTTGGCCCAGACTCTTGCTCCTTCCCTGCCCTGCTTCCCCTTTACCTCCCCCTTACTGTCAGGTGCAGCTCAGCTCCAGCTCAGGCTGGGATCTCTCCAGGGCACGGAGCACATGGAAACTCCTTTGCCTGGTGGGCAATCAGCAGTGCCAACACTGCTGCACAGCCAGGCAAGGCCTGATCTTCTCCTTGCTGTGCTCTGGGATGGAGCAGCAGGGGCAACATCTGACAGTAAGAGGATGAGGGGAAGAGGCAGAGGCTGTGGGGAGCTGGGGGTGCATGTGGCAGGGGGGCTGCAGTGGAAAGCAAGTGGGCGCAGCGGGCAAGGGGGGGTACCTGATTCCCTGCAACCATCGCTTTCCCTGCTATAGCAGTACGGGTAGCAAGATACTCCAATACTTATTTTCTAAACCTGGAACATTATAACAAATTCATAAATTTTCCAGCTATACAAACTAATTACGGGGGTGGGGGGTGTCATCTTATATTCCAGGTTGTCTTATATTTGGGTAAGTACAGTAAATGAGAATTTCTCCACTAGCTCCATTTGGAGACAGATCAAGCAAACACAGAGAATCTGCAATTTGGTTGTAATTTAAACTGGGTTTTAAGCACTGGCTTCCAAATTTGCCTAAAAAAATCCCCCAAAAACCCAGTGTTCCTCAAACTAGGGTATGTATACCCGAGGCATGCAGTGCACTTATAGAGGGTACATGAGAGGAAGAAATGAGAATGTAGAAAAGGTAAAGGGGAAATCAAAATGAGGAGGAAAAAATGTAGCACATCTTGACACTCTCTCTTGATTACTGCAGAGTTCACACTATGGTTCTGGCAACATAAAGAACGACTCTTTTTATTCTCCGTAACATGGAATCAGAGGGATACCGAGGCGATATTAAAAAAGGCAGAAGGATGCGTGACCCTCAGAAGTTTGAGAACCAATGATTTACAGCAACAGCTTCCACCTATAAGGCCATCTCCTTTCATCTACAATTGTTTGAAAATGTTTGTACCATTTTTTTTTTTTAACTCAAGTTCTATCTTTTTCATTTTTGGAGAGCAGCTGATTAAACCTGAACAACTGGGCTGTTGGACGAAATATGCTGCAGCTATGAAATGGTACAGCAGGGACCAGTTTCACTGTTAATTTAAAATGCTAGAATTAATTAGGTAGTGTAAATGAAGAATTTAATAAGCACATTTTACAACCACAAGTTCTGCTTTTATTAAACATCTCTGCCAAATGAAGGAAAATATCTTTGGTCTTTCCGCTTTTCCTTGTCTCATTCCCTTAAATTCACTGCAACTAAAATACATTTTTCAATGGCTACCCTTCCCCCATAATTAAAATGTATGCCTGAGTTATAGCTCCTCTTTCAAATCATTAGCATCTTTTAAAAATGCTACTGTATATCCTGACTGTTCTGAGAAGCTACCAAACAAAACTGAAGTTTACAATTTTGGTTTTGAATACCAAATTAAAGGCTGTCTTAGAAGCTGTCATTCCTATTCAACTCAAGTTCAGTGTAGTACCAAATTAGCATTTTTTTTCAGTAAAGGAATATGCTTGTTTAAACATATGTCTCTCCAGAGCGAGGGGTAGCATCAGGAATCTTTTTTTTTTAAATTCGCTACTGTTCTGAAAGACCTGCATGAAGACGTGGAAGCGATGATTATTGTTAATATACAGTAACTGTGTAATCCCTATTTAAAATAATGATAAAGCAATCCTGAACATAAAATCTCTCAGGAGGACCCTGTATGTTTAACAGACTTTGTTTGGCTTTGAACTCCTTGTAAAAAAATATCTTGGGAGTCTAAACACTATCTTGCTAAAATCTGTGCATTTCCTTAACAGAATGGGGAAAACTAGATATTTTACTTGCACCAATTAAATCGTCAGCACTCCCTTCCCCCTCTTGGAGATTTTATAATATCACTCTGCTAGGCTTACAATTTTAGCTCTACATTTAGAAAGTGCCCTTTTAATTTTTCTTCAAGCACTCATTTAAATGTCCCTTTGCAGCTAACTGAGTCCAAATTTGGGCTTTCCTTTATGGTCACATTTTTTTACTTTACCGGAAAGCAGGACGTGTATGTAGAAAGTTCATATTTTTCATGGACAGTATGCCAGCACTTGTTTAAATGCATTCTAGATGACTGATGCCTTGTATTTTTTGTGTTACTGACAAAAACAAAAATTAACATATATTCCACAAACTGGAAAATCTGAAAAAAAGCAGCCAATATCCACATGAGATTGAAAATAAATGCCTGTTTCTGAGCTTAGATCACAAGCGAGCCATGAGACTCTACTGGGCAAGACAGTTAATTTTATTCTGTAGTACACCTTCACCGCCAAAAAAGAATTCAACAGTACTTGATTGCTTATAAAAAAAGAAGATACCCACCAAGAAGATAATTCCTATAGGACCTCACCCCTATAATAAAACACGCATGGAATGATTTGGAAAGGTACTTCAAGTCTGATTTTTGTATTTGCATTTTGCTGCTGTTCACATGGGCCAAGAGTCTATCAAATTGGTTAACTGGGTCTGCTACACAAATCGGGTCTTGTTGTATGTATTTTTTTTTATTTGTCAGTGCCTTCCTGGGTGAAAATACTGATTCGTCATGCCTTCTAAGGACATACTTCTTGCGTGGTGCTACTGATCAGCACCGACAGCCAAATGACTCCAGGTTTTGATGAGTCTATATTAAGCAGTTTAACCTCTGCTGCTCCCCAGGTTTCAAGGTGAAGGAAATGTTGCTGAATTTGGAGAATGGCTCTCCAGGCATCTATGCTACTCCCCTAGAGACCAGGAGCTCCACCTGCTCCATCGGACCCTTCATTGTCCTATTTGCTCTCAGGGATTTTTGAAGCCAGAAAGCAAGGTTGAGGTGTGGTGGCATCGGTCATCACTGCAAGGCAGATTACATAGCAACAAATCAGTGAGGAAATCAAATGCAGAAGACACCCTAAAATGTGTAAGTTGAGCAAAATGGAGCCTTTTGGAATAAAGTCCTCTCTACAACCTGAAACCACGCGACTGGACTGGGACAACAGAAAATTACCGGAAAGTAATACTTTCAAAGGGGCCTAATTTCCATTTTCAAAAGCGCCTTAAGACACTTAAGCTGCAAAGTACCCCTGAATTGCAAGGAAACTTGGGCTCCTGAGTAACTAAATCACTCTTTAAATCACAGGCTCCTAAACCATTTAGGCATTTTTTAAAAATGTAAGCCTTGAACCCATACTGAAAAACCGAATGCCCAAGATTTCTAATGATTGCAAGGAATAATCCAGGAAAAATTTTAGATTCTTCAAAAAGAAACAGAACCCTTGAAGCAGACTGAAATACAGGGGAATGCATACATAAGAGATAAAATGACACATTTCTTTAACAAACCCCTCAATAGAGGGGTTCCCATCCCTCCAGAGAAGTAACAGAAGTAACTTGTGACAATATTTAAAAAAAAAGTACCATATAGTTTGAGCTATCCAAGCAACCAAAAAATATCCTTGCAGCAGTTGGAAAGTACTCTTTCATGATCGAAGTCCAAAACAGAAGTACTTCTTTCCAGTAGCATTTGCTTTTTTTAAAAAGTAAAAACTTCTAATGTTTGTCTGCTTGTTCAGGACAACTGAAGTGAGCTGTAATTTTAGTTTCTCAGATTTTTTTGATTGGAAAGAAACACAATTTTTTTTTAGCTAAATGACAGCCATGAGGACAAAGATCCAGGGAAATATATTATAGCACTAGGTACTTCGCCACACGTGCAGCATTGCTCTTAAACCAATGGAACAAGTCATGGTTTAAATAAACAAAGGGGGGGAAAAAAAGAGTAAAGTAAAAGTCAAGATGCCTCTACCCCTTCATACACCTGAAGCCAAGTCCTAATCAAAAGCATGTATTAAAATAGATGCATCATGGACAATGTGCAAAAGAGAACTCAGCTGGACTAGACATTTGAGGACTTGATCTGCCCTTAGGCTACTGCCATTTATTCTTGGTGTTGAACTTGAACACTGTTACATGTCAAAAAGTAAATTAAAAAAAAAACCATTTTGTTTTAAAGAGTGCTAGGTGGATGATCCAAATACTGCTAGCACAAGGGTTAGTGGAATGCTAAAATTATAAATAAAAATATGTATTTTACATGCCTCCCCTTTTTATTCTCTCTCTATATAGAGTGCTCATGCCAATTTTTCATTTTTTACTTTAGGCCTCCAAGCGTGCATTTTATAGAAGACAGCGCTTTTTGGAATCCTTCTGTTTCAAGGAGTGAAGATTTCTTTGCTATAAGTTAAGGAAAATGGATCAGAGCATCTCCAGGGCTTGGGGTGGGTGCTGTCTCATATGGGTGCAGGCCCATATGCAATAGGTAGCACGGCAGGAAAGGTGCTCAGGATCGTTATGAACGGTCGAGCATGGCACACTCGAATCAAACCTGCTCCCTGCACAACATCCTGTGACTGGCTGGGTATCGGGGAACGCAGATGTGGTTGCCGGACAAGGCCGGGTGTGGCTATAATGGCCGTGCATTTATCCTGCGCATCCCCAGCTGCGTAGCACCAAACAGTCAACGTTTCAATCACTCCCGATTCTGAACGGAAGTAATCAGGCCACACAGCTCTCACAAGCTGCTGGAAAGTGGCTGGTTTATTCTGCAGCCTCTTTTTATGATGTGCTGTGCGCTGCTCCGTTACTAGCTACGGCTGCAACACGTCAGCAGCAAGGACATGCTGAACATGCTCAATTCTCCGGACCTCTCCTACGAGAGCATGTACGTATTTCTCTTCATTTTGATGCAGAATCTCGACTCTTATGGAGGGATTTATTTCTGAATTATGGGGAGAGAGCTCTACCAACGGGGCTTACTCCATAAGAAAAGGGGCTAAAGCAAAGAAACTGTTTCAGAGAATAAACCTACAAACATAAACCTGTAGTCAAAAGCATGGATTATCCTTGTACAATTAAGTGCAAGTAAATTAAAATGGAAGAGCATCAGGAAACCCAATGCTAAGTAAAATGGGTTCTCTAACTATACAGAAGTTATGTGTTTCAGATCAGTCTTGGCTATTTGTTTTTTCTAGTTCTGAATGAGGGCTGGACTAAGAATAAACATCTACAGTGTGTCTACATACAATCGGCACCCTTGAAAACAGAAGGTATACCACCTGCAGGAAATTTACTGGGCTGTTTTCCACATTTCCCATTCTGGACACAAACAGTACCGGTATATACTGTGTTGTTGACACCATGCGCAACTCCATCAATACTTGAAAGACTGAGAACTTGAGCTGTCTAGAAGATTACGTAAAATAGAAACGCGCACCAGCTACGCCAATGTCCAAAATACATAAGTGCATACCTGTAATTTTGTCTCTCACGAGTTTGCAGGATTCGATTTCACCAATGCTCCCAAACAGACTCCTGAACTCCTCCTGTGTCATATTCTGGGGTAAATAGTTGACTATGAGGTTGGTTTTGCTGTCGTCTGTGGCAGCCCCTGTCTGCATGGGGGAAGGGCAGTTTCTACTGTTGCTGGAGGGTCCATTGGTTGTATTGGATGTAGGGCCATTCGACACCTGAGGCTCCATGGTGCTAATTATCTAAATAAAGATAAAAAGCAAAAACACTGCTTGAAGTTTCACAGATACAATTGCTATTTTTAAAGATACTGATAAATGAATGAGTAGGTAGCATTCACGGCCAATTTAGACACTTCAACAAAAAAAAAAACCCAAACCCTGGCTTGATTCCTCCGTTATTGTTGTAAAGTAGGTCATGCTAGTCTTTGGCTCTGAGCATATACTAAGATGCAGGGGGGAAAAAAATTAATGCAGTTAATTTCTGTTTTCATTCTGTAACTATTTTCTCACATGTATATTTAAGCGACAAACTGAATTATAATTCAAGGTAATAATAATAATTAAAATTACGGTTCTATTAAATCAGATGAAGTATAGCAGTCTATATGAAAAGATAAACGGGCTGTATTGCAAAGTGCACTGACAACAAATTAACCAAGGGCATTCAATCCAAAGTGTTGGGGTTAGGATTACCTTGAATAAATAACTCCTTGGTCTTGCAAGATGCATGGTTCCTGGTTCCAATAACAACCTGTATTTGCTAGCTATATTTTTCACCAAATCAGCTGGTACTTCTTTACAGAATAATGCTTCAAATCTGCAGCCTTCATATGTGTGAGTAATTTTAACAGGTGCTGGAAACAAAGGGCTCCTTCTTTAATTAGAGAAGCTACTTCCAAATGGCTTATCGGATATGGGTACAGATTAAATCTCTTTTCATCTCAACATTTCAAACTACAATGTCCAAAAAACAGATCCAGATGATCCTTTTTTATTACAAAATAAAGGTCCATTCTTGCAAATACTTATGCAGGCCAGGCCCTATGAAGATAGAGTAAAGGGCCTGAATCTATTCAGCCTCCACAAGAGAAGACCAAAAGGGGATTTAGTGGCCGTCTCACCGGGGGGGACCTGTGGATAATAGGTGAGGCTCTGTTTCCCCAGGCATGAGCTGGGATAACAAGGAATAATGGCCACAAATGGTTTGAGAGCAGGTTCAGGCTTGGTATCAGGAGGCATTACTTTATAGTTAGGGCTGCCAGGCTCTTTAATGGGCTCCCAAGGGAGGTGGTGCTCTCCCCTACCTCGGGGGGGTCTTCAAGAGGAGGTTGGATAGATATCTGGCTGGGGTATTATGATCCCAGCACTCATTCCTGCCCAGGGCAGGGGGTCGGACTTGATGATATGCTCAGGTCCCTTCTGACCCTAGAAACCATGAAACTATAAACTATGTAAGTAGCCCCACTGTTGCCAATATTATTAACTGCATGAGTCAAGTTACTCATGTGTCTATGGGCGGGATCGGGACCTAACAATGTAAGAACTTTCAAGTTAAAAGATTGCAGTTGCATGTTTTAACAATTGTTTTAACAATTCAGGGTGCAGCAAAGATAGTTTAAAGAGTTTCAGCAGTTCAGGGCCTAGCTTATGCTGGGTTTGCCTCAACTACAATTTAACTGCAATCTCTAGTGCTGAAAAGGAAAGCCGAGATTATCTTTGCTGGACATTATCTCATCTTCAAATTGGGGTAAGCCCATTGTACAAATGGTGGATTGCACTGGCGCAGCTACAGGGGTGGTGGCTGGTGGGAAATGTCCTCAGCCAGGCAAAGCCTCAAGTTTATGAAAGGCTTAAAACAGCTACTCAGTGCTACCAGGGGGAAGAAAAAGCCACTACTAACAGGCCAAAGAAATTTAGACATCACAGAAAAATTCAGGAGAGAATTAAAGTACTGAGACACTATACAGTTTGAACCCTGTGTTGATCTGATCCTATAATTATTATAATTACTTACGACTTAACACACTCTCTTTTTTAAAGCCAGGAAGGTACATATTGTGACAAGTTACATTTAGTAATTTCCTACAAAACTTTGGAGGAGAAGGAAGGGGCGGGGGGGAAAGGAGTATAGGAGCATTCACATCTAGACTGATATCCAGCTGATTCTTTTTACTTGATTTAACTTCAGGAAGGAATAGAAAAGACAAAAAAAAAAAGTGACTGTGAATTGATGTGGTTACAATATTGTGTTTGATATTTCATCTATGCCGTTCATAATTGGAAATACACTCAGTGCTCATTTTAAATTACTGGTCCCAGTGAAAAACAGATGCTTTGATAGTGCAGTGAACAAAGACCTTTCACTATGGTGTTTAACACAATGTCACAACAAACCTATAGAACAAAACTAGTTAAAAACAGAATAAAATAATAAGAATTTAAAAAAAAAAATCAGAGCATCCAGGTGATCATTTCATGCATATAGCAACTTATTAAAAATTCAACAGATTCCAGTCTGAACTTCCCAGGCCAAATCTACTGATCATGTAGCAGCAATCTCCGTCCCCCCACGACGGTTCAGTGGGGTCGTCTAAACCTCCCTGCCTTGTTCAGCATCATCTGGGGTCCCTAATTAAAGGCTTTATCTTTTTTTTTTTTAAAGTACAGCTCCAAGTATGTTTAAAGAAACCATCTCCCTTCCACTTTGTAACCTTCAATCCACAACCTATTCCAACCCTGGGAAGCCTGGCTGGTCGTCTGCTGAAGATGTCATTATCCCCTGCTCTGGTGAGCAGCTGAACTGAGCATAATCCCATCACCTATACTGTATCTACACAACTGCACCAACTTGACTTTGAAAACAAAATCTTGGTCCATGCTTCCTACAGGAACAACCCTTTGAGATGCTGAATGACCTTAACTCTTACCCCCCCACACCCTCCTTTCCATGGGGAGCGGGCATGCTCTGTATTTCACAGGATCAAGCCTTATGCTGGCAACTAACTCAATTAAAAAACAAAATATAAAAATGTCAGTGAAGTAGAGTCACCCTCTTTTGATAAAGCGTGACTATTTTACATATTTCATTTCAGCATATGTTAGTGTTTTTGCAGTTTTGGTCATTACATTTCTGCATCGTGCTTTCTACTAGATGCAATATTTGGCCGGTTTCAAATTTTACTTGAGCCACAGGGTTCAAAATCCAGGATTTTACCCAACTAATAGTTGATAACTAACCAGATTCAACTTAGAGACTGATACAGAAAAATGCAGCTTTCCATGGGTACTGAAATCCCCGCCATAGATATTAATATCACAAAAATACCACCGTCACACAGCAAGCTGAAAGTTCATGGAAGGCACTTCACGCCTGATACTTCACTTCTGGAGTTAATAGAAATATTGCCACTTACTTCAGTGGCAGCAGGAGCAGGTCTTCAGTGCCACATACTAAAAAAATGTTCACATTTGTTTATTAGTAACAGAAGCAATACCCCTGCTAAACAATTAGGCCTTGACCCCCTATTTAAAATATATAAAGGATGATAAAGTTCAAAGTTTGTTGTTTTGCCTGCTTTAAATGTTGCACAAACTCTTTAAAAACTGTATTTCTGTGGGTTTTTTTCTGTTGCTCAGCCTTCCGATTTTTAACCAAGGTAAAGTATAAGCAAAGACAGCAACATCATAGAAAGAATAGGCTGTGTTTGAGCAAATATATATGCCTTTTACTGGTATTTCCTTATTTACTACAGATCTCTCACGTTTGTGACTGGTTTTTCAGAGCCAGGGTCTCTATCCACCTGCTCAGCTTGGTGAAAGTTCCTCGAGATTTCCACTACCATGAAAAGAAAACTAGGCCCATAATTTGCTAACACCAAAGTTACTGTAATGCTGTAAGTTGCTCATAGTAATATCACTACAGGAGAACTGGGGGAGAGAGAGCGAGCTCAAAGATATTACCGGAAGCATTTATCACAAATATCTGAAGTGCACGGATTTTATCATTAAATTATTTAAAGGCCTTTCCTGTGTATGGAAGGGATTTTGGAGGATTTATGTAGAAAAATCATAGCTCTATATCAGAGACTGCAAAACCTGTCCTTACCAGCATGAAAGAATAATGTTTACTTTGGACTTATTCATGTAATTTAACCAATGTAAAGATGTGCTTTGTTCATGACAGTAGCAATAAAAGCCCCAAATGTTTTTCCAGGTGTTGCCACCCCACTTGCCTCTTCTAAACCTTGGAGGTACAACAGGGTCTACTCAACTTAGCTGGAATACTTTTCCTATCATTTAATATAAAAAGAGGCATTGGGTATTACTGCAGGCTGTCTACTACTTAAAAATAAATTCATTAACCATATGGAAAAATGTTCCTCAGTAGCCCACTCATGTCTCGTGGTCCCCACACCACACATTTTTTTAAAAATTTTAATTCACCACAACAGCCTCCTTAAAAAAGGTCTCCTTTAATTTCCTGGACATGGTGTTTGCTTTCAAATGTTTTAATTGTGTAAACTCTTTTAACGGTTATAATTTTACAAAAAGTATCTTTCTTATTATTGAAGATTAGCTCATTTTCCAGAAAAAAAGTCTTGTAGAGAGAACCACGCGTGTATTTTTTTTAAGGTTAGAGATCTAGGTAGATACTGGTGCCCAGCATCTGCTTCTACCCCCAGACCCCCCAAAACCCCAAACCAACTCAAGCAAACAAACAAATGAAAACCAACAAAACCCCCCAAACCACTCAAATATATAGTCACTTAGCCTCAAGGGCATACTTTATACACAGAAGTATATTTCCCTGAAACAATGCATTATACCCATTACATTTAAAACCTTAGTCTTTAATATCTAATTTAATATTCCTAATACTTTTGCAGAATTTCGGTTGGAATAAACCGATTTAGATAAATATTTCTGCTCTTAAAACGTTACACTGCAAGCACTTTACCATAACATCTATATTTACATGACCAGGTATTAAAAGGAATGATTTTTTAAAGGAAATGATGGTCTGGGCTCTCTCTCTAACATTATTTGTTAGGAAAAGATTAAGAAAGTAAAGACCAGCAATCTATTGCGGTGCCTTTTTAAAAAGTCTTATTGGCTATACCTAAGATAAGCAGATCAATCCTCAACTTTTTAATTTCTGAGATGACCCTAGAACTCCTTTTTCTAAATCATTTGGCAACAACCTTAGTCTTTTATTCCCTTTGTATGGAGATCAGTATTAGCAATGCCAATCAGATACAAAACTGTATGTGTACGATAGCTCAGAAAAAATTATTTCACATGCTATATAAAACACGTTGATTTGAGACCGAGAGTAACTGATGACGATTTATGAAAAATTCATTTGATTTATCATCTTTCACAAAAGGTGAGAAAAACAAATGTCAAGTTTACAGCTGCACCTATTAAATAAAGGCATGCCTTGTCTCCACTTCTCAGGATGGCTCATCAGACCCCTGGTTTCTAAAATTATGTCTCATTGTGCTACTTTTTTCACTATGGTAATATACCTGCAAACTACAGGGCATTTCAGTGTGACAGGTTTCACAAAGAAATGCTCAGCTGCTTGGGAAGCCTGCGTGAGCTCTGGCACCGGTCTGCAAAGCACAGCTAATCATGAAGCGCGGTGCAACTCCCCGCTCCAAAACGTCAACGGCAGAAAAATCCCCCACAGCAGCTCCGACATCCTAAATGATGTTTGAGACGTCTCTCTCTTTTGAGTCGTCGTATAAATATTTCCAAACCAATTCAGGGAGCTTAATCTCTTGGCTAAAATATTAGCTGCAGCAATAATGCAAAGAATACCTGCATGTATCATGTAAACACAACTATTGTAAGGCTTAAACAAGCTACTGCTAACTGACATTAATCTTCAGTTGTTATTACAGTAAATATGTTACATCCATCTACAATTACAAAGAACAGTTAATGAATCATTTAGAAAACTACCCACAGACAGATTAAGACAGCCTTATCTTCCTATTGCATGCATAAACAATAGCCATTGGCTCAATGCATGCAAATAAACACGTTTCATATTTCCAACATTTGTTTTCTGCAGTCGCGGTGTGTCTGTGTGTGGGGCTGAGAAGAAGGCTGTGCACATGCATTAAAAACTGCCTGGATGTCACTGTTTTCTTAAGCCCTATTCTTGTCATCTGAAACACGGATAACTCCCTTTATAAATAAATCCCACTGACCTTGCTACATATGGGAAAAGATACAGTAACGATTAGTCGCCAAAAATAAATATTTGTTTTCACAGCGCTAAAAGGCAATATTTGTAAAAGACTCCACAACCGGGCTGTTCTTAAGAAAGCGCAATCTAAAAATAATTTCGAAGAACGATGGAAAGGATACCGTTCATCTGGACAGATTATTTCTAGCGCTCGGAAATCAAAAAAAAAAAAATATTATCTATGCATAATAAATTGTTCACAACACCTAAATGCCAGGAAAAGTGTTCATGGTAAATTATACCTCATGAACAATTCATGAGGTCTAATTTTATATTATTTCTAAGCAGTCATTAATGAACAAACTCAGAACGTTCGTCCATAAAAAGAATTTAGATAAATAATGCAAAACTCTTACTTTACCCCAGAAAGCACTTTAATTAGCACTGCAAGCTGTATGCTTTACATTTGAAAACAAATGGGGCCATAGCAGAGGTCAGTCGTATAAAAGTGATGATGTAGCTGTGATGGCCCAGAAATGTGCAAGAGGCAAGGATTTTGTAGGGTGATTATCTTTTTTGGACCAACTACATAGTTGGAATAAAGTTAGAGAGACTTTAAAATGCAAGGTCTTCTTCCTGGGCATCCACAGCCATTGTTAAAAAAGTAGCTTCTATAGTGAGAAAATAATCATGCCCAACCTAGCAATGATGCAGAAGGCAAGGATTTCTTACAGCTGCTTGTGGGATCAGATGGTTAAATCCAAACCTATGCACATGCTTAATGTTACAGATGTGTGTAGTCCCACTGAAGCCAACTGGAGCTACTGAGACACGTACAGTTAATATATATTATACATTAGCTTTTAGTATTATGTCCGCACGTATGGACACGTTACAGTAGCACTAGAGTGATGCAGCTGGGATGGTCCAGGAATTACATAAGAGGAAAGCTCGTATAACTATCCCAACTATGCAGCTGCTCCAATAAAAGATATCTCCCTGAGAAACCTCTGCCTCTAGAGTGCTCATGCGCACATACATGCCCTCCCCCTCCCCATATGCAGGTCCTGATTTGCACTCATACACTACCAAACTACTGTAAATAGTACCACCGGTTACTGGGACTACTCATAGCAGTAAATTAAGCATGCATTAAAAGTATTTGCAAAATTCAGGTCATGAATTGCAAAAACCCTTGTGCGCGCAGAGGATCTTCATATAAGTTTATACAGCATTTTGCACAAAACGGCCCCAAGCCTTGCTAAGACCTCTGGGCATGACTGTGATAATAAATAGCAATTAAAAGGGATTCACAGCAGAGACTGGCAAAGTGAGAATTAAGGACCGAATTTTACTTTGGCCAAATATGTGGATTTCCCCCCCACAAATTACCTTAAAATGAGCCCAGGAAGCAGTCTTTGTGGATCCCCAGTAACCATTTTCTTCTCCATAACATGACTGTCAAATCATGCTGTCAGTCATGTTTTTTTTATTAAAGCTTAGGCACCGCACTACGAGACTGCTATTATTTACTTAATAAATACATCATGAACATGAAATAAAAGAGGAAAATTCAGCTTTAGAGCAATTCTGCCTCAAGGCAAATCCAATATCCCAGAAATGAATCATTATCTAACCACCCTCTATAATTTGACATATCCCGCCACACACAGTTTTCATATGCTGTGCCCTTCCCGCTCTTCCTATGGAAGATGTATTTAATATTTCAAATATTGATGCAGAAAAAAGGCTTAGCCTAGGAAAGAAAATATCCTGAACTGGCAGTCATTGTTATACAGGTTTCAAGCTTTGGCATTAATACAAAATACTGGTTCCAGAATACGGTCTAACGGGGTTAAAATGATATTCTAATATTTTTAGCGAGTTCACAATTACAGGGTGCCATAACTGTGCTGAACATGAGTGATCCAAGATGACAAAAAGTCAAATTCATGCGTTTCAAAATGGAAAGCCTTTAATACATAATACAATAAAATCACTATTTTTATAAAGCATTTTTCCTTTTTTTTTTAAACTTCCCAATGTCTTTAGGACAAAGATTTGGAATTATACATTTCTGTGAGAGACGATGCATGGAAATGGAGAGATTTCTGTTCACATTTTTACCAACTGTGTGGCATCTAGCAGGACAAAGAAAATAAAATTTGTTAGTACTACTGCTTGTTGCTACAATAATGTCTCCAACTGAGACCCAAGCCCTATGGTGCTAGATGATGTATAAATACATAGTCAGGCCAAGGCCAGGGACTGCTCTGCAACATGCTGAGCAAAATACAGAGACTTTTAAGCGACTTGCCCAAGGTCATACAGGAAATCTGTAGCAGATCTCTTAAATCTCCCGTATCCCAGGTCAACATGCTAATCTAAAAGGCCACTCTTTCTCCCAACTCTTTTGCAACTGTGGCAGGCATGTTAATGCTGTGCAACAAATTCAGTTCTTCATTTTGCTGCCTATAAAAATGGCTTTTTTTTAACCTACACACTCCAGTTCATCTAGTTCTCAGACTTTGCAAATATTCTGCCTGTTTGTACAGTGTTCGGGAGAGGAAGAGATGAAAGGAGGTTGCAAGCCCACGTTGTTATCAGTCAAATTACACAACAGACAAACCTGGAGCAGCAGCTTCTCTCAAAGCATGTAAAAATACGTTGGAATTATTGAGAAGAGACAAAACAGGTACATCACGTACTCTGTGTCGTCTCTCCCTCTTTATACATATATTGGGGGTGGCAACAAAGAGGGAGAAAATGACACTTTCTGTACAACTGCACACTGGGCAATACTTTCAGGTAGCAGAGGCAGCCCAACAAGGATGGAGAGCAGAGATGCAACCGCTGGCCTCCCTTTTCAACCCATGCTACATCTGCAGCAAGTTCTGCACACATGCAGAAACCTGGGCTTATATAACTGCAGCCTTGGTTATTTCTAATCGTAAAGCCATTGTGGGGTGTTTTCCACCCCACCCAACAGAAGCAGAATATAGCTGCAGAGCCCTCATATGTACCATCTGACCCTCATGCTGTTTCTTTTCTTGTCCTTCGAGTGCTTCCATTAAGCAAAATTTTTATACCTGTCCACAGCTTCTTTACTGTGCCATAAAGTAGAGCATACAGGTTCATGCCAGCAAGAATCTCTCCATTTTTTTTGAAGCCCTATATACTACGTGGTTCTATTTTTAATACGCCACAAACATCCAGCAAGAGCAGGAGACCACATCCTGAACATTTCTGAGCTTTTATGCTTCCTGCTGGAAAGAAGAGTTAAAAAGCTACAACACGCTGTGGAGCACGAAAGGTGACCTGCCTAGCTCTAAATCAGGGCTACCCTATTCAAAGCAGCCTGCTTCATTTGTGGATTCACTTCCAGGCCCCAGAAGTTGAGCTGCCTTCTCTATTTACCCTGGTTTCATTAGAATATATATATCTATATATCTATCTATCTATATCTCTTCTACGCCATTCAGGTTGACGTGTGTATACAGAAATAGAGAATCCAGCTTTGATTTTACAGTCTCCAAACTTGAATTGAGCTTTGGAAGAGAGATGCCACACCAAAACACAAACTGTGGCAAATAAGAGCCTCTGAGCACGTGACACAGGTTACAGTTAGCTCAGGTTCAAATCCCTTATAGTTCCTCGAGGTCTCACTGCCACAGACCTTGACAAAGAACAATAATAGGGAACTGTCCTAACTTGGAGCCAGGACATCTGGAACAAGAGGCTACTCTGTACGAGAAACCAACCACCTGGTTTTCCCAGGAGGCCATGGGGGGCACACACATGAAGTTCAGTACATCTTATAAATTAGAACAAAGGCGCACAGGTCAGGTTCCTCCCTCCCGAGGCACGCCTCCTTCCTCTCCAATTACCCTTTCTTTTTGCTAAGTTGGCACTCTGAAGTCAGGTTACTCTGTACCTACAGGTTTCCCAAGCTGTTTCGATCAGTCTGTATCATTCCTCATTTCCCCCTGCTTGTTCTTTCACGATGCAGCTGAAGGACAAGAAAGTGCTAAAAAAGACGCACACAGTCTCCTAACAAGGAAGCCAATTTTTCCTGATTGGGTGCTCTGAATCCCACTATACAGTGGGATTTCTCACCTCTTCCTCAAAAAAATTATGCTATATTAGGTGATGAACCCCACAAAAGGGGAGGAGGTCTCCTATAGACTACCCTTTTCTTCTGAATTGATGCATTAACAGTTACAAGGCTGAATACCCAGAAGTGTATTTAAAATCTATACTTTCAAGCATGATGGTTGGCTCAGTGAAGAGCAAAGCACTACAATAATGGCTGTGCGATGCAAGCCAAGATTGTGCACACCAAAAAATATCAATATGGGACTCTATTAGATACAGATGCACAAAGGTTCTCATAGATTGGAGAACCTGTAACCTGAAAATACAAGTACAGGATAAGGAACCTTTTTTTGGCTTGTTTTTAGAATTTGATTCTGATCTTGCACTTTCCCGCCCAACCTCTATTCATTAGATCAAATTTACTATTTATTTAACAACATTGACAGTTTAAAAAAAAAAAAAAATTCTAATGCTTCTTTTGTTTGTGTCCCGGTATATTCTTCACATGCACGTGTATCTATTTATTTAAAGATAAGTGTAACTGGTCAGATCCTTAGCGGGTGTAAACTGACATACCTTTAATGTGGTCAACTGTTTTTTCTTGATATGCTTTTTCCTCATATTTTAAACTCAAACAGAATTTTAAACAAACCTCCCATATTATAATTTGCAATTGAAAAGTCGGAGATACCTGCTAACAAGAACTAGAGAAGACAAGGCTGAGCAAGGAATGTCTAAGATCTGGAGCAACTGATACACTAGAAACATCAGGTAACATTTTCAAATGTGCTTCAGCGACTTCAGAAGTCAAATCCATTTCCATATGACTTAGGCTCAAAGCATTTTTTAAATTATACCCTACTGTTTTCATTTAAGCAAAGGCATACAAAGACACTGATGGCTTAGCAACATGCATACCGCACCAGTTCTTTCAAACATACCTTGGCGTCTCGTTTCAGTAGGACTTTACTAAGATATACTGGTGATTATAGTTAGATAATTCTACTAAACACACATGAAACTTTTCCTCTGCCCACAGCTTGTGAACAGACATCAGTACCTTCAAGTGTAAGTGGTACAAAACCAACCAAGATCAGACTTGGGATGACAAGGGAAGTGAAGCCTCTTCCACTGGAAATATTAGCATGTCTTGTGTTAGCTGTATACTTTCCTGTCCAATACTAAAGGACACTGCCTGGATTAGTAATAAACTAGGAATATTACTACTTTTCTACCTACATATAACTCACTTACAAGGCCACAATCTTGCACCATGCCAATGTCGTTTCTGAAAACGATGGTGCTTTCATGAAGAAAAAGGCTTCCTGCTTTTTCAACACACAAAGCCTGACCAAAATTTTAATGGACTAGCCCCCAAAATACTGAGATTATCCCAAACTGAAGGGTCACATACTAACAGCAAAAAACATTGAGTATTGGAAGATTCTCATGGAAAAAGAAGTGGATATGACCAACTAGTATACAGAAGTAGCTCTCTAGTCTCATTATATTATGGAAAAAATGTCTATACTGTGTACCAAGTAAGAAGGACTTAAATCCACTGCATGGTAAAAGACGTAAAAAGAAGAATATTTTGCTTATTTAGATATAAGATCACATGCATAAAAGACGACCTAGGCTGGACTCTAAATGTGTTGAGCATCAGATGTATTATGCAATCATCAAGAGACAAAACAGCTCTGTACACCAACCTACTTGCCACAGATCAGGTTAAATGATCATAATAATCTCCTTTGCACTTACAAATCTATACATTTATAGACCATCAAACATACAGAAACATGCCACAGGCCAAATCAGAACACCCTTTCCTTTAAACTTTCAAAGGAAACTCCTCCCTCAATTTTTCCAATAAATGAACCCCAAAGACCTGTTAAAAAAGATGGGTACACCAAGATCAATGCATTATCAGGACATGTACATTTCAAACATGAGTAGGAAACCCATCATGCAAAATACATTCATGCCTGTATCTTCTCTTTTGTGCCATCGGGACTCCCAACAGTACCTCTCCTAACCTCAACTGCCCAAAGAGGCACTCTTTCAAATCGAATAAGGGCCCGCGTCATTCAGAGTCATAGGTCAAATGCAATACATTAAGTTCTACTAAAGCAAGTGATGGCAATGCAGGAAGTGACACTGCGTCACTGTTAAAAATAACCTCCATCTCTGACCGCTGGGGGTAAATTGAAGGAGGCTAGACTCTAAACGGGTACAAAAAAAATGGGCTAGGAGAAGGTCGATCCCTTGTTGGGTAATCTGGCTGGATATTAACATAAAAGGTTGTTGATAATCACGAAGACCCCCTAAGCAAGTAATTCATTACAAATTTACATGCAGCATTGATATGTTGAGGGTATTTAACATCAACATTTTTTTCCAGTAGATGTCTAGATGTATGAATATTTCTTTCCATAGTAGGCTAATGACAAGTACAGACAATAAAAAAAAAAGATTCTAAAAATATTCCCCTCTTTTCCCTGGATTAGCATGTCTACAGTTAAATATAAACCATGCTCTATAAATTATCAAATACAATGTCAAATTCTGAAGTGCACTCAGGAATCTCTCAGCAAGTAAAAGATACTGCAGAAAATGTGAAGTTTGTTCTGGCCCAGTTACACTAAAAAAGAATATGCTACTCTGCTAGATTATGGAGTTAGTTTCCATCCCTAATCATATTAAGAACTACTGCAACTACTACAGTAGATATATATTGAATTTTCCAGGACCCTCTGTATCAAGCAAAGACATGATTCTCGGGAACAGCTGCTCTTACAGGAAGGAAATTAACAGCAATAAGCAACAGCATACCCGGCACACACACGGAAGATTTTCTAGCATTCGCACATTCTGTTAAATGCCATTTGTACACACGTATTATCAGCAACTTTTGTGTAACAAAGACATACAATTATTTCTACCATGCCAGGAGTATGGCTGATGCTTTACAGCAGTGATTCTCAACCAGGGTGCCTTGAGATCCTTTCAAGGGTGCCATAGGGCACCATGAAATGTTAGCAGTGTTAGGTGGGCAAACATGATTCACAAGATAAACCTGGGAGATTTCCAACAGGAAATCAAAGCATTAAAACCGCTTTGCCCTTCTGGGCTCTTTGCAAGAGAACTGCTCTATTATTTTTCTGTAGTTGAAAAAGGAGTGAAAACTAAGAACTGGCATTTTCGTGCCCTGAGTCCAAAAACACTGGGAACCACTCCTTTACACAAATGAGAGAGGTCTTGGGCCAAAGGTTCTTGCAGTCTATGGTGGACACAGTGCAGCAAGGAAATGACCGATCAGCAGCAGAAGGGCAAGGATAAAATCAACAGTAGAAGTAGGATGGTTGTAATAATTTCAATCTTCACACTTACCAACACTTAGTTTAGGTACCCAAAATCTGGAAATATTTCCCAGTATGAAATCATGCATTACTATTTTACTACCAGTTCCTAAGCAGGCTCTTTAATGGTGACCATTGTGATCATTTTCAGATCTGACCCTGAATTGCTGAAGTCCATGGGATTTTTGATTCTGACATTCTTAAGGGACAGAGCAAACCTTCAGCATACAGCTGAGTAGAGCAATTCATTATTATTTTGCCTGTGAGGTTTGCCATGACTGTCTCAAACCAGAGCCACTCTACATATATAGAGCCTTATTATAATGATGCAAAATCAGACTGCCTCCTGATCAAAAATGCCCGTAAACAAGCACGACTAAAAGGTAGTGACTCTTACATAAACTCACTACCTATATTACCAACAAAACACTACAAAATGGAAGAAGAGTTATTTTTATGCAATGGAAAAATCAATGCAAGTGAAACTGTCTTTTGGGAAGGGCTACCACAAAGACAATAATTCTGACAGTGACAAATATCACTTTTGTTCTGGTGTTACAAGAAGTATGTGGACTTCTGGGAACGGTACTGCAACACTGCACAACAGATAATTAATGCTATGGACCACACTCCCAGTGCTCTATATTCTGGCTGGGTACACTATAACATCGTATTAGAAGATGAGTCAGATCTACTTCAAATTTTAAATTGAGGAAATTGTCGTTTTTGCTAATTTTAAGTATTGTAATAAAAACTTTTGGAGAGGGGAAGGAGGGAAGAAGAGACAAACTTCCTTGGTCCATCAACAAGCTCCAGAAGCTTTTAAACAGCACTTTCTACTATAGTTTAACGTTTGAGCTTGACTTACTACTTCTATGTTTTCTAAATGAGAATTTTGAAGTTCAATTCAATTCTGTAATTTTTCAAGTGTAACCTAAAAACACCAAGGAGCTTAGATGGACTGCTTGAAAAAGTAAGTGTAAGTGAGCATCAACTCACCACAGGCCAACATGCACAACCCACGCTCGTTAAAAAACGTAATTCATAATTCGCAAATTTCTAGGGTCACGCAATGGGTCACGCAAGTCCACATTTTGATCAAATGCCTATGAGGGAGCTAAAACCAGAGGATGGTGTTTGACTATCCTTCCCAGCACTTAGCAAATACACCCAAGATGCTATTACATGATTAAGACTGAAACACTTCTACTACTGGAAAGCCACCAACAATGTCACTGTCCACTACCAGCATACACAACCACGGACACGTTTTGTGTGCGACTTTCTTGAAGCTTTACAAATTACGCTACAACTTCAACATTCATTTGCATCTTTTTTCAAAGCACATGCATTACATATCCTAGATTGGATTTTGCTGGTATTATTCATTATGGGTTGTTTTATGCCAGTATAAACCTATTTTAAATAAAAAAGAAACTGGGGGGGGGGAGATTTTTCAGAGTTCAAGGACGTATCATTTGCCCATCACAGCAGAATGTCTGACACAATTGTGTGTGCCTTAGCAACAAGGGAGTACTACAGCATTTTATATACATCATGACTCCAAATATTGTCAAAGCCAGCCTTGCATTTTCCTGTGTAGCTAGTCTCCAGAAAGCACGCACAACCATTTAACTGACCCTATTCCCTCCTCCCCAAACACATTCTCACTGTCTCTTCATGCAATTTAATTAAGGATTCCTTGCTGATTCTCAGCATTTCCTGGCTCTTATAGATTACCTTCTTCATTGGGGAGACTGTCTTCGTGCAAAGACACAGTCAAGGGTAGAACAATAGGTAAGAATGCCTCTCAGCTTCCTCCTTGCTTTATGAGGCCCCAAAGATACGATATGGATAAAAGCTTGGAAATGGCTGGGGCAAACACAGATTGTCGTTACAGAAAAAGAAAAAGGAGCCGAACAGCAGTACCACAGAGCTCATTCTTAATGAATGTATGCAAATAATGTAAATATTATAAGACGACAATATCAAGTGGTTATGAAAATTAAAAGCATGTTATTACAATCCCATTTCAAAGTACCGATGTTCCCAAGCTATTGTGAACTCTTTGCTGAAATACTTAATTAAGTAAACAACAAACAAAAGGGCTCATCGCTGGTGCCCCGAGCTATCATCCAAAACCGGGTATAATTAAAGGTGTGAACAACAAACTAAGTAACAAATCTACAAAGTCAAGGTTTTGAGAAATTAATGGGCATCACGGCACTGCACCAGTTCAAATTTATCACTCATTATCTCCCAGACTAGCACGGTGCGGTTTCACATGTTTGTGCCTCATTCTCTTCCCTTCAAGCCTTTCCTTCCTTTTCTAGATGGCTAATTTTAGACAATTACTGCCTGTGACATACTGAGACTTCTTTTGCCTCCTTTTCTTTTTCTTGCTGTAAAGCTAGTGACCTATAAAAGCCCCCTGCACCTAAAATATTCTGGGATTTTAGAAAGTAAAGATGGATTATTTGAAATAAAAGGGGGGGGGGGATGGAAGGAGAGGGAGGGAAGAAAAGCAAGCAGAAAGTGTTTGAATTCCCAGTTTCCCCACTCCTCTGCTTTGCATCATCCCAATGGTAAATACATTCAGATGCAAAGATTAAGCATTTATATAGAGAAAATGCTAATCGTGCTAGGATTAGATATACTGTACTTGTTGCAGAGAAATCATTTTCTGTTCTATAGATAATGCTCTAGCAAGACAAAAATGCATGCGAATAAAGCCATAAAGTTACTTGGAAGTCTTAGGCTCAAAATAAGTATTGACCTTTGCACTATACGAATGAGACCATGCTATATCTTACATTTAGTGAATGCTCTTTCTGTTCTCATATGAATTCCAGCATTTTCTCTCACATGTACAAATTTGACGGGAAGATATATCTGCACAAACAGACTTATACAAATACACGGTCATCCCTCTTTCCATCCATCTCGCACAGAGAAAGAGTGAGCGAGCAGCGGAGGAGGGTGACTTTCTAACGCAGATTAGCAAATTTTGTGAAATCTGGCCTCTCCCCTACAGAGGTACCATGCTTTTCAACATCATCTTGCTCATAGCAAGACTGTTTGCGCCTCTTCTCCCCCAAAAACCCCAATGACATTGAAAAAAATACTGCATTGCAGCATTTGCTAGTGCATCGGAGTGTATCCAGTCGGCTGTCCCACAGACAAACAAATGTATATTTTAATGTGTCCAGGCATGTAAATTAGTTGTCTGGTAGATGCAGATTGTTGGAACAGACAAGTGGATTTGAAGTTCTGGGTTTCTTCCTGCCTATATCTCATATTCTCTCCTACTGCTCATGTCTTGCCTGTGGAATCTCTTGAAATTTTCTGAAAGTGGAAATTACCAAGGAACACAACAAATCCCCTTGGTAGGAAATGCAAGACAATAATATGCAATTTCAGACAAAAGCTAACACCACTGTCCACCACCAGATAATGGGTAAGTAGTATGGCAATCACATGCAGAAAACAGCCTTCATTTAATGAGTACTCCCAGCAGCATACTAAGTAGGGGAGGGATGAGAAAAGAATCCCTCAGAATCTAGAAAACATTCTTTTCAGAAAAAAGAATTATTAAGACTAAAAATATGTCATATTTATGCAACAACTAGACTTTCTCCAATAAGAACCAAAACCTTTAGCAGGAGCTAATAAAGATGGTCAGACTACTTCCATGCCCATTCAAAAAGGATTGCCAAATAAAACCTCCTGCAGCTCATTTTTAACTGTCCTTTGTCTTACTATAAGTCAGCAACAACTTGGGTTTACTTCATCTGAGAAAGCCCAGAAAGGTAAAACAGAGAGAAAAGGAAAGCAAAGAACGCTACCAACTCAGTCAATAATGGAAGAGCATTTCTGTATCTACCATGGGAACTTGATTAGGAAGGTCTCTGGCAATGTCATTTTAAACTGATGTCTGGGGTTTATAGCCCGTCAACAACTTTACATGCAGAATTCCATCCTTTTTGTCTATATCCTCACCAAGGTAAGAATTTCACATATATTGCCATAGGGAAAAAAAGGTAGTTATATTTTCTCCACGTTTTCCTTATACAGGAAAAGGCTGTACATTTTACAGGTTTATATACACATATCCGTGGCAATCTCAGATGACATTTCACTTATTTAACCGCTATTTGCCTACACTAGGTGAGCTCTAATGTGCAAGGAAAGAATGTCACTACATACATGCAGGCTGTGCTCATTAATATAATCTTAAAACAAAGAAAAGCGGGAGATCAGGGGGAGAAACGTGTTTCATTAAAAAATAAAAAAATAAAAAAATCAGGATTTCCTTATTTTTAAATGCTTGTCAAAATCCTAAGCTGGACAGAAAATGAAAATAGAGCTGTAGTGGCTGCTTGCGACCCTCAAACAATGCAGCTGTGCCTGATCAAAGCCATCCTAATGTATTCTCCCAACCCAAGTTCATAGTTTTAGAATATAACATCACTGATCCGAAGATAGAATGAATATTATTTTTCTCTCTCCCATATTACATCTCTTCGTGTCTATGTCGTGCCTCTGTGTGTGCACACACATGCATGACATTTCAGCTCTTACACGCACACAGACAACAAAAACCTCCAAATTTTTCTTCTCCTACAGAGAAAAAGCGTTGCAGTTTTCAGAGGGCCATTCAATGACTTCCTGAAAGAAAAGACCGCAGCAGAAGCCTGACTTAAAAGAGAGCAAATTAGAAGGGAGATTTCATTTCTCAAGTATTCCCTTTAAACTTAACACCAAGCACTCCCATCGGAATTGAACGTTTGAAGCAAGGTATACACACCCGAAAATGAATCGACCAAAAATTGGAAATTCTTAAGACAGGAAGCGAGGCATGTCCTCTATCCTCAAAACGTTTCTCCTGTGCCTCCTGATGTGTGATGGATGAACGTTTTCTGGGCAAGCACATTTTTTATACCTTTTCCTCTCCCAGCTATGACTTACCAGGCTACTACGCTTCTAAACACTCCTGGCACCCATCCCCTTTTTTACAGATGCACTTCTGCTCTGCCACATTATTGTGCCCCCCCATATCACACCATCCCGGAGCAATTAGCAAAAGATGCATGATCCTTTAAAAAAGTCAAACCAATGTACCCGGCTTGAAATTGAAAGCGGATATTGTTGAGCAGGTAGATAATACAGTGTGGCCTGAGGTGGGGCTCGGGAGGACGAGGGAGGACGGTTTCATTATTTTAATAAATTCTGGTAGACGCAAATGCTGTAGGATATGAACTCCCTTGAACTGATTCTTCTTCCATAGACCCGTTTGATTTTGCAAAAATACCAATATCGCTTAACACAAAATCACTGCTTAGAGTAAATTCCTTGTACCTACTGTTCTCATAGGGACATTTGCTGGAAAATTCTAAGAAATGATTTGCAGAAGCGATCAGCTGTGGGAGTTCACTATTATACCTCTGTCAACTTCATTCAATATAATTTACATTTTTTTTTTTTTTAATACTGCCTCGCAGGATGCCTTGCCATTTTTTTTTGCGCGTACTATTTTACAGCAGGAATACAAAAAAAAAAATTAAAAAAATCAATAAAAAAAACAAATGATAACCCACTTTTGCAGAGAAGAAAGAACAGATGCTTAAAAATAGATTTCCAGAAATCACTGTAAGCCTGAGCCAGAAATGTAATTAACACCTATTTATAAAGAATAATTAAAGTTGTGACTACCACAAAGAACAGCAAAGATAATCGAGGTAGCCCCTGGTTTTTTGCTTTTTTTTTTTTTGGCTTTTTTCTTTTCTTTCTTTTTTTTTTTTTTTTTACACTGTTTGCAGTATTCCCACATGATTGCCACCTGCTCCCCCACTCAGCTTCCCCTATGCTCGTTTCCCCGGCAACCTTTCATTGGCTTTTCCTCCCAGCTATCGCTTTCAGTTCGGCTGCTCAGTCTAATCTTATTTGTTTTACACCCATCAAAACAAGCAGCTAGACAAAGACAATCCTATAAGAATGGAAAAGACCGTAGCTTTGTTTCCCAGTTATAATAAATATCCACAGTGAAAGTCTGTAAAACGTTCAACTGAAAGAAAACTAGCAGGGATGATATGAATTTTGAAGATTTTTTCCCTCCCTCCCCACCCCCCCGCCCCTGAATTGCACTGTTCTGTAAAATTCAAAGTCGGCAATAGTTGGATTTGATCATGCCATTTTGCACAATCTGTAAGGAAAACATAAAGGAGGAATAAGCCGAGTAGTTTCTGATTTCATTGCCAGAAGAATACTCTAAAAATAGAAATACTATTTTCACATAAATGGCTTTGATTTCCATCAGCATTTAAAAAAAAGAAAAAAAAAGAAAAGAAAAGCACACCCTTCTGTTTCACTATAGCACTAGCTTAAAGGAAACAATGCTTGATTTTTATATGCAACGGTTTAATGAAACCCCAATAGAGCACAAATGCGAATGAAAAGGCATCGCCTGCTGCCTGATCCGATGGGCACACAGTACAATGACATTGTGATTGTCAGCAGAGACCATCCTTGCTAGACTGAAATGCAATGTTCAATGGAAACAGTGTGAAGTGCCATCACACTAAGGTATATTAAATGCATGCACACACACACACACACACACAGGCACACGCACACACACGCACGCATCCTCCTAAAAATAAACAAAGATCTGGGATTTTATCCCCGACTCCCGAGCTGCGATGCTACACAAAAGAAATGCACAAGGCACACAAACGGTACGAAATCTGCGACCAGCTCTCAGCGTTCACTTACCATTTTCAAGCCATTCCACTCCATCTGTGATTACAAAGATGGACCCCTACAGCCCCTCACGGTGTCAAAAGCAAAAAGAGCGTTATGTAAAAGCTGACATTCCTTCTTACAGTACGGCTGCCCAACGATGCAACAAAAATCGACATATACTAGGCGCTGCAACACATACAAGCCTCCTCCTCTTTTTATGAGGTCATGACAGGAAACTCTTTGAAATACAATATGCAGCATTTACTGAAGCTCATATAAATCACTCTCTTAAAAATTACCATACCTATTGCGCAGTCCACCAAAACAAAATTACCAGTCTTGAGGCTTTTTTCCAAGGACTCTGCTCTGCATTTGTATTTCCAACATGCCAAGGTGGAAATTAACTGTACCCCCCCACACACACACACCCCACCGAAGCCTCTTTTTTCCTTTAGCATTTATTTCACAGTTAGCCACACACAGCCGTGCATTAGAAATGAGCCTTTTCTTTATTCGGAGAGAAATCACAATTACCTTACAATGACAAAGTACATCCTTTATTAAAGGATATGCAGGCAATAGAGATGAGAGAGACAGACAGACAGACAGAGAGCAGAAAAATGTAGAAACAAGCCAGTTGCAGCAAGCTAAACTCATGTGAAAACAGATAATGAGGCAGATTGGGGGAAAACTATATATCTACATCTCTATATATATAAAACTGGTATAATCATATTTGAAATCTACTAATACCTACCATAACCATTCTTAATGGCAAATATTGGGTCTTGAAAGGCTTCAACTCTTCTAAAGATTTGCTAAGGTTTCAGGGATTTATTTATTTTTTAAAAAGATCCACAAAGCACAGTGCGGACGTTTGTGCGGCAAAAGAATAAAAAAAAAAAAGCGCACTGTGCTGAAGCCCCCCGATTCTAGGATGTAGATAAGAACAACTGAGCACAGCCTTGCTGAAATTGGCTTGCAGCTTCTCCTTTTTACATCCATTTATGGGACCATCTGTCAGCCGAAGCCAGAATCTGATTGGCTGGGGAAACTAAAGGAGGCGTTGCAACATCAGGTGCTATTGAAATTAGCTAGTGCCAGATTGACAATGTTAATGATTTGGTGACCTCTACAACAACAGAGACCAGATTTCTGAACTGCTGCTTGTGTCTAGTAATTAAGGCCCAGTTGAAGAAACAACACACATACATGTATTTTTACCTCTTCCCCAGCCCACAAGTACAGTAGCACTTGCAGGCCACATCTCCGGTTTATAAACCTCCACCGTGGAGGTGTCATACCTCAGCCATGCTTCAACGACTACATCTTCTTACCTCTTGCATGTGTGGCTTTGAGGTCTAGAGTATTTTAACCACCTTATCTTTCTCGACAGTTGCTTTCCGGAGAAATGCATATTTAATGATCTGCCTCTAGGCTTAAAGATATGACAAAAGCACTTTAATGTGCATTTTAACTGCATTTATTCTCAGGTACTATTGATTTTAATAATCGAATATTTTTTTTCCCTTTAGCAGGAGCAGTTTTTAAACGTATACATTTTAAAAAGTAGGTTTGATGTTGCTGTCACTTACCGGCATCGCTAAAATATACCGGGCATTATTAATCAGAGCATTTAAAGCACAAGAAAGGTATTTTATCATTTTCCAGCTACCTCACTTCATTACTCTTTAGATTTATGAAAAAGAGAATTATAAACGTTTAGTGTTTATAACTATACAGGAAACACGTATCCTTTTCTTGTTCTGACAAAGCAACACAACTCCAACGATAAACAAGAACATTTCACTAATACTCAGCTCGGGGGATTTTTTTTTTTTTTGAAAATGTCATTAATTAGGAAATATTTATTTTTCCCTTCTTCCTCATGAAAACCATTTAAGGACTTTTTTTTTTTTTTAATACCTAGTTGTTTAATACCTAGGATCCAACATAACAAGGCATGGTGTGCTGTATTTGCAGCTAATCTCAAATTAAAATTTACCTAGTCTAAAGCTACCAACTTGTATTCTTTGTAACACTGGTAATTTAACCGTTTCATTTTATCACTGAGGTCTCAGGTAAAAGAAAATATTTTAAAAAGCTCTAGTGTAACGTAAGCATTTCTAGTGTGTAACAGAAAAAAAATGGAAAACCTGCGGAGAACACTGGCATGGGCCATGGCATATGCTCACCTAGGTCTTTTCTGGAAAAAGAAAACCTGATTTTCAAATATTATAAACGTTCCCAAATATCTACTCACTGATTTTCGGAAAGGCCTTTTTAAATGCAAATATTAACTCAGGTTTGTTATTCTTGCAAACGACACTACACACGTTGCAAAATTTCTTTAAACAACAGACGCATGCACAGAAAAAATACACAGCTTATACTAGTGAACGTAGGAAATATATTAAGCTTTAAAATGTAGATATAAATAACTCAAACAAGCAGAAAAAACCTATTTAAAAGAAATCAAACCCTTCTACTCGTGGAATAAAACACTGAATTCAATCAAAATCTATTATGAACAATTCAAATGGCTGCAGAGGATTTCTCTCACCACCCAATAGTTTTTAAAATATGTGTTGCTTTGTAAAAGCTAGCAAAGATTAAAATGCTTTGTAGGATGGGCTCCCTAACTCATCCTATGCAACTCAAACACCAACTGAACTACTAGGGTGAATTCACCAGCATCGAAATGCTGCATAGCTACTATATTACCATATAGTCTAGTGGAAAAATAAAACACCCTATTGAATATTAAACTTTAATTTGTAATGCAAATTTTTACTTAAGGTTTCTTCAAGGGTTAGTGAAAATGAACAAGGGTTAAAGCAATCTTTTTTTTTTTCTTTTCAACTTCAATGCACTTTGTTAGCTATAAATTAATGTCATGCATGTCAAAAGATTCAGCCATTTTTTTAAAACAATAATCGCACATTGTAGTCCTGAACAAGTCGCTGTTTTGCCAACTTAAAAATCCACGTACTTTGTATATTGATCACTTTTCTGAAGGGGGGGGAAAAAAAGGACACATGCTAAATCTTTCGGAGGAATCCTAAAACCAAATGCACAAATGTCCTCAGAGGCCTCTCTCTAAAGACAAAGGCAGAATCCTATTGTTGAAAAATTCAACCTTATTATCGGGTTTCCAATAGTACCATTCATCTTTCGGTGCAAGTGGCTGACCACCACATCACAGTTGTGACACATTTGTAAAGCATCAAATTCTCAATCTCGGCTCTCCAGAATCAGCCAGGCAGCCTCTGAGCAAAGCGATATTTTAATGCAAGCCTCCATCCCCACAAAAAGAAACTTGTCTCAAACAGCTAATCCAATATCAAAATGAAATCACAGGATTGTTTGTCCCCCTCTCCCTCCTTACCATAAATGAGCAGTTTCTTGACTCATTAATGACAGTTTCCCTTAAAAGAAGTGATCTCATATCACTCAGCCCCTCTCCACCATGCATACATCCCAAAGGTTGCGGGTATCTTAGCATCAGTAGCCGCTAGCAAGCTCTCTCATACAGAGCCCAGATGGACTATACCAGAAGCCAATTCAGCGTTAATAACTACCTACTCTGTGCAGTTTAGAAGCCTTACGTGGCATCATGTCCTAGGCAACAGCAGCCGATTGAAACCACAAATAAAAAGACAACCCAATTCTCCAAAAGCATCGAAGGGAAAAAAAAAAAAAGAAAAAAAGAAAAAAAAAATTGAAGAATGATTTTTTGCATCATCTCTGACTTTCCTAAGATTAAACGGAATCCTTCCCAAACATATGAAAAAAGGAGAAACCCCCCCGCCAAAAAAAAAAAAACAGATGCTGCCCAGGAAAAAAAAAAGTGACAAAATATTACCTCATTATTTAACAAAGCAGCATTAAGCGTCCTGCTGATTTCAAACATCTTGCCACAGATTTGGGTTTAAGAGCAACAGAAAGAATCCTTTGCAAGCCCTCTGTCTGCAAAGGGTTCTTCAATTTTCCTGCGCACAACAGAATAGTCAATATGTTATTTCCCTAGAGTTCGCACATTAAAACATCTAGGCAGTGAGCTGAATTTCCCCCTTATCGCACACACAGTAGACTCCCGTTATATGTACTGCTCTCTTTGCAAGATTAGCCTGCCCCAAACATGGCTGTTGTTTAAACTATTCTTTAAAGTAACAGTTCACTCCATAGCCACCAGGTGGGCAGTGTGCACGACTCAAGTAACCATCTTAAAAGATTTTTCTTGGAATCGTTTTCGGTTGTGCTCCAGAACAGAAAGAGCCTACGGTTTTGCAAGGAAAAATGAATTTTTGCATTGTTTTCAGTCCCCGCCTCCTCCCCTGAGAAAACCAACAAAACCCAGACAAACCCCACAACTCGCAGTAGAGAATTATTGGGGTTTTTTTAAATCTTAATCATGGATCTAAAAAATTACACATAAGCCTATCAATTAGCAAAAACGAACTCAATCAGTGCAGAGGTTGAAATATAATTAAAGGAACAATATTGGTGCAAATGGTCTACTGGTCCCAAGGAAAGGGGATATAGGCTATATCGTATATAGGACGATAAACTGGTTCAAGAAAACACAAGCACAATATTCAATAGAGATTATTAATAAGGAGGAAGGGGTCTGCGAGCAAACAAGCTGCAACTTGCCTAGGTGAGATGCAAGATTAGTTACCAAAACACTGTTATGATCAACAAAACGATGCCTCGTGTTTGTGTTGATTTTTGATATTTTTGGTCTAGGCTTGGGCTTGGATGGTTTATAACATTCTCCGTTTTCTGGAATAATGCAACCAAGGAAAACGCTTTGGAAATTGCTTGTCCAACCTTTCCTATCACTCTATACGTTACGTAGAAATGTCTTCTGTTTTACTTTAAATCACTGCAGTAAAGAATATGTCTACTACCACACAAAGTGACTGAATTCACTCTAGCAGTATCCAAAAACCCGAAACAGATCCAGGCTCCACTGCGCCAGGCGCTGTACAGACATGCAATAAAGACTGTCACCTGCTCTGATGAGCTCACAACTACCATTTTAAGGTTTAAACCACAAACCAGTAGTGTGTGGGAGAATGAAAGGCAGACAGAAACACAAAAAAATCTTATTTATTGCAGGTGAGAGTGAATCCTACTGAAATCTATGGATGTTTTCAACCAGCTTCAGTGACAGCAGGACCCAGAAAGGTTCTGCATAGGGGTAAAGGTCACATTATTTTATTTCTTTAAAAAAAACCTAACTATAGGGTTACGGTCACATTATTTTATTTCTTTTAAAAAACCTAACTGTAAACATGTGTATTTATTGGAATTGCAACACGTGCCATGTCTGAACAATCAGGCATTTCTCATATGCAGGTATCTGCATGAAGATTTTAAAAAACAGAGTGAAGGCGATGTTTATACCCCATAGTATTCCTCACCTCCCACCTTGGGCCCTTAAGTAATGTTAGGTGCTGACTTATCATATTAGGCGCTGACTTACAACATACCCTCCTTGAATATATTAACTTTCAAGCCACTCCTCCTTATATGGGAGAAAGGTTATTTGCAGCAATTTCTGGTTGTATGAAATAAGCTTATTTTCTCACTCACCATATGTCTTGAGCACTAATTAAAAGTGTCACTTTCTCTAACATTAAAACGTAATCATTTAGTAAATAAAACACTCTTAGCTTGCTGGTCTTGGTGAGAATCTATTTTCAGGGTATTTTACTTCCAGGTAACTTCAGGCTTTTGATTACCACCATTCCTCAGATTTAAAGAAAAACATTTAAATTTAAAAAAAAAAAAAACAGAAAGGGAAAAAGAAAAAAAACTCATGAAGCACATTTTTAAGGACCCATACTCCTGTTACCCTGAGGCAAATTCAACCAATCAATATGAAACCATTGACGTGCCACCATCTGCCAAGCTGCAGAGCAATGTGGTTGGAACAGACCTGTTATAAAGCAGCAGTAGTCTCATTTTCAGTCTATTAGGAAAGCACCAGAGCTTTCATGTGCAAGGACACAAAACTCTAACTCAGACCTTTTTCACACCAGTTTCTCAGTGCACTGCTGCAGAGCTCTATCATTTATGCTGTTTGAGTTTTCAAGCTAATCATCAAAGGGGGGGGGGGTGGAAATCAGGAACAGTCCTGTTCCACTACAGCATAAAATAAAGAATTCAGTTTAATTCTACCCTAATATGATTATAGCAAGCCACTTAGATGCTGCTGCCTGTGAACTACAACCTAACATTTTCTTTCGCCTCATTCCTTTTCCATTCTTTCACAAGGGACCAAACAAATAAGTAGAAAAGCAGGTTTTGTTTTTTTAAAAGGACGTTTCTTTTGTCTCTAAATAAAATTAAGATACATTTTAGGACTAAACAATATTTTGTTGTTTATTGGAACAAAATAAGGAGGTGGAGGAGAGAGACATATAGGTGGGCTTGAAGTACAGCATCAATGAACACCAAACAATGGAGAAGAGAAAGGGTTCACACAATGCAAACACTAAGATTTGCCCTGTGCAGTAATTCAAGAATACAGCATCTATGCAATGTAGCATCCAAGGAAAGATGTCACATGCCCCTCCCAACTGTAATACCTAGGACTTGGGACAGCGCTCTCCACCTGGGAATCTCAAAACATTTTTTTTAACAGGGGTCAGCATTTGCTTCAGTTGCCTTCCCAGAAAACTTATGAGAATTCAACTGGAAAAAAAAACTAACCCAAAATAACAGAGGCAAAATTAACTGAAGGGGATGAAAAACTCAACAATGTAAATATGTGCATGCAAACAGAGACAAGAGAACCTGATTATTTAAAAGTCAGCTGAAAGTTCTGAGAAAGCTTGAAAACGTTGAATGTGTAAAACAGAGATGTTGAAATGTCTCAAACCACATGTACAACCTGTAACCCCCGATAACATTTTGGGGACATTCACATGTACGACAGAACCTGGAATAGCCATCCGTCCAGTAAGAAATAAAAACTTGCAAGTGTGAATTCAGAGAGAAAATGAAGAACACAACATCAGATAATCCTGACAAAATAATCAATAGGTTTTTGGGTTGTTTTTTTTTTTAAAAAAAAGGTAAATATACCAACAGCAGCATTTTAAGACTCCCTTATCTAAACACCTTGCTTCACACTCTAGAGCTGTAATAAGATGCGATAGTTTATTCAACCAACGGCTGGTTTAAATAAGTAACTGGTCACCTTCTGAAATCAAACAGGAAGGACAATCAAAAGCTGCGCCTGGGGTAATGCCAACGTGATTTTCAGGAAAGATGTTCTCTAAAGCTAACAAGAGTTCGAGACTTTCAAGGACGCTCAGTCACTGATGAAGTTATAAAACCGACCCCTTCCCCCCCCCAAAAAATGAAACCACATCAAGGTTTCTAGAATGATTCAAGAGAATCTGAGTCTTGATTTCATATAAAAAAAGGAAGGTGGAAAATAAGGATATGAAGCGGGTTGGGGCTTTGCATAGCTGTTTTATTTCCATGCATGAGAGCCCAGCCCAGCCCAGCATCTCATTGTCCCCCTGGTTGTGTGCACCCTCTGGAACCGCTGTGCTAGTGACGGAGGTGAACTGTGATTTCTCTCGGTGCTAGGGGCATGAAATCCCGTGACTGTCCCTGGAAATCCTGTCACTTTGCCAATCTGTACCCATAAAGGAAAAATAAATGTTGCCAGCAGACAAAGATTCAGAATGAACCAAAAAACAGAAAACAAAGCAAAACAGCCCAGTGACAAAAATCAACCCACCTAAATGTAATCCTGAGTTTAAAATGTAGATGCTTAAAACCCAGGAAATCCAGTTATGGCTCCTAAAGAAACCAGAATTCAGCTTGTTGGGACATACGCAGAGTATCATGTCACAGCGCCTGCTTAAAAGATGCATGCAATTGGGAGGCCTCACAATTACTTCAAGTGCCACAGATTGAGTTTTCAATGGTTTGTGTGCAAGTCCCACGGCGGGTACTTATGTTGGCGTGCCAGCGAGAGCCTGGAGCGCAGAAGAGTCTCAGAGGAGACTATGGGCGCACCTAGAGCAGGCTGTGGAAGTGGTCCCAGGGAAAGGTATCGAAAGCACATTTTCAGTACCATGCATTAACGGGGAGACATCAGGCAAAGGATCCTCTGGACAGCTCCTTTGCTGCCTGGATGCAAGCCACAGCAAAACCTCCAAGAGCCAAATCCCTCAACCTCAGGGTAAGCTAGGAGATGCTACAGCCTCCCTGCTAGGAGTGCAGTGGCTTGCAGCTCATGATTCAGCACAGCTTTGTCCTTCCAGGACCTATTAAAGTCAGTATGGTCTTTGGCATCCTGACCGCAGACTATCTGGGACAGCACTGGTATCAGCCGATCTTCAGCAGCCGTATGCTTTTAGTACTTTCTTGAGAGTCTGCACAGCAAGACCTGGAACTACACTGGTTTCCCCAACAAGCTACCCACAACAAGCCACGCTGGATTTCGGAGGGCACCAGCAGATCCAACTTGATCCCTGAACTGACCTGACAGTGAAGACAAAGATGGACTTGACAGCAGTGAAAACCCAACACAGGAGTTTTGTCACAACTCTTACTTCACCCAGCATAAAGGAGAGCCGAGATGGGTGACTGCTTCGTCTAGATGTGCAGATGCATCTTATTCATATTCTAATAAAGTGCTAGGGTTGAAACCTTAACAGAAACTTCTCCGTGTTCCTGTGACTCCGACCTTATGGGTGCGCCTACGTGTCGTCCTAGGGCGACATAGCGATTTACACGTGATTGCCAGCTGCGCCCCGGTACTGCTTGCTGCAACAGCGACGTAGTGGTGAAATCTAACCGTGTGCCATGAGCATGGCACAGTAACTGCCCATACTTCCCAAAGGAAGTACTAAAGCAGGGCAGTGTGTAGATGTGTCCTAAGAGAACAATTATGAGTTCCTTTAAAAAAAAAAAAAAAAAAGTCACTCTAATTTTCATAGATGGGACCCGGACTGCTCAGAACGCTAAGGTAACTTTTAACAACTTTTAATAACATTTTGAAAAAGCATTTAATAATATTTTGAAAAAAAAACCCAACGGTTTTCCTGGGAGAAATCTAGATGCATAAAGAAAAGCACAGGGGAAAAAAAGGAAATTTAGATGCCGAAACTTACAGCCTGCATAAATTGCTGATTACGTTCAGCGACTTCTCTTCAGCAGTGGCTACAGGAGGTTGGTATTGCTGCAAAAAGACCGCACTGCTTTTTGGGGGTCTAACTAGGACTTTTGAAAGTGATGACCCAAGCAAGAAAGAGACGGTAATGGCTAGGGCTCTGAACTGGGATTCTGGGTTCATGTCCCAGCAGCACCACAGAACTAAGTGATTCTGGGTAAGTCAAGTATTTTAATCTACTCCCTGCCGCCGCTCTCCATCTGTAAAAAGAAGGGTGCAAAAATGAATGCATCTATGATTGCAATAGGTTCAAATACTGTGGTGATGAGGACACCCAGTACCAGCAGCCTAAATGATACAGAGTACTTTAAGAAAGACAAGTCATTTTCCAAAAGTGGAGCTCTTTGAGATGAGGCCATTAACATCAACCCACCAATGAGGGTCAGAGGTTATTCAACAAAACATCAGGCGTGCTTCTGCCTCTGTCTTTTGAGCTCAGGGGCTTTTGGCCTTAGCAGCACCCCCACAACACACACCCTGCCTCTTATCCTGCTCCATGGCACAGGTATTCTCATTCCTCTGCTGTCTCTTACCCCCACAATCCCAGATTGTAAAGGATTTTAATGAAGAGGGGATGGAGGGTGGGATGTGGCATATGCATACAGACAACACCTTTCAAAGAGCATCAGCTTCTGAAAGTAACTTCTTCCTTCTTCGAGTAGTTAACCATACGCATGCTTCCACGTCAAGCGACTCTAGAGCGTGCACCCGCCTGGACAAGAACCTCAGGGTCCTACCTGAACGACGACACGAGGGCCTTAACAAGCACAGCATCTGCTTTACCGTGACGACACTTGAAAAAGGTATACGTGGAGCACCTTACGGATGCCTGTATAGGGATGTGCCATAAGGAAGACACCAAAGTCACTGGTGTTTTGCTGAATGAGCTCTGACCCGCATTGGTGGGTTGATGTTTGTAGTCTCCTACACAGTACAGTATCCAGTTGGAAAGTCTCTTGGCTGAAAAAGCTTCACTGTGGATCTTTTGGTCAAGGAAAAAAAACACTAGTGGGATTTTTTTCATGAGGCTTAGCTCTATGCAAGTGAAAAAAGGGAAGACAAGCTGATTACCTCCTTGGAGGGGGCAGGATAGAGGGCATTTGGTGCTCTCTCCCTTTTATGCTGATGTTGAATACTGCAGTAATATTGTGATCCCATCCAGGATAGCCAATCTGTACCACGTGCACCACAAGTGCATGGCACTGGGCAGACAGGGGAATGGACAGGCAGCACAGGGGCAGACAGGGCAGGGAGCAGAAAACAGAGCAGCAGATCAGGCAGGGAGCAAACTGGTCACAAAAAGGGAATCAGAATGGCAGTTGGCGAGCATGTGGGATAATTTACAGCACACCTGCCGAAAAGGTTGGCCCCCACTGATCTAATCTGTTATAATCTAGAGACAATGCCTCTGGACGTGGTGTAAGGATTTTTGATGTGCTCTTGGTACAATGCAGAAAGTTGCTGGAGAGCCTCCCCCCCACCCAGAGGTATTGCATATGAATGCTGCTGACATACTCTCCAACCCTGCACTGAAGCACCTGCTCACGTGCCCACTGATGCCTGAGACCAGAGACCTGGGATTCCTCTGCATCTCCTAGATGGCTTCTTTCATCAGGGCAGAGAAGATCTGACCACTGGGAGAACACTGAAATGTTAATTCCCGGAGGCTTCTCCCTAGGGAATACATGGCTTATAATGATGACTACATTCATGTCAGATGGAGTCTGCCATGCACTCTCAGTCAGGTGCAAGGGACCAGTGTGTGAGATACACAAACAGGGCCACGTTGATCTGGACCTGCAGGATGAGACCAGTGATGACTGGAACCAGTCTCCAGGGAGGTAGGCTCTGACCAAGAAAGAATCCAGGACCCTAGAAATACCAGCCTTGAAACTAGTATCAGGTGGTACAACGGTCCTCTGACACATTTTCCAAGGGACTTTCCTACACCATCTCATTGTTCAGTTGAGGATGGGCTGCTTCTACTACTAAGGATAGTGAAAATTGTGTGGGCTGCTGAGAGGCTGAACAGAAGGCCCTCGTATCAGTAATGCTCCTGGCTCATCATGAAGTAAAGGTACAGGCAGTCCTCGGACTTACGACGCAATTGGTTCCCGAAAACTGCGTCTTAAGTCAAATCGTTGCAATTCGGAACCAATTTTCTCATTAAAAATGTTATAAATGGGGGACTGGTTCCCGAACAAGGCCCAATACCCTATTTTCACCAAAAATGCCCCAGAAATTGATCATCAATCAATTACAGATGAGTAATATAGCTATATTAATGTATTTATATTGAAAATAGCAATCTTCTTGATTTGGAAGAACTTCTTTGAGGTCACTTTGCTGGACATTTTAAAGGGCTCTTAACTGGACTTTTTGAAGGGTTTTGAAGGAGTCCTGGCTGCAGGTTTTTCTGGAGTCTCGTCTGTTTTCCTAAAGAAAGTGTCCAAGGAAGTTTGGACAGATGTTCTCCAGCGAGATGGGTGATGTAGCAAACTTGTTCACTGGCATGGCGTCGCTTCGGACCAAGCGTTGTAAAGTCAAAACTGACGTCCTAAAGTTGAAACAGGGTGTCAATTTATAAATGTTGTAAGTGTGAAACGTTGCAACTCAAAACGTTTTAACTTGAGGACTACCTGTATTTGGAAAGTCAGGATAATAATAAAAAAAAGTAATCATCCTGAAGGTTAAGATGCAAACCAAACCCCATTACAGCGATGGGATAATGATAAATAATAATGATTTAATGATAAATAATGACTTATTGTATTATAAATAATGATAAATCTGCATTTGACCCTGGAAAAATGCTTGTGTGATAGAATCAAGAAGGCAATAGGTCCAACTGCAAAGAAGTCAGTTCTGTTAGGAGACAGCATCAGGAGAAGTCATAACAGATCGAAAGCAACAGATGGAAAGATGGGTAGAAGATTATCTTGAACTCTGTTCAAGGAAAAATGATCTCACTGACACAATCCTTAATTTCACTGTCTGTCTTTGAAGAGCTTGATGATAATATTCTAACTATTGAAGACCTTAGCCTAAGTAAGGCCACAGACAACCTGGCCACTGGAAAAGATGGCATTCCTGCAGAAGTGATCATATGTGAGAAATCCATGCTTCTTCTACACCCAAAGGAGCTTCTTACTCACTGCTGGACAGTAGGAACAATGCCACAATATACGCAAGATGCCAAAATGGTCATTCTGTACAAGAAAAAGGGCAACCGCAGTGACTAAATTACGGATATATTCACTACTAAGTACTGTTGGAAAGATCATTGCTGGGGTAGTGCTCAGAACACTTTGGACCCTTGCTGACCATGTCTACATTTGAGAGCTAGAAGGTCCACCATAAATATGATCTTGTTCTGACAAATCCAAGAAAAAATGTAGGGGACAAAGAAGACCCCTCTACACTGCCTTCATTGACCTAAAGGCTTCAACCTTATCAGCAGAAAAGGCCTCTTCCAATGATTGGAAAATACTGGTTACCACCAAAATGTCTGTGCAAGATCCCCACTTTCCATGATGGAATGGCAGAAAAGGTCAGCTATGACGGATCTATAGCTGAGGCTTCTGATATCTGAAGCAGAGTTGAGCAGAGCTGCTGTGCCCTTGCCCCAATCCTGTCTGGGTTTTCTTTTTCCTTCTAATGATATATGCTTTTGGGACCGCCACCAAAGGAATTTATCTACATATGCGCTTAGACAGAATATTATTCATAGATTTCATAGACATTCGGGCTGGAAGGGACCCCGAAGGATCATCCAGTCCAGCCCCCTACCCCAGGGGCAGGAAGTCAGCAGGGATCATAGGATCCCAGCAAGATAAACATCCAAATGTGTCTTAAAGGCGTTCAAAGTGGGTGTTTGAACCACCTCCGGCAGCAGTCTATTCCAAAGCTTGGGCGCTCGGACAGTAAAGAAGTTCTTCCTTATGTCCAGCCTGAATCGGTTGCAGAGGAGTTTGTGACCATTCAATCTTGTCGTCCCTTGGGGTGCTCTGGTGAACAGGCGTTCCCCCAGATCCTGATGAGCACCCCTGATAAACTTATAGGTAGCCACCAGATCACCCCTGAGCCTGCACTTTTCCAGGCTGGATTCCCATGGCGCTGTTTTCCTGACCTCTGATCATGCGCGTGGCTCTCCTCTGCACTCTTTCAAGCTTCTCCACATCCTTTTTGAATTGCGGAGCCCAAAACTGGACACAGTACTCCAGCTGCGGCATCAACAAGGCCAAGTACAAGGGGAGAATGCTGCCCCGGGATTTACTTGAGAAACATCTATAGATGCAAGCCAGCTTTTTGGTCACTTTACTAGCCACAGCATCACACCAAAGGCTCATGTTCATCTGGTGGTCAATCACGAACACAAGTCCCTTTCATCTGTAGTGCTAACCAGCGTAGCACTGCCAAGTCTATAAAGATGCTGCAGGTTTTTCCTCCCAAGGTGGAGAACCTTGCATTTCTTGGTGTTAAGCACCATCAGGTTCTTATCCGCCCATTTCATGAGCCTGTCAAGATCCGCCTGGATCACCCGCCTGTCCTCAGGTGTGGATGCTTTACCCCAGAGTTTGGTGTCATTGTCGAACTTGGCCAGCCCACTTCTGATACCAATGTCCACATCACTGATGAAGATGTTAAAAAGTATAGGCCCAAGGACAGAGCCTTGGAGGACCCCACTGGTCACAGGGCACCACGACGATTAACTTCCGTCAACCACCACCCTCTGGGTCCTGCTGTGGAGACAATTCTCCAGCCAGCAGATCGTGGTGAGGTTGAGGCCGCAGTTACCCAGTTTGGCAGGTGATCATGGGATACCAGATCAAAGGCTGCTTTAAAGTCAAGATATATGACATCAATCTCTTCCCTTTTGTCCAGGTGATAGGTCACCTGGTTGTAAGAGGAAATGAGATTGGTCAAGAAAGACCTACCCGCAACAAACCAGTGCTGGGTATCCCTCAGGATATTGCCATCAGCTAGTCTGATAAGGATGACCTCTTCGATAATCTTTTCCATGACCTTCCCATAATCTTTTCTAAGACTTCCCCCAGGATAGAGGTCAGGCTGATGGGCCTGTAGTTTGCCGGATCTACTTTCCTCCCTTTCTTGAAGACAGGCACAACATTGACCTTCTTCCAATCACTGGGCACTTCACCAGAGCACCAAGAACTCTCAAAGACCCGTGCCAGGGGCTGAGCTATGATGCTTGCCAGCTCCTTGAGTACCCTTGGGTGTAAACCGCCAGGGCCGGCTGACTTGAAGGTATCCAGCCTGTCAAGGTGTTCCTTCACGGGATCAGCTTCGATGGAAGGTAAAGAATCTCCCTCATCTGGGCATCCTGTCCTACAGTGGACAAGGGAGTCCCATGGTACTGGTGAAAAACCGACGCAAACTACCCATTTAGCGAGTTTGCTTTTTTCCAGGGCATCGGTTGCCAGTTGCCCCATCTGGTTTAGCAGGGGTCCAGCATTGCCCTTGATTTTCCTCTGGCTCCCCACATACCTAAAAAAGGACTTTTTATTGTCCTTGATATTTGTAGCTAGCTGGAGTTCCATCACAGCTTTGGCTTTCCTGGTTTGATCTCTGCAGGTCTGGACCAAAGCAGAGTATTCCTCCTTGGTGGTGGTTCCAGTCCTCCATCCTTTGTAGGTCTTCCTTTTAAGATGCAGGAGGTCCGCTAGTTCCCTGGAGAGCCAAGGGGGCTGCTGTGCCCTTCTGCTGCCTTTCCTCCGAGATGGGATAGACTTTTTATTCAACTTCACATGCTTTAAAGTGAAGACTAAAGTGCAGAACATTTCTATTTGTGAACTGCTAGTTGCTGATGATGCCCACACAGAGAGTGACCTTCAAGACCTCATCAGTTGCTTCGCTCACGCCTGCCAAGGTTTTGGTTTTACAATCGTAAGCCAAGATGATCAATGTTATGGGACAGAACACCGATTCACCACCAGCAATCAAAACAGGTGAAAGCATATTGGATATTGTAAGTAAATTTATATATCTTGGCTCCACTGTTACCAACAACCTGTCACTTGAGGCTGAACTGAATAACTGTATTGGCAAAACAACAGGTATCATGAGCATACTGAGCAAATGAGTGTGGAACAAGACCAAAATCAAAGTATATCATGCTTGCATTATCGGCACCCGTTTGCATGGCAGTGAATTCTAGACCACAGACTACTCAAGAGAAGTGCCTCAACAGCTTCCACTCATGCTGCCTTTGCAGCATTGCAGGAATTTCCTGGCAAGATGAATTTCCCCATGCAGAGATCTTGGAATGTGCCATTCTGAGCACCCATTCTCTTCTTAGCCAGCGTCATGAGTCATATGCGGAGAATGGATGATAGCTGTATACCTAAGGACATCTCGTATAGTGAACCCTACAGAAAGAAGACCACGTGGACCTCCTTATCTCTGGTTCAAATATAGTTCCAAGAGAAATATGAAGGCAATGCCAAACAACTGAGAGAAGACTGCTGATGATCAAAGTGCTTGGAAACAGTCTATAAAAGCATGGACTAAAGGCTTTTGAATGAAGAAAAGCCCACTATGCAGAGGAAAGAAGACCTCTCACGAGGAACCTCATTTGGCATGATTCTATTGCCTTGCAAGACAAAGAGATGCCTACTACTGATAGATAATGACACCACTTGGAAGTGGATCAAAGTGTTAAATCCAAGATAGGTCACCATCCCCTTTTCTTTCCGGAACCAGGAAATAATCATTGGGAAGTACTTTTCCTTCCAAGAGGCTGAGCAACTTCCTCTATGACTCCTAGAGCTAGCAGAAAAGCACTTCCTTTTGTAGCAACAACTCAATGGAAGCGTCTCTAGAAAGGGAAGGGAGAAGCAGGCTGTGAACCGACTCTAGAAACCACTGGCTTGTTGTAGTCTGAGAATATAACGAGAAAGGGAGGGGAAGCGGATGCTGGAGTTGCCCGTTTCCTGAAAGAGAATCAACTGAGGAAGCAGTGAAAATGGAGCAGAGTAGACAGCTCAGGTACTCCCAGAATAGACTCCTGTGCTTGCCCCAGATGCTAGATACACGTTACTTGGGAATCCTGGGCACTGCTGCAACCAGCTCTACAGGACCAGGGCTTGGTGCCAGGACAGCACTTCACTCCATTTGTGGCTGCAATGCCTTGGAAAGGGAGATAGTGAGGAAAGTCTGAGTGCTCAGACAGGGACCTCCCTCAGGAACTGTCTCTGGATGTGTACACTTCTCAGAGGCAGCTAAAGAGGATGCTCTCCAAGTGGTACCTTTGCTGCATCTGAGCCCTGCTCCAGGATGAGAGTCTGAACCCCATGGGTTTATCCAGATGGCTGACCTGAAGCTTTAAGGACCTCTACTGTCTAGGGCAAGGATGTCAAACTCACCCTGGGTCCTGGGTTGGACCCACATGTCCAACAGAAGTGGTGGGAGGGGGCCAACTGGATGCAGGATGAGCAAGGGCTGTATCTGTTTATCAGGGTCCAGGAGCCCTGCATTGTGGCAGGTCTTGCCTGATAGCCCATTCCCACAGTTTCTAGTAGCCCGGTAGCCAGACTGAATGGCATCAAGGGCCAAAGCTGGTCTGGGGGTTGCAAGTTTTATGCCCCCAGGGAGTCCCATACCCCTAAGAAGGACTTAGAGATCAACAACTGGCTCTAAACGACAGAGGTCCCTACAGTGCTCTTCTGTACCTTACAGTATAGAATACAAATTAAATCTCAGAGACCTGAGATAAGCCATGACATGAAAATGAGAAGACAAGAACAAAATACAAGAGAACTGGCTGATCGGTGGAAAAAAAACGGAGTTGAAGCAGTACTTGGTGCAGACTAAAGAAGCCTTATGTCTGACCAGAGAGGATAACAGAGAACAAAACAGAAAGAAAAACATCAGAAAACAATCTGAAAAAGGGCAGGGAAAACTCTCAAAAGATGAGTACAAAAGATAATAACAATAAAAGGAGTGGTTTTATAAAAGACTCGAGGCCGGACACCATTTGGACAAAAAAAACCAGAAGCTCCTGATGAATCTGAAGTGGTTAAGAGGAACTGCAAACCTGGATGTTTTCACCCATTTACTTTCAGTGTGAAGCGAAGTAAAGGCAAGGGATGTGCACGGTGTGGCTGCTGCTCAGGGGGGGAAAAAGTGCCTCTGACCCTGAGTGCTGGAGGTGCATATGCACCATTAGTGGGACTGCGCAAGTAGATAAGCATTCAAAGGAGAAAAATGTCCTTGAAAATATGAGCCCATGCTTATCCCTCTGCACCTTTGTGCTTCATAACCAATACTGTTAATTTATCCATACTGCATGTCCTATATTTCTGGTATAGCAGTAAACATTTTTATTGGTACGCACATTTAAAAGGAACTACAGGGGGGAAAAAATGCAACACAGCCTAGCCAGATAAATTAACACGGCAATGAAAATAAAATTCATCAAATTCCTGATGGATATTTCACTGGTAATACAGTGACATACACTTATAATACTTCTATTTCCATACTTTTGTTCCTCCGTTTAAACCTGGAGGTGTTAAAGCTTCGATTCACCAGCAGACATCATAAATGCCACAGATGCCCATTCAGGATTACCAACAGGACTAAATTCTGGCTGTGGAGAAAATTAGCAATGTTCCACGTAGACATCAACATCTTGGAAGAGAGTATTATTGCTTCCACTGCTAGCAAAGTTACTACCATGCACAAAATGTAGGTTTTCAATGATTTATGACTGCATTTTTAAATGCATTTACTTGTAAATAATGAAAGGACCTAGTCACCAAAGAAATCTAGAGTTCAGCCATTTTTAATGTGTTTATGCCAGAGCAACACATCATTTTCTTGATGATGGGATCAGACTGAACCTCCCCACCCCCTCTGCCCCACTCCCCGGCGCCTCTACTTCTAATTAGTTCAAGAGCAAGTTACAAGCTTTGGCCCATATATTCCCCAAAAATTCATCTTCGGGCTGAGTATGGAAATGTCATCTGATCCCATGTAACAAGGTATTATATCCTGTTTAAGCCAAAAATTCGATATAACAAGGGAGCTGGACACTTCAACAGTGTAGCAGCACCCTCGCTGCTCTCAAGTTGCCACACAGCGATCAAGAACGAACTGCAGAGAGGCACTGGGTATCGACCAGCAGGATACCAAAATATATCAGTGGAGGAAACGAAATCAGAAGAGATTTTCATGCAGTACACAAAAGGCTGGCAAAGCCACATCTCCACTCCTGTGCACAATATTACAGGAAGGATATTGAAAAAAAGCTGGAAAAGATACAGGGGAGAATAATAAGGATGATAAGAGGCCTCAGGATTTATTAATTTCGCAAACTCCTCATAGATATAATACTTGGCACTTATATAGCATGTTTTATTTATACTCTGCCTACTCTCATGAAATCTTAAAATTGCATATATAAAAAAAAAAACCCCTCACTACCACATTTGGGTCAATCCCATCACTGAGCCAATAAAAAAAAAAAATCACTGCGTATCTCATAACTAACTTTACAAGGGTACAAAAATAAAGTTTTAAAGTGGCCCATTTAACAAATAAGTATTACACTATGTCCCAAAGGTCACCAGTTCTACCTGCCAAATCTTTTACAAATATTAAATAAATCACACCCGCCACCCTTTATTATATCCATTTTAGAGACCCAGAAATAAAGTGCACAGGTTAAGTGAACTGCTAAAAGGTGCAGAAAATTAGTGCCAAGATTAGACCTTGGCAGCGCCTGGCTCTCTGCCTAGGCAGCAACCACATTTTTTGTTGTTTTGCAGAAACTAGAATTACAGAAACAAAATGGCAAAATTGAGGTTTGTCGCCATGATGAAAACAGTGAAATTAGCACAGAAAAGGTTACAGGCTCGTACAATGCAACATTCACAAAAGGTACGAAAGGGCCCGTTGTGAATTCTCCGTATCGCCCGCCCTCTTTCATTACAAGTTGGCAGCAGAAAAAAGCATTTCAGAAAATAGGATTTGGGGTGACCACTAAGGGTCAATGCAAAGACTCCTCTGTCTCCTCTTCTTTCTGGAGAAGCATGTGTAAAAATTATTTGAAGTGGCATCTTGGAACTTGGGCAGATTTTATTATACTTAAATTCTTCCACCCTTTCTTTCATATATTCCACAAGCATACATGGTCTCTCTGAAACAGCCTTTGATTTCTATCCTGCATGTAAAACTACTGCTTGCAATGATAGCAAGGCCTTGCACAGATTCATTTGCAGTTCCCTTTAAATCAGGATGCATAAAAAAAAAAATCAAAAAAAAATCAACAAAAAAATCAACATAAATTTGATTTAAATATTTTTTAAAAATGTGTTTAACCTCTGAAATCAAAAACTTCCTATAAGGCCTAAGGTTCCCAGTGGAGTCATCAAAATGAAATAAAAACGTTAGATTGCACATATTTCCTCCTGAAGTTTTTGAAGGGAGTCACCAGCTAAACACCTAAAACCAGAGCTTGTTAAAGTGCTAAACCAGCTTTTAATCACAACAGCTTCCTTCCCCCTGCAGTTGCAAAGAGAATACTTTCTCATTTCAGTTTATTTAACTAATTATGTTCCAGAGTCAAGAAACCATCTTGAAGTTCAAAACAACAGGTTCACTTCCCTATGCCATGCCATTTTAATATCTGAATTAAAGAACTATAAACAGATGAGACCTATTAGTTCTAAATCCCAGCAGGAAATGGTGATCAGAAACAGTTAGTTCAATTAATAAAACTACTGAATACTTCCTAAGATTTCTCTTGATATTAAATAAAAAATATATTTTGATAAAACACCTTTTTTTCCCCTAATGTATCCAGCAGATTTAAGGCATTTAAAAAACCCCACAATTTTAAAATGCTGGTCTTGTGCTTTCTAAATTTTTGTCCAACAAACACTTGACACCAATCCCAAGTTAGAAATTAATACTTCTCCAGTAAGAAATGCATCATTCACGATTTTAACATAATAAAAAGGTAAAAATGTAAAACCTAAACGACGTTAAGCTATATCATTGCTTCATTAACTATTTATAGATAGCTATCCATCTGATTAGTGAAAGGAAGAGCAATGTTTAGTTACAAATCAGTGTGTTTAATGGTTATCAACCAATAAGAGTCAACTGGTTTTTGCTGCCTTTTGAAGGGGGATATATTACTAAAAAAATACAAACAGAACATAAACTACTCACTTCACCCTGCTTTAAACTGCTTTTCAATGGCAAGGGAGAGCAGACAACAAGATGCAGATCTTGTGTGGGGGAAGGCTTTAAAAAATCCTGGTCAAAATGACACACCTGAAGCAGCCAGACATAAATGTTTTAGAAATCAGTTGGCACGAGAAGAGGGAAATAAAATGCACAGCGAGACCCAGAACTAGCTGCAGAGCATTTATAAAATGAAGGCAATCCCTGCCTGGATGGCTTGCTATTTTTAGAAGAGCTACTGGAAGATAAACCTCACCTGGAGAATTACCTTAGGCAATTCCTCATGCTCATATAATCTATTATTTTTTCATTATTTCTGTTTTGAGCCTCACAAAAAAGTGGGCCTTTGGGTGGGCTTTAAAGGAGGGGGTGGAAACACAGGCGGCCGGCCTTGGGACAGCGTTCTGCGCCTGGTAAATGGGACAGAGAGAGGCAAGAGAGACAGAAATGAAAGTGTGCTGAGGCCAACACTGTTTGCAGAATAAAAACAGAAAAATGCAAGCACAGCGGAGGTGTAGGCTGAGGTACGGCGGTGTGGAGCTCCAGACGGGACGGCCCTCCTCTACCATTCTGTATTCGCATAGCTATACCAACCAGCAGCAAGCACGGGTGAATGTGTGTGTGCTATCAATGAAGATGAAAGTCCGGAGGTTCCCACCCCAAAACTCTGAGTTTTCACCCTTCCTTCAATGTCCTTACTTATGCTTCAAAATCCCTTTCACCTTCTGCACCACCCTCCCTCTCTTTCCCTAAATTCTTCCTTTGAGCACATGGTTCATCTCCTAAGTGTGACATGATTCAATTTATTAAAAGCATCCACAAACACAAGGGAACTGACCATTCATCTACTGTATTCTGCTCATTTTAACTGCTCACATCTGAGACTGCAAAGGGATCGCAACTTCCCTGCTCACTGATGACCTACCAATACTGGTAACAATTCAGCCCGCTACGTGCTGGTGTCCTCCCAAATTCAGGGGCAGGATCATGCCTCTTCTACAAGACAACCAGGAAAGGTGATGAAGAGTTGGACCAACTAGGAAAGGAAGAAAGAGGTCTACACTGCAGCTCTGCAGAAGGGGCGAATTCAAAGACCATTTGCACAGAGGTCCTGTTCCCTTTTGTCTAGGGCAGCTCCTTAGGCTTGTGCCCTTTTCGACTATCACCATTTTCCCGATTGTAATGAATCCAGACAAGCTGACTGTGGAAGACAATTTCCTCGCGAGTGCAAGGGTGGAAGGGGCGAGTAAACTTTCTATCATATTTAAACATGGCACAGGTGAAGAATGACTGAAGGCCAGCTGGCCGAGGCAGTTATTCTCTACCATCCTCCCCATACAAGATGAACTGAATTTTGGCCTTCTCCAAAATGCTATCACAACAGCCAGCACTTTTATCCAAGCACAGAGAAGAAACAGGGTGGACAAGAAAAGGTGATTACTGTTAATGGCCCTGACAAAGCAAAACCCCAGATACCGGCTGTGAAAGTTCACTGGTTGTATGTGACAGTACCAGCATCTTCATATGTCAACCTATGACCTTTCACAAGCTTTACGACTACTCCCAGAAATGTGACGGGACTTCTTGCACTAGTTGACTAGTTTTAGGCCCTTGCCATCAAGCCTGGGTAATATCCTCCCACCCTCATCCCAATTTTTTGGGGAACCTTGAATTAGAGATTGTAAACACCATCTCCTCTTACTCACAAAGGCAGAGAAACAATGCTGACAGCTCCAAGGAGAAGGGTGGTACTACATCTCTGATGGACAAAGAGGAAAGGATGAAACTGTCCAACTGCTTTGGTCTACGACGGACAGTACCTCTTTCTCCATCCCTCCCTCTCTCTCTCCAGAGTTTTTGTTGCAGGACTAAGGCCTTGACATTTAACACACAGCGGGCACGTCTACATGAAACATTTACTGCAGAGCTGCCTAACTGGCTCCACAGTAAACATCTCAGTGTCTACATGTGCAGTGCTATTAGCACGGAGTAAACTCATTAACTCCACCATAGGCTAGTACTTGTAACCTAGGGCGGAGTTTCTTTACTCTGCAGCAACACGTGTAGACACTGCCCTGGCTGGCTGAAGCACGTGTGTGTTTCAGTGTGGGGACTGCCCACTGGCTAGCCCCACACTGAAGTATCCTCGTGCCCCAGCTAGCCCCTCCGCAGCAGGCTGAGCCAGGTTGGAGCAGACCCAGGCTGTCAGGCTGACCCCTCAGGTGTCCTGCCAGCCAGGGCTGCTCTGACTCAGTTCAATGTGCTGAAGTCCTGGGCACACATTCAAACACAGCACCTGGGAGCAATAAACTCTGAAACAATATGAGCCGGAGTTTATTGCTACATGTTAATTGCATGTGTAGATGCACCTACTGTCTAATATAGTTAACCCAGAGGGGAAGCCCAGAAAAGAGACACTAAATACCATTCAGAACCAAGAAAGGTAGTCAGTCATATTGGTCTGAAGTAAGGCAGAAGGCAAGGCAAGGCAGCACCTTAAAGACTAATTCCTTCAGAGAGACATAAGCTTTCATTGCTGACAGTCTGCTTCATCAGAAATCAGCTAAGGTCTCCAAACCAGAGATATGAACCATAGAAAATGGATCAGTGCCACTCTGCCTGCCTTAATGCTGTCCTCTACTTCAAGGACACTCATAACAGAAAGACAAAAAAACTAGATGGCAAAGAGACCAAGGTATAATGTTTTCCCCATCATTTGTGGTAATTAAAGTCTACATTTCTCTTAAGCTGATCCACAGATGTGAGACGCAACATAGCTGAAGGCAACACTAAGGCTATTCAGTGCTACATGACACTGTATTCTCAAGGTGGAATTCAGCCTTTAGGTAGGGTTATGCAAAGCTTTGGGTGCTGATTCGATTCAGAGGAGATTCGGCAGCCGAATCTCCAAATCCAAATTGAATCAGGAGACCAATTAAAAGGTCCAAATCGATTGGAAGCTCTCAGAATCAATTCAGAAAAGATTCAGAAAGCTTTGGAGATTCAGGCAGTCCCTGCCTGCTGCTGCAGGGAGCTGGACCTGGACTCCATGCTGCTAAGTAGGGGGTGGGGATGCCAGGCCTCATCCCCTGCCTGCTCCCCCGGCCCCCCTGAGTGCCCCTGACCCCTGCCCGCTCTCCCAGCCCCACCATGGCTGCCCTGCTCGGCCCCAGCTCTTTAAAAAAAAAAACAAAAACCATTCACCGGCTGCTGCCAGGTGGGGAGCGATGCCCGCTGCCCCTCACTGCATGAGGGGCTCTGCCACAAGAACCCTGAGCCCACCCTGCTCTCCCAGCACCCCCACGGCTGCCCTGCCTACCCCAGCTCCCAGCTCTTTAAAAAAAAAAAAAAAAAAAGCCCTGCACTCACTGGCTGCTGCAGCACCCTTGGGGCTTCTGGGGGCTCATGGCAGAGACCACCCCCACCCACATGACATGGGGCAGTGGGGGGCAGCAGGGATCACCCCTCCACCTGGCAGCAGCCAGTGAGTGCCAAGCTTTTTTTTTCAAAGAGCCGGGAGCTGGAGCAGCCAATGACGGGCCTGGGAAAGCGGGCAGGGGATTCAGTCAATTCAGAGATGCGGCCAATCGGCAGCGGCCGAATCTCCAAATCAGATTTGGCCGAATCACCAAATCAAATCACTGCCCCCCTGAATCGAAATCCAAAATGAATACTGGCTGGTTTACACAGGCCTACCTTTTGGCCCATGGATCCAGCAAGGTCACTATGGATCAGCTGTGTTGGTGCCTAAGGATGCAAAGTCACTTGCCTGACTTATCAACAGAGAGGTTTGCTTGCCATCATTTAGGTAATGCTTGCCATCATTTAGCTTAGGAACCTGATTTTGTTTTAAAATGAGAAACTTAGACTCTGGGCCACAATTCTGCAGCAAATTCCATATATGCAAAACAGTAGAGGTGCCAGGAATAAATGAGTTCCACTATAGCTAGTTTTATAGCTATGAGACAAATGCAACAAACAAATCAAAACAGATATTTATCCAGACACAGACCACCACCCTCGAGTTTAAGAATATCTCATTCAACTGCTGAAATGCATTTATATTCTTTCTGGCAATATTCCTGATGTTTTAAAAGGATTCCCCAATGCAACAACAAGCAATCTTTCTTTTAATAGTATCAGTAGATGCTTTGTAACCTGTGTCTAGAGACACCCTGCTCTGCTCTGATAAAACTTAATTGTTCTTCTGACATCAAACAACCAGGGACCTTTACACTCACCTAATAAACCAAAAAATGCCTCTATGTTTAATGTTGTTCCTAAGGCACATGCAATGGCACTGAAAAATTACATTATTATACACCTTTTAAATGAGTGTCTTTTCATGAGATTGCTATCAATATAAAAGAAGGTGCTTTCAAGTACCCTTTTTTGAGAGAGAAAGAGAGAGAGAGAAGATACAAGTCATTTGAGTCAGATAACTTCTTTTCATAAGCTTGGAGATGGCCACGGAGAAAAGTTTTCAATGGTTTCTGGCCAAACTTCAACACATGCGTGTACATTATTTTCTACAACTTCAATAGCCTAGATGTAGGTTGCCAAACACATTGGCTCTACGTGGCCCTCAGAGCAGTGTCATCTGGTGCACAAGGCAACCAGAAGAGCAAGAAATGAAGGGGCAGGAGCTGCCACGAAAATCTGAGGTATGCAACCCTGCTGGGAAGATCATCAGCAGTGAGGGGTGGATGACAGCTATATTTACCTTCTCAGCACCCTGGCACCACTTGCCCTGTTACCGTGGGTCTGTATTCAGCCTGAGGGGAACCTGCAATCTGGATCTGGCTCAGGAGGCCAAATCAGTTTTATACCCTGGCCTAAATTTTCTTTCATTTTTGACTGAAAGCACCAGGTAGTATGACTGGGCACTATACAGGGCCCTTTATAAGTATGCAAAAATTTCAGTTTGTAAGCTTTTGGTCACTACATCAAATACAAAATGCAATTAAAATATTAACTAATCATTCCCACAGGTATCACTGGCTCAATACTGTGATAATGAAGACCAATTGTCTTTTTAAGAAACCACTGTCTCCAATGGCTAGGGTCTCCTGCCCCGTAATAGCAGCTAAAGATCTGAATCAAATCATATTGGGTTATCTGGCCTTGGTTATTCATGCCTTTACCATCTCTTGGTTACAATACAACTAGGAATATTAAAAGACTCCAATTAGTACTGAATGCTGTAGCATGTCCCCTTAGCAACAGAGGATAATGCAAACACATCAGCTATGTACAGACATTCAAAAAGCCCCAGGCTGAATCGATTCAATCTTCGCAGGTCAGTCAAAGTAGCATAGATTGAATTGATAAGCAAGTGAACAAACATTCACTTTTGATTCCCAAAATGCAGTCACATTCCCACTGTGGTCCACGCCAGAAGCCAGGGGGCGCTAGAGGATGCTTCCCTGCTTAGCTGGAGCAGCCCAGGCTAGCCTTCCTCCCTTGCCACCAGGGGTTTGCAGGGGAGGCACAAAGCAATCTGAGATGCTGGGGGACTGTGAGTTAACTTGAATCTGGAGGGGATCTGGGACAGAAGTTCAATAAATGGATTTAACCTAAATCAGTTAAATCTGATACTACATCCATCCAGATGTACCTTGAAGTGGTTTTGGCCACTTTTAAAGCAGTTTATGTGCACTGAACTTCTGCCATGTTACAGACTTGAACTGGTTTCCGATCCTTTATACTGCTTTATGTGTAATTTCTGTCCCTAGATAGCTATCATGCCTTGTCCTCTTCTAGCTGCACTTGCATCCTACAGAATTTCAACTCAAGTTTAAGGTTTTAGATTTGAGCTTCAGGGTACTCCGTGACCTGGGCCCAAGATAGTGAAAAGACTGCCACAATTCTATGATAAAACCCATGGTCCTCTTGTACTGTAGAAGAGATTATCTATGCAAGCAAATTCTGTTTCCAAGGGGCTAATGCAAAACTGGTATCAACTCCCCCCGGAACTAAGTACCATCACAGACTATTGCCTTTTGCTTCAGGTTCAAGGCACGTGTATTTAACTTTTATTTCTTGAATATAAAGACACAGCAACAATATGTAATTAAAACAATAAACCCTACCTCGATGAGACAGTCTGCTGCATAGGCTTCTTCTGGCAACAGGATGAGAAAACACCACCACCACATGAAGTTTAGCATGTTGTTTGATGTACAACTGGAAAGTGCTCTGATAATACAACGAGTTCTACACACACCTATATAGAAACCTATAAAGAAGAGAACTTAACTTCACGTACTTGCTCTTGAAAAACTAAGCCACTGAAAGCACAAGTGTGAATACTTCTTCCAAAGTGGCTGCCTGCTTTCTCTATTAAAGCCTCTTCCTTCTGCCCAATAAATCTACAAGATGCCAGCAAAACAATTTCTAAAAACAGCTATTGCAGCTATTAATCCACTATTTCACAGCCCCTGCATATCCACAAACAGGAGGGTGAAAGTAATACAACAGGCTTGATCCTTCAATGTGAGCATCTACAGTTCTCACCAACACTGGCATTATCCAGTTTAAGAAGCCCTGTGTCAGTATGATGCTCCAGCATTGTAGAGCCTATCCCAGAGCTATGCAATGTAAAAATGATGCAACGCACTCCCGGAGAAGTCCTCACTATGCAGGAAAAGAAAGCAGTGTTGTTAAGGGAAACAGGAAACGGCTGACAGTCCCTACATTACACTGATCCTCAGATGCATTTTTCATTGTAACCCAGCATAATTTAGAACAAGCATCAGGGGAACGGGTATGCAGAGAGCAATATCGTAGTCAGGGGACTGTAAATGCCACCTCTGCACAAGAGTGAAGATTTGGGTGAGGATTAGATCCATTATGTCCCCTTGTTTCCCAGATATTCAATACATCCTTATTTAATTCGCCCTACTTCCACTCGCAACCGCGCCTCTGAAATTCGAACAGCAAGAAACCTAGAGTTGATGGGTAAGGAAGATTACTCTGTCCACATGAAGTTGCAAACACCTTCAAAAGGACTCCAAACTTCCTATTGCGCCTTGCAGGATGAAGTGAGCGTTAATAAGAACATTAACAGGAGAGACAGAGAGATGGAGACAGGGATAGAGATAGGCTTAAAAAGAACAAGGCACGGCTGTGCAGGATGAATGGGGGTGGAGGGGTCAGTCTTTAAGTGCAGAACGAGGAAACATTGCCCTAGCGAAAATGCATGTCTCAATGGCGTACACTTTAAATCTCTTTTAATTGTTTTATCTAGTCTGTTTTACAAAAAAGCCTACACAGCCAGAGAGACCATCTGCAAGTCTCAATATCCATCAGGTTAATAAAACCAACACAACACCAAACCCACACCTTAATACATCTTGTATCCAGCACCAGCTTTTACTTTTTGACGTAGGTGGTTTCCTAAAGCATAGGAAGTCGGGGGTACAAATTACCCTCATTGACTTTGCTATGCTCTTCAGCTATTTACGCTTCTTAACGAGATCATCTGTGGCAGGGGTCAGCCTAGCTGGCACAGCGAGCAGAGCCCAGGGCTGACCTTAGAGTCCTCCCTCCCCAGCAGGGAGTGGGAGGAGGAAATAGCCTGGCTGTTATTTTCCTCCCGCTCTGCTGCGACAAGAAAATATCCAAGCAAAGCAATGAATTTCTCACCCCTCCAGTCACATTTCACTGTTGTGGGAAATCTGGAGTGGCAGGAAACTCTCTCTTTCTACAGTCCTAGTGGTGAAGTGGGGAATTTGGCTGGCCTGCGAATTAGTGTCGAGACAGCACAGGATCCTGGAGTGATGGGAGTAAGAAGAGAAAGGAGAGACATGCCAAATCATTTAACAGAATAATAATTTTAAAAGCATCATATTCAAGATACAGTTTGAGGGCCTGGAGTTGTCTAGCACAGCATGAAGTCTCCTGCCAACTATGTACTATTTACTGCTTTGGGTCTTACTTCCTCTGCACAAGCAAAAAGTACTGGCACTTTTGTGTGATGCTAATACCAAAAATACCCCCAACAACCCTCTGTGCAGAATTTTCCCGCTTGGGCAGGTGTCTGCCACGATCTCTTACAGTCACTCTTACATGGCTACAATACCAATGGCTCCAGATCTAAGGGTAAATTTAAAATGTGAAATGGCAAAGCACAAGGCGACGAAGCCCCCTCGCCAGACGAGCCAACACAGGCGGACCCAGGAAGAAGCGGGGATCAGGGTACACGCCAAGGGCACGTCCCACCACTTACGAAAGATGTGGCTGCCGAAAAATTATGCCTCAATATTTCATTACTTGAGTTCAAGCGATGAAACAGCTCTTCTTTGTTCCCCGCGACTGCTGTTTTTCTACACCAGAGCTGGCCTTTTCAGTGGCTGCCACGTCTGACTGGCCAGAGGCCCTCTTTCGAATGGGGTGTATTTTGTTGCTCTTCCCTTGTCTCACTATTCTGCCCATTTTCTTCTTCTTCCTTCATCCCTTTGCCACTTCCAATGATCATAGATATTACTACCATCCAACATGCCAACCCATCATTAAAGATGTGCTGAAGGAGAACAGCATTAAAGCTCTGGTTCACCTGATCCAAAACTGGGAAGGGCCCCTCTGGGCTTAATCAAAAATGTTCCAGAGGATTCACAGGTTCATAATGGGTAGGGTCGGAGGGGACCTGAGCAGATCACCAAGTCCGACCTCCTGCCATGGGCACTGAAAAAATACAACCGCAAAGAGGGGTTGAGGGATGCTACAAGAAGGACACCTGAACAACAACTGCCAAATCAAGATCTGAATATCCTTCTTAACACAACTTTAAATCCAGACATACCAAAAATTAAAGGACCTTGGTTCCAAACGCATACACAGCAGTCTATGGGACTGACAGCCATCTCAGTTGAAATCAAAGGAAATTAAGTAGTCGTGTGAGCTGGAGAAGATCGCAAACCACAACACCTTAACAAACATGGATGTATTTAACTGTTTTTTCCCTTTTTTTATAAGGATGAGACTCACCTGTAATACAGCTTAAAAAAGAAAAGAAGAAAAGTCAATCCAAGAGTTCATTACTTGAGGTCAAGCCAGGGAGCACCTCTTCTTTCTTCCCCATGACTGATCCTTTTCTGCACCTTGTTATTTGGCGGTTATTTGGAGCACAAGTTTAAAAAACACCTTTTGGCAACTAGGAGGACATTCAAACTTGAGTGAGGGAATGGCAACAGCTGCAAACAAGTTCACATCCATTGAAAACAGTATGGCACTGCAAACCAATAATGAATGAATTCAAGTCTGGAATAATTCTGTTGAAAGAGTGATGCGTGTAGAGAAGGCAAGGGAGGAACTAAGAGCACGCAAACCGAACAGGGTCATGACTGATGACATACAGGAGGAAGGCAGCTTACTTAAGAAAATGAAAAGGAGAAAGCACCCAGAACAGTTAAGTGCCAGCAGATGGACCAAAGTCCTTAAGAATGGTAGGTGTCAAGCACTGTACAAGCCTGTTCAATTATATTAATAAATTGGAGAAAATTCTGGTTGAACCTCAAAACACACGAGAATATCATTAACTAATGCGACTGCAGAATCAGAAGAAAACAAGACTGCAAAATATTGGTTTAGTCACAACCCACAAAAACAAGGTGCTTCACAATTTTTTTTAGAGTCAAAATAGTCTATATTCATTAGGTATCCAGGTTGTAGCCGTATTGGTCTAGAGGGAAAGGCAACTAGGACTCATAGTCAAGATGATATCTTTTATTAGACCCACAAGATTTTTGCAGAAGATTTTGGAAGATTAAATTTTTTTTTTTTTGCAAAAGTCTTGTGGGTCTAACAAAAAATATCATCTCTACTTCTGATTGCCTATATTCTATTAAAAATTCTCTAAAAACATGTTTAGAAAAACCACCTACCATGCACTAGATCCTTGTAGTATTAAGCTACCCATATACATTTTTTTCTTTTTGTGACGAATTCTAGATATGGTTTTTGTAAATATTTTATCTAAAAAAATTACTTACTCTTTCAGCCAGAATCCAGATGCTATTGCACGTTGTGGGCATGTTGCAAACACGAGTGCACAAGTGTGGCTAATAAGTCCTTGCTTCCTAATTCAGGTAATAAACTGACTTGCAATACAGTATTTATTCTTCCACAAAATTAAAAAAAAAAATGTTTTCTGTGGTTTCACAATATGCGAGCAATATATAGTAGGGGGGGATAAGCTGGAAAAATACTAAAAGCTAAAAATAACACACAATTAGATCTTCCCACCAAAACACTCTTTCCTTACCAAAAATGTCGCAAAGAACTAAAAACACCAAACAAACCTAAAGAAACCTGAGAAATTCACTACCATTTTGGTTTAAGTCAATATTTTTTAAATCAAATCTCTGACTGACGGTGCTAGGTCATAGGTCATGGTACAGCACAAAATGTCCGTTTGTTGAGCTATCGTTTTCAGAGAGCATCTTCTCCTGGCACCTGGAAACAGAACAAGCACAAGACTGATCATCACTCCACTACCCCCAAAGGAAAAGCACCACGCAAAACCTCTGAGTAAGATCAGTGCTCTTCCAAGGCAGCATTTATAAACAGAACAAAACCTTCGCAAGCAGACCATAATTATTCACTGCATCCAAACTTTTAATTAAAAGATGTAAGAGAGGTCATTGCATGCTAGATTTAAAAAAAAAAAAATTAAATGTTTCCCAAAAAATAGCTGCAGAGCAGGGCTATGACGTAAACAGACTACTTGTAAACAATCAGAAATCTCGTCAGTTGCCGTCGCCTTAATTATTATTTTTTAGCTTCCCCATTGTTTTTTCTTCTTTTGTTACGTGCGCTGCAAAATCCTTCAAAAATACAGCCGAATCAAAGGGTGCACCACAGAAATTCAACTCTGTGCGAGGGCATATTTTGTCCTGAACCTTGTGACAGATTTTCCTTTCATAGATCCATCCTTCTGCACAGAACAGTTTTATTCTATTATGGTTTATATAGTGTTTAAAATAAAGTCTCCCTTTATTCATGCTAAACGGGTCCTTACTGGTTACTGATAGATGCTGATCTATTTGCATCTTATCAGTGATACTAAATTCTATGAGATGCTTTACTTGATCCAAATAGCTACAACAGTTACTTTAGAAACATGACAGAGTTTCAAAGAAGATTAACGTTGGAAATGTTGGAGATTTACCTTAAGCCCAAAAAGCCGTTACAGCTAATCGGACTTTAGCGATGAACATCAGAAACGTACCTTTCTCATGTTGCTCTAGCCACATTTCTACAAGGATGCATTCATCCCAGTTACCTTGGCTGTTCTTCACAACTGCTGTCAGGATGATTCTTCATACAGTAATAGTTAATAACAATGAAAAATTAAAGAGGAAAAAAAAAAAGCAGAGCCAACCTAAAATGATCTAGAAGAGTGGTTTCCAACCTGTGGTCTGCGGACGCCTGGGGGGTCTGTAGGCTATGCCTACAGGGTCCACGGAAGATGATTATGATCAACTAAAAGTATGTGAATGCCCACACTTACCATTCAAAGGGATCCATGCTTGCATTCCAGATTTCCAAAGGGGTCCGCACCTCCATTAGAAATCTTTTAGGGGTCCATGCATGAAAAAAGTTTGAAAACCACTGATCTAGAAAGATATACTTTGCCCACAATTCTACAACACAGACAGGGCTATTTCCTCCCACTGACACTTGGAGTTATTTGAAAATAAAGGAAGCTTCACCCACAGTCCTGGAATATTTAGCTACTACGGCCAAAACGACCCTCTGTGATGGTAACCGTTTAGAAGTCAGCATCCCAGGGAAGTAGTAGACTCAGTAGCCTTTATTTGGAAAATCATCTCTGCAACCACAGAGGCCCCAAACTTAACTCTTTAAAAATTTGAACTTAGATTTGGTTGAAGCCAAGGAGTCACAGAGTCAAGTATGTGACTCCAAGAATATACCAAGCAGCAAGACATCATTTGGCCCTAGCACCACTGAGAAGCAATAAAAAGAAAAGGAACAAAGCTTCAGAGATGAAGTTCTGCTTATAAGAGGAGTGCGCATTTAGCCTGGCACTTTATACCAGCTCTCCCCAACTCCTGAGCTAGCCAGAAGCGCGCAGGCTGTTCCAGCTGTGCTCAGTCCAGCTTGCGATATGTTTTAGCTGGCTACCTATAGACAGGGTGTCTGAAACCGGTGTGGGGCAGCCAGTTTACCACTTGGCAATTGCCTCACCTCTACGGCCCCCATGTGCATTTATTTATGTGGAGGAATAAGCAAGTACATTATTTCCCCCAGAACACAAGAAAGCGCACGTACAAACCCAGGATCCTTAACCTACGCCCGCGATTGGGTCCCCCAGGACAGTGGGGAGACCTGCTGCTTTAGGGAACTCATGCTTGGAGACAAACCCAAATAGCGTTTTTTCGCTGCATTCTTTTTTTTTTTTTTAATGTAACTTAACCCCAGGACCGATAAAAGCACAAAGCACTTCTGGTTTCCTTGCAAAGATCTCAGATTACTGATCCCCCCCGGTAGCTTTACAAACGAGGAAGGGGAACGGCAGGAAGAAAGGGTGCCTGCTCCAACCCAACCAAGGTTACCCTGAAGCTGCAAACTAGATAGCTTATATCAACCCGCCCTGTACCCACAGGGTTTCTTTTAAATTCTACTTGTTCAGGCTTTAGCTTGTGGATTTGAGATATTCTCTTGAGCGCTCTGCAATAAATATATTAAATTTCCTTTCTAGCATCTGGTTTGAAAAAAACCCTTAACAACTAAATCCCTAAGAACCCTTTAAAAGATGATAAAAATGTGCATGTATGTGCCAGCCTCCTTGCTACCTATGCCAGATCTGGGATTGTAAAATATCCCCCATGCAGGCCAACGCGGGGAGTATTCATACCACTTCACATACTGGAAGATCTCCCTAATGCCTCCCTATCCACACAGCCTGAGATGCATCCTCTCTTTAGGCTATTTTTTTTCTATCCAGCACACAGAGTAAAGAACAGACTTATTTCTCTGCAAAGGGCTTTTCCTCTGCATAGCAATAAGCCTAATATTATAACTGATTTTTTTAATGTCACTTAAATTATTTTGCTATGATTTATCTTTCCTTACCTTTCCCTAAAACATCTCGGAATATTAACAGTGAAACAAATGTGATAATACTCTAACATCTTCAAACATTACCTAATTTAAAAATCTAATTTACATTTCATCATTTAGGATTACTTTACTATTTTGCATTTCACTTAGCTTAGATAGTAAAATTAGACTATCAATTTCATTTTTCTTAAAATCTGCGGCACTTTCTGCTTCTTAATTAGCAACACAGGGCTCTTGCCTTAGTTTCCTAAACCTGCAAGGGAAATTTTAAATTGAAAAAGCATAAAAGCAAGCAGTTTTTAAATTTATAAAATAAAATTCCTACACTGCTTTGCCAAGCTCTTTCGTAAACGAAGACTGGTGCAAAACTGAGGGGGCAACATGATCAAGTAATATTATGTGGTTTTCTATAAAAGATCA
>NW_017728907.1:51656774-51658136 GCF_001723895.1 Crocodylus porosus | reverse complement strand
TCAGTTTCAGAATAAGTATTGTGCAATTCAAAGGACTAAAAAGTGTGATTTTAAAAGATAAAATCTACATTTATAATTGAAATAAAAAGGGAGCAATCAGATGAGAAATTCCATTAGAAATTTAACTTTTCTCTACCCTCCCCTATTCACCACCACCACCTTTAAATTTAGTCAGCAAAATGAGTTCAAAGTAGTTTCATATGCTGCAGCTGCTCTCAAGTCCTCTACTGGTGTCTGAGAGTTTACCATCCCAATGGGCAAACGCAGAGGGATCAAGAAACCCTGTGAGCTCTGTCCAGTGATGCAGGCTATCAAGTGACTGCTACGTTACAACGGTATTTGTGCGCTACGCTATGGTCATGAAATGCAATTAGCTTATAAAAATTCTGGAATGCTAAAAAGGACAGGATTCTTTATTAACATGGTTTAAACACGAAGGGATCAAATGATTTTCTGTGTTGGAAAGCTGGTTACCACAGCCTCTCTCTCTCTCGTATTGCAAGAGTTATTTCCTACCAAAATCAGAACCCAGTGTCCCAGAGGGGTCATGAATGAAGCCGCAGAAGTCGCTCCCGCTGAGGGGATAACGAGTAAAGCCAAGTTTCCCGAAAGGACAATTTTTGACATTCCACACAAAAATGCCATTTCGCGATGTACCTTTGCTTCAAAACTGGATGAACCTCGATTGCAGCTGTTCAGTTAATGCCAACAGCTTTCCAGCGAGGCAGACACCACCCCCTTCACCAGACACTGACTCTTCCGGGAAGAAAAAACGAGGATACCTTACATTTAGCTAAAGATTAAAACGTCTTTCTAGCCTTAACGAGTGGGAGATGCATCAAACAGGGTCTTCAGCCTCTGATTCAGCAAACACTTCATGGTTGGGCTTGATTTTAAGGCCAAGCTGATGGGACCTCCTTGTCCGGATGCATTTGGGGGATACTTGTTGGGGGCTGGGGTGGTGCAGGTGCTCAAGTTTGCAAGTCGGAGGCCACAGCAGCCGCGCGCATGACACAACCCTGTCAGACCGCGATGCATCTGCGAACGCCGCTAAATACCTCGCCACCAAGACACGGAAAAGCAAGGAAGGCGAATTTCTGACTGAACGGGGAGGGGGATAAACCATCCGTCCAGGGGCCGAGGCCCCTTCTGGAAACCACGGGCGAGGACGAGCAGTGCCCCACTCTCCGCCCGCGCAACGGGAGGCGTGCAAGCCCGACTCACGCCACCGAGCCTCCCCGAAACGCCAGCGCGGCTCCGGCACAGAGACGCTCGCCCTTTCCGCCCCAGGCCCGACACACCCCAGGGGCTTGGCCCTGCCCCCCACTAGCCCCAGGGTGGGGGGAAGAGGGCAGGCTGCAA
>NW_017728907.1:51631432-51656585 GCF_001723895.1 Crocodylus porosus | reverse complement strand
CCCTCCGCCAGGCGGCGCCCCGGCACCGGGGGCCTGCAGCCGCGGGCCTGCGCCCCTCCGGGGCCCTCCGATTGAACCCCCCCACTCCCACTTTTTGGTTTAAAAAAGTAACCCTAAGCCCCCATTTGCCCATGATTTAAACCACCCTCTAATGTATAGATATATCCATCTGCCGCTCAGTATATCGACAGGTCTATCTATAGATATGTAGGTCTGTATAGAAGTAGATCAATATATAGATCTATCTGTTATATTGATAGGTCTGTGTAGATATATCTGTTGATAGATAGGTCTATCGTTAGATCTGTGTATCGCTAAGTCTGTATCGATAGAGCTGTATATCAATAGATGGTTCTATTGTTATTTCAACCTATCGATATGTAGATCTCTATATCAATAGATTGATATAACAAGAGATCTATCTATTGATATGTAGATCTATATCAATAGATTGATATAACAAGAGATCTATCTATTGATATGTAGATCTATATCAATAGATTGATATAACAATATATCTATCTTGATATGTAGATCTATATCAATAGATTGATATAATGATAGATCTATCTGTTGATACGTAGATCTATATCAACAGATTGATATAAGGATAGATCTATCGATATGTAGATCTCTATATCAGGAGATTGATATAACGATAGATCTATCGATATGTAGATCTCTACATCAATAGATATAACGATAGCTCTATCAAGAGATTGATATAATAATAGATAGATCTATCTATTGATATGTAGATCTGTATATCAATAGATAGACCTAGCTATTGATATGTCGATAGATCTACATATTAATAAATCTGTATATCGATAAGATAGGTCTGTCTCAACATATCAATAGATTAATATAACAATAGGTAGATCTATCTATCAATACGCAGATCTGTACATCAATAGATAGACCTAGTTATAGATATATCGATAGATCTACATATCAGTAGTTCGATATATTGCGAGATGAATCAATCAATCGATATGATGATAGATAGCTCTATCTATCGATATGTAGATCTATCTATTGATATATATCAGCAGTTCGCAACGCGCGCCCGACAAGGTTTATTCAGGTGCCAGCGCGCATTTTCACGGTGAGGGAAAGACGTCGTTGCAACAACGAATGCCATCGCTGCCGCTTGAACGCAGAACAGCAACGCATCAATGTTTTCCTTGCCAGCTGAGCACAACAGCCGCCCAAATGAGTCGGGGTCAGTCTGACCGACACGGCGACAGCATGGCGCTTGTGGCTCCTTCCCCAAATGAAATGCTGCGTACGCACATAGCCAGGGTCCTAAATTCTGAACTTGAATATTCGTATTGGCGCCCGCTGCTTTTTCTTTTAAACTCGAATGTGCCCTTGGGCACATAAACGTTGGGAACCCCTGCTCTATAGAGTGGTGTTGCATTTTAATCATGGACAAATCTGGATGTGGGGTTACTTTTTTTAACTGAAAATTGGGGATTATTTTAATCGGAGAAAACCAGGATCCCTGCGTGATGTCTATATGAGCAACGGCCTGGTGAATCGTGTTATGCTCTGACATGGGTCATGCAGGCAGGGTTATTATTGCCCCCCTAACTGGTGAGTCCTGCAATGAGTTTGGACTGGCCACAGGTGCAAAGGTCCCATAAAGAAGGACTGTCCAGTTATAAAAAGAACCAACCCACTATAAAGTACATGCATGTGGAAATAACGCTGGAGCTCGTTTCTAGCCAGCTTTCGTCTGAACATCTGGCAGGGCCCCTAGATGGCATCGTGTCCTACATGGCACCAACCCACACCATGCATGTCCCATGTACTTCCATTCACAGGGTCCCACGTTTGCTTCCATGTCCCCAAAGCCTTGACAATAATTGATTTTTAACATATATCAGTAACATTTGACACCTCTCCGCTATGCTGGCTGCCCACCTGCCATTTCATACGTGACAGAGCCCCAGGATGTTGGCAAAAAAGAAAAAGAAATGCAAATATGCCTTAGCAAGAATCACTGTTTCTCTCTGCCCCACATTGCAAGGGACTCACTCCCCTTGCCTAGTGCGTGATGTCCTGTGACCGTACCAAGAAGGACCTAGTTTGAAGGATATGAGTAGGTTAAAAAAGCCAATGTTTGAGCAGTGCTCCAGCAAAGGATAAGGCACTGTGACACAAATGTATGATCTTGTGCCATAAATAGAAAATTGTGGGAAGCTTTCCCTTCACCATAACTTTGTCCTATATTTTTCATACAGCTGTATTTATTTCTTTGCAGTGTAGGTCATCCTTACCGTGAGGCTAAATTTAGCCCCTGTTTGACAGGAGATATCATCACTGAGGACAGAATTGTTACAAAAATGCTGAATTTGGTTTCCGGTTTCAAAAGGCAGAAATGACATCCATGGCACGATCTGTACAATGAGGGCAGGGTGACATACACATGTGGCAGCCTGTTGAGAGGGAGGCTGATTAAGAAGATCTAAAAACCCTGCTGATCCCTTATGAAAATGTTGTTGTCTCCCAAAAGTTACAAGTTCATGATGGGATATGCAATGTGCTTCAGTCCACATGTGCAACTTGCATTGATTTCATGGTGTTTTCTACCACGAAGTGAGAAGATTGTTTGGCCCTGACATCTCAGTCCTTTTGAAGACCTATTCCTTTAACCCCAGCATTGTACTCGTGATAAGGGGGGCTTTGCTGATGCTCTTTGAATGTCGCAGTTCTTTGTATACATGTAGGTGTGGGTGGGGTTGCTCCCCATACACTAGCTCACGCACATGCACGATTCCACATTGGATTGTTATCGAACGACTACTGAATACTGGGTGGCAATCCACGTGTTTCAGATATCAGCATAGAAATAATTTGTCTAAATCTGTCTATTAGTTTGGTCAAAATCCTTCCAGGTTTAATGGTCTGCCATGACAGAGACAATTTATGATGCTCTTTATGTAGGAGATAGAAGACCACTTCAAATGCAGAAGTGCAATGGGCCTCTTGTGTCACTGAATCCAATCCCTTACATTTGCAGGCTATTTTTACACAAGGGAATCCTTAAAATTGCCAGGAGTCGGCTGTTTAGAGCTGGCATCCCAAAGGAAAGCATAAGTTATTCAAAATTGCAGAGAGGAACTGTAATCATGGTAGAATTTAACAGGGGCTTTTTTGTTCTGTCAGTGGATATGACTTTTTCTGTATATTGTTACAGCTTTACTACCTTAATCTTATTCCACTATGCAAAGAACAAATACCAACATATTTCTCAACCACGTTCGTCTCAACATGTTTGTGGGTCTGTTGAATTATTTTTTTCTGTGCATTTTGATAGCCAGAATTATGGAAATGTTTCTCTACTTTTTGCCTATTTCCCTGAAGGGAGATGGATGCTCTTAAAAACGGAGAAGTCTTACTCCAAACAACAGGCACAAAAAGGGTATCAATCCATTCAGTGATAAACTATGACCCCATTAGACAACAGCTTTTCTAAAATCATCCTGTTTTTCAAGTCCTATAAATGTAAAAAAAAAAGACCTCTCTCATATTTAACTTTATTTCAAGTATATGACATTTGTACTATTCAGCATTTCTGGTTTTACCCTGATTTTATAAGGTCTTTGAAAAATCATTTACAATTCTGCAAAATATCCTAAAAAACTTATCTTTACCATTTCAAGCTTTCCATTGGATATGTTTTTCTACACAAACGTTTTTGCGGAACAAATTACAAAAAGCCAGCATTGCCATATTAACTAGGGCCATTCTATAGAGAAATGCAGTCCATTGACTATATCCCTTTTGATCTATACAATAGTATAACACATCATAGAAAGTGAAGATGGATGGGACCTTGTAACTCATCTAGTCCATAGTTTCTTAACCTGTGGTACATGTACCCATGGGGTACATGAGACACAGGCAGGTAGTAGGCAGGTATCCTAACACTCTCTCTCTCTTGCCCTCTTTTCCTCTCTCTCTCACCCCTTCCTCCTCTGATAACTATGGCTAAAAATTTGGTACACCTGTAACTGCACGGTGCTTTAAATTTCCCAGTAATAATTTGGCGTGCCACACTTTGCGCGGCACTGGGTTCAGCCCTCTTAGCTCTAGCCAACATCACTTCTAGCCCAGCTACATACTTGAGTTGTGCACCCCTGGTGTAAAAGGTGGCAACCCTACCCACACCAGAGCAGACATCTGTCATCCCACAGCCCTTCTTCCAACATATGGCACACATTAGTCTGTAAGTATAAAATCCCCTAGAAAATTGACTGTTGGGATACTTATTACAATTTTCAGAAGTTAGGGGGTACTTTCTACTTAAAAGGTTGAGAAACACTGATCTAGTCCATCCACCAGAACTAAGTACTTAACCTACTATATGTAATATTAAAAGTGTTAATAACAGACTCTTCTTTGCTCTCCAAAAAAGGAAATGTGAATGCTAACATTATTTCCATTGAAATATAGAAAAAGCCAATTTTAACCCATTTATTTTTGCAGACTGAGCACTGATAGCGAAGAGTTTAGATATTCATTACATGTAATTAAAGATTTATTTAGTTTCATAATCCTGCAGTGTGACTTCCTATTTTAGTTACATAACCAAAAACAACACAACCCGCTTTCTCTAATAAGAAATAAAGTGAAAACTTACATTTCTCCTTCTGAAAACAAATCCTCTATGGATGGTAATGGAAATGTTAAGAAGGTCCAAATCAAAGGATTTAGCTTCTCATTGTACACCTGAATTAGAAAGGCACCTGTGTTCCTTTGTCTATATACGTCTGTCTACCTGATCATTTAATTTGCATTACTCCTCCCACAATCTGCCCCATGTCTTTGTCTGATCTGAGCAATCGAACAATAGTATAGAAGGGTGTGACTTACTACCAATAAGAAGCTCACCTGCCTCATGGTTGAAATCTTAAAGCAAAGTACAAAATTTTGCTAACACATTCATTTGATAAAACAGCAATATTAGATTATATGAAACAGAGAGTCTGAGATTTCCTGGTGCTATTATAGCACAATGAACAAATTATATATTCAGAATTTTAAACTTCAAATCATTGTGTCATTTATGCATACTGCACACTTTTTAGCTTGAATAGGAAATGCAGTCTAAGATGACTATTTTGTGTATTTTAAACACTAGCGAGAGAATACCATGCTATGGCTTGTTCAGAAGCTCATTACAATGCTTGCTTTGCAACGGCGAAGGTTATATGTAGATTAAAGGTTCTGAAGACATCAGATGCAAACTTGCATTCTTTGTACAATCAGACCTCCCACCAAACCTAGTAACCTAAGAGGGTAATTCTGAGTGTGAAGCTCAAGTGGTCTGTGATAATACTGGAACTCGATTATGCTTACAGCTTTATTCACAATTTTCCTTCAACTCACATTCCATATTTGTTGGGTCCTGCAAGATTTATAAAAGAAAAACAGGTACATAATATAATGCAAGACACAATTAATTGCAAGGTAAGATTTATTTTAAATTTGTTCTTGCAGAAGAAAAGTTTATTAAAGGTATCCTTTGGTTTCATAACAGACCCTCATTGTTTAGAAAGCGAGCCTGCATCTTTGTTACCAGCTGTCCACTAATTATTGTATTTATATAATACTTTTCTACAGTATACAGCAGTCGATTGCAAAAAGTGGCTAAGGTGCACCATCATTCAGGAGGAACCAAATGGAGCTGGCATGTGAAGGAAAATATCCATATTTGATCAGTTCTTTATCTTCAGATGAGCTTAATCTTTGGACTACTTTAAGTTTTCTTTGAATTGCCTCAATGTGCATGGATTCACTTCGAGTCATGTCCTTATGTGACTGCTTCTGAAACAGAACTCAACTGAGATACTGAAGTTCTACGAGATGACAGAAAGAAAAAATGATCAAAATGATTGCTATTTGCAGAAACGTGGTAATATATTGAAGACAAAAATACTATTTACATTTGCATAGCCATATGTTTTTGGAAGCACAACACTTTTTTTTATTAAATATGATATTTAAGGTCCTTGTATTCAAAATTGACATAACTGCCCTTTGTCAGGGCTAGGGTGGTTTGAAATTTTTTTAGCTAGAGATACAGACTTGATTTTTCATTCTCAAATTTCAAGTAAAAAGAGGGAAAAAAGTCCCATTTCCTCCCCCCATCTTTTTGTCCACCTGTGCCCATGAGAATGAACTTGGTCTACTTTTTGTATTAGTTGTCCTTATGCATTTTTAATTTTGTAAAGCATCATACAAAGATATGGTTCTTTATAAATGTTTAATAATAAGACCCTAGCCAGGTATCATGTGCTAATAAGACCAGAGAGATTATAAACCCATTGGATCTCATTGAATGATTTGTCCCTAAGGGACCTCTAGTTTATTCAGATTTCAAATAACAGAGGTGGTAAAAAAGAGCTTGTTTCAGAAAATTAGAGGTTCTGTCAAAAGCAGGCTTAAATCAAGAGGATTCAGCTTTTAAGAGTCTTCTAGCATTCTAGAGAAATAGAAAAGCTTGTAAAAAGAAGTATTTAGAGATGGGTCCAGTTAGAAATACCATATCCAACCCTCCTAAACAGTTGGTAATGCAGTTTCCAAAGACAGATTAGCTCCATTTTTTGCAATAATAATCACTTTCTAGTTTTCATATAACCATTATCCCACAGGTTTCTATAGAGCTGCACAGATAATTTCTTGGCTTCTCCCATTACAAACTAGTCAGGGGGAATGAGCAGGCACTGGTTACAAACTAGTCAGGGGGGATGAGCAGGCACTGGGGAAGTCCCTGTTTCCCCGAGCACTACTAGGAGTGACCAGGAATAATGGTCACAAGCTGGCTGAGGGTAGATTCAGGCTAGATATCAGGAAGCGCTACTTCACGGTCAGGGCGGCTAGGATCTGGAACCAACTTCCAAGAAAGGTGGTCCTGGCTCCTACCCTGGGGGTCTTTAAGAGGAGGTTAGATGAACACCTTGCTGGGGTCGTTTGACCCTAGTACTCTTTCCTGCCATGGCGGGGGGTCAGACTAGATGATCTGCTCAGGTCCCTTCCGACCCTACCAACTATGAAACTATGAAACTATTAACTTAGTGGAAGACACTCAAATGCTTTTAAATATAGTTCATCAGATATTTAAGGTAAAGACTTAACCTAATTTTTGGATTTGTGAATGCTGATTTTGGGTTGGACATTTATCTCCTAAGGGTTTTAACTTCATTCTGATAATCTACAGCAAGGGTACTCAATCCCTGGTCTATGGATCAGATGCAGGCGCTGTGTAATCCAGCCAAACAGGCTCCCCACAGATCCTGTGGGGACCCCCAGGGACTTGATTCTGCATGCCAGCTTGGGCACCCAGGGTAGCACAGTGTTTTATTCTGGCATGCAAGGGCCAGGTGGGGTCCCCAGCCTGGGGCCCCCAGAGCCCAATCCTGCAGGGCTCCAGCAGGATTGGGCACCAGATCCCTGCGCCACCTCTGCCTGGTGCTCACATGCTGAGATAAGGCCCTAGGTAGGGCCCTAGGGACCCTTGCTGCCCCTGTCTGGCTAGGATTGGCTTTGGGTTGCGTGGAGGTGGTGCAGGGCTTGATTCAGCCTGCAGACTGGCCCTGCAAACTCACCTTGCCAAAACTGTGAGCACAGCTGAGCTACACAAGTGCCTGTACTGGCATATCAAGATGGGCTGGCTGCATTTATATTTCAATACAGATTTCACATATGATCTCTTTTCAATCAATGTGGCAATATACAGATATGTACATTAAGTGAGCATTTGATTTTCACTTTATATAGAGGACAAGTTGAAAAAATCTTTTAACAACTTGCTGGAGCCAAACAGCATTTAAATAGGAACAGCTGAAAGTATAAGACCTCAGAGTCACAGACGCTGAATTGATTTTGAATCAGTTGGCCTTCAGCAGTGAGTGTTACTATACTGCTGATTTTTGTTATGGTTTCTATTAGATTTCTTTGTTGCTTAACAGTCTTTTGGTTAACTTTTCATGGTTATTCCAATGTGGGGCTGCCAGCTGTCTGTAAATTAGCCAACAGTCCATAAAAATCAAGCTTAACACCTCCTGTCTGTAAAAACTGTAAGAACATTGTGCTGTCCTTAAAAACAGAAAGGCACTGGAGCTACCATCAAGCTCTGTGGTCAGAAAGGAGCTGGAGGCAGTGTTGAACACAGGTGGAGCACAATAGGACCACCAGGTCCCTGAAAGGAGCTCTTTTCAGGGTTTTGCATCTTACGGGATTTCGATAGTTCCTTGCTCCTTCCCCCACACCCAAGCCCTGTGCTTTTGCTGCTGCTGATCTCACAGATAGGCAGAGAGTGGCACTTTGTTGGGGGTCTGTGCCAGGATAGAAGGAATGGGACTGGTAGATATAAGGCTGGGGGGTGGGACTGAGGGGGCAGCATGGTGTGGGGTGCAGTCACAGGTATCAGAGTCTGGAGATGAGTAAGGGGGTGAATGTGCATGGTATAAAGCCATGACTGCTGTCAAACTGGGTTGCCAATCCAAGAAATCTTTTGTACTGGCCATCTAGAAACTTTTTATTTTTGTCATTTCTTTAATGTATTTACTATGCTTGGTTTTAAGCCCCTACATTTGAACCTAGCTCTTGTCCAGACTGGCAGAATGGTCACGTTTACATTATGTAAAATATATGCCAGTAAACACATATGCCCATTCAAAAATGTGGTTGTCCATTAAACATTTGCAGATTGTCAGTAAATGATTTGTTTTGGGTTGGCAACCCTGTTCCAGGGCCTCCTACTCCTGCTTTTGTTTTTGACTTGCGCTAGCAGGAATGGAACCAAGAACAAGGATAAATAGTTCAGACTCTTTATATTGTTTATTTCCTGTATTCCTTCATTGTTAAATTTCCTCTCGTGGTCCCTGTTCTGGGGATTGTCATTAGGACTGCCTTAGGTAAAAGCAAACAGGCAATTCCTTGGCAGCCTCACACCTTGAAGTGATTCAGTGGCCAATATGCTCATCTGATTTGTCCAGTGAAGAAAGGAAACTCTGTTTCCTCAGTTTTCTTCTCCACACGGAGTACCTGGGCATTCAGATTGCACCGTTACACTAAGAGAAGTTCACAGCAAGCAAGCCCTTGCAACTTCTTTGGTTTTCTAAATGAATTTTACAGCAAGGGGGCCATCTTGGTGTAATGATTAAAAGGATTAGACTATTAAGAGTGTCTATAGAATCTCTTCGTTTTGCAAAGCCGGTTTCTGCTGTCATTCCCAGTTTTATGACACATTTGCTGTAGACTAGGCTTGCTGGTCTGTACTTAGCAGTTGTTAATATTGGAGTTCTAACTGCTATTTTGGCTGCCTCCTCCTTTTACAAGTTTGCTTTTAAAGTATTTGTCCATTCAATTCATTGTATCTATACCAGACCTTCTTAAGTCCCCAAGTTTCCTCTCCTTTTTACTCTACCCATATCGAGGTAGTTTTTGCAACTCTGGCTGGTTCGGACTGGTATTCTGTCTCCCTCTGCTGGCAGCTGGATCACAGGGAGAGCTTGATGACTTGCTTTCAGTTCCTGAAAGTTCAGAAAACAAATTCTCATGTTTTAAGATGATGGGGTGCTAAATTCAGTCCCACTGCTGACAGCTGTCCCCAGGGTATTATATCACATGTGCCTATATGCAGTTCTTACCTGAGGAGAACCTGTAAAATCTCTCTGAAGGGGCTTGTCCTTTTAGTTATTTGGGGTAGAGGTAGTGGGCTTGCATTGCAGATAGAGGCTGCTGCAAAGGGGAGTTTCCTTCTTTTGCCTTTCTTGCCTTAATAAGCAATGTTTTCCCATAGCTAGTGCAGGGAGAGCCCCTCCGCTTGGATCAATCTACTTTTATCATTAGTAGCCTTCAGACGGCAGGTGCTTTTAGGGGAGAAGTTGAGGCAGCTGGATGAAGAAAAGTCATCGAATCTGTTTGTCTTTTTTTGTTTGAGCAGTTTGTATTTAGTGTTGGAGCTGGTCAGAAAATGTTCATCCAGAATTTTCAGTTGGAAAATACCGTTTTGCAGAAACCTGTTTTTTCCCCATCAAACTCTATCAATTTTGACAAAATGTTCATGAAATCAGGACACTGTTGTGTGCCTTCCGTGATGGTGGTAGTTGTGCATAATGTGACATGTCATACTCTGTCATGACTTCACATGTAACAAGATAATATAAAAATATAAAATAATGCATTAATAGACATAGTAAAATAATAAAATAATACAAGATATTCTCTGTATATGTTCAATAATCATTGTTTTTCTCTAAATGAAAACAAATTTCAAAATTTGAAGCACCCCATGAAATGGGAATCTGGAGTTGGATCATATGCGTTCAGTAATTCTGAAACAATTTTATCTCAGTCTAATGATGAAAAATAGAATTCTTTCGTTATCAAACTGGAGCCTAGTGCAATTGTCTCCCTCTGTGATATGTGTCCTACTTTCATTACATACATTTTTTGACTGCTGATAGCATGGTTATTATTATTCAGCTGGTATTATTTAAATTAATGGATTGATGTGAATTTTTTTGAACTGTTTACAGCTAGACTCACCTGACTGGCTGTTGATGATACCCCTATCTCTACTGTGCAATAAATACACATTTAAACTGTTTTCCATACTAACACACAGGGTCATGATTGTACTTCGGGATGGTCACTGCATTTATCAGCTGCTTACAAAAAGTTGTCTTTAGGCCTCAGAGCTTGCTAACATCACTGAGACATGTTATAATTAACCAGAAATAGAAGTCTAGTTATTTGATTACTTATTTTATATATTAATATTTTTTAAAAATCCTCGTCCTAGTATAACTCTAACGTTGAAATTTTAATTTCAGAATAGTTATGAATATACCAAGTCAAGATTTCCATAGCAACCTTAATTTGTTATGTTTGTGAATGCATGAAAACAGGATCTTTTATCATATGACTTAATGACAAATGCTATCTGTAATATTTCATATTGATACAATAGAGTAATTTAAACATAAAACAATGCACATTTCAACATATTTTCACAGTTTTCCATTAAAAGTACATTGAACAAGTGTTATTCCTCTCCATTATATTAGTAGAATATTCCCTAAGGAAAGTGTCACATTGTTTTTTATGTTACCGTGTTATAAATGATTATATTGCATTATTCTTCTTCATCTTCAGAAGCGTCTGCAATCTGTTACTTTCCAAACAGTTTGCAGTCTACAATGTGTGCATTAGAGGGCAGAGTTAAGGTTGCAATACACACTAGGTTCAAAATTGTTGAAATTGTATATCATTAAATCCTGTTTTTATTTGGTATCTTTGAAAACTTAAGTTCCTAATTCATCAGTGAGGTAAGACAGACAGACAGACAGACTATGGCTGTAACTCTGACTTTTCATCAGAGCATATTATCCAGGAAACACACTGGAATTATGGTTATTGTGGACAAAAGAGCACGTAGGAACTCATAGCTCACATTTCAGTTTAAGGGGAGAAAGAGTTGCAGTTACTGAAAGACTAGGTGAAGCAGATAACTGAGAAATGGCTGAGTGCAGAAGACAATTGATCCACCACACCTAACAACATTGATGACTTAACTACAAAAAGAATAAGAGAATTCCTCCTTAATAAGGTGGGTGATCTGGAAAATTTCTAATGGGAAAATGTCTGGGTTCTCAGAAGAGAAAGGAGGCTGGATGTAATTAATATCTTGCATACTCTGATATTACAGACTTGTGCTTCAGAGTTGTCAGGCCCCTCATTTGAAATTAAATGAGCACTTTTGATACCTCTTCTCCAGGGTCTTAAACTGTGATTGGTGCCTAGGCTGCAGTACATCAGATCAAGACTTGCATATTCCACCGCTGCAGAACGTGTTGCAGAACTCACTCGTGGCTGCTGAATTGCACACCAAAATCTCAGGGGTTTTCTTTGTAAATAGTACATTTCTATTGTTCACGGTGGTCCATAGGTATATAAAAATGCAAAACGAGGAGTGTTGCTGGCCTGAGCCTGAGACAACAGTCCTGAGAGGTGTGAATTGTCTCATTCATTGTGCCTAGAGCCCCAAAGAATCCACGCTTTTGCAGCTGTGGAAACTTGCTATTTCTGGAAGTGCTACAACAGTCAGGTTTTTTTTTTTTTGCTGTAGCCAGGTTCCTAAAATGTTGCTTTCTGTCTCCCTGCTTTTCCAGGAGCTGTTTGCCTCTTCATGCTTTTTTTTGGCTTTTCCCGCAACGGCCAAGTAACAGATGTACAAGGCACGCGTTCTGTCAGAGGGGCAGTTCTACCTGCAACCGCGCGGTGAAACTGGGAGGGATTCGAGCAAGGTGGGCTGCGTAGAAAACAGAACAGCAGCCATGACCTCTGATGCTGGGAAGGCAGGTTCCTGAAGCATGTTCCAACCTCTGTCCTCGTATCAGGGGAAAGGAAGTGCCAAGGTGTGCTGCTGGGCTGAAGAGTCAGAGCTTGGACTCAGCTGTCTGTACAGCATTGTGTAAAAGAAAAGATTTGAGATAATTATGGATGAATTGGTTGTATTTAGTCATAGCCTCATGCATATTCTGGGTTTTCTATGCAATTGAAGGGGGAGTGGGTGTTGCTTTCCAATTTGATCCCACCGTGCTACACAATATACAGGGCACCGATCACGATGGTGCTTCTAACATACAAGGACAAGGAGGTTATGTTGCTGTGTCTTCTCAGCATCAGGCCAGACCTGCAGATGCAGCAAGACATCTGTAAGGACAGGATGGCATTAGTCTGAGCTTGTCATGTGCTCTTCTTTCATTCTGTAGCTCAAATTTAGATTCCACTGTAAATTCACCCAACTTTTTACTTGCTAGTTAAGTATTTTACCCTGTCACATGTTCCCTTTATAAACCCGGACTGAAAAATCTGTAACAGATGCTATTGTTTTCTCTGTGGAACTGGGGAAGTTCTCTAAGACCAAGCATGGCTTGAGGATCACTATTGTTTTACAATTATAGATCACACTTTCACTTTGTAGCATTTACAGTGCAGCATTATGGTGATGAGCACAGTGGAAAAGTCCATAAATGAATACAATGCTTTTAGCATTTTAGTATCTTTTGTTTTTGCAAGGGGGAAGATGGAAATTTCCTGGTAGAAGTCAGTGTAATGGTTTTGTTTATTAAAGATATGGATCCATTAACATGTAGTTAGGATCAGAAAAATGCTTGTTTGTGTGAGACTGGCACCTGCTTTCTCAACATACCATCTCCCTAGGTGTGTTTGGCGCATATCTGATTACTTTAATGACTAAAACAAGGTTTTATTCCTGATAGCACAACTTAGTGCAAGAGACGTGTAAGATGGATTTTATTTGTACATACATGTGACTGCAGGTTAATTTATGAGTCTACAGTTTATTTATAGGGGAAGATATAATAATGTTGGTTTTAGTGTAATATCATGTGCAAGGATTTGCAAATTCAACAGAGGCTGGGTGCCTATCTACCAAAGGACACACCTATGCTAGAGGGAAAGGTTTGTTTGTAACATGTTAAATCATGAACATTTGTAAAAAAAATCACAACTTTTCCCTAGTAAAGACAAAAGCTTTGAAAATCTCAGGCCTATCTTTTTACTTAGGGCATGGAAGAGCTCTTTAGTGCAAGGATTTGCACTGATGCCCTGTGAAGAAGGTCACATATGGCATTGGTGGGAAGGGGATTGTCTTGTACACACAGAGTGAGGGTAAAGCAGAGAGGATATGATGAGAAGGGTGACTTTGACGTGGAAAAAAAAAGAAAAGACAGGGGCTGCAAATTGAAGATGAAGTACATATAGATGCGCATATAAAAACTAATTACAGAATAATAGCATGCTACCTGGTTCATTGTCAGACTCTTGCCCCTAGGGAAAATATGCACTGTAAAAAGTATTTGGATTACTTATAAGTTTAGTTGGCAAATGATATTTTAATACAGAAGATATGGAGGAAATATACAGTTTAAGTTGTATCTGGAAAGAAAAGCCAGAATAGGGAGTAGGTTCCCAGTAAGTTCTATGAACATCAACCCATTATTCACCATATTACTAGGGCTTTATTTTACTTCTCTTGGGACAGCATCACATCATTCACAGGCCACCGGCCAAGATGTAAGTTACATCAGGATATCTTTACTGTAAATACCCTCAGCTTGTACTACTTGGCCTTCTTTTGGAGAAAAGTAGTTGATTACTTACCTACAATTAATAATATGGAGCTTATTTCAAAGGGCTTTTAAAAAAATAATGTTTTACACATATGCAATATTGCAACGAACAAATATAAAATGAAATTCACACACATCTTAGCTGGTGGCCAAGAGCTGTGTTTCAATATGCCGGAAATCCAAACATCCTCCCACTCCTACAGCCTTGCTGACAGATACACGATGACGACTTCTTGAAAAAGCTACATGCAAAATCAGTGGAAAAAACACAGAAATGTGCTTATTCTGGGAATCTCATTTAATTTACAAAGTACTAAGCTCAAGGCTCATTTTCAGTCTGAAAATCATATTTACATCTTAAAATTAGGTAACACGCAAGCTTTGTATTGCTGAACAGGAAAAGAAAGAGAGGAAGCCACTCTTAATTTTTTAGCCTCAGACATTTGTCTGTCTTCTGTGTGTGGCCAGTTCCATTTTTATCAAGTATAGTTCTTTTGACCCACAATTATTGGGGCTCCACATAAACATAAGGATAAGTACTAATAAAACTGGACACAGCATGAAAGACTTGCTTAATAAGTCTAGGTCAGATCCAGAAGAGGTCTTAGGTGCCTAATCAGGACTTGGGTGGATTTTGGCCACCTAAGTCAAATTGCAATCCGCAGCCACCCAAGATTAGGCAGCCACTGAAGTGGAAGCACGTGCACCATACGATGCACCTCTTCGATTGGCCTGAAAGTTTCCTAGTAGCTTGCTCTTGACTGTAACTTTCAGCTCCTGATTCTGGTTCCTTGAACTTGGCTTGTTCATCACCACCCCTCTCTTTCTTGGACCCTTGCTTGAATCTGACCATGTCTTCAGTCTCTGGAATCTGGCTTGACCAGCAGGTCCAGACCCCATTCTGACTCTAGCCTTGGGTTTCTGACCCTGGGGCTAACCGCTGGGCATGACTACCCATCTCCTGGTCCTGACAGGCTGTGAGTTCCCCCCACCCTCTGCCTTGCCTCTCAGTCTTGAGACAGCCTGAGTAAGGCTAGCATATACTGACAGATTTAGGTCCCTCACAAGATGTAGAGTTGTAGATACACCCCTCTGCCCCACCAAAAGCACAAGGTGGCTCAGTGGCTTTAACTAGTAGCCTAGAGGCTAAGTTAGGCGGATATTCCTTTCAACTCTCCTCTTGAAACAGTAGCACTGTGCACAAAGTGCACAAAGAAATGTAATATCCATGGGCCCAGGAGGAGAGAACACAGGAATAAGCCTAACCTGTAGCCCCGTGGGAGGAGGGAGAGCTTGGCTCTGGTCCTTCCTCCCATCACTACTTGTGCATTTCCAAATAAGTGGTCATTGAATGAAGAAGAGACATGATCCTGGCAGTAGAGCTAGAGGTGCATGCCTGCAGCACTGAGTCCATGAGAACAGAAAAAGTCAGTTTTTAAGGAATATATATTATTTATTTATTTAAATTAGAACATAGTTTGCAAGAAGTGACCTCTTAGGAAGTTCATTCCTAAATTTTGTTGATTGTTGTTTTTTTTCTAAATAACATCAAGTTGACAGTGTCCTTTAATTAACAGACATTGATTTATCTCAATTCTTTGTCATAGTAAATCTGATTAAGACAAATATTTCTCTCTGAAGATCTGAAAACATTTTGCTATAATTTGTTTGCCTAGCAGATTGCCCATCACCAGTACTGCTTCTGTTTAACATGATGTATTTTATTCACATATTTAATTAGCTAATAGCTGATCTCACTGAAAGGTCTTGATCCTCCTTGCATTTGTTCTTTCATCCTGTAAAATGTCTTTTGGTTGCATCTCACGTTTGAAGTTGTCTTTTGTTTCTTTGAAATTATTCTTGTTACTTTCAAATCTAAAATGCAATAAAAGAAATTATTATAAATTTAAATTATTGTAAAAACATTTAAGGTTTGAGAACAGTGATATCCCTACTGCTCTGTATGAAATATTGTTAAAGGGTATAGCTTTAAAAACATTAAGATTTTTGAATCTAGGTTTTCCACTTGGATTGCTGCAGACATTTTGCTGTTTGAGAAAATTACGTGCACTTTAAAAGGAGATTAAATATTTCAGGATTTCAGTACATTCATATACAACTGCTCAGTGTGAAGACAGCTCATAGAATGCAAGTCATTTGAAGGCCGTAGTTGAAGATTACAGTAAATGTACTTTAGTCTAAGCACTGTCAAGAAAAGTATTTTACAAAAGAAATTTAGATCTCAATACTGTTAGTATTAAAACCAGAAAAGCTCTCATGGACTTCATTTGCAGCAGGACTTTTAGGGGGAGTGAGCTTGTGCTACTACTTTTTAGTAGCAGTGCCATTTATATATGGCTAATGATTCATATTAACCCCCTAGGTTGAGATCGTACCCTACAGACCAGTGCCTGGAGAAGCCTTCCACGGAAAACTAGCCTGCCCTCCAACCAAGAGAACAAAGGCGTGTTGGGCACCTCTGTAAGCACATTTCCCCATTTTTCTGCGTATTGCAGAGAACTATTCATCAGTTCAGGGAGACGTAAAGGGAGAATGGATTGTGAGTGGTTGGGCACAGGCCAAAGAAGCAGACATATCGTCATCCTAGCACCCAGGGGACAAGCAAGGATGTTAGTACAGCAGTGGCTGCTTTGCTCTAGGGACCCCTGAAAAGGACTCTTAGCAGCAGGCACCACCTGGCAACATGCAACTCGGCTGCTGGGGGGTGGGGTAAAAGCCATTGCTGATGCAGATGCTCAGGGCCTCCAAACAGAGGGGTCTGTTTTTGTGACAGATTATTGGAGAGCTAATAGGCTTGACAGGAAGAAACCCCAGCAGACCCAATTCTCAGTTGAAAGAATTGTAAGAAAACTGCACAACAGGAACCCAGCAGCGTTTCCAAGGCCCCTATGAATATAATTCTCTATCAGCATGCAGTCTATTCACTAGTTAATATCAGTTCCATAAACCACACGACGCCCCCACCCACCATCGCTACGTTCTGTTTAAATCCATGTATTTAAAGATAATTAATCAAGTAACTTAATGACAGAAATAGTCAAACCTCTCTTGGGCAGATTTCACCAGGATCACTGCTCTCTGAAGTCCGCGGGAGTGATAAAGGTCAGCATGTCTCAGGTGAATGGACTCTGGTTTGGTGCTCCCAGGTTTGGGGCTTACTCCATCTTCCAGCTGCTTTTGCTGCTGTCAATTAATCAACATGGAACAGTAGTCAAGCATCAGTCTCTGCAGAAAAGTAACTAGAAACAAGCCTACTCTCTGACCTCTGGAGCATGTTATTACTTAAAGAATAGTATAATTGACTTTCTGAATAGGCAAATATTTGTTCTTGCTGTTGTTGTCCCATAATGACATGGGTAATAAACCTTATGTCCAAGCCATGCAGGCAGAGATCTCCATTACCTTAGCCCTGCTGTTTAATTAGCTTGTAGAATTGGATGGTGGATGTTGTTTATCTCCCAATAAATGTTGTCTGAGTAAAAGACTTCCCCCTCATTAAATTGCATCAGCTGTTTTTTGTACAGGCCCTAATGGAATGGCATCTACTACTGTGTTGTGTTTTGCTTGTTTTAAGTCTCGGGATTTTTGGTAAACGTCTTTGAGTCCACAAAATTCATCTCAGACAAAGCTCTATCATCTGCTAGGCCCTCAGCTCCCTGCATGGGCTGGCTTCGGAAGTTGGCAAACACTCAAAAGATGAGAAAGGCCCTGCTGTTTGGGTGTGAGGCTTGGGTAGGTTACTGAAGTCTCTGTGCTTCTGTTCCCCATCCATAAAGCAGGATAATAATACCTCCCTATAGTTAAGATTTCAAGAGAGTGTACAGTCTCAGAGTGTTTTTCTGGAGCCATGTCTCGTGTGATATAGGGACTCCCAGTTGTAGAGATGTTTGCTGTGCTGCTATTACATGTCACTCACCTTAAAAACAAAAGTGCAATATTAAGTAAAAAGTGGGAGGAGAGGGGCATGAAACCCATAAATAAATGAGCTTTCCCTCATTGCCAACTGGACTAGGTTAGTTAATCCCACCATTACAATAGTCCATCTGTGTTTTACCATATATCTTCATTTAGCAGTTAAGTTTGATTAGTGACTACATCTTTTTGCCATGTATTTTTGCTATTCAAACTGCAGGGAAGGCTAATTTTAATTTCATAGAAGTGTCCTCATTTTTTTAAACCATCCTTGATTTCAAGCAGGATTGAGTAGTAATTAAATTTAATAAATTCTGTGGCTTCTAATCAAATATATATGGTAGTTTCCTTACGGGCCTAATTTAAGGGTTTTTTCCTCTCCAGTTTCACTAACCTATTGCAAAGGAGGGGGTGGAAGGTTTGCAGGTTGTGAAGGTCCCTGAAGCTCTAGAATAGAGAAAGATATGTTGGGTGCAAACTTTTAATAAGCTACATGCTCAGTAGCTGTTCCCACAGCCTCTACATTCAGGGGTGGAGGGAGATGACGGGGCATGATTATGCTGCACTGAGTACACTGCCAGTTGTAAGATGAAGAAGCTTGATAAATAAAAAAATGTAAAGTATTGACAATCTGACACCCATGTCTCAATGTTTTGTCCAAGGAAAGGGGAAGGGAAAGGCACTGTGGGGAGTTTGGGTATTGAAACATATGAACTGATTGATTAAAAAAGTTATATGAACTTAGCTTTCTATGTCATGACCTTAATGCTATTAAACTGAGTCCTTTTGAATCCCAGTTTCCAAGTCATTTGAACAGCTGGATAAATAGTCCTTGTTGTTTACATCCATGTAGAGTTATTTTGTTCAATGAGCTGCACTCTTTGCCCTTGTCTTCAGTAAGAAACATGTTTTCTTATCATGTTAGCTAATGTGCAGGGAAATCCTAGATAAGATACTATGTAATTTTAGCACCTTGGCCAGAGTTAGTATTTACTTTGGTGTGCTAATATACATGACAACTGCAAATCGCCTTGCCTTTATTAGAATTTAATTACGTTAGCTATTGCTGGCTAAAACATGGTGGTAAGAATATGTATCGTTTTTTCCTAGCGTAGTTGCACCCTTTGAACTCACTCCTGTCTGGAGCAAACGCCTACAAACTTCAGCTTACCTCCTCTATCCCAACTGCTGCCTCTGGTAATTGTAATAGTGATTCATGCTTCCTTTTTTTTTTCGCTGCTGGAAATAACTGGATGCCACCAAATACGTGAACTTGCTTAAATAAGAAATTGAGTGTAGATCCTAAACCCATTCTGAGTTGCCCTTTTCCCTAAATACCCTAACTACATTTCAGTTGCAGAGCCTACGCCTGGTTTTTCAAGATAATAATTGGTGGTTACTGGTTACCCCTTTTTCAATGTTCACTGAACTAGATCTTTAAATAATTTTGCCTAGTAAAGAAAATGCTACAAAGAATTTAAAGATGAGAAAAAGATTTAAGGCTCAGGCAATGTGAAAGTACAGTGTATTAAAACCAATCTTTTTCGTTTTTGGAGACAGTCCTGGACATGTCAGTAATATATAAAGGTCCCAGGACACTGGAAAGATAATATTAAGGCAATAAGAAAAGACAGGTAAGGGCCCCACAAAGTATATTATTACTGGTACTTGATTCTCATTTTAACAATTTTCATAGTAGTCACTGCTACCGGGAATGCCTTGAGGTTATGTCAGGTTCCTGAAAACACCTGAACAAAGGCTTTTGAGCCATCTGCAATGAAACAAAGTCCTTTTTAGAAGGTACGCGTGATTAATAATGATCTGTAAGCCCTATTACAAGTTCGGGCCTCTGTGAGTTGGGGGTTTCCAGAAATCAAAGAATCTGCTAGTGCAGCTGGCATCGAACGGTAGAGAACATTTTTATAGCTTAGCAGTCAGCTTCATATTTGAAATTCTGAAACTGTCTTGACCCACATGTTAAAATCCCAGCAGAGCTGACTCAGCCCTTCGTCTTTCTCAGACAGATAAACTGTAGTGTGTGTGTGTGTGTGTGTGTGTGTGTGTGTGTGTGTAGGAGGGCGTTCTCCTGAAATACCAAAATTCTTTGTGGCCTACAGGAATGAAAATACTCCTTTTTGTATGAGTGTTTGCTCCAGTGTCCCTTGGTAAAATTTTCCCCTTTGCATACAATTGGCTGGCATTGCCCTTCACCTTTGCGGCACTCCCTTTTCTGTATAGCGGGCTGAGATTTGTAGATGCTTCACATACACTCATGCTGGTGAATACACCTTGTGAAAATGGTTAAAACCTGCAGAAACCTTTGTCTCAGCAGGAAGGTGATATGACCAGAGTGGTCTTGTACCCAACAGATCCTGTTTTTTCAGTCCCACAGAAGCTAGGGCAGCTGGGAAAGGACAAGTTAACCCCATCCACCCTGGAGTCATAACTTGCTCATGCTTTGCACTGGTGCAATGATGAAATTGCCCATGCGTAGCGTCCAAATTGGGTGCCTCCAAGCTGATGGTTACTCTATGTAGTTATAGAATATTTATGCGCAAGGACAACTCTTATTAAAAACAAATAGTTCAAAATACTCATAAAATATTAAATTAGAAAATATTTTTAGGAATGAAATAAGGTAACATGTTGACTGTTTGGGTACAAATTGATCCAAGTTTTGCAGTTACTGCATCTCATATTTTATATTGGTTCTCTTAGCAAGGCTTTTGATTCATTCCAAAGCCATGTATAGGTTGAGGGGAAATATGGTTTGACCTTTCCAGGCTTGCTGCATTTTAATTTTTCTCATGCTTCATAATAACAGAAAAAAAATCCATGAGGGGTTGTTATTTGTTATTTAGAGCATCTAACAATATGTTGGGTGCATTACAGAACCCATAAAACATAGTGTCCCGAGACAGAGAATTTACAGTATAATTTTAGACATTACAAAACCAATGAGAGCAATAAATATTAGCAGAACAGAAAAAGGAGGATGAGGTATATAGCTGCAAGATTGCTGTAACTTAAGTACACAGTGTACATATCTTAATGACACGGTTTTGTAATTTTTCTATATCACTCCATCCTTTGGTTTATTAATTCCCTTCCTCTTTGCTTCTGTATCCGATTTGAATGTCTTGTTCTTATCAGAGGTGCTTACAAAACCGTCCTCATTTTGCACTCTTCCCCCTCCGTTTCACCACTAATTCAAGGCTGGATATCCCATTTGTCTACTTTTCTCTAAAACATCTCCACAGCATTTTCACCATGTCATATCCATGATGCATTAAGTAAATACATCCATCCACAATAATCTCATTATTCAGTCCCTTGTTAAAGGTCCTCTGAAAACAATTTAAAAAATTGAGCTATTCCCTTTTTGCTTCTTTACAATGCATTAAAAAGGCCTGACATATATTGATTAAGTTTGTTTGCTTACTTTTTACTACAGAAAATCAGGAGTGTTAAATCTGGTCGACTTTAGTTTCCTGGGAGAGTTTCAGTATACAGTCCTGAATCTGGCCCAACCTCAATTAATGCAATTCAAATCATCCTGCCTGCAAATAATCATGACTCCAAACTGTTCACTGGTTTTTCAGAGTGGCACAAATATTGAATAAAACAAAATATTTACAACTGCTTGATCAAAAATCTCTTCTCTCCCTATTTTTGTGATGTCCCAATTTCTCTTGTTTTTTAATCACCAAAGATACTTACATAATACGGACAAAAAGTGATTGTATAAAATGCAGGGAAGGAAAACACAAGTTTTAAATACTGTCCTTAAGCTCTTATACATTATAAGGATGAAAACAAAATCCAGTTTTTCCTTTAAAATCCACTTCTTCCTCAAATGTTGTAAGAAATGGATCAACATCAACAGTTTTTATATAAATGTATTTAAGCAGCACACTGCTTAACTGAGGTGCACATATATCATACCTGAATAACTAGCAGTTGTTTGGAAAATGAGGTGTCCCATGTGTGAGGAGCAGCAATGAAAGCAAACACAAAGAGACTGATTTGAAAGTGTGACAAGTGGGTGATGATGCCTGGCATCACTGGCAGAGTGCAGGCAAAAGGTGACATCTTTACAGTGTATGAGAGATAAGAGGATAGGAATCAGTTGTGAAGGGCCTGGAAAGCAAAGTTTAATTTTAAATTGCATTTAAAAAATGCAAATCTTAAAATTGCATTTTATGTACAATGGGTGTATCAACACAAGATGTTTCAAACGCAGTAGACTAATTCTGCTACGCATTAGGACAGTAGGCAAAATCTATGCTAGTGCAGTAATGCACAGTAGATTTGGTCTACTGTGCATTAATATCACAAAAAGACCATTTGTTTGCACTAATGCATAGTAGTGTCGATTATGGCGCGTTATGTTAATACCTATTATTACAGGTACTAAAGTTAAAGTGCTGTAATTATGGCGCATTAATGAACACGTAGCTGTCCCCAGTAGGTGCTCAGCGTGATTTAGGAGTACTGTAGGATTTAGGGAAGGAATACAAGAGGGTGACATGATCAGACCCAGGAGCTGGGATGATCGTTTTGGCAGGGTTTACAACACTGTTCCATTATTCCCTTTGGTGGCGTATATCTAAGATTACATGATAAATTCTTTGGGGCACACATCCTCTCACCCAATGCATCTGTGCACTGTAAAAAGTACCACATTATTCTTGCTCCCTGTTTCCCTCATCTCCTTGTTGGCCCTGTTCCTTCAAAATACTCTGTACGGAAGAGTATTTATTCCCATGCTCAGCCCCAAAGGAAATTTTAGATGAGAAAAAGAAGATGCTTTTCCTCAGCTGAGTCAGATTAGTTGTATTGTACAGTCTGCTAATCATCTATGTTTAATACCTTTCAGTTGTATCTGATTCCTGGATTACAACCGTACTAGCACACCTGGTTTTAAAAAGTATTAAACACAGTCTGCGTAAATAGTGGACGACCTTCCAGTTGCCTTAACTTGGATGAGGACTAGGTCATTGACTTCACTGGGGTTCTTTGCGGGCATAGGACTCTGCCCACAGGGAGTAACTTGAAAGAATGGCTCTTTGTGAGGACATTTAATTGTCTGGATTAACACTTGTGATGCTAAGAGGAAGGACTCCCAGAGAAATCTGAATAAGGAGAGGAAGGTGATCTGGAGAACTGGAACAGGAGGTTGTTCCATGAGCACTACAGATGAAACACACTATAGGTAGATATTACTATGTAGGCAGCCCAGCTTAAAGATTAGGTGTGCATGAGTGGGCATTGATAATGTGCAGTTGGAATAAAAGCGATGAGGAAACTGAGAACCTTGACAATAATTGGGGACGTGACCTTCGTAATGGCAGACCTTGAAGGCAAAGATGGCAAATGCGTATCCAATATGCTAGCCAAAGCGAAACAGAGAGAGGGTGAGGGGTCTGATGAGATTCATGGGAGAGGAACATAATGCAGGAGCATTAAGGACAGGAAGAGAACAGGAAAAAACAGTAGTGGATATTGGGGAATTTACTCAGATGACCAGAATGTGAAGAAGGAGTTAGGAGAAAAAATAAGACAGTTTTTGTTAACAAATGGAGCTTGTGTCATTGGTCATACAAGAAGACATACCTGAGAATGAGGAACACATATCAGAGCAACAATCAGGCATACAGTTCTGTGCAGAGGGAGCCAAGTCGGGTGCAGAAAACCTGAAGATTTGTTGCCACAGAGATGTAACCGAGTCAGTGGAAAGAGGAAGGCATATGCACATAAGCAATTTCGAGAGAGAAGTGGGCAAGACAAAGGACTGGAGCCTTACTGAGAAGCAAGGGTGGAGGAAGAGAACCCACCACAGCTGCTGCTGGAGAGATGGAGAACCAGGGCCACAAAAGCTAGAGGGAAATGGGGTGCGAAGGAAGGGGAAATGACTGACAGCACTAAGTGAAAGTGAGGACACTGTAGAGGCTGCAAGATTAAGTCTCCTCTGTTTTGCAGGTAAGAGCAGTTCCACTGGAGCATGGAGGGCCTGCACCAGGTTGGAAGAGATCCAGGACAGTGCAAGAGAGAAGAAGTCAAGGCAATTCTCAAAGTCACATTCAGTGTGGGAGGAGATCTTGTTCAGCCTGCTCCGGGTCTCAGGCTTGGAGTATTTTTAATCACTCTAGGCTCCGGCTCACCTAGGAAACAGGGAAACGCAGCCACAATAAACCTCCTGCACTTGCTCACAGGGGCAGTTTCACAGGGTGGGCCTTGGAGCGTGTGTATGGTGGAGACAAATTAGGAGCCTCCCCTCTGAGGCTTTCTTTACTGAAACACACATGGGCCCTCTCGGCATATGGCACCGTGTGGGAAACGCACATAACGAGCCTCTCCTTGCCCCCGCTGCACTCTCCTCCGGGCACTTCCACCCCTGGGCAGGAGGGCAGGCTGCAGGAGCCGGCCCCGCACTTGCCGTATGGTCCGGCTCCCCTGTCAGGTCTGGAGAGGGGGGCGAGAGGCACCGCTTAATGAGGTTCCCCACTGGGCTGCATGAAAAAAAAGGCCCTGTGATTGCCACATGGCCAGTCTCACCTGCTGGGCTGGGGGGAGAGGGTAGACGTGGACACACACACACACACACTCCTCTCCCCAAAAGCACGCACATCCACACCCCCCCCTCCCCAAAAGCACGCGCGTGCAAGCCCGACATGCCCCAACCCTGTTCCCCCAACACGAACGTGCACCCGCAGCCCCCTCCCCTTCCAATACCCCCCAAAACTCCCTCCCTCTCATGCCACCCCAAACCCCTCACACCCTGCAAACCCTTAACACCCCCCTCCCACAACACACACACACACACACGCACGCACGCACGCACGCACGCACACACACACGCTAACTCCTTTCCCCCAACACCCCCCCCAAGGTGCTCTCTGCTGCGCTGTCATTGCTGCCGGTCAGGCCTGGCACTGGGTGGGGGGCAACTGCCTGTCCCAAATAATAACTCCCTGCCCCCTGCAGGGCTGTGGCTGGGGCACGGGGGGGCAGAGGCCCAGACTTCCCAACACCCCCAGTCC
>NW_017728907.1:51618696-51631112 GCF_001723895.1 Crocodylus porosus | reverse complement strand
TTTGGATATTGAGTCGTGTTTGTTCGCCCCCCCGCCACAGCCCCCTCACACCTGCACCCGCACGTCCAGTCTCAGCCCCGCTGGTGCCCGCCGTGCCCGCTGCTCCTCTCCCCTCAGCAGCAGCTGCATTTTTCAAGGAGCTAAAAGTGATCTGGGATTTCTGGATCCTCGGAGACGCAACAACGCCACGACTGCCGGAGGTTTCTCTGGGCAAGGCAGGGTCACGCGTTCGGGGCTGACGGCGCGCTAGCGCAGCATCTTGTTTGTCGCACGACTCCGAGGGTTATTGCAGCCCGCCACCTCCTTGCCATGTAACTCCTGTTCTCCCCATTTTAAGGATGAGGGAAGTAAAGTCTTTCCCAAGGTCCTTAAGAGCAAAGAAATTGCCCTTGCGGCTCAGAGCACTCATTCCCCTGCGTGGATAGGCTGCGTCTGACAAGAACCAGCATCAGTTGTTTGAGGGAAAGGTGATAGAAATCCCGCTCTCAAGGGGACTATAACCTGCCCCAGGGTGAAAGGTTTGTCCCCTGAAGTATGAGGGTGTTACTCCGTGTTTAAAAAAACAAATTGTCTTATACCATATAAATGCAAATCTTCTGTTGATTATACATAGTAAGTAGATCAGGGAAGTTACTGCATTTTTTCACCTTGTTGATATCCTGTGGCAGGGAGTTCCCCAGATGAATGCCATGTCACAGAAAAAAATGTGTCTTTTTAAAGGTTTGCCTTTCAGGGTTACCATTTTTATGTTATGAGAGCGCACATCAATTTCCCTTCTTTTTCCTGTTCCTCATTTTTACTTTTTTACTCTTTTTACTGTTCCTAACTTTTACTGTTCCTTTCAGGGTTACCATTTTTATATTATGAGAGGTTTTACTGTTCCTAATTCTTCATCTCTCTCCTGTTCACCCATCTTCATCGCTTTGAATCCAAAGTTGTTGCAATTTCTTCATTCGCTACTCATACAGAAATCTTTTTTTTTTCTTGCAGATCTCTCAGCCTCTTTATTTCTACTATTTTTGTTGTTGTTGAGATCATGTGACCAGGGTTGAAAATATTATTTGGAAAGAGAAGGAAGCATTGAATTGTATTATGCATTATACTGCATTCAGTGTCATCTCCTATCCCATACTTTATACATCAGAAGATGGTGTTTGCTTTTTGAAAACAGGATTGTACATTGAACAGAGGATTTCACTTACCTGTCCTCAGTCACACCCTGGTGACACTCGCTCTCTCTGAGTGGTTAAAGTTAATTTATGATTTGTTAATATTTATCCTTTCACCATCTATTATCTTTCAGGGTCTCTTGGAATTCCTTCAGTCTTCTATAATTCTGACTGCCCTAAATAATTTTATACCATCTTCATATTCTGCCACCTCAGTCTATGAACAACTTAAAAAGTACCAAAATACAGAGTTCTTTTTACTACTGCTAACAACATTTTTGGAAGGGATAGTAAGCCTAACTTTTCAGCCCATCTCTATTAGAGAGCAGGTTGAGACTGACTTGATATAGGAGGGCATGTTTCCTTTGAACTACCTGATATTGGTGACTGTCAGAGACAGGATACTAAATTAAATGGGCATCCTATATGATCTGGAACAGCAATTCCTGTGTTCCTAAGTTTGATGAAAGCGTACCCTGAAAAATGGCTGTGTAAAAATGACACTGAACTGCAAATGTTTTGCTTCCAAACACTTGCAGAGTTTTGTAGCAAAAATATGATTTTACTGCTTTATATTTTTGCAGAGCCAACAGAGCTCTGAGAGAGAACTGTGTCTTCATTCTTTGTACACTATAAAGGACATTTTGTTCCCAAAAGGTTTTCAAACCTCTCTCCCAACAACTTAGTTGGTCCAGTAAAAGACCAAAAAAGTCCTAAATATATATGTTGCTCCTTTGTTAAAGCCAAGCACATTTAATATGGTATTGAGAAACAACAACATTGAAATATGTAATGCCATTTTTCAAGTTACTTTTCAGAATAGAACTATACTTTGTGACATGGAAATAAGCTATGACTTGCAATTTTCTGTTGTTTTTACCTGTAAAAATATCATATCTGATCTTTGCCTTTTCTTATACAACTGGTCCCAAACAAAAAAAAGAAGTCCTACTAATCTTCTGTTTCCTTGCTATCATATTAACACACCTGCTTTTCCCTCCATATAAACCAGAAGATAAAATAGCAGTGAATAATTTACCCTGTGACAAATCTTTTTTTGTTGCCCATCCTTCCCATAATCATATTTTTCCTTCCTTTTTAACTTCTCTCTCTCTCTCTCTCATTGTTTGTTCTTTATTACTTTACTTTTTACTTTTTTTGCTGGTTTCATTTTCCTCTCCTGTGTTAATTTTCCCCTACTCTTTTTTCTTTAAGTACTTACTCCTTTCTTTGAGTCTTTCCCTTTTGCCACTTCCTTTATTTCTAACTTTGCAGCAATATCTGTGTAGTTATACAATTCTATTGCCATTTGGCCTCTTCCCTGCCATTAAGGCTTGTACTTTTTCATTGCAAAGGACGTATTCAGTTTTCCTAGGACTAACCCGTTTCCCATTGCAATTGCTTCTGAGCTTCCTGTACTGACTCCTAGTCAACTTCCCCCAAGAGGCACATAGAGCAAATCTTTCAGAAGTACCCACTCATTTTGTATGCTTCCATATTTGGGTTCCCAGCAAGAAGCATGTAGGTTTCAAGATGGGGACCCCAAATTAGGGGCAACTTAATTAATTTTCACATATGAGGTCTATAAGAAAAGGAAAGTGATTAGGAGTAGTTTCCTTTTCAGGCTGCTAAGTTTGATTCTTTGCTGTTTTGTGTGGCTTATCTTGATGTTTGATACCCTTTCATTGTACATGGGGTATAACAGGCTACCTGACTTAATTTGGATCTCATTCTGGAAAAATGTTCACTGATCTGTCCAATCTTATAAAACAGAGATGAACTTATTAATATCTCTATAAAATGGTTAGCAGTGCGTGCATGTGACCACTACATCTATATGTAGGACAGGTTTTGACCAAAGGATTTCTTCTGCTGGCTCGGTCTCTTGTAATATAATCATCTTCTCTTTCTGGTAACAGAAGATAAAAAAAAAAAGAAAGAAATTGGCAAAAATAGGATCCACCTGCAAGTTCACTAGTTATCCCATTCTCTCCTGGTTGCCTTCTTTCTTCCAGGAAGTTGTATTTCCCTCTGAAGACTTTCAGCTGCTTCCAAAGGCCTGAGAAAGAGCGACAAGCACAATCAAAGGGTACAAGTCATACTCTGAGTCCTTTAATAGTGTTTTATATGGGACAGTTATATTTGAGAATTACTGGTTCTAATATGCATTGTTATGTACATATTAGGCATTTTGTAGTTGTTAATGTTATGGCCTGCTGAATTGATTACTGTCATTGAAATCCTCCGAAAAGAATGGAAGGTATTTACTCCTGAGCCTGGAGGAAAACACATAAAGTAAAATAAAGGAGAAAACAAACAAAAACGAAACAACAACCAAAAAACTCAGGTTCTTCACAGAACATACACATTTTCTTGTGTTTGTTGCATGCTGAAATAAACATTATGCAACACCTTGTAAGAGAGACATTTTCTTTCAACTGCAAATAAAAATAAGGTTAAGATTTTGAAAAACATTATTTGTTGGTCTTGCTCTAGATTCTTGGCTTCAGTGAGAACAACGTTAGGCCATGGCCAGCTGAATGTGAAAATTGTATACAGGGCGTTGGTGGTAATTAAGGTTCCTAAGGTGCTTATGGGCCCAGGTTGTTCCCCTGAGATCCGAATGGAGAGGGTATGAGTGATAAATAATGTGGGTTCTGCAGTGTTTTCTAATTGCTGTTAATACAGTAGTGACAGCTGGTTGTTTTAACTGTACTAAAAAGACTACTTCTTGATCACTTAAAACTATTTATCACAGTATGCTTAGTAAACACATATTCTGCTTTCAGAAATATATTCTCTCTTCTGACTGGCTAAATTTAAATATTAAACAATAAGTGAACACCTAAATCATAAGCTCATTTTGTGATTGGTTGATGCCAATTTGATGTTCCTTAAGAACAGACTCCATTTGAAAACTGGAAATGTCTTGTTTACGTACTTTTATCACTTGAAATTTATTGTATTCAGAAATGAATGCTCTACAGAAACAATGAGATTTAAATGGCAGTTATCTAAATATAATGTTTAACACCACAATATTTCTGGTACTCTAGGAAAATGTCAATATGTCATATTATATTGTCCTTTCTTAATCTCTGCCTGCACAGGTAGTATTATTTTTATTTATTTCTTAGCCTACATTGATGTGCAGTGGTATAGTATGCTTGGCCAGGAAACAATGGCTGAATTTTAGCAGTTAGGGGTATGTAGTCTTTGAGGATAATTTAGAGATTTTAGAGCATTTAGAGATTTGATAAAGACCTGCGTTTGTGTTAATAAAATATTCTGTGATCCAATTCTAGGTATAAATGTAAAATGTTTTGTGTCTTATACATCATGTACAGCCAGAACTGAACAATAAGATAGCATTATAATTGTAATTATGGTATGTTAGAAAGGAGAGAGTCTTATGGTTGAGGTTGTACAAATAAGAGACCAGGGTATATTATATAAGGTTTGGCTTTAAGTACCTTTTAAGGACTTTTTTTTTAGAATCATCTGATGGCAGCATTTGTCTGGAAATTTTGTTTTACAAAGTTTGCAGAAGTGGAAGAATTAATTGAAACCACATAAACCAGTTACCATAGACCAGAGAATATGATTATTTTTCTTCAGGAACTCTGTTACCATCAGACTGATCTTCAACTAATTTCAAACTTTTTCAATTAGGAATAATCTCCTCTGAAAGAAAGGAGCCACTAAAATATTGTAGATGCCTATAGCTTTGCTCAGATCTCTGTTACACAATTTGCAATTTAAAGATATCCTCAGATATCCTAGTGAAGGTTTTAGGCAGCCAAAAGATATTGTTTTTATAAAAATAAAAACAAAATTTTACTGGAAATTCCTGTTAGTATGACTTAAAGGTTTCTAATTCGGGGTACACCAACAAAGATTTTCTTGGCTGATACCAATAACCAATTATTAACCAGCCATATTGTCTGATACCGATAATCAATATTAACTGCAGGCTGAGTGACACTGAGCTGGGCCAGGCCAGCAGCTCAACCCCATCCGTCCCTCCCTGCTCAGTCATGTCTATGGCGTTCAGTGCCTTTTACAGTGCCTGCCTTGGCCCCAGCTTGCAGCTTGTGCCGTGCCAGCACCCAGGACACTGCAGAAGCTGCTCTGCTTCAGCCCAGCCCGGCCTGCCAGTGAGGGGATGGGGATGTATCCAGGGTCATCCTGGCTTGCAGGAGGGAACCCAGGTTTCCGAGGGCCCCAGCCCTGCGGGCGAGAGGAAACCCAGGCATCCAGGAGCCCTGGCTAGAAGGCGTAATTATTGGAGAACAGTACAGTATCAGCTACAAGGCCAAAAAAAGCTGAGAGCCGATCATGTAAATTTCATTTTTATCGGTGCCAATCTGATAGATTGACAACTGATATATTGATGCACCTCTATTTATAATTTGTTCTGCCCTATTTCTAACTCTTCTTTCTTTCCAAATAACATTTTTGAAGGCTACCCACCTCAAACCACTCACCTTATTTTCTTTTTGTGAAGTTCAAAAGGCTACTAATTATTATCACTTACAAGAACAGCTCTCTGAATTTGTAAAAAGTAAAATGAGATGTTGATAATGTAATAGGTTTCATACTGAAATTTGTAAAACAGGTTTCTGAAAGTATTTTTTAAATGTTGGCATCTGTATGTCTAATAGGCAGAAAAGTCTTTCCTAAACTTTTTATAAAAAGCATTCAATCCATTGACTAATTCAATCCACTCATGAGGATTCAAGCTCTTTGGGATATATCAGTGGTGGCCAACCTATGGCATGGGTGCAAAAAGTGTTATGGACAGTCTCTCTCAGCAGACTTGGGAGGGGATAGAGAGCCCAGCGGCAGATATGGAAAGAAGCAGAAAGTAGAGCAAAAGATCAGTCAGGGGGTGGAGAGCTGAGTGGCACTTAAGGAGGGCGTAGGGTTAATTTGTGGCATACCTGCCAAAATTGTTGGCCCTCTATTGTGGTCTAAAAGATGGACAAAAAAAATAGACAGTATTCTTACACAGCAGATCTTGATCCTGCAAACAAAGGGATTGAGTTCAATTGGACGGCTTATTTTCATAAGCTTACCTATATATGTAAATATTGGCATGATCTGGCCCTATTGAAGAAAAGCAAGAGGGGAGAAGGATATTCCAATACATTTATACTGTATATAGAAGTGTTCGAAAATTTTGTAAATTTTAGCATAAAGCAAACAAATATCATCTATCCCTGTCTAAACTCAGATAAAACTGACCGACAGTTTTTTAGGATCTGTAGTAGAGTTACGTCATGAAAAGGGATTTGGAGGACAAAGTTGTGGTTTTAAACACTTATTAAATACATGATGCAGATTTGTTGATGTATTCTGTTTTATTCACTGGCTTTTCCTCCAGGTTTTCTCATTTTGCAGTGGGTTTCTTAGACATTACAGGTTTCCCTCGATTTATGCTGTATGTATGTTCCTGGAGAACGGCACATAAATCCAATTTGCAGATAGCAAATCCACTTTACAATGTAATGAATAGGGATGGGTTCCCATGGCAGTGAGGGAGTGAGACTGGGACTTGGGAAGGAGTGGGGGAAGGGGTGCTGGTCCTGGGGCCGCACAGGGCAGCAAAGCAGAGGGAACAAAGCGACACTCACGCCAGCCCTGGCTGCAGTGGCCCTGGGAGCAGCTGGCACCAGCTGCCTGCAGCCACTGGGCTGCACCTTGCTCTGCCTGTCCCCACTCACCTCTGCTCCTGGGCTGCACAGTGCCCTGGTACAGGCAGCTGGTATTGGCTGCTTCTGGGGCTGCTGCAGCCGGGGCTGGGGTGAGTGGTGTGTCCCACACCCCCTGGGGCTCTGCTTGTCTGCACTTATGCCAGCCCGTGCTGGAGCGGCCCCGGGAGCAGCTGACACCAGCTGCCTGCACCACAGCATGGCACAGCCCAGGAGCTGGGGTGAGCCCAGGTGCCGGGAGACAGGTGGAGCACGGCTGAAGGTCACTGGCGCCAACGCTTCCAGGGTCACTGCAGCCGGGACTGGGGTGAGTGGGGCCACGGCCCTTTCCCCTCCCCACACAGACCTATCTGCTTGGGTAGGAGGGCGTCTATACTGATCACATAAGGGTGATTTACCTTGCATATAACAAATTATGGGTCTAAATATGCCCATTGCATAAGAGTGAATTCGCATATAAAGAACCCGCATAAATCGAGGGAAACCTACAGTGAGAATAAAAATGTCTTCCCAGTAGTCTGAATTGCTACTATGGCACAGTCAGATCTTAAGTTCTCCTTGAGTTTCACCTTTGCTAAATTCAATCCTCCGTGAGCTATTAGTTCCTGTCCCACATCACAGACCAGAACTGCAGGGTTTATTCTGCAAACTGTTCCAAATAAAACCAATTCTTCAGATAGTAAATATATTTTTAGTTGGAATAATGAATAACACCATTTTCTTGTTAAGGCAACTTTTAAATCTAAGACGCTTACCATGGTTGCTATCTTCACTTACAGTCACTAGAAAGCTTTTTTAGAATTGAGCTGTACATTGCAGAACATTCTTCCTCTCTACAGTTTTACATTGATGGCATTTTGATTTGTTTGCTCAGTACTGAAGACATTTCACTTACATCTCATGTTCTTTAAATGTTATCAACTTAGCCACTTGTTTACTTGTAAGTAACTGCTGAATCTATTTTGTGTGAGTAAGTAGTATTTTTCTGTATTTTGATGCCTGTTATTGCAGTGCTAATGCCAAAGTGCTAATATGTATGAGCGCTGTTTTGCTGATGTTTGTTTCCTGGAAAATAGGAAATTCCAAACACTGTTTAGGTTTTTGTTCTGCAATCCCTTGTCACTTCTAAGTAAAAATGAAAAAAGACAGTCTAATGATTTGATATGGAACAATATACTATTTAAAAACATTTATTAAATCATAATGGATAATTTCAGCTGTGCACATCTGCGGTGCCGCCCGGTCAAATATTAAAAGGGGGCACCGCTTAGAGAAGCAACTTGTGAAATGCTTAAAGAATTACTGCTTAGAGTTGCCAGTTCTAGAGAATACAAGAAGAGAATTTTTTTTCCTGTGTGATAGTCACAGCAAGTCATAAGACTTGCTTTAAAAAGTAACTGTAATTGAGGTATAATTAATACTGTAATTAATTTTAATGTGTTTGGGGAGGGAATCATTCTAAAAAAATAGCACCTAAATATTAGAAAAGATTTTTTAAATGAGGAGGCAAATTGAAAAATCCCTGAACTCAAAAGTGAGGAAATTAAAATCCTCAGATGCAGTATAAAGTATAATTAGGCAGACTTTAATTGAATCACAGACAAAAGGCACACCCCAAACAAAAATCAAGTAAGAATGTAAGGAAAAACACCCAGAAGTATTGTTAAAAGGCAGCATTCAAGAAGCCAAACAGACAAGGTAAAACCAGTCCTAAAACACACAGATAAAATGCAAAATGGGATTTCTTTCATCAGCCTTCACCATACAGCATGTTTCAGAAATGCCTCCTATAGCCTTCTTTTTTTCTGGCGCCTGCCAGGCAATTAGAGTCATAGCTAAATAGTCACACATAGTGGGGGAAAGTCCATGTTTGGTAAAGATTATCAGTGCCTAGGTTAGGTGCCTTTCTAGGAAGGTAGTTTCATAGTTAGTAGGGTCGGACGGGACCTGAGCAGATCATCGAATCCGACCCCCTGCCATGGCAGGAAAGAGTACTGGGGTCAAATGGCCCCAGCAAGGTGATTGTCAAGCCTTGTCTTAAAGACCCCCCAGGTAGGAGCCAGCAACACTTTGCTTGGAAGTTGGTTCCACGCCCTGACCGTGAAGTAGCGCCTCCTGATGTCTAATCTGAATCTACCCTCTGCCAGCTTGTGACCATTATTCCTGGTCACTCCTGGGCGTGCTTGGGGGAACAGGGACTCCCCCAGTGCCTGCTGGTCCCCTCTGACTAGTTTGTAACAGGCTGCTAGATCCCCCCTCGGCCTTCTCTTGTGGAGGCTGAACAGGTTCAGGTCCCGTAGCCTCTCCTCATAGGGCCTGCCCTGCTGCCCCCCGATCATGCAAGTGGCCTCCTCTGGACCCTCTCCATGCTGTCCACATCCCTCCTGAAGTGCGGTGCCCAGAACTGGACGCAGTACTCCAGCTGCGGCCTGACCAGGGCCACATAGAGGGGGAGGATCGCCTGTGGATACATGACAAGGTGTGATTGGCCTTCCTGACTGCATCCCCACGCTGCCTGCCCATATTCATCTTGGCATCAATAATGACTCCAAGATCCTTTTCTGCCTCTGCACTGATGAGAAGGGAGTTCCCCAGTCTGTAGGTATGGTGCTGGTTCTTCCTCCCCAGGTGCAGCACCTTGCACTTGTCAGTGTTGAATCCCATCCTGTTCTCATCCGCCCGCCCCTGTAACCTGTTTAGGTAGTGTGTGTCCATTGCTTAAGAAACCCAACATTTGATGCCAATACTCTGTGTGTTTAGACGAAATGGGGGCCCTAAATTGAAGCGGTGGGTTTTAAAAACCACCGCTTCCATTTAGGGCTGATTAAACCCCCATGTCATGCACACAGCCCTCTGACATACCTGCCTCTCGGGTGGGGTGGGGAGGGTGAGCTGCCGACGGGTGGAGCTGTCCCTGGGCTGTGGGGGCTTGTGCTTCCCTCCACAGCAGCAGCCCACAGGCACCCGGCTCGGGTGGTCCCGGGTGGCACTGCAGCTGTGGAGGGAAGTACCAGGCCCCCGTGCAGCTCAGGCAGGTGGGCAGGCTCCAGGGGAGAAAGAAAGAAAAAGATCAGGCTTGCTGCTTTTCTCGGGTGGAGCTGCTTTCCTGGGCTGCTGCCAGGCTGCCTGCAAGGCTTCCTGCAGAGACGCGGAGCTGCACAGAGCCCGGTGCTTCGCGGCTGTAGGAGCAGCGAACTAAAATTCTCAAAGGGCTCGAAGGAGTTTTAGTTTGCTGCGCCCCAAGTCATTTAAGGCGCATTTTGCCGCTGAATTTCCTACAGTGGCGGGAATTAATGCACAATACGCCACCGAGGCATGCAATCGCTGACACCATTGAAGTGCTGCAAAAGCATGTAGCTCGCTTTAAAGTGTAGTGCACGCATGCCTCTTGTTTTGTCTACACACAGCCCTGAGTTAGCTATTATTCAGTGTGATTTCTTGCATTTGTGGTTCTGATGAACGAAAGCTGTGGCACGAAAACACTTACAGTACTTAAATCTCTTAAATCTCCTTGACCTGTCACTGTATACTGACTTGCCAATGGCATGGAGCCAAAACTGATACTTCAGCAAATGACCTATTTAGTTATTTCTGCAACCTCATCACTGAAAACACCAAACCAGTCATCAGTCAATTTTGTCTTCACAACTCAGCAGTGAGGTAAGGAATTAACTCTAATTTTTCATGGGGAACTGAATAGGTCAAGTCATTTGCCCAACATCACAGAGGAAGCCTGTGGCTAAGACAAGAATTGAACTCAGGTCTCCTGACTCACCTGCTGGATCATCTGTCTTACATACTGGTCTTCTCTTGGCAACAGACAATGGCTAAAAATCAGGCATGTACACTGATATTTTAAGTTTTGTAAGTTGTCTTCAATGCTACTGATTAGGCAGTGATGTTGATTCAGGTGTGTAGTAGGAATAGACAGACAGAGCTGCCCTTCAGCAGCTTTGTCCCCAAAAGGTGCCAGATTAGTTGAGGACAATTTTTTTCTGGCACAAGGGTCTCTTATTGGGACACTGTCCTGCTGTTTCTTGTGTGCCTTTACTTTGCTGCATTTTTGTTCGTCTGATTAAGTGTGGGTATACAGTCATTAAGAAAGTCCAGGAAGAGTGGAACATGGTGTTTTCACTATGCTGATGATCAGTCTTTTTATCTTTTCTACTTGACTCACCAAATACTGCTGAAGACCTTATCTCGTATTTGGTACTTAGTGGGACAAGGATTGCTGAGGGTGAAAGAACCATGGGTCGTGAGGAATAAAGTAAAGTAAGCCTCAGCCTTCTGAGCAGGTTGAGTAAGCTTAAATCCATAAAGGGGCTGTAGATTTTTACTTGTGACATCTACTTTTACAGTTTGTTTTCCATTCTGGCTAACTATTCCTCATGCAGGCTCAGACAAGAGCCATACAGTGCTAATTATCATTTTTGAATATTCTGGCTTTGATTTGTTCAGAGCTACCCCAGATCAGTCGTCGATCTAGGAACAGAATCAAAGACCAAGTTCATTGCGCCAATTATCAGTTAAATATACTGAATGCTTTGTGGTTATCTTGCTACAATGAAAGAGCTTAGTATTTTTATGAAGTGATTGTGTGTTATAATAGTCAAGAGTTTATATATTTAAGTATAAGAACATTGTTATTATAATAACTCTTAAAAGCTCAAAATCATTTGATTGACATGATGCTCATTTTCTGTTAGGCTGACTTGACAGGCATATCATTTAATTGCCCACAGGAGTTATGGAATTAGATTAGAATATTTTATGACCTAGGTATATTGGAATTCTTATGAGTTTGTTGGGAATAACTTTTTGATGCAGATGGTAGCAAGGCCAAAAGCTCTTCTTGACTTGCTGTCACAGCCAGGGAGGAATTGCTTGTGTATATGAAAGTGGAAGGTAGCTTTGGGTGACAGTGGGTGTGTCTATACGAGATGTTTTACTGCACATTAGACTACTCTAATGTGCAATAAAGCATCACCATCTACATGTGTGCAGGATTTACTGGGCGCATCTACATGAGAGGCTTAATGTGCAGAATCATAGAAGTAGGGTCGGAAGGGACCTTGTAGATCTTCAAGTCCGACCCCCCCGCCTGGGCCAGAGAAAAACTGGACTCAAATGAGTCCAGCTAGGTAGGCATCAAGCCTCTTCTTAAAGACCCCCAGGGTAAGAGCCAGCACCACTTCTCTTGGAACTACTAACTGTGCTACTAACTGTGAAATAGTTCTTGTGGATGTCTAATCTAAACCTACTCTCCAACAACTTGTGGCTGTTATTCCTTGTCATGCCAGGGGGCACTAGGCGAAACAGTGTCTCTCCCAAACCCTTCTGGTCCCTCGTAGTGAGTTTATAGAGAGTCACCAGGTCCCCCCTCAGCCTTCTCTTGTGAAGGCTGAACAGGTTCACGTCCCACAGTCTCTCATTGTAGGGTCTGCCCTGTTGTCCCCGGATCATGCGGGTGGCTCCTCTGGACCCTCTCAATGTTGTCCACATCCCTCCTGAAGTGGGGCTCACAGAACTGGAC
>NW_017728907.1:51583898-51617597 GCF_001723895.1 Crocodylus porosus | reverse complement strand
TGGGGTGGAGAGCATCTGGACCCGCTGACTTGAACACGTCCAGCCCCTCCAGAAGCTCTCTAACCTGGTCCTTCCCAACCTGAGGTCTGGAGGCGTTCCCCTCGAGTCCATCTTGCATCACGGTGGGGAAGTCCCAGTCTCTGCACAAGAAAACGGAGGTGAAGAATTGGTTAAAGAGGTCCGCTTTCTCCTCTGGGGCGACCACCAGATTGCCCAGCGTATTTTGCAGGGGCCCCACATTACCCGGTGCCTTCTTCATCCTCCCTATATATTTGAAAAGGGACTTTTTATTATCCTTGATCTTGGACGCTAGTCTTAGCTCCATGCCCGCCTTTGCTGTCCTGACAGCCCCCTATAGGCCCGAGCAGAGGAGGTATAGGGGGTGCTATCTCTTTGGAGATAGCACCCCCCTTCCACCAGGTGTATGCCGCTTTTTTGGCAACCAGGCATTCCCGGACACCCTTGGTGAGCCAGGGGGCCTTTCGGGCACTCTTGCCCCCCTTGCTTCTTGTTGGGATGGATACCCCTTGGGCCCTGAGTATCGTTTCCTTAAGGCTAACGAATTAATCTTCCTAGAAGACTAATTCTGCTCATTAGCGCAGCTGACAACACTGTGCTAATGTGCTAATGCACAGTAGATTTAATCTAATGCACATTAACTTCTGACTGCTGGGACAGCTCATCCCTGACCCATGGAGACTTGGGACCAGCCCCCATACCCCCTACCAGCCCTGGGTTGGCATCCAGGGGAGCCTGGAGCTCCCTCTGGCTTCTGCAGGAAGGCAGAGCAGGGCAGGAGCAACCCTGGAGTAAACTGCTCCCACTGGGAACATTTGCTCCCGATGGATGCACTTTCACATGTGTGCGGGGTGCAGTTTAATGGCCCTGTATTTTCTGCAAAGAAGATTCAGGTGTAGTAATTGCATGTGTAGACACACCCAGTGACTATGAAGTGATAGAGTTCAAGATTTTATCAATGATGTGGGCATTATCAATGATGTGGACATGGGTGTCAGAAGTACACTGGCCAAATTTGCCGATGACACTAAACTTTGGGGCATAGAGTCCACACTTGAGGACAGGCTAGTGATCCAGGCCAACTTGGATAAGCTTAGTAAGTGGGCGGATACAAACCTGATGGTATTCAATACCGATAAGTGCAAGGTAATCCTTGGGGGGGAAAAAAACTCGACAGTATGCTTAAAGGCTTGGTGGTGCTACACTCGCTAGCACCATGGCTGAAAGAAACTTGGGGGTTATGATTGACCACAAGATGAACATGAGCCACCAATGCGATGTTGCAACTGGTAAGGCAAACAAAACTCTGGCTTGTATAGATAGATGCTTCTCAAGTAAATCTCAGGATGTCATCCTCTCACTGTACTCGGCTTTGGTGAGGCCGCAGCTGGAGTACTGCATCCAATCTGGGCTCCATAATTCAAGAAGGATGTCGAGAAGCTTGAGAGATTCCAGAGGACAGCCATGCGCATGATCAGAGGGCAAGAGAACAGGCCTTATGAAGAGAGGCCGAGAGCCATGGGACTCTTCAGCTTGGAAAAGTACAGGCTCAGGGGGGACCTGGTGGTTGCCTATAAGTACATAAGGGGTGTACATCAGGGTCTGGGGGAACGTCTGTTCACCAGAGCGTCCCAAGGACTAATGGTCATAAACTCCTCCAAGACTGTTTTAGGCTGGACGTCAGGAAAAATTTATTTACTGTCCAAGCCCCCAAGACCTGGAATAGACTCCCTCCAGAAGTGGTGGGAGAGTAGGTTTAGATTAGACTTCCGTAAGAACTACTTCACAGTCAGGGCGGCTAGGATCTGGAACCAACTTCCAACTTCCAAGGGAAGTGGTGCTGGCTCCTACCCTGGGGGTCTTTAAGAAGAGGCTTGATGCCTACCTGGCTGGAATCATTTTTTCTCCTGCCCAGGCAGGATGTCGGACTTGAAGATCTACAAGGTCCCTTCCGACCCCACTTCTATGATTCTATGGTGCGGGCACCTACTCTGGATTAATTCAAGAACGTTTGGATGCTTATCTTGCTGGGATCCTTTGACCCTAGCTGACTTCCTGCCCCTGGGGCAGGGGGCTGGACTTGATGATCTTTGAGGTCCCTTCCAGCCCTAATGTCCATGAAATCTAAGGGGAGGAGAGGAGAGCAGCAGACTAGACACTTGACATCAGAAAAAGACTGACAAACCCAGGGAGCTGGTGGGCAGAATCCCCTGGAAGGCAAGTCTGAGGGGAAAAGGAGTCCAGGAGAGCTGGCTGTACTTTAAGGAGGCTGTATTAAGAGCACAAGAGCAAGCTTTCCTGATGTGAAGGAAGAATGGGAAGTATAATAGGAGACCAGCCTGAGTAGGCTGCAATTTCTTCAATGAGCTGAAACCGCAAAAAGGAATCCTACGAAGTGTAAACTTGGTCAGAGTATTAGGGAAGAGTATAAAAGTATCGCTTGGGCATGCAGGGAGAAAAAAAATCAGGCAATTTAGAGAGGTCAAGCAGCAAGGGACATAAAAGGCAATAAAAAGGGATTCTGCAGATCAGGAACCAAGAAAGCCAGAGAGCCCAGGAACAGAGCAGATGTCTGTTAAGGCCCATGACAGAAAGGGAAGAGGCAGGATCCAGAGCATTATAGACCAGTCTGATCTCCATACCTAGAAAGATCATGGAATGTGTTTTGGAAAGTCAAGGAATGTGTTTTGAAGCAACTAGAGGAGAACAAGGTGATCAGGAACAGCCAGCATGGATCCACCAAAAAGCAAGCCATGTCTGACCTGATTCCTTTCTATGATAAAGGGCCAGGCTCTGTGGATGAGGGAAGAGCAATGGTTGTGATGTACCTTGACTTTAGTAAGGCTTTTGACACTGCCTCTCAGGCAGTAGGCTTCTGTTTTGTGAAACAACAGAATCGTGCCGAGTGAGACATCAGCTTGCTGAACATCTGTAAGAGTGGCTATAAAGCCCAATTCTTGAGTGACAGTCCCTTCTGCATTTACCACATGCGAAGCTTGTATCTAACAGTCCTGAATATGGTGCACGGTTCTTCCTGAGGCGGCTTCTTTCCTCTGCATGTTGGGCTTTTCTTTCCTCAGAAGCCTTCATTCCATGGTTAATGGGCTGTTTCTAAGCACTTTGCTCCTCAACAGTCTTCTCTAAGTCATTTGGCTTGACATTTGTTGCCTTCATATCTCTTTTGCAAACCTATTTGTAACAGAGATAAGGATGCCTACATAGCCTTCTTCCTGTAAAGAGTTCTCCATACAAGAGCTGCTGACTATATGGCCATCATTCATTCTCTGCATATTGAAGTCAATACTGAGAAGGGAATGGATGCTTGCAATGTTGGCATGTCCCAAGACTTCAGCTTGGCCACCTTTTCCGACCAGGAAATTGCTAGGGTGAAGACAATGTAAGTAGAAGCGGTTTAGGTAGGTGTTTTTCTTAAGTATATCAGTCAGGATTTGCCGCCATACAAAAGAATGTTGACACAAGCATGACCTTGGTCTTAGTAGTCAGTTGCTGTTCTACATTTGTTTGCTTAGCCTGCTCATGATACCTGATATTTTGCCAATATGGGTATTCAGTTCAGCCTCAAGTGACAGACTGTTGATAACAGTGGAGCTGAGGTATGTAAATTTACTTACAACATTCAATACATTTTCACCTATTGTGATTGCTGATGGTGAATCAATGTTCTGTCCCATAACATTGGTCTTTCTGATGCTGATTGTAAGACCAAATTCTTGGCAGGCGTGAATGAAGTGACTGATGAGGCTTTGAAGATTGGTTTCTGTGTGGTCTATCTGTGCAGCAAATAGCAGTTCACAAATCAAAAATTTTTCCACCAGAAGTTTTTGCCTCTTGGGACATTCTCGTTAACAAGCTAAGGGAATACAGAGAAGATGAAAGTGCTATAAAGTGGATACCTAACTGGATGGGTCGTCATGCTCAATGGGTAATCTGGCTCAATGTCTAATTGGAAGGTGGCATCAAGTGGGGCTCCCTAGGGGTCTGATATTGTTCAGCATTTTGATTTGTGATTTGACAATGGGATTGAGTGCACGCTTAGCAAAGTTGTGGATGACACCAAGTTGGGCAGAATCGCAGACACTCTGGACAGTTGGGCTAGGATCCAGAATTACGTGGATAGATTGGAAAACTGATGCACAATCATTAAGATGAAATTCCACTAGGACAAGTGCAAAGTCTGACAAGTCTGAATAATTGCATGTACAAATACAGATCGGGGAACGATTGGCTAGGGTGCAGTACTGCAGAGAAGAATTGGGATTCTTAGTATACCAGGGGTGTCAAACTCATCAGGCATTCTGAGCAGGATGAATGGTGCTGGGCTAGTTCTTGCGCTGGATTGGGCCCACAGGCTGGCCCTGTGTGCTGGATCCAGTGTGTGAGGCCAGTTCCACATGGTATTGTGGGCATTGTGTGCCCCGGACTGACCCTAAATGCAATTGGCAGCATGTGCCCTGGACCAGCCCTGAGTGCACCTGGCAACCTGCGTTCCAGCCTGGACCTGGAGCACAGCATGTGCCCTGGACTGATTTGGAGCATAGCTGGCAGCGTGTGCCTGGGATCAGCCTGGAGCACCAGGTACACCCAGAACCCCAAGAGCCACTTGCAATGTGCTCCAGCCCAGCCCTATGCTGTCTGTGCAGAGTGCATGGCCAGTCTAGCACGTGCTACAGTAGTGTGCTGGTACAATTCGAGACCCATGGGCAGCACTGGTGGCCAGTAGATAAGGCCTGCAGGCTGATTTCAGCCATTGGAGCCCTATCTTTGATACCCCTGCAGTAGTTTGTAAGATTAATATGAGCCAAAAGCGTGCTCTTTTTGCAGAAAAAGCAAATAGCATGCTCGGTTGTATTAACAGAAATGTCTCTTGTAAATCAAGAGAAGTGATTCTTCCATTATATTCAGCACGGGTGAGGCCTTACCTGGAGTACTGTGTCCAATTTTGGTCCCCATGCTTCAAGAAAGATGTGGATAGATTGGAAAGAGTCCAGTGGAGAGCAGCAAAAATGATTAGAGGCCTGGGAAGCATAACTTATAAGGAAAGGCTGAAAGAACTAATGTTATTTAGTTTGAAGAAGAGAAGACTGAGAGAGGATTTGATAACAGTCTTCAGATACTTGAAGGGTGATTATAGAGAGGATGGAGATAGGCTGTTTTCTGTTGCCATTGGGGACAGGACTAAGAGCAATGGCTTCAAGCTGCAGCAGAGGAAATTAGATTGGAGAATAACAGGAGCTTTGAGTATGAGGGTGGTCAAGCATTGGAACAGGTTTCCTAAAAGAAGTTGTGGACTTTTCATCCCTAGGAATTTTTTAAAAGCAAATTGTACAGACACTTGGCTGGGATGGTCTAGTCAGGGATGATCCTGCTCTGAGTGGGGGGCTAGGCTGGGTGACCTTGTGAGATCCCTTCCAGCCCTACTTTCCTGTGATCCTATGACAGCCAGACTGCTTTCAGCCAGTCAGGCTCTGCACTGTTCATATGCTGATTTGTATTTTATTTTAAGAAGTTGTAATAAAAGATAGGTATTATTCTTTTACTTATGCAGCTGTCCTGAATATCTGCACAGGCAGACAGATTGTATAATTTAAACAGAACTCTTTGCAGTAAGTGGGCTAAATCTACTGTTGTGTCATCAGTTTAGATCTGCAGTAACTCCTTGTCTCAGATATACCATATAAAAACATGCATTTTTAAGTAAAATTTTAACTAACTTTGTATCAAAACAATAGGCTTATTGAAACCAATGTTTTATGTAGCTGATACTGTCCTTAGTTAGCATTTTGTTGATATTCGTCTGATATGAAAAACACTATTAAAAATAATCCTTCCATCATGTAAAACTTAAATAAAGATTTGCTGATTAGTATCCCTGAATGTTTGAGATATGTATCTCATCAATACTCCTCAATGATGACAAAGGCAAACCTCTTATCATGATGAGACACCTGTTCTGTGGTGTGTACTCTTGGAATGTATTCTTGATTTATAACATTTTTTGATGAATAAAAATCTAAATCAGACCCTTTTGAAAGAGTAGGAATCACGAGAATTATCAGGACATTAGCAATGGGACTCAACAGCCCTACCTCAGGGTTGGGCATAGGGTTTTTGCCCTTACTTCGCACCACCTTGTTGTGTTGCCTTTCATGACTCGGTCCTACCAGCACTCTAGCAATACCACATCAAGGCGCTTTTCAATTGCTCCCCTCTTTCAGAGTTTCAAAACTCAGTATTTCGCCTTATTTAGTAAAACAAGAATATGCCAAGCAAATAAATCTGACCTAAAACATCTTCTGCCTACCTTAGCTTCAATTTCTAGCCCTGGACATGTGATCTGGCTCCTCATTCTTCATGTGGAACACTGACACCCCCCAGGGATAATACCTTCGCCCTTGCCCATGTTACTCAGGGCCAATGTCAGACACTAGCTTTTGCCTAGCACACCCAGTTCTCTCAAATGAGTCTCTTTTACACACAGACCTCTTTCCATTTAAAAGAACAAAGTCCTTTGCAGGGGTGCCTACTGACATAATTACTTGCATCTTCCTACAGCCATGGGGGCTAATTGAGCTCTTTGGCTTCTGCTAACCCCTTCTCTGCCAGTGTAGGATTTATGCATGCCATCATAGAGCCATTTACAATTTGCTTGTTTTATTCTGTTGCTCTATCAGTTTTTCATTTAAAAAAACATTGCTACTATAGCAACTGCTGCTTCACATGAGACCTGCTACATAATGCTTTGTTACAGGAAATATACATGTATGCCATGCAGGCTTCAATACTTTTTACAGTTTATTTTGCACTCTCTTAATGCTAATCTTAAACAAGTTTTCTTCTCTAATGATCAACAATCCACTGATGAGGTTAAAGAAGGCAGAGTCTTGTAAAAGGAGCAAGGGTTGTTTTATCCTTTTTACTTACTGAGCTCTACTGAAACATATGTTGGTCATTTCCATCTTTTAGGATCACTAATCGTATATACCTTTGCTTCAGTGAATCTGGCTAGGAAGGCAGGAATATATATTTAAAAGAGCTAGAATCAGTGAACCCCATATATACCTCTTAACCCTTCTCTTCCCCTCCCCCAACCCCCCCAAAACATGTACTGTATTGTCTGAGGAACTTTGTTATGAAAATAAAAGTATCTGCTGCATGTACCTTTGTAGAAATAACATCCTTCAAAGAAAAATTATAAAGAAGGAACGAGAAATATCTACTTTTCTACCTGCACACTTAGGTGGATTTACTAAAACAGGTGTGGTGCATGGTGGAGGTGGGCAAGAAGTGCCTGGGGCTCCCTGGTTGGTAGGAAGGTGGGCAGGGACAAGCCTGCTTCAGTCAGGCAGACATCCAAGTTTCTTTTTTCAGTGCCTGCTCCTTGACTGCCTCCCAGCCATGCCCTGCTGGCCAAGGGAGCAGCTCGGGGGCTCTTTCTGCAGCTGTCCGCTGGGGAAAGAGGCAGCAGTGGGTAGGTTTCTTCTTCCAGCACCTGCTCCCCAGCTAGTGGGGAACATGTAGGGAGGTTGTGGCAGGGAGCTGGTGCAGGAGGCGGCAACCGACCCATCACTGCCACTCTCCACAGCCAAGCCCAGCACCCCTGCTAGAGTGGGTAAGGTGCAGCTCTGGGGCTCCTCCCATGCCTGGGTTAGGTGAGGACAATGGTGGTAGGGACTGGGTCCTCCCCACTTCCTGTCCCGCTTGCTGGCCCAGGGGCCAGGGACAGCAGTGACAGCCAAGTGGGGTGTTAACACACCCGTGCCCCCTTGGATCTGCCTCTCCCTGCGCATCATACAACTAGCTCTTTCCAAGTTATACCAGTAGGTATTGTGTCTTATTTTTCCTAAATCATATCAACATCTTTGCATAACCTTCGCTGAGATCAAAATTTATGCAACATACGATTCATAAAGTTTGGGAACTTCAGGCTTACTTTTACTTTTGGTAATTTCCATGCCATTTAACCCTGTAGCTTTTCTAAAGGTTATGAAGACTTGGTGCAATGGTTAACAATTATGGGTTTTTTTGTGGGCGGGAATACCTGTTTATAAAGCATGTTAACTTATTTCGTGTAGTCCACCCTTATAGTTATCAGGTGGTAATACCTTTTGTTAATTTTTAATGTGAACCGCTACCTTCCAAGAAAAAAATCACACATTCCTTAACCAGCTATCTGATTCAGCTAGCCTTTCTTACATTTCTAAATGCATTTGATTACAGAATTATACCTTTTAATTATCTCAGAAGGTAATCTAGCTGTCAAGGAAGTGACTAGGATAATGACTTCTGTTTGGATTTATTTATTCATTGCTCAAAATAAAGGGAGAGGAGTTCTAATTGTCTGGCAACTCCTATAGAAGCTAATACCAGGTAGAGATTCTCAGTGCCTAGGCCCTAAAAGTAAGCAGGGTCAGAAAAGGGTGTATTGTAACAGCATTTATTGTAAACTTTCTTTTCAGTGGTTTTTTTGGGCACGTCCCTACAAGTGGGAACATGTGTTTTCCCAAGGACAAGTAGCAGTGGCACACCTTGTGCCACTTCTACTTGTCCCCAGGGATTCCTGTGACTCACGCACTCCAGTGTATGGCAGGTTACTCCGCGTGGGGTAGGAGGAGGCTGGGGCCTGGGTCCTGGGTCTTTGGGGAGCTGCAGCTCTGGTGCTCCTTCAGCAGGGAGCCTGGCCCCCAGCCAGAGTGTGGCTCTGGCTAGCCAGGCTCCAGTTTTGAGCAGTATGTGCTGCTGCCACATGTGCCACCCTGCTTTTTTTTTTTGGCATGGGTTTTTTTTCACCTCGGGATCTCCTGGGGTCAAGAAACCCCCCTGCGCTGTGAAGTAGTAACACAGGGAAAGCCTGCATGATTGGTTTGTGGTGCCATGCTTATCTGGATGTGGCCTTTGAATTTAAGACGGCCACAATACACTTGCTGAAATTGTTTTTGTGCCATGTGTTTTGAAAGTTTGCTGCAATATCATGCAGCTTATTTTGCATTTTTCCACTACTGTATTTCTGTTCTGAAAACACTACATTCATTGATTTAAGGTCAGGTTGAATGTGACATTTTTGTGTAGCCAGATGTTCCTAAAATGTGGAAGTGACTGAAACAACCGGATGAGCTGACTGAAAGTTTAGCTGTACAGCTAAATCCTATGAGGAAATGTATGTAGTCTTGGCAAGATTCTCCTTTCTGGTCAGATCCATTAATTTAGGTAATTGCATAGTGACTTATTTACTTAATCTTTCTGTGGGAGAGATGATGCCTGAGCACTTACCTGGCTTGCGAAGTGCCGTATGTTCCATTTGACAAAGAGAACCATCTGTATTGTGCCTGCCACAGACCACAAAGTGGCTACCTGTACTTTTATCTCATTTTTCTCTTGGGTCTGAACTAGAGTAACATGCCAGTTTGCCTAAGTTTGTCCTCAGCCTGGTTCCCACTGGGAAGTGTGTTATAACATGTTTGAAGCTCAAAATTCTACATATGAAGGACCCTAGACTCTGAAGGTGGTTACAAAGAATTTTGAGTTTGGTAGGTGGATAACCGTGTTCATAATGAAGACATTATATGCATCAGCCTCTTGTTGTAGAAAACCAGATAGAATGCGTTGCATTTTTTCAACCAAAATTAGGTATTTTTTGTTTTGGTAGCTAGTTTTGTTGCAATTATGGGAAGACAATTTAATGTGCCAGCTAAAAACAGAGGCAGAATGCTTTCTGGATTAGAATGTGCCAACTTATTTCAAAAACAGTTTTACAGTTGCACTTTTGCTTTTTCAAAAGTCTTTTTGTGTTTATTATTAATAACATTAATGCCACCTAGGTCTTAGAGTTCTTTCAGCAGGAGATCCCAAAGTGCTTTGCAAAGGAGGCAAGTACAATTGGGTATAAGCAGAATTAATAATTGTATCAATAATAATATATAATAATAATGGTATCAATATCGCAGGATACTCATATAGATTTTTACAAAGCAACTATGTCTGCATGATTCTGTAGTGATGCTGGTATCGCAAAACTGCTCCAACTTGAACTTTGCTTCATTCAGGATTAAAATTAAGGCGATTTAGCTCACTTCTATCACTACAGGATTATGAAGACAGATGAAAACAGCTGACATCGCAGCAACTCCTTTCACTCTGCCCTGTTTAAAGTAGCTAAAATGTATGTTTGCCTGTATTCGTTATTTCCATTTTACAGATGGCAAGCCTGAGTGCAGTGACTTGCCTGATATCTGGCTGGCCAATGTGGGAAAAGGACCCTGGCCACTTTAGTGTGCCAGTCCTCTACCCTGGTAACTAGTCTATACTGCCTCCAAACATGTCAGTGGCCTGTCAGGTGTTCAGGTGGGAAATTTTATGTGTAGGAGCAACCAACAGATCTGGCTGAATGTCTAAGAAGTAAAGGCAGAAGGTGTGTCTGGTGTTATGGCTGGGTCTCAAAGTCTGTAAGCTTTTGCCTACACTAAGTGAGTGTTTTCCAGTCTTTAATTGATAGGAAACCTATTAGTATATTGCATGGTCCACAACAGTCTGTTTTATGGATTTGGAGGGACAATTGGTTTTTTTTTTTTTTTTTTTTTTTCTTTTGAGCTCATTCCCTTTGCTGAGCCATTTGACCCAAACTAGAGAATTCACCTTGAACAAAATCAGTTTGAAGAGACACAAGGCAGGCAATGTTCGTGGGAGGAAGTAACAACTGGAGCTGAAGTGAACTTGTGTATTATTACCACATCTGGGCAGGGCACTGTAGAAGGACTTGTCTGACCTTGCAGAGCAGGTGGGACTAACATGCAACACTGGGGGGGGGGAAGGGAAGGAGCAACTCTGTTTTCCTCGCTTTAATTAAAGCTGTAATCTGTAATAAAAATGCCCTCATTTTGTTCATAAATTTGGATGGGATGGAATGCCTCTGCCTCTGCCTCTGCCTCTGCCTCTGTGAGCTGTTAGTTAGAGGTGGACGCCTTCAGGGCTCAGCACTTCATTTTATCCTTCCCACCTCTTTATGCTCTTTTCACCTCTGATTGTCCATTTTGGTTTTGTGTTCAGGAAGTCTGGTTACTAAGTAAGTGCAGTGGAGCTTTTCCTGGCAAATTGTTTCCTTATTTTTATATGTCTGCTTTAACTGAGAATGATGCAGCCAGGTTTGTCTTCTCCCTAATGCACTATGACCATTGCCTCTAGCTGCTAACTCCTTGGAGTCTAAAGTTTGTCACATCTGGCAGTGGGTTTCTTGTCTTCCTTATTCAGAGATTAACTATATTTGTTGAGGAGGCAGCTGTCTCTAGAAACGCTGCTGTTTTTAAAAACTATAGAGTCAAGTCCTACCTCAATGTATAGCAAAGCCCCTAGAAGCCATTTAGCCCTGTCCCAGGCATGGCAATTTGCCCCAAATGAATCAGAACCCATTTTCTCACATTTTCAATGTCTTTCCTTGAAATGCACATTTGTACACAGCTGCCATGCTGTAGTTTGTTCCAGGTAAATGCCTTATTCTGTCTCTCCACTTACCAATGCTAGGAAGTGGCCTCTTAGAAGTTCCTGTTTTGGATTTGCTGGGTCTCTGTTTTATCCAGCAGTACTTTCAAAAGCAAGGTCACAAGCTCCCTGAGAATGAAGTGCAGTAGGAACTTTGGTTATCTTGCTTTCCTTCCAGTTTATCTTGCATCTGAGCTGAAGTGTTTTTCTTCTTCCCCATGATGTTTTGTGATCTAGCCATGCTTCATAGATTTCATAGATGTTAGGGCTGGAAGGGACCTTGGAAATCATCGAGTCCAGCCCCTTGCCCCAGGGGCAGGAAGTCAGCCGGGGTCAGATCACCCTGGCAAGATAAGTGTCCAAACATTTCTTAAAATAGTCCAGAGCAGGTGCTTGCACCACCTCTGGAGGGAGTCAATTCCAGGCCTTGGGGGCTGACAGTAAAGAAGCTTTTCCTTATGTTCAGCCTAAAGCAGTCTTGGAGGAGTTTATGACTGTTGGACCTTGTCTTCCCAAAGGGCGCTCTGGTGAACAGGCATTCCTCCAGATCCTGATGCACACACCCCTTATATGCTTATGGGCTGCCACCAGGTCACCCCTGAGCCTGCACTTTTCCAGGCTAAAGAGTCTCATGACTCTCAATTTCTCTTCATAAGGCCTGTTCTCTTGCCCTCTGACCATGCGCGTGTCATCTAGTCAAAAAGGGTTGGTCAAGACTCCTGTTAGAACTTGCTAACAGGTCAGAGGCGTCAGTATTCAGTATAATACGCTCACTGTTTCATAAGATGAAAGTACATCCTCTCTGACACTCCCAATATCAACTAACCAGGGAAGCATGAGACTAGGACTAGGAATCCATGTATATCTGCCACATAGCAGTGCAGAGTACATCTGTAGTACAACTTCATGCTCGTTAGAAGATGGCATGGCAGGTGATCAGCAGCAATGTAATATAGACATAGTGGCTGCATCCAGATGAGCATGAACGCTTGGTTCCCCGGGGACAAGTAGCAGCGGTGCACCTTCAGCTGCAGCTTCTTGTCCCCAGGGAATGCCCATACATACGCCATTAGCATGCAGAATTAAACACAGTTTGTGCTAGGTGCAGTGTTTGCAGCTGTTGGCAGGCAGGAAGCTTGTGGGGTCAGTGTGTCAGCCCGGGGCTGCTCTGCCCCAGCTCAACGTGCTGTGGAGGGGCTGCCTGGGGCACGAGGGTGCTCCAGTGCAGGGCTAGCTGGCAGGCAGCCCCTGCACTGTAGAACAGCCCCGGTCACCGTCTATACACGTGGTTCGGCACACTAAAAGACTCCGCTGTAGGATAGTAATTAATTTACTGTGCCCTAATATGGATGCATGTATAGACAGTGATATTTTACTTCAGACCTAATTAGTCAACTGCAGTAAAGTGCATGTGTAGATGCACCCACTATATATAAATTCGATGGCATTAATTACAGAGACAAAAATGCAGTCGAGAATAATTCAAGATAGTATACATAAAAGGTAAATTTTCAAAACACTGGATCAAGCATTAATTAAGACTTGTAAAATACCTGTGTACTACAAGCTACATAAAGGCATTAGCCTTACTCTTGAGTTTGGGACTGTACTAGGAATAGAAGTAGGAGGCATTTTCCTGAGGTGCAATTCCTCTGGAATACAGGCAAGCCCCGCTTAATGCTGTTTCGCTTAGCACTATTTTGCTATAACACTCATTTTAAATTGATACCTGATTTCACTTAGTGCTCAGCAAGTTTCGTTATAATGCTTGCGGTTGCCATCTTGGTTCATTAAAAACAATTGTGGTTGCCATCTTGGATCATCAAATACTTTCGGTTTTGCTTAACACTTGTTTCACTTAATGCTCATTTTTTCAGGAGCCAATTAAGAGCGCTAAGCAGGGGTTGCCTGTATCCCCTTTCCCCTGAAGGGAGAGAGTGTGGGACATCAGGTCTTTGAGACACAGATTTCCTGAGTTTGTTGGCCAACACATGGAGAGGAGCCATAGCTGCCTCTGCTCCTCACTTCGAGCCCAGTTGTTTCCTTGTAGGAGTATTAAGGATACAGTTCCTGTTCTTACTTTTGAGCCTTTACCCAGGAGGTTTGTCCTAGTCATCCTCGTAGGACTTGCTCCTTTACTTCCTCTTGCTCTCTTTCAAGGTACAAAGTCTAGCTTTTTATTTTTAGCTGTGGATTATTGATCTTAGAGGAAATAATATCTGTTGCTCAGCTCTGTGGGGCATAGTAGCCCTAAATATTTAGTCATGTTATGTACAAAGCAAAAAGATATAAATGCTTCAGAGTTGCTGTTTATGGTTAGTAATTCAGCCTAAAACAAAATAACCTCTAGTTGCAAATACTAATAGTTTCTGTGAAGAAATAATAGCATGCAACATTTATAAAAATCAATCTTTGCAGTTTTTTGAGTGATGATGATGGAAGAATAGATGTAAATTCTAGTGTTTTGTCTTCCTTAGCTTCTGTACCCCTCAAAGATATTTCTTCCCAGGCGTAGGAACTTAGATGGCAAAGTTTAACCTGGATATATTTTTTTTATCCAGGATTTATAAACTGTAGAAAATATGGGTATATAATGGAACACCTGACAGATCCTTTACTTGTGGTGTCATTAATACATTGCTATAATTTGTTACCTTGACTAAGGTGTTTTGGCTCAAGAGGTAGAATACATTTTTGTATGGAAAGGTCAGTTTTAATTAATAAGCTGTTTTCATCATTCAGGGCCAATATGAATTGCTTGTAACATTTGTGTGAAATAGTTTTCAATATAAAAATAAAACAAATTGAGCTTTATGTCACATTCATCATCCCCATAACCCATTTAAATGTCAAAAAATCAGTACAGACCAAAAGTCTATTTCTAGAAGCCTCTGTAGGCCTATTTATCAGAGTGAAATAAGATATTATCATCACATTATTTCATCATGTGCCGTCTGCATTTAAAGATATACATATTTCTTTTAGGTTTCTCTGACATAAAAATAATTTTTCTGTTGTTAAATATTTGTTGTCCAAACAGCAGCAGCGCTGCTTAGAAAAAATTGAGGCGGTATGAAGAGAATGACCTAGTCATTATATTAGCATAGAAATGATTTATTTCTTTCATTAGAAGATATAAGAAACATTTTTTTGTTTTCTTTCATTTTTATTCCTGCAGATGAAAAATACCGTTTTGTTCTCCTACCACTGTGTTTGGAAACCGGTAGCATGGCTAGGGGTGGGTGAGCAGGGCACTAGCCCTGGGCGCTCATTTTGAGTGGGTTGCAGAAGGGTGGCCCAGGGGGGATCCTGCACAGCACTGGCAGCAGGAACAGCTGCTGCTGTGCAGGGAGCTGATGTAGCTGCCTCTGATGTTAGAGAGACTGTTGTGGCAGCAGCAGCTGGGAGCTTTTGAGTCCCCGGGAAGACTTTCCCCTACTCAGCACGCTCCCACCCACACTCCAGCTTTTGGTGCAACCACCCCTCCCTTCCCACCTTGGCACCCCCTGTCCAGAGCACCAAAATTCCCAGGTGTGCTTCGATTAGAAGCAAACATGTTGCATGCCGCAATAGGAATGCCCAAAGCAGCACAATTTAATGTTGTGCCAATGTATTCAATACTTGCATCAAAGAAAAGCTGTCGTCAAAATTTGCTTACAGTGAGATTGTATCGATACTATCTGTCCTGTCCCGTATTGATTTTGTTGTGAAAAAGCAAAAAACAGTACTTCGTCCTTGATAGTCATTGGTTTATTTCAGTATTCTGTTCTTTTTTTCCCTTTTAAGGGACAAAAATCAAGAAAATAAATTGTAGAAGAATGTGGGAATTAAAATGCACAAAAGTCAGAATTTTTGGTTACATCTTTCCCAGAAGTCAAATCTGCATGTAGCATTTTTTATAATTTTATATGCTTTTAAAAATGTTTTGGTTGATGCAAAATGAAATGAATAAATCTAACAGCATAAAATCTTTTTTTCCCTTTTATAAGCAATAACATTATTTAAATAGTAAGGAAATAAATACAACAGATTTGGGGGATACAATACATATGGGATTTCAGTAGATGATGGGAAATTGAAGAACTAAGTTTTGTCTTAAATAAGCGTTCTAAATTACATAGGCTCACAAGTTTATAAATAAGGTAAGGCAAAATAAAATTTACAGGAGAGTGCATAAGAGAAGAAGCGAGAAAGGGAAAAATGGTAGAAAAATAGGAAAAATCATAAAATCTCCCATCTATTAAGTATGAAACAATAGAATACTATTGTCAAAATGTCTATACAAATGTAGGGAAACATTATGTGCAGGAACAAGGACCATTTAACAGTATCACTAATAGAGTTCTTAATGAGATTTTTGATATATTTAATGTAAAATTAACTTAAATATAGATGAACTGCAGGTAGTTAAAAAATGTAAAATCAAACATGCTTGGATGACAGATTTCTTTAGGAGCACTGGCAGTTAACTTCCTGAGAGCTCAATACTAAAAGGGTCCAGAGTGTCCATTAAGGTTGACAGGAATAATGTAAGAAAGGATATATAATGTTAACCTCAAAGTCAAACAGGTGCACAATATGTTGTCTCATTGAAGGAAGATGATCTCTCATAGAAAATATGGCAGACTAGTGAGAAGAAAACCTAGCCACTCTACCTGCTCCTGGGTTGAGGGTGAAAGAGAAGGGAAGGAGAGAAGCTCTTGGGTTTTGATAGATTATCAATGACTTCACAGCTATAGATACACATAAGTAACTTACACAGTGTGGTGGAGCGCCTTTGGGATTCTCGCCACATGGCAGGGGCTGCAGCAGGCTGGGACAAAGCCAGCAGGGAAGGCAGCCAAATGAAGCCCCCCCGAATGTCATTCAAAGTGAAGGGGTGTGTGACGGAGCACCTTTGGGGTGTGCTTGCCATTTGAGGGCTCTCACAGGCTTTCAGGGGAGCCTGCTTTGGAGGAGCGACAGGGGAAACCTCTCCCGGGCACAATTTTAAGGGGGAAGGTGTGTGGCAGGGCACTGTTGGTGCCTGTCACTTTAAGACCGGAGCCAAGCAGCCAGCAGGTGCTTGATTGCAGCGGCCATTTTAGATCTCTGGCTGCCCATATAAACACGGCAGTTTGCTGCAGGCAGGGCAGGCAGGAACATTGCCTAGCTGCAAGGCTTCATGTATCATTCCTGGAGGTAAGGGAGGAGCTATAGTGGGTGGTTTGGAGGATCATGGTCCTGGGCATGACCTAAAACTGCACCCTGCTGGGAGTGGGTGGCCTGGTTGGGCTCTCGGTGGTGCAGAAGCCCCCAGGAAATGCCAGGCCAGTTACCACCTTGGTGAAAGGCAGGTAAGAGTGCCGTAACCCTAGCCCTCACCTTTGGGAGGGTCATGTAACACTGGAGATAATTGGGGCCAGGCATGGCTGCAGCCACCTGAGCCCTGTGCGGTGCAAGACCCTGAAGAAATGTAGTTGGGGCCAGGCACAGCTATGGTCACCTGAGCCCACCGGGGAGGGAAGCCCTGCGGCCCCAAGTGAGGTGGCGGTGTGGAGCCCCAGTGAGGGGGCAGAGATGAGGAACCCCAGTGAGGAGGGGAGAAGAACCAGAGTGCTAAAAGCCCAGTATGTTTATATATATCTATATAGAGCACAATGACATGCTGCTCCAGGTGGGGAGTGAAAGTCCCCGTGAGACCCTGGAACACTAGTTGTGGTATGTGTTACCCAAGCTCCCGCAACCAGGTGGGTTAACCCCTAGTACGGCTGGAAGGTGGACCCAGGAGAGAGAGTGAGGGTAGAGGCTCAGGGGTCTGATGTAGAGTACCTTTGACTGGTCAGTGATGGGACCAGGACCAGAATGGTCAAAAGGGCCAGGGGCCCACCGCGAGGGATGCCCAGAGCTGAGGGCCTGGGGTTCTGACTGGCTTTGGAGGAGAGGCCAGGGCCTGTGTGGCCAAAGGTCCTGGGGGGACCATGCCTGAGAGGGAAAATAGTTTCAGGGAGCTAGGTAGCCTGAATGAAGGCAGAGTAGGCTTCATGAGTGGAGGGATCCATTTGGGGGTCCAGAGTGGAGGATTCTGGGGCCCAGTGTGGGGCCGGTGGGATTAACATTTGTGGATGCCATCTGCGAGGCTTGGGCTGCAGTGTAGGGGAGGATCAGAGCTGCAGATAGTGCCCCCTGGCATTGGGGCAAGAATGAGCAGCCTCCTTAATTAAGAACAAGGCATGGCAGGAGATTCAGGTGGGTGGCGTGCCCAAAGGCAAGTGGGGAAACTAGCACTGTGGCTAGTTGGGGAGCCTCATGTTGCCACACGTAGGGATAGATGATCATAACTTGTCCAGGAACATGTAGCTGTAATAAAAAGAAACAACACTGTGGCTTAGAGAACAGCTTGTTTCAGTAGGTTATTTTTCTTATGCCTTTCCCAGTTGCTGCCACACGCAGTTTCACCTCTTTACATATTAATTTCACCATAAGAAGTGGTACCACAAAGTTGTTCTTTTAATGTCTGTTATTCATAGGAACTCAAAGCTTTTCTACAGTGAATTCTTCCCCCTTACAGTGCAGTAAGCTATGAATCTACAGCAAGTACCTAATAAAAGCACAGTAATCTGAGTTACTGCGCAGTAACCGCCTTGAATGCCTTTGTGGTGATGCTTCTGTGCATTAGCCTAATACTGCTGCGCAGAAGTGTCACGTCACAGTTTTTGTCACGTGACATTATTGTGCAGTAGTATCAGGCTGCTGTGCAGTCAGCATCTCATGTAGACGTGCTCAGGGAGGACTTGGTTTCTGAGGCTGCCTGGAAGTTGCACTGAAGCATGGGTACCTGACAGTACCAGTGTGTGGACTCTATGGGCTGGGGGGGGGCTGGGGGAGAATTCGGGGAGCAGCATGCGTTAATAGTTTTTTATTTTCTTAGAACAGAAGTTTAAATCTACTAATTGGTGGGGCCTGTTAATATTAGGAACTTTAATAAATCAAATTATTAAGTAGCAAATATTTTTTTGAAATATGCTTTAAAAAGAAAGAACACAGATACACATGTAATTATGTGTGTGCAAATGCACAGTTATTGAACATGCAAAAGCAACAGGGCGACGGGGATCCCTCAATCTGTTTCAATAGTTTTGTTTTCTGTTTAATTCTGGCATTTTTTTATTGCAACAGGTAGTGACATAGGAAGTGACGATATCATAGCAGGGAATGTAAGCAAATATGCTGTTCTTCCACCTGGTTACTGTGGACAGCCTAAAAAAGGACATCTTATATTTGATGCTTGTTTTGAAAGTGGTAAGTACCTTCAATGTTTTGTATATAATGCATTAACCTTTACAATATTACTCTGTATTTGCATAAAAAATGCACTCTCTTAATTTAAAAATATATATATTTAATGCTTCTTAATTTGCTGATGTGTGTATTTTAATTGACTTCAATAAGGCTGTTCACTGAAGTCAATGAAGACTACTCACGTTAATGAGATTTCAGTGGATCTGAAGTCCGTTGTAATTGATGGAAAGCCTTCCACTGGTTTCAGCACACTTGACTTCAGGTTCACGGTCAGTAGGATTTCACCCAAATCTTTATAAATTAATGCTTTGGTAAGAAACAGTTACCTCACATCTCAAGAACAGTACAGAAGTACAATGTTTAGAAGTGCCAGGTATCTCCAGGAATGTCCTTAGCATCTTGCAAGCTATGTCAGATTATCTTTAACTATATATGGCTTGTTTCAGGTTCTTGTAGCCAGAGCCAGCTCTCTTTACATTAGTGGAACCTTTTCCATTGCTGTGGGTTAAGGATTCAACCCTGGGACTCTAAAAGACAGATTATTTTTACAAATGTTGTATTTAGGGTGTTGGTTTAAAGACTAATTTTAAATTAATTCATGGTTTTTTATGTATTTCATAATATGTTTTAACATTTTGTTACATATATTGCTTAAATCTATTATTGCTAGCTTAATAAATACACAAAGCACTGTTAAACACCATATGTACAAAAGGCATTTGGCAGAATGAGCTACGATTTCCAGTGTGGTTTGTGAGAGAGGTGCTGGTAATGCCAAAAGTACTACAGTGCCTCATAAAATGAGCTTTTTATGAAGAATTAGGTCCCTCAGGGTGGAATACTGGCTGCCAGCTTTTAGATAAATATAAAATTGAGTTATTACATCCCTTGATTATAGTGTATAAAAGTTGAAAATGATGGTAGTGAATAATAAAGGATGTCCTATTGTTAAACTATAAACTATAACTATGAAGGCTGAGAAAATGTTTAAATACTATATTTAATAACTTGATATATTTATTAATCTTGACCTGTTCTCGGTTATGATTTTATGATTCCTGAATCAGAAAAAGTCAGTATAATTTATGAAACTAAACAATTAGCTAAGACGAGAAATGCAATCATTTACCAATTTTTCTGTAAAATGAAGATGTGGGTCATTAGATGAGTACTTATTTCCCGTTTTTAGAACGGTAGAATTAGAAATACTTTTCAACTTAAATAATTATTGAAAAAGGTAACTTTAAACAGTATCTTCATAGTCTACGTATGGATTTTGACAATACAGTTTGATTTACCTTTTGGAGGGCAGATAATATTAGTAATTGTGTTTGCACATAATGTAACATGATGGGACTCTGATCCTGTTTGACACTTCTGGATACTCCCAAAATATAAGCAATACTATGACTAACTCCATTTACTCTTTCTCCTTGACAACAGCAACACTGCATAACATTGTATACAGCTTATTTGCAAGTCATGTGTGTCTGATTTCCAATTTTACAGTCCGTTTTTTATTATATGTCAGTCCAGTGATTGTTTGGAACAATTTTTCTGGTCCAAGGTAGTTCCATACATACTAACTGATTACAGGATACTCCAGCTAATTGTTGACTGTGGTCAAATCTTCTGTCTCTTTCCATTAATGGGGCATCATCAAGTATAATCCTTGTATGAGGTGAATGGTGGGATGAACCTCCTTCTTCCCCACTCTGCCAGAGGGAGTGGAGAATAATCCCCCTCCTTGCCCCCTTGCCTAAGGGGCCCTCTGGCTAGCCCCTGGCCGGGCCTCTGACCCTACTGCTGGAGCCACAAGGGGGCAGGGCCCTGATGAGACAGTAGCCCCTGTCCTGGTGTTCGAGGAGCACAGGCCTCTTCCCAGCATGGGTGTGCAAGCAAGGGTTAGAGTTGCAATGAACTGTGATGAGAAGCAGCTCCAGGGCTTGGAGGGGGCCATAGCCCCTCAAGCCCCCCCTGCCCAGTGCCACTGCTGCTCATCAGTAGCAGCTTTCCCTGCCCCTGCCCACAGTGCCTCCCCCCTGGAAGAGGCTCATGCTCTGGGACACTGTGACAGGGGCTGCTGTCCCCATCAGGGTTGCTCCCTGCCTTGCCACTCTGGGTGGGGGGGGCAGAGGCTGGCCCTCATATCCCCCTTAAACATGTTCTTTCCCCTCCGGCATCTGGTGGAGGGGGCAGGAGGGGGCTTATCCCACTGCTCACTCCCTGCAGAGTGCAAGTGGTGGCAGTGGGAGTCAGTTTGAGCAGACCCCACCTTGCCCCCCATCTAAGGGGGCCTCTGGCCCTACCCCCACCCCTAGAGCAGTGATGGGGAGCAACCCTGATGGGGGCCGCAGCCCGTGTCATGGTATCAGCCCGTGGCATGAGGCTCCTTCCGGCGGGGGGCTGTGCGGCCATGCTGCGGGCAATCCAGGGAAAGCTGCCTCAGATGAGTGGTGGCAGCAGCTCTAGGGGAGCTTCCGAGCCTGTGGCCTGCCTCTGCTCACTGCAGTCCGTGGCAGCTCTGACTCCCACTCGCCAGCAGGGCCCCCTAGGCGAGGGGGCAGGAGGGGGCTTATCCCACTGTCCACCTCATGCAGGGAGCAGCCAGCGGTCAGGTCAGTTATACCCTGGTTATGGTCCCATGGGGGCAGTAGGTTTAGAAGGGGGAATAACCCCCCTCCCTGCCCCTTCTGCCTCAGGGGCCGTGCCAGCCTGTGTTTGGCCATGATCCTGGCCCCGCTGCTGCAGCATTGAGTGGGGAGTGCCTGGTGTACTCCAGCTCAAGTCCGTGCCAGTGGGACCGAGGGGGGATTTAAACCCCCTCCCTGGCCAGTTCACTTGAGGTTACTGCCGGGGCTGGCCATGTTCCCCTGGCACAGCTTCCCAGCAGCCAAGGGCTGCTCTAGCACCTCTGACTCCTGGCCTGAGCCACTACAGGCATGTGCCTGCATTTCGAGAATGTCTCTTCACTTGCAAATTGGTGCAATCCACACAGGTTAGACTGACCTGCAAAGACTGAATCAATTCAGGCTGTGGCTTTTTGAATGTCCGTGCCTAGCCTAGATGTTTGTGTACCTAACAGTGCATGGTACCTTGTGGCAGCCTTTAAAGGATCTCATGGCAACCTCCGGTGCTGTGGCATTGTGGCTGAGAGTCACTTGCCTACCAGATAGCTAACAGGAAATGGCTAAGTAGAGACATGGAGAAAGTTGGAGGTTAGGGATTTTGAGTCAGACTGAATCATATTTCATAGATCATTGGTTTACTGTTAAATAAAAGCACGTGTGTGAAACCTGAGATTCTCTGTTACCTCTAAAATACTACAGGTCCTTTGCAAATTCTGTGCCTTTTTAAGGATGTATTAAATATTTTATTAAATAATAAATATAATTTGATTTTGCAAGACAAGGGAGAGAAGGGAAGAGAACTTTCCAGAACAGAAAAGGACGTTAACGTTGTAAGAATTGGTATTATAGTTAGTTGAGATACACTGCCATATTATTCATGTAGCTCAAAAACAAAGTTGGCTTGCCATTATTTAATAAGTTTGTTCTGACAGATTCTTTTGCTGTGAGAAACTCCATTTACTTAAAATGGAGAATATTCGTAGAGCTGTTTGTTTGTTTGTTTTAGGTACCTATCTTGCCTGCATCACCATAATTTTGAAATACCTTACAATCTGTACTGTATTTAATTTCTCTGTGCAGTAGGGAAGTGCTATTATTCCATTTTTGTATAGGGAACTGAGGCAGTGAGTCTGAGGAACTTTAACAAAGTTGCACAGGAAGACTGTGTTGGAACAGAAATTTTAGCTTGACCTCCTACAATCCAAGCCAGTATTCTTCCAAAAGGGCAAACAGACATTTATTATTTGTGCTCACTGTACGACAGTGGCTGTAGATCAGCTGGCATACAGATTTCCTGGTGCCATTTTATGATTGTTTGTGTTCCATAAGGTAATTTTAGAAAGATACCAATTTCACGGGAAGCCAGGAAATAATTTCAGTGAAAAACAGATGTATAGTTATCTTTGTGAATGATCAGCTAAAATAAAACAACTGTCACTTTTGAAGGCCTACAGATTAGATGAAAATGAATATTTCAGTGAACTATAGTTTCTCTCTTTTGCCCTCTATTAATACATTAAATGATCAGTTTGGAACTGATTTATTGTAATGTTTTGCCAGTATTCCTCTTTCACTCTACCTGGGACAAGATGGGTGCACAGGGACACTGCTCCTAGGGAATAGGTACTGATAGATTTGCTTCTGTTCACCGGCTGGTCTTTCCTGAGCTTAAGCAAGGATTTTGATATACGTATATTTTTCTTGAGAACATTTGCGTTGTGTATCTGGGGGCAGGCCGAGATTGGTTCTCTAAGCCTGCATGAGGCGTAGGTGAAGTTTTGGTGCCTAGGTTCCGAAGAATGATTTAGAATGTTGCAGTGCCTACAGCCACAAAAATCCATCAGGCAGCTAAATTCATTAGGTGCCTCCATTATACTGAAGAATTCCCAGGGCATCTCTGCTAAGACTTCTGAACATGCTCAGAAATTTGAGTTAGACATCTTAGGTGTTCCTGGATGTGTCTACACATGCACTAAATCTGGTAACTGTTTACTCACGAGTAAAATACTCATGAGTAAACGGTCCCAGGCAGGCATCTACAAGTGTAGAGAAGTGGGAGCAGATTTGCTGTTAATGGCTGCAAACTGCTCTCACTATCAGGGGCCCTGCAGTGGGCCCCTGCTGCCACCAGGGGGAACCTCAGGACCCTCCTGGGTAGTAGCCCAGGGGCTGGCAGGGAGCACCGGGCCAGGAGACAGTTGTCTTTTGGCCAGGGCTGGGATATTACTTCCCCTGGGGGCTGCCTGCTGGAGAGCCTGTTCCCTGCTCAGCTCCATGATTGCAGAGCTGGGTGGGGAACAGGTGGGAGAGCTTGTTCCCTGCCCAGCTCTGTGGTCATGGAGCTGCATGGGGAACAGGCTCCACAGCCCCTGCCAGCAGGGAACTCTCAGCATTGGCTTTGCAGTTATCTGGGTAGCCCTGGGAACTGGCTCTGGGAGATAAGGATCTCTCAGCCCCTTCTCCCCAATTGCAATGGCAAAGCAGGGGCTGAGAGATAAGGCTCTCCCAGTCCCCACTACCCTATTGCAATCTTGGAGCGGGGTCTTGGAGTTCCCTGCAGCCAGGGCAGGGGGACACAGTGCCCTCCTGGGTTCCAGTGGCAGAGTCTGCCCTGGCAGCAGGCATCTCCCGGGGGAGGGAACCATCTCCTGTCCGCTGGTGGCCAGCTGATTGGGAGCAGATTTGCTCCAAGTCAGGTGTCTATACAAGCGCTATTGTGCATTAGAAATCACAAGTATTTGCTACTTGCATTTGCAGGTAGCAAATTGACTCGTGATTAGCAAGGTTCACGGTGCAGTAAGCATGTGCACGTATAGATGCATATGTTTACTGCACAGTAAACTATGCTACTTCGCAGTAAAGCATCTGGTGTAGACACCCCCCAATCCCTAAGTGCCCCCTTCCTTTGTTGTGATTCAAACTGTACCTGAGGAAGCAACTGAACTTCACCTTCATATGTGGATTGGTGGGTGGTCAATCCCCACAACTAATTCATATTAAAAGCATTAAATTCAGTTCAAACGTGATAGTGGAGGTACCCACATTTTTCCCAATAGTCCAGTTATGATCATAGGAAAGTAGGGCTAAAGGAGACTTCATGACATCATCTATTTCAGCCCCCTGCTCAAGGCAGGATCATCCCTGATTTAACTATCCCAGTTCTGTCCCATACAGCCACAGTGAAAAGCCCATCTCCATCTTCTCTATAACTGCCCTGCTGGTATTTAAAGGCTCATTATCAAATCCAGCTCTCTGCATTTTTCTTTCTTACCTGTTTACATTTTTCATAGTTTTCATAGATGTTAGGGTTGGATGGGACCTTAAAGATCATCAAGTCCAGCCCCCTGCCCCAGGGGCAGGAAGTCAGCTAGGGTCAAAGGATCCCAGCCAGATAAGCATCCAAACGTTTCTTGAATGCGTCTAGGGTAGGTGCCTGCACCACTTCTGGAGTGAGTCTATTCCAGGTCTTGGGGGCTTGGACAGTAAAGACATTTTTTCTTATGTCCAGCCTCAAATGGTCTTGGAGGAGTTTATGACCATTGGTCCTTGTTTTTCCTTGGGGCGCTCTGGTGAACAGATATTCTCCCAGATCCTGATGGACACCCCTTATGTACTTATCGGCAGCCACCAGGTCCCACCTGAGTCTGCACTTTTCTGGGCTGAAGAGTCCCATGGCCCTCAGCCTCTCTTCATAAGGCCTGTTCTCTTGCCCTCTGATCATGCACATGGCTCTCCTCTGGACTCTCTCAATCTTCTCAACATCCTTCTGGAATTGTGGAGCCCAGAATTGGATGCAGTGGATTTTCTTGATGTGTGGGGCCCAAACTGAACATAGTACTCCAGATGAGGCTTTTCCCATGCCAGAGTAAAAAAAAATAACTTTCCCTGGTTTTCAAGTGACACTCCTGTTAATATAAACCTGTTGGCTGTTGGCTTTTTTTTGCAACAAGCAGATTGTTGGCTCCATATGCTGAATATGGTATACTGTAACCCCCAGGTCTTAATCTCCAGTACCGCAGCTTAGCCAGCCATTCCCCAGTATGTGTTTGTATATTCTGTCTCAAGTGCAGAACTCATCACTTTTCCTTGTTAAATTTAATCTGGTGATTGTGGACCACTCTTCCAGTCTATCCAGGACATGCCGGATCCTAGCTGTAACCTCCCAAGTGTACTTTATTTGGAGTACTTGTCCAGGAGGGTGCCTTAGCACCTAGCACCATTGAATAGGCTAGATGAGGACATTCTGTCTCCCTTTTGTTGAATCTGGACTGTGAGTAGTCAAAAATTTAAGTGTCTTAGGGCCAGCAAGTGAGAGCATGCCTTTAAGCTGAGTGGTTATGACACTTTTTTGGTGAGGGGTTATCCTGTGTCTAGTCCCTGGTATCAGGAGTGTTTCTGTTTTTCAACTATAACTATATAACGTAAAATGCTTAAAACATTATGGAAGCAGTCTCAAAACCCAGGAGAGGGCCATAACCCCTAGGCAACAAAGAAGGACCCCCATGTGCTTGATCCCAGCATAAATCTAGCTAAGTCTGAACAAAGTTAGAAATTGATTTCCAGGAATCGGGAACAATGTTAAAATGGTACGGTTTTATTTTAGGGGTGTAATCCTCAAAGGGAATTTACAAAACACCTTTCATAGAAGAGCCTACGAACTTCACTTCATAAATCTACTGAATACAAAAAATCATGGACTCAACATAGACATTAGATTATGACACATTATAGCCTGCCTGCCATCTGATAACCCCAGTAACCTCTCTTGCATTTTCATAGACCTGCATTTTGCATATTGGCTTCTCTTCTGTCCAGGAGATCACAAAACTTTCTTTTCTGAAAGTTGAAAGAGTGAAGTTGGCTCACACAAGTACATGTATTCCAGCCCTGTTGCAAAAGCTTTCATAATGTTAAATGCAGAGACTTTTCAAGAGCTTTTTCAAAATATGCATTTGTGCTTGTTAATCTCCTCTGATGCTCTTTAAATGTTAAAGAAATAATGTGTTTCTTGAAATTAAAAATTAAACTGCTGTCTGCTTCTACTCTTGTTTCAATCAGAAAGTGGAACTGTGCCAAGAGTCATTAAATTTTCCATCCTTTGGATGAATTCTCATTTTTTATGACAAAAATGTTAAGATTGGATAATTTGTTCAATGTGGTCTGTGTTCAAGAGGTCATCATTAAACAAAGTTTTGTAAAATTTGAGATTCAACCTTTAATTACTGTAGATCTGATTTCATTATGTTGACTGATTTACCACCACCTTATGGTGGAAAAACTGACAAAAATTGGTGAGTCTCTTCTTGTTCTACAGGAAGTTTACTGACTTGCACATTTTGTGTTTAACAGCCTTATAAAAGTGCAATGCTGATGAAATGCAAATGATATTAATCAGTTGGAGCAAGTTATAATCTACATTGTATTAAGTGATCTCATGTGGCTTTTCTAAGTACATTTATATAATTTTTGTTAATCTTTTAAATACTTTTCTCTAATTCAAAAGCAAGTTAACATACTTCAGAAAATCTTTGTGTGAAACTTAGTCTTACAGTAATTGAGCGCAATAGCATTTACTTCATCGAGGCTGCAGTCCACACACAACTGGCCTTTCAGCTTTACCATAAAATGTTGACATATTTTTCTTTCACTGTCATGGGATAGCTTTTATATTTTCAATAGTGATAAGAGAAATATTCAGAACTTATAATGCAAAAATTTAGAACTTATAATAGAACCCTAAGACCTTTCAAATTTGCATGTTAAAACAAATAAGCTCTTCTTACATCTCAAAAGAAAAGAAATTTGCCCAATTGTTGGAATCATGCCAAAATATTTAATACTTCAAGAGAAAGATTGTTAAAAGAATATTTTATTGTATTTTGAGACCTCTGTCTTATAATATATGCTGTCTATAGTATAATACAAATAATAATAGTGCCCATCTTTAAGAAAGGGAAGAAGGAGGATCCATGGAACTATATACCAGTCAGCCTCACCTCAGTCCCTGGAAAAATCATGGAGTAGATCCTCAAGGAATCCATTTCTAAGAACTTGGAGGAGAAGCAAGTGGTCAGGATTCACCAAGAGGAAGTCATGACTAACCTACCTGACTGACCCTGTGGATATGTAGAAAGCAGTGGACATGCTATAACTTGAATTAGGCAAGGTTTTTCATATAATCTCCTACAGCATTCTTGCAAGCATGCTAAAGAAGTACAGGTTGGATGAATGGACTGTAACATGGATAGAAAGCTGGCTGGATTGTTAGGGTCAGTGGGTAGTGATCAGTGGCTTGAGGTCTAGTTGGCAGCTGGTATCAAGTGCAGTGCCCCAGGAGTCAGTCCTGGGGCAGGTTTTTTACAATATCTTCAATAACAGGCTGGAAAATAGGATGCATTGCGGTGGGGAGTAGTAGATATGCTGGAAGGTAAGGCTAGGATTCAGAGTGATATAGGCAAATTGGAGGATTGGGCCAAAAGAAATCTCATGAAACTCAACAAGGACAAATGCAAAGTTCTGCACTTAAGACAGAAGAATCCCATGCACCGGTACAGGCTTAGGATCAACTGGCTAAGCAGCAGCTCTGCAGAGAAGGATCTGGGGCTTATAGTGGATAATAAGATGAATGTGAGCCAGCATTGTGCCCTTGTTCTCAAGAAGGCTAATAGCATCCTGGGCTGCATTCGTAACAGTATTGTCAGCAGATCAAGGAAAGTGATTCTGCCCCTGGCGAGGCTACACCTGGAGTATTGTGTCCAGTTTTGGGCCCCCCACTACAGAAAGGATGTGTACAAATTGGAGAGAGTTCAGCAGAGGGCAGTGAAAATGGTTCAGGGGCAGGAGCACATCACTTACGAGGAGAGACTACGGGAACTAGGCTTGTTTAGTCTGCAAAAGAGAAGACTGAGGGGGGATTTAACAGCAGCCTTCAACTATCTGAAGAGTGGTTACAAAGAGGGTGGAACTGGACTGTTCTCAGTGGTGAAAGATAACAGAACAAGGAGCAACAGGCTAAAGTTGCTGCGAGGGAAGTTTAGGTTGGATATTAGGAAAAACTTTCTGACTCAGAGGGTGGTGAAGTACTGGAGTGGGTTTTTTAGAAAGGTGGTGGCATCTCTATCCTTGGAGGTTTTTAAGGTCTGGCTCGACAAAGTCCTGGCTGGAATGATTTAGTTGGGGCTGGTCCTGCTTTGAGCAGGGTTTAGACTAGATGACCTCCTGAGGTTCCTTCCAACCCTAACTTTCTATGATTCTGGTTTATACTTTACCATTGTTTTTTAATGGGCATTTCTGCTTAAAACTGATGGCATGATCTGCCTTTTTGTTATTGCAAATTAGGAGACTGAACTTGTTCATAGGATTATCAGATTACTGTAGGCCTCAGTTACCAAAATATTTTCTGAAATTGAGTCCTTCCACTTCTATCTATCTGTCTGTCTGTCTGTCTATCAGGGGTGTGCAAAGTGGGCATTATTCAATTTGGATTTGGCCTGAATCAGGGACAGTGATTCGATGTGTTGATTCGGATCACTGTCCCTGATTCGTCTGGGCTGAATTGGAGTCTGAAGGTTCAGTGCTGATTTGGAGGATCAGTGATTTGGATATACACTCAGTTTTAAAAGTTTTTTTCTATATACCATGAGGTAGCAGGCGTGGCTTGTGAACACTGTGATGCTGGGGCTCATGGAGTGTCCCACAGGAGTGCGGGGTCCTCCATGTGCTCAGCCATGGCCACTTCCAGGTCTGCCAGGAAGTGTGCCGGTGCTCCCCCCCGCGCCCCACTGGCTTGGCGATTGGCTGCGGGGGGATCCCGGGTGCTCCCCCCAGACTCAGGGGGCACCAGTCACCGAAATGGGGGGATGAGGGAGGGGACCCCTGTGTGCTCCCCACCAGACCCAGAAATGGAACGGAAGTGCTTCTGGTCCATTTCCCGGTCTGCTGCCGCACGTGCTGGGGAGCCCCCCTACGCTCCTGTGGGACAGTCCATATGTCCCAGGACTGCAGCTCTCATGAGCCCCTGCTACCTAGAGGTAAGTAGAAAAAACATTTAAAGCTGTGTCTATGTCCCAATCTTTCCGAATCTCCCCAAATCGATTTGGAGGGTTCTGATTCGATTCGGAGAGATTAAACCGTCCTCTAATTTGATTTGGATTTGGAGATTTGGTCTCTGAATCGGTCTGAATTTTTGCCGAATCAAATCAAGGTGCTGAAGCTTCGCACAGCCCTACTATCTAGCTATCTATCTATCTATCTATCTATCATGAAAACTAAACTAAGAAAATAAAGCTGTAATGTTATCAGAATACTGCAACAAACACAGCAGAATAGAACGGTACTTCAGCTCTAAGAGCTGACGATAACTGACTGCAGAATACTCCCATAGTTGTAAAATGCTTTGTTCCGATTCTGTTTGCATTCAAGTAAATGCCAAATTTTCATTCATTTAATTAGTACCAGGATCATTTCTAAGTCTGGGTTAACACAATACAGCAGAGATAATAGAGGTACAGAAAGAATGAAAAAACACTTACGAAAGCTGCTCTCTGTCAACTGTATTTAGATACTATTACTAGTGACCTGTGCTGTCTTTTGGAGAAGAAACCAATTCCCCACCCAGGTTTCCTGGGTTATAAAAACCCTTTATCTTGTATGATTGACTAGCTGTGAATAACTCTCTTAACGAGATTACTATTTTGACCTTAATTTCTATTAGCGTTTGTTCTGAGGAAAGATGTAGTGGAAGTTTTTATGTATGTTTCTGTTGACAATGTCTGTTTTTAGTTTACTTTTGTGCCATTGAAGTATATTTGGTTCATTAAACACTAGATATTTTTGGAGTTGCTGGCAGTAACATATACTGTACTTCACATAGAGATATTAAGTGGTTGTTGCTACCAGTGGGGATAATTTAACAAATGTTTCCCTTTTTTGTAAATGTAGGTTGCCAGTGTATATCAGCGTTACTCTATCAAGAGTAGAAAATACATTTGAACCTATTGCAAGTTAGAAGTCACAAAAAATTAAGAATGGGAAGATTGATTTTTTTTTTAAGTTTTATATTTTTAATGACAACCACTGTATGACCTCAGGCATAGATTAATGGATGTAGTATGCACAAAGTGATATCAGCTAACATATATGACATTACTCAGATGTCTCAAACTCCGGAAAATGCATGTGAATGATTTATGGAATTGATATTAATCTCTTTCCAGTAAATGCATTACTAAAGTTACATGGGAAATTGATGTTACTGCTGTAATGCCAAATTAATTTCTTTCTTGCTAGGTCAGCATTGTAAATGGAACTACATTTTAACCTTTTATATATCTAAACAGGATACAACGTGGAAGACATTTTTACAAATATCACCTGGGGTATGTTAGTGCTCAAGTGCTGTCTGCAAATATATACAGCATTGCTTACATACTTTAAGTTGTGGGAAATATATCTTAATGATATATGGAGCTGATACTAGTTTGAGAACAATTAGTGTAAGAACGTTAATCCAGGTTCTAGTGAGGAAATTGTACGGCAGGAAGGATGTGCCTCACTGAAAGCTACCAAAGCCTTTCCACTGTAAGGCCAGTATCCTAGATGTGGAATTGCATGGGTACACGGGTCCCATGGAAATCAGTCAGAACTTTATCAGTACACCTTTCTATTTGTGAAGGTGTGGTGCCAAATTATCTTTTTCAGTGGCTTATACTTTCACCCAGCTTTCAACTTTAGGGCTCAGTTTATCCATGCTTGGTCTATGACACTGATTTTTTTTTTTTATTAGTTTAAGCAAAGATGATTCAGACATTTTTGAGTATGACAGAATGAGCCTCATCTACTCCTTGCTTTGAGATGAATATCGAGTTTGTATCCCTCTGGCTCTGCCCAAGGTTTTCCATCTGGAAAAAAAAGAGGAGAAAAAATAGGAGAGAATAGCAACGACACTGCTGCTATGAAGGAACACATAACCACGTTGAACTAATGACTAATATCCTTATCTGAATGTACAATCACTGAAATAAATGCAGCTGTGTTTATTTCAGTGCAATCAGACATATTTGAATATAAAATCATTGACATAAATGCAGCTGTGTTTATCTTAATTGTTGCATGTTCATCTGGACATGAGTGTGACATCAGTTTATCGTCAGTGAAGGTACAGATGTACAGACATATGAAGGACACAGAAAAAGCTCATTTCAGCTAAAAGTGTGCAGGAAACATTTTGGCTGGGTTGGTGGTCATGGTACCTTAGAAATTAGGAACACACACTGGAAATCACTACTGCGAAGCCCCCAAATATTTGGAACCTAAATTCTGATGATAGAAACAGCTGTCCAGAAAAAAGGTTCTCTGTAGAGGAAAAGATGCCCAATCCTGCAGATACAATGGAAGAAATTGTTTTGAAGAATTCACTCTTGAAAAAAGGAATTTTATTAATTCTCAGTGCCTGCTTTGACATTAGCATGGTCCTAATCTGCAACCTTATTCTGGGCTTGCATCTAATAATGAGTTCTAGAATATGCTTGCAAACCTCCTTCTGAATCCCATCCCACTGGGTACCCAGGTCTGTGCAGGTTATTGAAAGTATTTGGCAGGAAGGCAGACAGAAATTGAATATTTATTTGTTACAGTGTTGGTCTCTCTTCTTCAGGGCATTCTCTGTCTTGTTGCCACATATGGATATTGGAATTATTTCTTCTGTGCACCAGAGCCATCCAGTAACAGAGCTAGGACAAACTGATTTCCAACTTGGTTTGTGGATATGGGGATGAGTATGACACTGAAGAAATGATCTCACTCAGAATTAAAGCATTGTATACAGTAATTGTTCTGGAGCTAAGAGCCATTAGAAGGGCTTTATTTTCACTTGGGGGAGAAGCTGAATGTTTTGCCAGGCTACTTAACGGCATTTTGTTCAGACATTTCATCAGCTCTTGTCAGTACCCATCTGCGTTATCTCTGTTTTACAGATGTCAGCAACCCAGAAAGTCTGATTCTCTACTGAATGACCATATGTAGTAATTTTCACCTGTGCAAATTCCAGTGACCTAAAGATGCTGCCATTCTGAGCTGGTAGTCCTTTGCACTCACTTTGTGTGGGGGACGATTATGACATAAGCTTCCAAGGCAGAGAATTATCAAGCCCAGGAGTATGAATTGACTTGGTTTATGTAGTCTAAGTGAACTAGGCAGAGGACTGAAGCTAAGGATATGCACATTTCAGTCGTGGTCCTGCTGCTGACAGCGTATAGTTGTATCACAAGTTACATAACTGTTCTGAACTTGTTTCCTGATCTATGAAACTCAGTTAATGGGCTATAGTTAAAGGGGATTAAAACCCAAAGCATTCCAAATCTTAAATGTTTTTTTCAAAAACTTTCAGCTGAAAACCAAAATTAGAGGTGTGGTCTGACATAGGACTCTTGGCCGAGTGAGAACAATGTGGGGAAAGGATCCATCCAACAATTCTCACAAGGCACAGTGGTATCAATTTTAAACTGTTTTGTTTTGTTTTTTTGGACATACACTTGTAGGTTTTTGGTTGTTTGGCTTTTAGGAAAAAGTCAATTTTCTCTGGATAGCAGACACTTGACAAAATGATTAATTGAAAACCCAATTTTCAGTTGATAAAACATTTCAATGAAGATTTTTCAATGGCTCCCAATACTTACCAGCTACCAAGACAATCATGTGGCCTAATACAATAATGGTAAAATGCTTTTTTACCAGCTGATCAGTTGCTGAAATGGGAATGGAATAAAGGTGTTTATGGATTCTGGTTTCTCCTTGTAATAGACTTAGCACATTGGTTGCCACTCAAAGTCCAGCTAGAGAGTTTTCTGAATGGAGGGGCATGGAAACCTTGTCTATTTATCTCCAAAAATTAAAATACATTTCAGTTAAACTCGGTTGTTGTTGATCTTTTTTTTTCGAAGTTGCTTTTTAATTCTTAACTACCATTGCTGTGGAACAGAAGAAATGGTCTTGTGGTTAAAGCTGCAGATGGAAACTCAAAAGATTCTGCGTTGAAGCTTCAGCTTTGCTGTTTCCTGTGTAATCTGGGGTAAATGACAGCCTGTCTCAGTTCTGAAATGGAGGTAAAATTTATTTCTTATTGCAGGTTATGCAAGCAATTTGTGTGGTTTATACAGCCTTGAGCTACGGGGATTGAACTAGGTGATTGTGGCAGAAAGCCACCTTGGTTTCTCCCCAAAATCTCTGCCCTGTGACTATGTGATTAGATGGGCCAGCACAGAGGAGTCACACCTCAGCCTGT
>NW_017728907.1:51536837-51583388 GCF_001723895.1 Crocodylus porosus | reverse complement strand
CTAAGGGAGATTTTACTTTTTGCCCCCTTGACTTGGGGAAGTGCCCCAAGTGCCTGTACCGGGTCGAGTACCCATCGGACTATTAGGCCTGTGTTTCCCCGAGGACACAGGGCTGAGACAGTCCCTTCTCGGGGTGGTGGCGGCTATGTTACCCCCAGACCAGCAAGTGTGCTCTGGGAGAGGGGTCGACCAAGCATAAGGCGCCCCAGGGAGGCATTCGGAGTCTGGAAGGTGGTCGGGCGCAGGGAGGTGGGCGGCTCAATGCAGGAGTGCCCCCTACTGGCCTGCCACAGTGATCACCTAAGGTTACTTCCCAGCACTATTCTTCTGTGATTCTACCCTGTAAATCAGGGTTGTCCAACTTCTGGGTGGTGGTGGGCTGCTTGCCCCATGGGTTGCAGGTCCCTGCGCTGCACACTGCAGGGTTCTCCCTCCTGCCATGCAGGCAGTTGACTTCCTCCCTGCCCCTCACCATGTGCTGCTCAACTCTGATCCTGGCTATGTGTGCAGCAGGAGAGGGGGAGCTTGGAGCCCCCAACTGTCTTAGCCGCAGGAGCAATGCGGGGAAACTGTGGCCAGGAAAGATCCCACAGGCCTCAAGTTAACCCCCTGTGAGCTGCATGCAGCCTGTGGGCTGCCAGTCAGACAGCTGTAAATCAAATTAAAATTTTTTTTTGGCTAGAAACAGACTTTGCTGAATGAAGCAGTTGAGCTGTGTTGCAAAATAATCCACTTCATTGGAAAAGCACATCACCCTTTGCCGCAACTCTTGATCGTATGTGGTAAGGGACAGTGTGATCTCCCTGGTTGTACTGCCCAGCCAGATCCGGAGTATGGGTCTGGCTGAACAGGGAAGAACTTTTCCCTTCCCAGCCACACTTGGGGCATGGGTCTAGTTGAGCAAGGAAGACAGAGGTATTAGACATGTACCACAATAAAGCACTGGAGTCTATTACCACATTTGTTGCACCACTGATTTTCGTGTCACGTGGTGCAACAATGGGCATCAGTGTTTATTTGCTCAGCATTGTGCTGCCATAAAAAAAAGTTATGGCAGAACAAATGAGACATCAGGCAATGTCTGCTTTCATCCTTTGTGTGACTGAGCTGCTACTGTGCTGCAGGATTAGGTTGGACAGTACACTATGAAGTATACAATGCTCCATTCCCTTGAAAAAAATATTAGTTGAAAACGCATTTTGGGAGAGATTCTCCAGCACAAACTATTCCTGTTTCTCTATTTCAGGATTAATGCATTATATATTATCAGTTTCTGAGAGGGAAATAATTTATTAACATCTTTTCTGATAAACTCAAAGTTAATTGGGATACAAAATGTTAACTTTGAAACACATTATTCCTTTGGTTAAGCAAATAATTTTGTATTTGCATTTACTGATTCTGCTCGCTGCCCTAATTGCCTTCTCGATTCAGATTTTACCATGATAATTTTGATTTAGTGTTTGTATTTCTAAAAACAAACTGAGAGCAAACCATATATTATCACTGCATGCTCTTTCAGCAGCTAGTGGAAACTCTAGGATCTACTACAATGACATAATACAAAGGTAAATTACCATAATATATAAGGGGATATTATTGTGTGTTAGCAATCTGTGATAGATTACTAGTCTGTTTTGCACCCAGGCAAAATTATCTGCTTTCCATATTTGATGAACTGTAAACTGGCTTCTGGTTTGGTATACTTGGCTTTTTAAGAGTTATTTGAATATTTACTGTTAAGTTACTATATTGTAAACAATAGATAATTTGATAGCCTTTACTAAGCCTAATTTATTGTCAAATTCTGGTGTATAAAACATTTCAGCCTTTTCCATGACTATAATATAAAAAGATTGAGCGCCAAAGAATAATAAATCTGGAAATCTTTTTTCTTTATTTTAACATTTATTAGTTAGCTTAGAAACCCTATATTCAGAAAGGTCTTCTGAAATGATTAACTAATCATACTGAGGATATTTCTGTCCCTTTTTTAGTTGTCTGCTCTCAATCATAGATTTAATTAGCATCACACACTACTTAAATTGACTTGTAAATAAGCAGTGTGGTCTTCAACTGGTCTGTGAACTGCACAGTCCTTCCTCTTTTGATCATGGTGCTTTGTGGCCTGCAAGAAATGTTGAAGGTTGACAGTGGCCTGTTTTTTTTCCAGAAGTTTGGTAAATTCTGTACTATAGCAAAATATGTTCTCTGGTCCAGAGAGCACAAAATCTTAGCATCTATTCTACAGTCCAAAGATGTGACTTCAAACTTGTTTAGATGTACTAGCTTGTATATCGATAGAACTGTAGTGCACAAAAGGATGGGGCTCACAGAGAAATGCAAAACCCACCCTAGCTTGTGGGTAAACATTCAGGTGTTTAGCAAGAGATGAGCTCCAATTGGCTGCAAGAACTTAAACTTCCTTCAAGATCTGAGCTAGTAGTTGAAAACTAGCTTAGCTATGTCTTCATGTGCTGCAGTGTTGACCTACCCATAGGCAAGATAAACTAAGACAATACAGAACACTAGGGTTACAAAAAAATCTTGATTTTAATGTGCACTGGTGTTCTGTCATATCCTTTCATCTGAAAAAATAAAGACTGATTGACATCAAGATAAAAACTTAAATCCTTGTTCATTATTATTACAAATGTGTGAGAAGTCTTAGTCCATTCACACTTCTTGCTTAATTACGCTGGTTATTCTGTTTATCTCCAGAATTCACCTATTCCCAACTGTCCCACAGTTTAAACCCTTCTCCACCTTCTAGTTATCTTGCCTTTATTATGGTAACCTTCTTTCTGGCTTCATTGTCAAAGTCATCCTTGTCCTGTATATTAAATCCATCCATTGCCTTCTTGTCTCTTAGTATGTCAAATTAGAGCTCCTTTTCCTAATCAATACATTATCTTTCTTTCATTCACATCTCTTTTTTTCCTTCATGTTTATTTAATCTGTGTAATCCTCCCTATCCTTTTGGCTTTACCACTCTCTTCCTTTCCTTCCCTTCTCCCTTGGACTTGTGTTTCTATACTTCCATATTGCTGTGCCCTTTACTTAAAACAGGCTTTCTATCCTCATGTACAAAGAACCTTGCTTTTCCTCCTTGAACAACCCTCCTTCAAACCCACCTTTTCAAAACCCTCTTTAACAAATATTCCCTGATTCTTGTTTTGAATGATCTCTACGTTTTCCTTTTATGGCTGTGGTCCTACTGTTTTATGCTTATCTTTTCTTATTTTACCAGTATGTTCTTTGGCACAGGATGTGTTTCTTATCTAACGTTTCAGTCATGCACTTGAGTCGATGGGACCATTTACAGGAATAGGGGGTTAATCATGCTAGCAAATAATGATTCAGAATCAGTGCATCAGGATGTGATCATTGACTTTCTCAGTCATTAGACTTTCTATTAACTTTCCAAGTTGTTGGAAAGAGTCCCATTGAATCTCATTGACTTCAATAAGCTTTGGATCAGGCCCTTAATTTATAAAGCTTTTTTTCTGTGAAGTAATGGCATTGAAAACCAGTTATTTAATAAGTAGGAAAATGTTCTGTTTACTGAGCCAGGGGTCAGTAAGAGCAAATCCTTGAGGGGAGTTAACCAATCAGATCACACATGAATATATAAGCATTCTGAGCAATTAACATCAAGTTCAGTGAAAGCTATCTCTCTAATCTCTCTCTAATGCACCGGTTACCATGATATTTAGGCATTTTTCAGGAAGTAAATATACATTTACCTAGATCTCAGATTTAACCTTCCCTTTAGAATGTGAATAAAGGTAATAATAATAATATTTACAATCACTTTATAGAAAGGATAAATTCAATGTAATTACACTCATTATACTTTATGAAAACTAAGACATGCAGAATGTAAGAAACTTGCCAAAATTACAGAAGGATTTGCTTATTTCCCTTGACAGCTGTTTCTATATGCTATCCTTTAAATACATTAGACAATGTAAGGCTACACCTCTAATGGGCCAATAAAATTAAACAAAGTGTTGATTTGTGTCAGGATGGATGAGATGGGCTTTGCTTTTAGGAACACTAGTTTAGATTCTCCCGGGTTTCTGCAGACATTATTAGGAATGCCTTGTAGATTCAACTGGAGTACTTGCATACCTCAAGAGCAGGGATCATCAATGTATGGCCTGTGGAGCCATTAGATTCAGCCTGCAGCTGCATGGCTTCAAGAAGCGGTGGTGGCAGTAATGACCAGGTTAGGAGCAATGGCCTGTCTCAGATTTGAGTTGGGTTGGTTAAAACCTTGCTGACCACTGCTCTAGAGCATCTTGTTAGGCAGGCTCAATCCTGTTAGGTGGTGGATAGTTGGGGCTGATTCAAATTACAAATATAGATGAAAGATATTTTGGGGGAAGCTGCAGTAGGCCTCACTAATTGGCACTAATAACTGAGAGTCCTATGGCAATTTCCTGACTCAGATGAAAAAGGAAGGATAATTAATTAAAAATGTCATGTCATTTATGTTATAGAATCATAGAAAGTAATGGTTGGTAGGGACTTCAGTAGGTCATTTAGTCCAACCCCCTGCTCAAAGCAAGACCATCCCCAGCTAGATCATCCCAGCCAAAGTCTGTCCAGTTGGGTCATGAAAACTTCCAAGGATGGAGTTTCCACCACCTCCCTGGGTAACCTGTTCCAGTGTTTTACTACCCTCCTAGTGAGAAAATCCTTCCTAATATCCAACCTAAACTTCCCTTGCTGCAGCTTGTGCCCATTGCTCCTTGTTCTGTCATCTGCCACCACAGATAACAGTCTAACTCCATCCTCTTTTGAACCCCCCTTCAGGTAGTTGAAGGCTGCTATTAAATCCTCCTAAATAAGGCCAGTTCCCTCAGCCTTTCCTCATAAGTCATGTGCCCCAGCTCCCTCACCACTTTTGTTGCCCTCCGCTGGACTCTCTCCAATTTGTCCACATCCTTTCTGTAGCTGAGGGCCCAAAACTGAATACAGTACTCCAGATATGGTCTCACCGGTGCTGAATAGAGGGGAACAATCACTTCCTTTGGCCTACTGGCAACACACGTACCAATGCAGCCCAGTACGCCATTAACTTTCTTGGCAATAAAGGCACACTGCTGGCTCATATTCAGGTTATTGTACGCTGTAACCCCCAGTTCCTTTTCTGCAGAGCTGCTACCCACCCAGCCTGCACCGGTGCATGGGCTTGTTCCATTCTAAGTGCAGGACTTTGTACTTGTCCTTGTTGAACGTCATGACATTTCCTTTGGCCCAATACTCCAATTTTTCCAAATCACACTGAATCCTAGCCTTACCCTCCAGGATATCTACTACTCCCCCAAGCGAGATATCTACTACTTCCCCAATCATTCAGGACGTCTCCTGATTGCCATGAGTTTTCAAAGAAGATGGCCAGTGGCTCTGCAGTCGCATCAGCCAGCTCCGCACCCTTGGGTGCATCCCATCTGGCCCCATGGACTTGTATATTTCCAGCTTTTCTAAACAGACCCTAACCTGTTCCTTCAGCACTGTTGGCTGCTTACCTCCTCCCCAAACTGTTCTGCCTGGTGCAGTAGTCTGGGAGCTGACCTTGCTTGTAACTACTGAGGTGAAATAGGCATTGAGCACGTTAGCCTTTTCTGCATCCTCTGTTACTAGGCTGCCTCCCCCATTCAGTAAGGGACCCATAATTTCCCTGATCCTTCTTTTGCTACCGACATACTTGTGGAAACCCTTCTTGTTACCCTTCACATCTCTTGCTAGCTGCAACTCCAGTTGTACTTTGGCCTTCCTGACTTCATCCCTGCATGCCCGAGCAAGGCTCTTATATTCTTCTCTAGTTATTTGTTCAAGTTTCCACTTACAAGCTTCCTTTCAGTAAACTAAATCACAAAAGAGTTCCCTGCTAAACCAAGTTTCTTCTTCTGCCATACTTGTTAGTCTTCCTTTACAATGGGTTGGTTTGTTTCTGCACTCTCAGTAAGGCTTCCTTAAAGTATAGCCAGGTCTCCTGGACTCTTGTCCCCCTCAGACTGGTTTCACAAGGGGTCCTGCCTGTGAGTTCCCTGAGTGTGTCAAAATCTGCTTTTATGAAGTTCAGCGTCCTTACTCTGATGCTCTCCATCCTTCTTTTTCCTTAGGATCCTAAATTCTGTTATTACTTAGGGGTAATAATCCACCACAGTATGAACATGAGCCAGCAGTGCGATGCTGGAGCCAGCAGGACAACCAATACTTTGGCATGCATCAACCGATGCATCTCAAGCAAAACCAAGGAAGTGATTCTTTCACTTTACTCAGCATTGGTGAGACTGGAGCTGGAGTACTGCATCCAGTTCTTGGTGCTGCACTTGAGAGAGTCCAGAGAAGAGCCACCCATATGATCAGAGACTTGCAGGGCAAGCCATGCAAAGAAAGGCTCAGGGACTTGGGCCTCTTCAGCCTAAAAAAGAGGAGGCTGAGAAGAGACTTGGTAGCAGCTTACATTAGGGGAGTACATCCAGGGCATCCATGGGGAAAACCAGGAGTAATAGACTTCATAGACTTCATTTGGGCTGCAAGGGACCCTGGAGGATCACTAAGTCCGGCCCCCCACCCCAGGTGCAGGAAGTCAGCAGGGATCATAGGATCCCAGCAAGATTAGCATCTAAATGTGTTTTGAAGATGTTCAAAATGGGTGCTTGAACCGCCTCTGGTGGCAGTCTATTCCAAACCTTGGGGGCCCAGACAGTGAAGAAGTTCTTTCTTATGTCTAGCCTGAACCGGTCACAGTGGAGTTTGTGACCATTCGATCTTGTCATCCCTTGGGGGGCTCTGGTGAACAGTTGTTCCCCCAGATCCTGGTGAGTACCCCTGATAAACGTATAGGTGGCCACCAGATCACCCCTGAACCTGCGCTTTTCCAGGCTCAATAGCCCCATTGCTTGCAGCCTCTCATCATAAGGTCTGTTTTCCTGACCTCTGATCACGTGCATGGCTCTCCTCTGCACCCTCTCAAGCTTCTCCACATACTTTTTGAATTGTGGAGCCCAAAACTGGACGCAGTATTCCAGCTGCGGCCTCACCAAGGCCGAGTACAGCGGGAGAATGACCTCCCAGGATCTTCTTGAGAAGCTTCTATGGATGCAAGCCAGCGTTTTGCTCGCTTTACTAGCTGCAGCATCGCATTGCAGGCTCATGTTCATCTTGTGGTCAACCGTGACCACGAAGTCCCTTTCATCTGTAGTGCTAACCAGCGTAGCACTGCCAAGCCTATAAACATGCTTCAGGTTTTTCCTCCCAAGGTGGAGAACCTTGCATTTTTCGGTATTGAATACCATCAGGTTCTTGTCCGCCCATTTCATGAGTCTGTCCAGATCTGCCTGGATCACCCTCCTGTCCTCAGGTGTGGATATTTTACCCCAGAGTTTGGTGTTGTCGTCGAACTTGGCCATTCCGCTTCTGACACTAATGTCTACATCATTGATGAAGATGTTAAACAGTATAGGCTCTAGGACAGAGCCTTGTGGGATCCCACTGATCACAGTTGCAGCAAGACGATTGGCTCCTGTTGACTACCACCCTTTGGGTCCTACCACGGAGCCAGTTCCCCAGCCAGTGGATCATGGTGACATCAAGGCTGCAGTTAGCCAAGAGGTGATTGTGGGATACCAGATCAAAGGCTTTTTTAAAGTCGAGGTATACGACGTCGATCTCTTCCCCCTTGTCCAGGTGATAAGTCACCTGGTCGTAAAAGGAAATGAGATTGGTCAAGCAAGACCTACCCGCAACAAACCCATGCTGGGTATCCCTCAGGATATTGCTTTCAGCTAGTCTGTTAAGGATGGCCTCCTTGATAATCTTTTCCAAGACCTTCCCCAGGATAGAGGTCAGGCTGATGGGCCTGTAGTTTGCCAGATCTACTTTCCTCCCTCCTTTGAAGATAGGCATGACATTGGCTCTCTTCCAATCAGCAGGCACTTCACCAGAGCACCAAGAACTCTCAAGGATCTGTGCCAGGGGCTGAGCTATGAGTACCCTGAGTATTCAGCTCCCTGAGTACCTTTGGGTGTAACCCATAAGGGCCGGCAGACTTTGAAGGTATCCAGCCTGTCAAGGTGTTCCTTCACAAGGTCAGCTTTGATGGGGGGGGGCAAGGAATCTCCCTTGCCCAGGCCTCCCTGACCCATAGTGGGCAGGGTCGTCCCATGCAGCTGATGAAAAACTGATGCAAAGTACCCATTTAGCAAGTTTGCTTTTTCCTGGGCGTCAGTTGTCAGTTGCCCTGTCTTGTTTAGCAGGGTTCCAGCGTTGCCCTTGCTTTTCCTCCGGCTCCCCACATATCTAAAAAAGGTCTTTTTATTTTCTTTGATATTTGTAGCTAGCTGGAATTCCATCGGAGCCTTGGCTTTCCTGATTTGCTCTCTGCAAGTCCGGACTAAAGCAGAGTATTCTTCCTTGGTGGTGTTTCCAGTCCTCCATCCTTTGTAGGTCTTCCTTTTAAGATGCAGGAGGTCCACCTGTTCCCTGGAGAGCCAAGGTGGCTGCTGTGCCCTTTTGCTGCCTTTCGTCCAAGACAGGATGGACTTTGCTTGTGCATCCAGGATTGCTCCCTTGAAGAGCAACCACTAGTCCTGAACTTCCCTCTCCATTGGGTTGTGGCCTTTTAGGCCACAAACTCCTGGAAGACCATTTGAGGCTTAACATTAGAATAAACTTCTTCACAGTTAGAGTGTCCAGACTGTGGAATAAACTCCCTCCAGAAGTGGTGCAATCATCTACCCTGGAAATCTTCAAAAGGAGACTGGAGAGTCACCTTACTGGGGTCACCTGACCCCAGTTGTCTTTCCTGCCTAGTGAATGGGGGCTGGACCCGATGATCTTGCAAGGTCCCTTTCAGTCCCCTTACAATCTATGAATCTACCATCTTCTGGTTGCTGCTTCCAAGTTGCCATCCACTACATTCCCCAGCAATTCTTCCCTGTTTCGATAATTATAATTATAATTTTGATAATTATAGTGTAGTCTTAATTTTCTATGTGGCTTCATAATGAACTAATATATAATTTGTTGTATTATTTGAGAAAATATACATTTCTGTGTGAGAAATATAAGTGTGCAGAGAGTTAGAAGATGCACATATTAAGTAGGTCAGTAAGATTCTACTGTGAATGCTTTATCTAGATTCATCTAGACTAATGAGCTGCCTTGTGTGTCCCAAGGAGCTATTGCAGAACGAAGAAAACTCAACCAAATAAAGCTCAACTTATTTGTGAATGTTAACATTAAATTGATATTATCAGAAAGGATATCAGAAAGGGATGTAATAAATACTGAATATTTATTATTGTTGTTTGTACAGTGATAATACCACAGGTTGCTAATCAGCATTGGATCCCATTTTATACTAGATGTTTTAAAAATGAATAGGCAGACATAGTTCCTTCTCTGAAAAAACTGTGTGAGTTACTAGTCCTGCAGACAGATCCCTATGGGCAGGTCCTGTGCCATATTGCAAACTATTGAGTTCAATTGGAGCCGTGCAGGCAACGATCTGTCCATGTGGATCCTGTTTCAGGGTAAGCTCTGGCCTAACAAAAGGCAAGATACAGCAATCTGATGTAACATACAGTGAGAAAAAAGGATAACATCACGTGATGACAAATTCCCTGCTGTGTTGAGCTCCTCTGGTTAGGCAGATACCTCTTCTGGGATTGAGCAGTTTTTAGAAATGGGCCTACAAACTTAAAAATAAAATCAATATAATGATTCAAAACAATTTAAAAATGTATTTATATCAAGCCATGATGACCTGTATTATTTTGGATTTCTCTTTCCCAGAAATTGATCTGTTTTGTTCTCTGTTCTTTTTAAACAATTTTATATATAAAATAAACATTTGCCGTTACCTACCCTGCCAGTAAACTATCCCCAACAGCCCTTGGGTCTCAAATTTCTAATCCTTTTAATCTCTTAAAATAGAAATACTTCTCATAAAAACCATAGACATTGGACCTATTCCACACATGAGTTTTGAAAGTTACTGGGGTCTTGTATAACTAAGGTCATGCCATATATGATAAACTTACTGGGTGTGTCTAAACGTGCATTTACTGAGCAGTAAGTTACTGTGCAATAAGTGGTTTTTATGCAGGCATCTACCTGTGTAGGTGTTACAGCGCAGTAATGCTGTGTGGACTGACTTGAGACTACCAAGTCCCATGTGTCTTACTGCACAGTAACTACTCAGGTGTAAATTTGCTACCTGCATCATGCAGGTAGCATATTTACATGCAAGTTGGCTTAATCACTATAGTTACTGCACTGTACAGTTGTGTAGACACATGCCTGTACTATGCAGTAATTTTCAGTTACTTGCCAGTAACTGTGCATGGGTAGACATGCCCACTGTGTTTCAGAGCAGTATCCTCAGGCATAATGCTCTACTCCGGGCAATTTGTCTGTTAAACTAGATTCAGATTAGCTTCAGTATGGTGCTTTAGATGGGATTATAAAGCACTCTTGAGTGAGTGTCAGTTATCCCACCCCTATGCGAATGAGCATGCATGCAGCACCACTCAGATGTGGCTATGCTACTACTGGCTGAGGAGGCAGCCTACCTGGATTAGCCAAGCAGGCTTGAGGATACCTCTCTAGAACATGGTAAATTTACTATGAAACATGGCCTAATACTCCTTCTGCAGCTGCCAAGCATCTCCCTGCCTGTCCCATGTGCAAAAGGTGAGGAAAACTGTCACTCAGGTATGGAATACACATACTGACATCACTGTGCTTAGGGTATGAAGTTGACAGTGAACCTCTTGAACATGTAGATGTAGCTCGACAGAGGTTTTTCTTCTGCTTTTGATTCATCTGACTGGCACCTAATGACATGAAAGGAATTAATACATACCTCTTTTATTTGAAGATTTTATTAACATTAGTATAGCACTGACACATCATAATACCACTATATTCTTGCTAAAAAAATAAGCTAAAGCTTTAAAAGGTAAACCCAGTAATATTATTAAAATCAGGAAACACAAATGATTCATTAGGTACTTTTTAGGATGCCAATTATTTTGATGTAATTGCTCAGGTAATGTTTCCTAATCTAATAAATCCTTGTAATAAATTTAATATACTAGGATTCTTTTATAAATCACAACCAACATATTGTAAAGTGCATGCATATGGGTTATAGTAAAATGCATGATTACAATTAACCCTGAATGGATTTTAAAAAAGTAATTTTAATTAACCCTTATATCTTGTAGTTACTTTTCTGTATGCTGTAACTACCAAAGACTTATATGAATGCTGTAACACCTTTTTATGTGAGACTGAAGAATTGTTTTAAGATTAATTTTCAATGTAAAATGACCTTCATACAGGCTCACTGTCAGGGTAAAGTAGCAAAAGTAGAATATACAGGTTTTTTAACCCATTTGCATTCAAGGGGCTTGATATATCTTCAGGTTGCTACATTAAAAAAGAAGCATATTAGCATTACCATCTCAAAATGCCAAAAAAGAGCTAGTTTTGACAAGCAGCAGAACTAAGCTTTTCAGAAAGTCAGGCTCTGTGAGGCCTTCAAAAACATTAAAAAAATCAAGACATCTCAGCTCAAAGCTTGTACCTGGGGATAATGCTATGTATTTAATCATTTTATGAGCAAGTAGAAGTTCTGAGGCTGACTGCCACCCTCCTCTCTGGCTCAACAGGAGCCTTATAATACTGGGGGAAGAAAACACCTAGGAATGCAAGGGTTGGCCCTTCCTCCTCTACAGGTTCTCTCATTGGCCAGCCAAAGGGAAATAGAGTAGGCTTTTTGTTTGTACCATTACTCTCCCTCCTCCAGTTCTAAAACTTCTTGCTTACTCTGTAGTATCACAGCTGAGTTTACAGAATATTTTGAGGCTCACTGCGCACGTTTACACATGTTATTAAGGTAAAACAATTAATGTTGGCACTTATTGCTCTTGGGTGCCATGTTTACATGTGTGCCCAGGACTGCAGCACTTTGAGCTGGGTCAGAGCAGCCCCAGCTGGCAGGAGGCCCCCGGGATTCACACTGCCAGCCTGGGGCTGCTTTGACTTGGCTGTACATGCTGCAGAGGGGCTGGCTGGGGTGTGAGGATACCCCAGTGCAGGGCTGTCCAGCAGTGAGCCCCTGCACTGAAGCACCCTCATGCCCTAGCCAGCTGCATCAGTGTCTACACATGCATTGCTGCGGAGTAGCAAACTGCATCAGGAAAGTACTTGCATTTACAAGTACTACCCTGCTGCAGAGTAATTCATTTCCTGCAGCTTAATGGGTCCACACATGAGACTTTCAATGTACTCTGCAGTAAATATATCACGTAGATGCGCCCACTGATTGTTTTTCTAGGGTCAGGTAAAACATTATTTCTGTGTGGGCCAAATTTGATAGAGGTCTGGATGATGTTTTTCTTTTGTCTTCATTACAGTTAAGTGGGAGAATTAATGTTAATATTGTATGAAAATGTTTGTCATCCCTGCTTATGATTTGTGAAGATAAAAGTGAAACAAGCCAGTTTCCAGATGTTAGAGAGACTGAGATTTTGGGGGTCTTTAAGAGGAGGCTGGACAGATATTTGGTTGGGGTGTTATGACCCTGCATTTGTTCCTGCTAGGGGTAGGGAGTCGGACCTGATGATCTGTCCCTTCCAACCCTAAGCACTATGAAACTATGAGATTTTGCTAGTGGACAATGTGCCTCTAGAAAGAGGAGAGGTTTGAAGTCTTTGTAAATCAAGTACCTTCTGTGGTACCCTATGTACTCTTCATGTGGTCTGTGGGAAGAGAGGGTTCAGAAGAAAGCCTCACTATATTTGAGCAAACACAATTGTATATTTAATCATACAAAAGTGGATGTGTATATACAATTGTCCCTTCAACTCTGAAACAGTAGTTGCTGCTGAAGCCTGGTCTCCATGGGCAGATCTGGGATTTTGAAAGAACTAAAACAATTTGCAGAGCTGTAAAATAGGAGAATAAAGACCAGGAGTAGCTAACAGACAGCAAAATTGCTGAAAAAAGATAGCGTGAGAGGGGAAAAAAGAGGGCGTGAGAGATATTGAGAGAGAGAGGGGGCCATTAATACCTGTGGAGTGAAGAGCAGTTAGTAGGAATCAGGTGGATTATAATGAGCCTCAAAGTCAACTGACCCTTTAAGTGCTGCCTAAATAGAAATACCACTACTGCTGCTGGGCAGTTGATCTCAAACTTAAGGTGGAGCAGGAATAAAAGTGGGGTGTGACTGCACCACTGCACCCCACTGAATCTGCTGCTGCTGGATTCTGCTTCTCTGTCCATGCAGCTGGGAAGAGAAGGAACAGAAGCAACAGCCATCTTACGGGATCTCCATGCTTCTATTCTGGGTAGAAAATCAGCTACCCTGCTTAAGACCTTAATTTGGAAGACTGATTTTTGGGAAAAAGGTGCCTGGGATATGTGAGAAAATACAGGTATTATTTAATATAGTGTTTTGCAGATTAATATTTGAATCTCAATATCAATACTACAGAACTTCAAGAGGTGTTGCTTTCTTGACAGAAAAAAACATCATTCAGGCTTAAATTTCCGGTTCGTTCGTGGCTTGTAGGTGTTTTTTTTTCTTTGTCTTTTTAATTCTGTTGTATGTATAAGTTTGGATACAGTTCAGCAATACTATCTGTCCTGTCTTCTGAAGATCGTAAGGTGGTTTTACAAATATTACCTAGTCAAATTTCAAAGCACTCCTCTACAGCAGGCATAATTATTATTATATCAGCTTTACAGAAGGGTAAACTGAGACCCAGAAAAGTGAGTTTCTCAAAGCTTCACAGCAAGCCAGTTACTGGAAGAGCCAAAAATTAATAGCAGAAGTCTTGTCACCCAGCCTGCTACTTGCTCAAAACAATCTGGAGTGTGTGTTTCCCCGAACCACAATTTATCTTTTCTGCATTTATGCCCTTACCAGAGCCAGCTTCCTGATTGTGCATATTAAACAGTGTTGATTGCAATGCACTGTTACTAGTGGCCTCTCAATATTTTTATGATTAAATCATCATTCCTGAAATCCAATTTTTGTGGTTTGTATTTGTATTGGTGTGTTGATCATCCCTGTTTCAGTGCAGAAATGTGCTGTCATTGTCACTAAGACTGGCCAAAGTTGAAATTTTTATGACATCTTTCAGGAGTCGCTTTTTATGTTCATTCTGTAAATGAAAATAAAACAAATAAAAAAATCCGTTTCTATCTTAGCTGATCTATAGCATATGTCTTTGATTTTATATATACAACTTTAACTTTGTTTTCTAAGGACTTTTATCTTTTAATGTATTTTTCTTGTTTAATATCCCACGAAAACTGTATCAATTATCGTGTTAGAATTTTTTACTGCAACAGTTTGAAGTGAGCATTAAGTTAAATTAATTTGACTTTGGTTGGGAAAAGGTAGTAGCACTATGTTAAGAATGGTTAGGCTTTCTGAATTGTCCTTGGTGCTGAAATTCCTTTTGTACTTAAAGAGCAAAATGTGTTTATAGGGCTACAGAATATTGAGATAAATTTTGCCTGTCAAACAGATATTATTGTTTTTCTTTGTACAGTATTTCTGGGAGTGGGTCTCAAACACTCTGCTTCAATTGTAAGACTTGTGTTTCTTTGGATGTCTCACAGAACAGTTTGTGGACCCTTTTCTGTTTGATTTATGACCTTGCCTGCATGGACTTCTGATCAGATTTTATTTTCATTTCATGCAAGCAGGGCTAATTATGAAAGTGACAAAGACTCTTTCATTGTGTTAAAGCTTTTTGAATGACAAAGAAGGGCTTTAAATTAAAATGATCTTTAACAAGGCGTTTGCACACTGAAGTGATACACAGCCTGTACCACTGAGAGAGTAATTCATTTTCAACCCTTTCTGAATGCTCTAAGCACATTGTCTCACAAGATCAGTAATTTTTTACCTCTCAGACTAATGGAGAGTGGATGGCAGACCAATGAATTTTCTCTTTGCAGAACTGTTTTGACATTCTTAATTTTTTCTTAAATATCAAAGAAAGGACAAAGAGCTGTGATTTTATTGCATTAATATTAATAATCATTTATCTGCCAGAAAAACATTTAAATATCACTTGACATTTGCAGAGAAAGATTAATGTTTAATTTACTACAAACATAGAAATACTTTGAAATAAAAGCAAAATGCTTCTAGATTTGGCAAAATGAAATAACAAAATTGGGACAGACACTCAAATATAATAAAACATTCTAGCCATAATAGATGACAAAAACATCTTGATGCCATCTAAAATGTCAATATTTAAATTATTACTTCTGACTGAAAAAAATAATAACCAGATAACATTTTAAGATTGAATCAGAGAATTTAAGCATTAAATAAATCCATTAATAAGGGCAAGTGCTTGGGTTTTGTGTGTGCCCAAGTGGGTACAGCTAAGCAAGTTTGTTGTAAATTTGTTCTATAATATAAAAATAAATGAGTGTAATTCAATTTTCTAATATTAAAGAATTATAAATTGTCAATTGCAGAAAAAACAGGCTGTAAACAAGATGGAAATTCTTTAAGTAGTTGTAACAAGGGAAATCAAGGAAGCCTTTCACTTGAGAGTGATAGCTGGCACAAAGAATAGATGACTAGGAAGAAGCAGGAGCCTGGAAACTATTAAGCATTGAAAAAACAAGTTCCAGTTCCTGTGGAAGTAGAAAAACAATTTATAAGAAAGTAAAAGAAAAGTAGGTACTTTTTTTTTTTTTTTTTGGAAAACCATTCTAGGACTTGAAACTACATATAGAAAACTGTTGGATGGAGTGCAGGAGTTGTGAAGCTGTACATCAGTCTAATCTGCAGAAATGTCTAAAATATATATCTAGCTTGTCTGAATGGTTACGTGTAAATAATATCATAGAGTTTATATCAGATATTTTAATCAGTAGATAACAAGAGCAATAGAATTGTTCCATTGAACAGGAATAGATTTTTTTTTAGGCCAGAAATGATTTTATGAGGACTAGATCACTAATAGAACAGACAACCAAATTTAGATGGATAAGAAAGTAAATTACCTTGAAGATATAATACTGGTTTGTGGTTAAGTATATTTGCTGTCAGAAAGGTATATAGGATATTGGACTGACTTGGCAAAGATGCTGTCTAGATTTGATAGTTTGAGCAAAAATCCATCATTGCATTTGCTGATCAGATCAGCCACTTTCTGGTTTAAGAAATACAAGTCAAATTTTTAATTGTAGGTACACTGAACTCTTAGCCTGGGAATTCCTGACTAGATATAAAAGTTGGTGTTCAAGATTTTAGAGTCAGAAAATATCTGAAGCCCTTCCATTGTCTTTCATATTTATTTTTAAAAGCAAAAGTTATTTGGAACCCCATCCCATGTCTTTGAAGAGTTCCATGAAATACACAATTGAAGTATAGGGGAGTTGGGGTTCTCTGTGTTAAGATATACGTGTTTGGCTATCAAAAGCCAATATAGTAATAGGTCATACTTTATTATGGCCCTAGGTATGACTAAACTGCATCTAACTTGAGGGTCTGGCGGCAACATGGTAGGGCTACTTGTGCTAGGGTAGTGCCTATAAAACACCTATAAAATACCACAATGTTGCAACCTCCGGAGTGAGGTGAGTATGGGGTGCCTCAAAACCCTAGCCCCTACTACGTTGTGGGTACTCCTTGGTTGGAGAAAGGCTAAGGGACATCATCCTGACAAGCAAGCCCTTGCCAAGTCATTAGGAATTGAGCAGCACTTTTTATTTGTTGCTCTCTGGCAGAAGCTACAGCTATTGAGGCTCTGAACAGCTGGACTCAGTCTGGCCTCTGGATTCTGTCTCAGTGGTGTAAAAGAGTAATGGTAGGTCTTGGGCAGCCTCCACTACTCCATACTTTGGTCTAGGTTTACACATCAGAGGTCCTGGTGTGATGGTCATAGACCACTTATTGTACACCATGACCCAGAGGATCGACAGTTACCTACTTTATCCTCCAGAGTAGGTTAAAATACAATGTAGTTTGCCTTTTGTACTTCAGGAATTCTCAAGGTCTTTGCAAAATGGTGATTTAAATAAGTAGCAGAGTATTAGAAGAATGAGGCAGCTAATGCACACTTGGCAATAATGAATACTCAGCCTTTGAAATTTGTAATGGGTTTGTAATGTTTTGACCAGTATGTAGTAAACCAGTATGTAGTAATCTTGTTTGCTTGCAAAAGCATAATTTGTAGGAAGAAATTATACCTAAAACCAATTCTTAGAGATGTATAGGTTGTAAACAGACTTTAATGATGATATGTTGAACTTTGGGCTTTACCAGAGTTAGAATCCTCAGTTATGCTCTCCACCCCGCAACAGATACCAGGTAGTATATTCTGATTATGATGCACTAGTATGTGCTCTCTGATCTCCCTCTGTGGTTGCTTCCCTCTTTGGGACTGCAGATGTTGTTGTTATTCTTTATTTATTATCTTGTTAATAATTTATGACCTACTTGATTTCCAGACAGCAAAGCCTGTCCCTCAAGAGCTTTGCCTTCAAACTCTGATCCATAGTAGTTGGATGCTGGGTAGCAACACTAGCTGCATGAACTGGGGCTAAGGAACAGTGGCTTTAACACAACAATTGTAGCACCATACTTGCTCACCATAGCTTAGGTCCACTGCTAACCACAACTATTTTCAGCATCTGCCCTTCGACGTTTCATGCCTTCATGGGGGACCTTTTGGAGCATTCTAGCATTTCTCCAGGGCCTTTGGTATACTGAAGCTGAAATGGGCCTCTTTGGTAATACAGGAACTAACCTGAGGTACATATTCATTCCTGGCAACTGGTTCTCGGATAACATTTTCTACTGATTTGATGCTTTGGCATCCTAACTTTAGGGGCTAGATCCTATTTCATTTTATGTGCTTAAATGGCATGTATGCTGCTGTGTAACTGCAGTTTTTGTCTGTTGCCTGCTATTTTGCCACTGGGTGAGGTAAAATTGCCCTGTATAAATACGAGGGGAAGCTTGGTGACATCAACCATGAATTGGCCACCTTCTTAGTTCACTAAAGAACAGGCAAACCCCTCAGTAAAACAGAAATCCTTAACTTTGGGAAGGATGACTTTTGCAAACTCAGAGATTTGACAATTAGAGGCCATACTCCCTTGAAAAAAGAGTACACGAGGAATGGTCATTTCTCAAAAACAAAATTTTTTGAAGCACGGGGGAAAGCCATTCCAGTTCACAAGAAATGTAGTCAATGGGCAAGGAAGCCCCCTTGGCTGAACAAGGAACTGTTGGACCTAATTAAACTCAAAAGAGAAGCCTATACCAGTTGGAAAATGGGAAGCATCACCAACGAGGACTACTCAGCACTTGCCTGCACTTGTAGAGAGCGGTCCAGAAAAGCCAAAGCTCACACCAAACTCAGTGTAACTACGGGAATCAAGGACAACAAAAAGTCCTTCTTCAGATATGTGGGAAGTCGAAAAGAGAACAGATAGCATTGGGCCCCTGCGAGATCTAATGGGGCAACTGACATCCAATGCCCAGGAAAGGTCCAATCTCCTTAATGATTTTTTTGCATTGGTTTTCGCCCTCCCAAGGGGTTCACACTGTCAGAAAGGACACAAACCATCCTGGGAGCAGATGACGGGCCCTAAATTGATGTAGATCAGGTGAGGGGACACCTTGAGAAACTGGACATTCACAAGTCTGCGGGCCCAGATGGAATGCACCCAAGAGTCTTGAAGGAGCTGGCAGACATCATTGCATCCCCCTTGGCAAAGATATGTGAAAAATTGTGCCACTCAGGTGGGGTCCCAGAAGACTGGAAAAGAGCCAATGTGGTTCCTATTTTCAAGAAAGGGAGGAGGGATGACCTGGGGAATTATAAACCAATCAGTCTGAAGTCTGTCCCTGGAGAAAATTGTCAAGGGATCCATCAACACCAGACTAACGGAAGGCAAGCAACTGAATGCCAGCCAACATGGCTTTGTGACTGGCAGTCTTGCCTGATCAACCTCATCGCCTTCTATGACCAGGTAACATGTGCCCTGGACAAGGGAGATGATGTTGATACCTGGACTTCAAGAAGGCCTTTGACCTAGTTCCCCATGATGTCCTCATGGATCAAAGCCTCAACTGTGGTCTTGATCATCCTATGGTCTGATAGCTAGGTAACTGGCAACGGGGTCTGAACCAGTTGACTGGAGTAAATCAGTGTAGCACAGGGTGACCAGTGGATTCCCTCAGGGCTCTGTACTCAGGCCAGTACTCTTTAACATCTTCATTAATGAGCTGGATTTGGGAGTCAGATGTGAACTGGCAACGTTCACGGATGACACCAAAATTACTGGGGAAGGCGGTCACACCGCAGGACAGGCTGTGGATACAGGCTGACTTGGAAATGATCTCAAAGTGGGCTGACCAAACCTGATGGCCTTCAATGTATGTAAGGTGCTGCCCCTTGGTTGGAGGAACCTTCAACATACAAGCTTGGCAGTGCTACGCTCTCTATCACCATGACCAAAAGAGACTTGTGGGTCTTGATAGACCACAAGATGAATATGAGCCACCAATGTGATGCTGTGGCTGGCAAAGCAAATTAAACTCTGCCGTGCATATACTGATGCATCTCAAGCAAAACCAGGGAAGTCATCCTCCTGCTTTACTTGGCCCTGGTGAGACTGCAGCTGGAGTACTGCATTGAGTTTTGGCCCCCCCACATCAGGAGGGATGTGGAAAAGCTTGAGAAAGTCCAGAGGAGAGCCACTTGTATGATCCATGGCCTGGAGGGCAGGCCATATGAGGATAGGCTAAGGGACTTGGGACTCTTTAGTCTGGAAAAGAGAAGACTCGGGGGGGACTTGGTAGTAGCCTACAATTATATAAGAGGAGTAGGATACCAGAGCTCCCCAAGGGATAACAAGATCTAACAGCCATAAACTTCAGGTAGGCCTATTCAGATTGGATGTAAGAAAAAAGTTCTTTACCATGCGAGTGTCCAGGGTCTGGAACAGACTCCCCACAGCGGTGGTGCAAGCACCTACTCTGGACTCTTTCAAAAAACATATAGAAGTTTTTCTTGCTGGGGTCACTTGATCCCAGCTGACTTCCTGCCTATGGCAAGGCTTTGATGTATGAATTCTTTGTGTATGTGTAATCCTGTTCTTTGAGATTTCAGTGCAAGCTTTGTATTTGGAGGTCAATTCTTGTCATACCTCTATATCTAGTTTATTGGGTTTCTGTAGTTTGTAACATTTACACTTGGATGCTTTCTGTACACAGCCATACAGCCATTTTTTTCTTTAAATGGAAAATTTAAATGGAAATCTTTCCATAGCCCTTTCCTAGTCACTTTTTTTTTCTGTTCTGAAGTCCTGCAATTCACCAGCAATCTGAGTTCAGTGTACTTCCTTATACATTTAAAACGCTCTGTTGCAAGAGCTTACTTGCAAACTGTAGATTAGAGTATGTCCACACTGCAGACTGTAGCACTGGATAGAGAGACATGAACTAGTTTTACATGAGCTAACTCAGATTCAAGAAGTTTTATAGCTTCTTGGGGAAGGACAGAAGATAGCCAGTTACTTTTTTAGAGTTGCTTATATATTATGTCATGAGAACACTCGCCATTTGCATTTTGAACATCCAGAAAAGAATGATAGAATTATAAATAACAATAATTTGCATAGTTTTTACATACCTGTATTTTACTTAGTGATTGTCATTAAGTTTAAGAGAGAAATACTATCAAACACTCATTTGGGTGACATTGCTAAATGTTACAGTTTATTGCTCTGGCATTATCTTTTATAGAAAGTTTTATAGAAAGTTGCAGGGTAAGTTGAAGTAATGTGAGAAGTTGGGTCATAGGCAATAGAATTTGTTTATTGTCCGACATGCTGGAGAATTGGTCTTCATTGGGGTCAGCTGCTTTATAAAAGTTAAATAATTATAATTGTAAAGAGAGGAAAAAAAGTAATAAAATGTCTTTATTTTTCAATCTTTCAGCCGCTGTAGGTGCAGAAGTGCTGAATGACTGAGGGATATTTTTTTCTTGGGGGGAGGATACAATGAAAAACATAAAAAAGATCCATCTTAAGTACCATTTAGACAACTGGTTTATTAGAATGCTTACAGAATCCCTTTAATAAGAAAAAAATACATAAAATCCATACCTATTGAATTCTTTCTGCTGCTTTAATGTCTTTGCTGAACTAATAAATAACTATAGATTTATTTATATTTCTTTTCTTTCTTTTCCAGCTCCTTTAATTTGTTTCCTATTTTCCTATATTTCTCCCCCCTCTCTTAAGATAAATTTTGGCTTCAACTTTATTCAAAACCTACAGCCACAGTTTTTTTTTCAGCCAAATGATTCAGTGGATGTTGGTAATACATTCTGGATAGTTCCCTAATTCAGGTACAAGTTTTAATACATGCAGTCTATTCCTACACATTTCCATATATCTTATGATCCCATATCAAGCATTCTTTTACATGTTTTTGAGGGCTCCCTACTGTCTGCTGAGATTATGTGCCCAGCTTTTCTCATAATTGTGCTTGAGGCCATCAGATGGTTGTTTCTCATTGTCCACCTTTGAAAAGCTTACCACATAAGTTCATTGCTTTTCTCCCCATTTTATGAAAAGATGAAGGTAAAGAGGAAATGGTCTGACTCCTCACAGAGTAACCACACACCAGGACACCGCTGCAGTATGTAGTTGCTAATATCGTCTGCTCTTAGGGACTTCTTACATAACTATTTATATTAGTAGAGCTCAAGGTGTTTCATAACGTAGGCCAGTATAATTGCAGGTAGGGAACCTGAGACTCAGAGAAGGGAAGAGTTGCTTCCAGATACCAAGCAGGCTAGCATCAGGAATTTAACCCAGGTTTCCTTCAAGTACTCTGTCTACTAAGCAACACTGTCCTCAGACATATTCCCCTAAGAAACATGATGAAAAGTCAACTCTTGGGATTCAACATCTATTTAACACATTCTAGCTTTCAAGATACCAGATTTAAATTTCTACTTAAAACAGGAATGCAACTCAGATGCTTTCAGGTTCAGACCATTTAAAGTGAGGAAAAGAAAACAGCTTTTAAGATTTCTCTTAAGGCAGGGCTTTGAATTACAGACAACATTTTTAAATACTTAACAGAAGTAACTATTTATAAATTACGGAAAAAAGGAGGGATCTGACGTTAGGCTTGAAGAAGCAATAATATACTTGTATCAGAGGATGGGAGGAAGAGATCTCTGAGAGACATAATTGGCTTCCCTTGCAAAGTGACAAGTGAAAAAGATAGAAAACAGCATGGGAAAAGTGGGCTGAGGTCAGAGAGGAAGGGTGAAATAAATCCAGGAAGAGTTTTAAAAACAGGGAGAACAGTTTTGCACTGAACTCAGAAGTGAGCAGAAGGACAGAAACTGGTGGAGGACAGAGTTGCTATTGGCCATCTTCCATGAGCTGTAGCATGGGTGGCTCTGACTCCCTGAAGCTGAGCAATTATGGCTTTAGAAAATCACAAATATTAACAACAAAATTAGTGATGCGGGACAAAAAGAGCATTTTATTCAAAATTATTTGAAGCCTTGGAAGCATTTATTAGTTGGGATTTATGGAATAGCCTCAAGCTGTTAATTATTGCTGTAGCTCTTTAACAGTAGTTGGCAGACTGAAGCTGATGTGTAATGGTGCACACTGCATCATCAAAAAGGTGATGTAGGTGCATGAGCCTGTTTCCTCTAGAACACTGTGACCATCTGCCTGCCTAGCTTGTCCACAGGCAGAATGCCCCAAAGAAACTCAACAACTGCAGTTTGCTTCCACCTTGGTACCTCCCTTGAGATGCAGTGTTGTAAACTAATAATGGAGCCTAAACTATTATTCTGAAAATGCATGGAAAGCCTGATACTGTTCTCACTGATGTAAACCATGGCTAACACCATTAAAATCAGTGGTGTTATACCAGTAGTACACAAGTGTTAACAGAGGGGAGTTAGGCCTATAGATTTTCACATTGGCAAGCTCCAGCTGCCTCACTCATCAGGAGGCATCTATGTACCACTGAACTTTTTAATCAACAGTAATTTTTCTACTATTTTGACATTATGTTATATGGAAAAAATGTGAGAGAGAGTATTCTCATACACAGTGGGCGTATCTATACAAGACATTAACTGCAGTTGACTAATTAGCTCCACAGCAAATGCCTTGACATCTACACGTGCAGGGCTATTAGGCTGGAGTAAACTAATAAACTCTGCAGCAGGGAAGTACTTGTATTTACAAGTACTTCCCTGCTGCAGAGTTTTTTCATGTGCAGCAATGCATGCGTAGATCCTGACTCAACTGGCTGGGGCACGAGAGTGCTTCAGTGTAGCAGCTACCTGCCGTCTGGCTCCATGCTGGAGCACGCTCATGTTCTAGCCAGCCCCTCTGCAATATGTTGAGCTGAGTTAGAGTGAACCTGGACTGGCAGGCTGACTCCCCAGGCCCCCTGCCAGCTGAGGTTGCTCTGACCCAGCTCAATGTACTGTGATCCTGGGTGCACATGCAAATAGCACATGTAGGAGCAATAAACTCTGGTGCAATATGTGCGAGAGTGTATTGTTCTGCAGTAATTGCACATGTAGACATGCCCAGTGAATGCATCTACACATGCAATTATTGAGAAGCAATAAACTTGAGAGCAGTTGGAGCTGGAGTAAACTACTTGCTGGTGCAGGATCTACACATATGTCTGGAGTAGTAGCAATTTGAGCTGGGGCAGAGTAGGCCAGGCTGGCAGGAGGGATGGGGAGGGGAAGGGGGGCAGCTCTGGGCTCTGGGTGGCAGCAGGTGTTAGAGGGGCTGGATGGGGCATAAGGGTGCTGAAAGTTCAGAGGCATGTAGTTAGGCAGCAGGCAGGAGTCTGGCCCCAGCTGGCTGGGCTGACTGGGTGCAATTTACGCTTGCCATCAGCATCTACACATGCATTTAAGGCCAGTGAATTACCCTGGGGTAAAATAGTACTATCCCTGATGGTACTATTTTACTGTGGCATTAATTAGTTTACCGCAGTGTAAAACAATTGCACGTGTCGCTGGTGACGCTTTACTCCACAGCTAATTAGTCTACTCTGCAGTTAAGTGTATGAGTAGGCGCGGCCAGTAATTCATAGTTACACTTTGCCAGCCTACCTTATTCTTATCAAAGCTGCTTAAAGATGTCTTCACTTCTCTGAATAAAGCATTCATTTGCAGCCATCGGCTAACCCTCTCTAATGATGAGAGCAGCCTTTACCAGTTATTTCTTATGGCTGAAGAATGCCATGTCCCCAGACACAGGAAAGATAGAAAATAGGCTCTTTTCCTGCCGCTCTGAAATTATCTTCTTTTGCAAAAGAGGTTCACTTCTACCAACTAATTTACTCATCTTTCAGGTGTCACAATCGATACCAAATATTTATGAAAAAAAACAGAAGTCTTCATTTTCTTAATTAAGGAGAGAGGAAACATTGTATGCAGGCCAGCAAAATGAAACTGAGGCATGCAGAGTGTGTTGCTGCTTTTGAAATTCTTGTCTGCGCAGTTAGTAGGGTGGCCATCATAGAGAACATTTTGGTTTTCTGCTATTCTGTTCTCTGTCCTCTATTGATATGCAACCCGATGCCAAAAATACAGGACATAAAGGTGTCGGGTTTTGTATCAATAGAGGACAGAGGACAACTGGACCGTCTTCTATGATGGCCACCCTAGTAGTTAGGTTGCATATAATTCTGTTACTCTGATAAAAAGGTCTCTGAAACATTTTTCTGAAGTGATTTTGATTTTTGGTCCACAGTCGAATGTGTATTGTACTGTTTCTTTCTCTCAGTGAAGCTTCAGGCCTTTCAAAGAATACTATAAAATTGCAGAATATTTAGATGATTTTTTTCACAGCATTGATCTAACTGCAGTTCAGGTGTCATTTTGTACTGCAGAGGTTAGTATACTTGCAGTTCTAATTTAAACAGGATAATTTAAAGTATACTTAAAATGATAAAAGATTGTACATAGACTTCCTTTCTGTTCAAGTCATATGCTCCCAATTTCAATGAAAATCCTAATTTGATAAATAAGTACTGCATTTATTCGAATCGAAGATGACTGAATTTTAGAGGAGGACCACAATAATTAGATTCTATATATGGAAAATTATGAATGTGTTATAATTTTCCATGTGTAGAATCTAATTAGTGGAATCTTCAACTTGTCCCTCCTACTGCAGTGGTGTGGAAAGCAGGGGTGGGGATGAGGGGCCTCCCTGTCCTTTTCCTCCCCAAGCCTTTACCATCCTGCCACTTGTCCCCCTCAGTGCCTGTCCATCCATGTGTCCTTCTGTCCCTCTGTACTTATGCCTGCCCCCTGCTGCCTGACTTATGCCTGCCCCCCTTTTCCTGGCTGTGCCTGTCTCCCACTCCCTGCCTCCCTTGGACCTTGCCCCTCCCACCCCTTCCCCCTGTGCCTGCCTCCATGCCCCTGCCCTTCCCTGCCCCCCACCCTTCTGCTGTATTTCTTCTTTGGCCTCCAGGGCAGTCAGTGACAGTGGTGGCCCAAGCCCAGCCCCAGTCCAGCCTGGCTAGGGACAAGCAGTGGAAGCTCCCAGCTAGGCCAGGTCCAGGCTGGTGGGACTGGAGCTGATGCAGGTCAGGTGAGGAAGGGGCATCTAGGAGGAGGGGCGCAGGTTATGTGGTCTTCCCCCTGGTCTCCCAGCTGCAAGCCCTGTTGCCCACTGCATGAGCCACCCTGGCCCAGGGCAGGTGGCAGCCCAGCTCTGGCTTTAGCCCTAAGCCTAAGGCTGAAGCCAGAGCTGAGCTGCCACCTGTCCTGGACAAGTATTCCAATTCAAGATGAGGCTTCCCCCCCACCATGCTGACTGGGGGAAAAAAACCCTCATCTTGGATTCAAGTAAATGGGCAACAGTCCAGGTACATGGCACGAGTTGGACTTCCCATAGATCATTACTTTTTGTTTTTCCTGTTTAAAAATCCAATCTTGTCTTTATAAATTGCACTGGATCTACTTTTCACAAAGATTTTATCTATCTATCTATATATATATTTATAAATTCTTTGCACCAACAAAGACAGTAAAACCAATGGGAATTTGTAAACTGACACTCTTAGATGCATTTCTTTCAGAAGAAATCTAATCTTTGATTCCAGGAAAAAGTTTTTGCCAATCTTGGTCCCTGAAGTTCTTCCTCCACTTAGAATATATCAATAAAATTGCTTTACATTATCATCTCAATGTGTTTTGTGATATTTAAGGAGGGATTCAGATGAGACTATTTTATATTCTGTATTTCAACTGAGCTAATAAAACTATAATTATATGAAAGTATAGTTTAATATTGCTTGGGTGTGTTGGACTTGATCCCAAGTTCAAATGGTGAAAAAGATGTATGTATATGCTACTCTGTTGTGCCAATCTGTTCCTTAGCTGTTTTTGTTTAAAGAATTTGTATAGATTGAAATGCAGCTGCAAGTGTATTAGTGATTTTTCTATTGCTTACTTGTCAAGACTTTTATTGTGTAGATGAAAAATAGTATTTCAAAACCTGGCTGTATATTGACAAAAACAGAGGAGCACTTTGTGTAATTCTCTTTTTGAAAAACTGCCTATTTTAGAGACAGGGATTGCCACAGCTATTTCCATGCGTATGTATCTTGATCAATAGATTTATTGATAGCTTTTCGCTAAGATTTAGTTCTTTTCCCCCTTCATTCACCACGGTGCTCACTTTTCTGAATTAAGAAATGGGAATTATGCTCCTATAAGTAAGGCTTACAATATGCAAGTGTTCTAGGTGTAAAAGGAGGCATTTGACCTTTTGTTGCTAATCTGTGACAGGTGCAGACTATTTTCTTCCAAATGGTGTTAATTTTCATGTGCAAATCTACCCCCTGAAACCTGCATTCTATATATCCACCACAGGGGAATTGGTGGTCATCATGAATGCTGTAATGGACAGCTGAGAGGGATAATCACTGATATTTCAACACATTCATGCTTGCAACTTAGTGGTTTTTAGCGCACTTCTGTTTTCACTGCTTATTAGGAGGACCGAAGTTAGTTATTCATTGCTGGACAAAAAAGTGTCTGAGAAAGTTCATGTGCAGGGAACAGCACATTGTTACAAATTAGTTTCCTTTACCATTTCTGGCAAACTCATTACAAAGTAATCGCGCCCTGCGCTGAAGTGCACTTCCTCTGGGACCAATAACTGTAAATAAGCAGGGCTGCAAGCTGGCTGATAAGTTGTTGTTCTGAAGATAACGGTCCTTTTTAGCAGAGTGTTTGACCTTTTTCTTTATATTGCCTGAGGCTTGTCTAAGACCCTCAAGGTCTATTTTTCATCTTAAAATTCTCTGTAGGAAAGCACAATGTGTGGTTTAAGAAGATTTTAGGATTGCTTAACATATCTATATTTTCTTTTCTTGCATTTTTATAATAATTGTTGGCATGCTTAGTAACTAGAGCTGGCATTTTCTGAAACAAGGTTTCCTCTTTCATGTAATGTACACTTTTTATTGATGTAGGAAGCAATATACTTTAATATTTTATGAAGAGTAAATGTACATTGCATGATAAATAAAATAGTAACATTGGGTTTCTTTTTAGTCCATTATAAAAGTAGTGAACTTTTCCAGAAACTTGACGGATATTTTTTGTTTGCTTGGAACGCTAACATTTTGAGGGTATTGCCTTATATATTTGAGGCTATTGCTTATATAAAAGAAATAGTTAATATTTTTATCAGCTTAAAGTTGAATAATTACAGAAACCTTTAGCACTTCTGTACCCAATTTGTTGTGAATATTACATAGTACTATGAATGGAAACTAAAATTTTCTTAAACCCCCCCCCCCCCACACACACACACACTGAGGAAAAGTAAGTTTCTCTCTCATCTCTTGGGAATCTGATTGTTCTGTAAGGCTGAATTTGAATCCTTCTATAAGGCTGGAGAAATCTATTGAAGTACTTCATTAAATAAAATATTTTTAAAGTAATTTCAGAATATGTAGGAAATATGATTCATGTTATTTCATAAAGTCTTGAGTGCTCTGAGGAATTATTTCTATCACTTTTAAAATGTGTTCTGGAAACCATTTTACACCCTGCAGTGCACCTGAAACGTTAAAATAAAGTAATACATTTCTCCTTTGGAAATCAGCCTGCTTAAATGTGTATCAGTGGTATTATTCATCATGCTTTGTTTTTGTGGGTTTTTTTTGGTACCACAGATCAGTCATTTCTCTCTTGCATGCACTCTGCATAAAACCTGGATCATTTACATTCCGGTTTGCAGGGCAAACTCGTAAGTCGATTACAAATGACAGTGTAAACGGATCTTTGAAAACCCACATAACAATTTAGTATCAGAATCTGGTACTTATACAATTCAACTATAGTGCTCTCTTTGGATGCAGGCTCAAACTTTTTGTACAAGACTGTCCCTGATAGTATCTTTAGACTTTCTACTTAGATTTTTAAAAAAATGAATTGGCATGGGAGGCTCAAAGGCCAGCATTTCTTTTTAAAGGAAATATCCATGCAAACTCTTATAAGCAGGCTTGGTGATTTAGTGGTGTGTGGACATGTAAACAGGAATAAAATCTGGACTTGGTAAAAATCCCAGAATAAATGTGGCTAGTTTTTTCATCTTTTTGACTTATGCCTGAAGCACAATGGTAGCACTACACAAAATTGACACTTTTTCCTTTCTCTTGATGGTACCACCAAGTATCATAAAAAATTACTAATTCACGTAGTTATTGTAAAAAGTATAGGCTTCATATATTTTTCATTGTGCAGGCATTTATTAGGCTTAGGAATAACTTTTAATATATAATTGCTTATTTAACCACTAATTAAAGTACTTCTGTTTTCCCCTGCCACACTTTGAACAGGGAAAACAAGAAAAAGAAAAGAACCACCTTAGGAATAGTGCTAGGCACTCAAAAATGGATTAAACGTGCTACTTGGATTTAAAGCGATACTTACGTTTAATGTAAAAATAATCCTATTTTTACTCTGTGATAGACTAACTACAATGATGCAAATTATATTTAATTTCTTTTTAAATACATTTTACTATAAATCACTATTATTTGTGGCATCAGGCATAAATTCTTTCAAACTAAGATAAAATTATATTCTCAGAAATACAGCAGTGCAAAGGCAGCATGGTTAAATTTATAACTTTTATCATGAGATTAGTGTAGAGATGTTCAGGTCTTTTGCTTCTGTTGGCAAATAGTATTTTTTCGTGAGCCCTCTGAAGACTAGAAACTCTATATCAATTTGAGAATTATGAGGGTGTTTTAGAAAGTAATTCCAATTCTGGAATAAAAACATTTTCTGGACAAATACCAGTTACTGGATCATATCACTTGTCTATAGAGTTGTAAACAATGGGCACATCATCATTGTGTCTACAGTATTTTCCACTCCCGTATGGTTTCCCACTCATTGCACTCAAAATGGTTTTATTTAAAAATTGTTGTTACTCTATTTTTATGTTTGTACAGCTCTAGATAAAAGCCTCTGCCTTGGTCAGTGACGCTGGTATGTGGATTGAAATCAGTCTGGCAAAGAAGTCAGTAGTTATAAGTAACAATCTGCTGGATTTGTGGAACATGTTGAGTTGGGATTCGTGTTGGGTCTTGCCTTATTTAACATCTGGAAGAAAGAGAGAAAGTAGCATGTTAATAAAATGAACAGATCATACAACTGGGCAATACCCTAAGTGCCCATACCTGTGAGAACTGAGAAACAATACAAGGAACCTATACTAGTCAGTGGATGTGTTTATACAAGACACTACTGTACAGTGCTTACTGCACGTTTATTTTGTACTTATATAATCAAGTATGAAATAAATGCTCAGTAATCAGAGTTACTGCACAGTTGCGCCAGTGAACACCTTTTAAGTGATGCTACTGCACACTAGCATATTACAGTAGACTCCCGACTTACGCATATATTGCATTCCTGAGAAACCTCGTGTATGTTGAATTCGCACAACACAAGGTAAATTTTCCCATAGGAAATAATAGAAAAGTGTGGGGTTGTGTTCCTTAGATCTCACATTTATGACAGCAAAGGTACCAAAATAAAACCTTTTTCAACAAATACTTTATTTATTATGTTACAAAAACATATTCTAAACATATGCTGCTCCCACAGTGGCGACACTGAGACTGAGTGAGCCTCCAGAATCCTGCTTGGGAACCCGAGCTGCACATAACTGTGTTTGACTCAGTCTGTGCATCTCACAAGGTGTTCACGTATACACACATATATACATGAACGATGTACATCTTGGGGTGTATTTTTCTGCTTAGGTGTTAATATTAATTTGTGTAAAAGCAAGACATGGGTAAGTTGAATACATGTAAAACAGGGGTCTACTGTACCACTGTTGGTGCTGTGACATGCTACTGTGCAGTATTATTCAACTACTGTGCATGTAGTTAGCGTCTTGTGTAGATGTGCCTAGATAGTACCATAGGCAAGACATGATAAGATGAGATTCTAGTTGCAGTAGTGAAAGCTAAGGCATCTCATACACAAATATTCAGTGAGAACAAGAAACTTGGAAAACTGTGATCTTGAAGGAGGGGTTCAGTTGTACAAAGGATTAAATTACTAAGAGTTCTCTAGTGCCTGATATTATATTGATGAATACCTTAGAATAGCTTTGTAGATAGGTTGTTCTAGACTAAACTGCCTCATAATGGTCCCAGCATACCAGCTCTATGTCAGCAAGAGTTTCACCAACACTATAGGACTCCCCAGATGCTGGTTTAGAGATCTTTACAGCCTCTTTGCATTGTCAAAGTAGTGCAAAGACGTATGTGGAGTAAGGGTCTGTCCCCTTTGAGTTCAGGTCAGTTAGTAGTCTGATACTGAAACTGAAATATGCAGTTGGTTAGAAAGATACCGTTTTGCCTTGTATATTTTGATTGATATAGTTTATTCTCTTCGTAAACTCTTATGTTCCTGCCTCATTTCTTACTATATAGTACTTTTATGATCTTTGAACTTATGCTTCAGAATTCAGCTCCTATTCCCTTATTTGAAATTAATGCAGCCAAAATTGTCTCCAGTCATGCTGCAGATGACTCATTCTGTACATGAAATTGCCATTGATATCAGTGGGAGCTATGTGTGTAAAACAAGTGGAGAATACTGTTATTTCTAGAGTACCTATTGTGCACAGTATTTTAGAAACAAACACAAGTAAATGAGATTCTTTAAGTAAAGAGCAGGCAGTCTTGGAACCTAGTATATCACCACTCTGATATGCAATGAGTAGCAGCTTAGGATGAGATTCATAAAAGCCTTAGAGTCTACATCCAGATTGGTTTTGTAGGTGCCTAAATGGAAATTTATGCAGAACTTAAATTGCAAAGAGTGATCCTGATGGGACCTACTCTCTCAGCTGCAAAATATAGTAGGCACCAAGGTTTACTTGATATTTCCATTCTGGATTGCAGAGTTCTCAAGTTGTCTACCCTTGGGCTTCTGACTGACAAATCAATCTAGTTTGATCTCTAGATCTCTAGGTACCTAGTTCCTATCTAAGTACACTGTGATCAAGACTGGTGATAGCATGCCCCTAAATTCTCAGAGGGGCCTGATATGTTAGGCATGCTTGGAGCTTACCTAGCTCATAGGTATGCTACTTCATGAAAAAATATGATTGGTGATGGTGCCCATCTTCAGAAGTGGGAGATCTGATTTATAACTTTCCTTAGCCTGAAGGGATTCAAACCCACATCCCCAGAAGAGTGCCCTCACTAGCAAGCTATAGGATAGTTTGTATGTGGGCACCCTCCATTTTCTCTGTGGAAGAAACCGGGCTGTTATGGTGGGCCAGAAGGAAAGCAAGCAAGAAAGAACCTGACCATATATTTTAGTGCTTGAGAAAGTGAGGTAAGAAAGGGGGACCTGGGGTCTAGTTTGTGTTCCCAAAGCTATTCTTAATTTTTATCTGTTGACTGTCTAATGTAAAAAGCATAAATAACCCTGGCAGTAGGGACTGGAACATAAGTTTTTCCACTCAGAGAAGACTGCTCTTATCACTGGATGACAGTGTCAGGCTCCCTGTTCCTTGTTTTCCTTCTGGCCCCAAGACTTTTACATTCTTAGCTACACAGTTGCTAAAATCACCAGCACGACCACCAGCATCTGAAAAAAAAAAAAAAAGTTGAACGAGTATTTTGGAAAACGTGGTGTCTAGGTCTAAGCGGAGATTTCAGGCTGAGGATCCTAGTCTCGCATAGGTGGTTAATTGAGGGGTGTTGCTTGTCACCTAAGTCTGGAAGGGGGTTGGGATTTTGGACATAGCTCTATCCCATGTTTCTTCTTGGCTGGCTTAAGTATCAAGTACTGGCTGTTATGAAAGCCATTCCAAGGTCTCTTAGCCTTTCCATTTCAAGACATGGAATTTGGGGGCTTAATTCAGGTTTATGAATTCTGTATCTGGTGCCCAAACGTTAGGTGGTCATGTACTCACCAATGCCAACCTAAGACTCTTTGGTCATGTCTACACAATCTATTAATGCTATAAAGGCTTACTGTGCTGTAAAGTACTGTGCAGTAAACCTTCTGTGGGAGCACGTCTACACAGGCTCCCTGCTGGGAGCAAATATGCTCTCAGTGGCCATGTCCACATGAGTGTGGACATTTGTTTCCCTTGTACTGCTGTACTTGACCCACTTGGGGAATGTGCCACGCACAGCAGGTTACCCCAGGTGGGGTAATGGAGGTGGGGGCCTACTCTGGGTTGGCCCCAGAAGCCTTACCTGGAGCCCTGGGAGCCTCCTGGGGTTGCAGCAGCAGTGATCCTGCTGCTCAAAGCCTGGCTGACAGCCAGAGGGTGGCTATGGCTGGCCATCCTCCAGTTCTGGGTGGTGTGTGCTACCCCTCCATGTGCTGCTTCACTTTTTTTTGTGTGGGTTTTTTTGACACCAGCATCTCCTGTGGTGAACACCCCCGCCCCCATGCTGCTACCTTGCAGCATGAAGAACAGTGGAATGTGAGGTATGTGACACCACAAATGTGTCTGTGGCACCACATACTGCAAGGTGGCACTCATCTGGATGCAGCCAATAGGAGAAGCCCAACACAGGTCTGCTTCTACTCTGCTCTGGCCTCCTGCAGCAGCCAGGGGGAACTCTAGGCTCCCTTGGGGTGCTAGCTAGGAGCTGGCAGAGAGCATAGGGCCAGTTCCCATGTGCATGGGGCCAGGGGAGATCTGCTGGCTGCAGTGGCAGCTGTCTCCTTGCCCTGTACATACGGAGCTGACTGGGACCTGTCTCAGAGGGAACAGATCCAAGCTAAACCCAGACTGCATGGGGAAGCAGGGAGTCCCGAGGCCCAGTGCTGCTTGGTTCCTGCTGTTGCGAGGAGCTGGGAGCTGAGTAGAACTGGGACAGAGTGGGGCAGAGAACTCATCTAGGTGCTGCTCAGATCCCAGCGTCTGGGGGGAGCTAGGAGCTGAAGAGTGCTAGGACTGGGGGACTTCTCCATTCCCTGTGGCCCCCTAGGGCTGGGCTGAACAGGAACAAATTTGCATCTGGCCAGCTTCTACACATGTGCTACTGCATGGTATCTAGTACACAGTTAGTTTACTACCTGTATTTACAGGTAGTGTCTAACTGCATAGTAGACTAATTTACTATGCAGTAAATGGTACGCTCATGTAGATGCTGATTAGTCTACTGCACAGTAAAGCATCTCATGTAGACATGCCCTTTGTGAATTGCACATATTTCCATTGTGAGCAACAGTAGCAGAATTGGGCCCAAAGAAGGAAAGAAACCTAGCTGGAGAGGGGAGTTAACCACAAGTCATGTGGATTACTTAAGCTATACTTGCCACGTGCATTGTAGTTATACAATATATTCCAATTTTATAATTATATTTTAATTCATAATTTATCTAGTCTATAGGAACAGATTGTTTGCAAGTAACGGATCTCTGCAATGACAATCAGCTCTGAAAAGAAGAAGGTGGGCAGGAAGGAAAGAAAATAACTTTCAAAATATGTAAAATGAGAAATTTTCCATGTTCAATTAGTAAAGTCAGAGCAACTCAAGATGAGGCAGAAGAGGCTGTGTCAATGAGCACTGCTGAAATATATCATTTCCACAATACACATTATCCCGTGGCAAACTATAGATCAGAGTTTGATACTTTCATTGATATTGGTTAGCATATTATTCCAAAAATAATCCCATTAATTTAAACACGGAGTACCTGAGCAGAAATTGCTGATCATTTTGAGTAAAGTTATAGTAATCTGAACCCAAACATCTAAAAATGTGCTTGAATTCATAAAGGAATAAGATAAACCTCTAACGATACTTTTGTTTATAACTAACATTTTAATTTGTCTTTTAGGGTGAAAATGTGGGGTTGGCTTATTAATTACAAAATTTGATGAGATGGGTGGGAGTAGAAAACAGGAAGATATAAAGGCTCTTATTTTTGTAAGATAAAAATTAGATGGACAGACAAGCCATCTGTCTTTGAAACTTGCAGCACTTCAAAGGAAAAATGCCAATTTAACAATTTAAAAGCATTTCAGCAAGTTTCTCTTGCACAGGACTTCATTCCTCTTTAGCTGAGATGGCCTGATGGGTTGCTTGCTTGCTTTCGTTTTGTACTGAAAAATACCATGGGGAAGACAATTGCTTCTGGCTATATTTTTTAATATTATATCACAAAACTAATCACAAAGGAACCCAAGCTAAATTCCACAGCCCCTCATACTAAGAGGGAGCGAGGTGATATATGGGATTAGGGTGGGGAGGAAGAACGTGTTATGGGCAGTAGAAAGAAAAAATGTCAGGAGAGCTTTTTAACAACAGAGCTAGAGCGGAGGGTTCATAAACCTCTATAGAGACAGAGGGAAGTCCTCAGCTTTGCAAGAGGGAGCAAGAAGGAATTATGAACACAATTTTTGTACCATGAGTCCCTGAACACCAGCAACACATGGAAGAAAGAAATCCATATAAAGGGGTGATTGAGGAGTAACGAGTCCAAGACAGAGAGAGAATTTTGAGTAGCAAAAGGGTTGATGAGAAAACACTCACATGAAGAACTGGGAGTAGAAATGACAAAAAAAAAAAAAAAAATCAGTCTGATTGCATTATAAAGTCTTATTTTTTTTCTGTTGACTTATTCATATGTGCTGGGCCTGTTCATATATTTTTTTCTTCATGGCTGTAATGAAATCATGTATGAGGAAAAAATCCTGAATTGAGTTGTATGGCTAATTGATCTCATGATCATGTGATTGACTTTAGCCAGTCTCAGTTAAGCATTTTTAAAATACCATTCTTTGTAGTTGTCACGGTAAGGTTCATCCTCCATTCATTAAACCACTACTCCCTTTTCATCTTCTCTTGGCAGGTAACCTTGGACGTGTGGACCACATCACAGAATTTGAGTATGACTTATTCATTAGGCCAGATACCTGCAATCCACGCTTTCGAGTTTGGTTCAACTTCACTGTTGAAAACATAAAAGAATCACAGGTAAGTTCTAGTTAAATGAAATGATATGATGTCTTTGCAGTTACAAACTGAAGAGCAAAAAGCATTTTCTTATTTAAGACTAAGGGGAAAAGAACACCCTTCAAGGGTATTTAGTTAATACTTGTTACAAAAGATAACTCTTAATGGGTAAATACAGGTGTCACCATTTGTTTTCCAACTAGTTAAGTTGGGAGATGCATACAAAAACACTAACTAGGATATAATAATTGCCAGTGTAACAATATATTACAAAGTAACAATTAGTCTGTGGCTTCTTTCCTTAATAAATTTACATGCATGTATTTATTTCCTCACAAAACAAGCAGAACCTGCTAAAGTACGTGGAAATAAAACCAGAGTATTACAAATATAGTTATAAACTTGAAACTTTTAAGACTCAAGGCTGTGGTCATTAGTCATGGGACTGTAAGGTAAGGTAATAAATAGGCATTAAATTGGCACTTTTAAGAAGAATGGATATCATGCAGAGTGAACCAGGAATTAAAGGGAGCTGATTGCGAAGCATTACATAAGTAAACAAATTTACTTATTAAACTATTTTTGGAATGTTATTTTGCATTAAAAATGCATGTACAGAAAACAAACTGCTTGGTCTTCATTTTGTTCATCGCTTTAAAGAAAAAAATGTTCTGTATCAACTTTCATATTGGCTAATCATTCAAAGCTTTCATTCCACTTATCACATACCTTGTGTTTTATCCTGACAGTCCGTCTCAAGAAGTTTATCATAATCTCAAACTGTCTTTTTCCCTTAATGGAAAATAATTTATTTATTAAGGGAAGAAAACATATGCACAAGTTTGATATTTTTATTTCTACTAGGGTAATATCTTTATACCCACTGCTATCCCAGCTTTGTTACAACTAGGAATCATGAAATTGTTTGTTTGTCTTCCTGGAGACTGATACTTTATCAGACCCTTTCCCCTGCAGTGCCTTAGTCAACTATGATCAAATTATATAGTCATGAGATGAATGGGAATCTGTCTCAAGGAGGCAAAGAGATCTGGTGGAAAGATACAATATATATCAAGAGCTTACAGGATATTTGTTTTCACGGTTGTCTACATGAAAGAGAATGGTTTCACTATTAAGTTTGACTTGTGAGGTCTGTTTTTATAATGTGTCTTCCTATAATCTTTTTTTCATATCTCCAATTTCCGTTAAAATGAGACCTGCATGAATGTAATCTAGTCTGGAACCTTATTTAGGGCTTTGTACTAGCGGACAGAAGCAGTATTAGTCATTGCATCCCAACTATATTAAATGAATGTTAAAAATGGCTACATCAAACATACTGTATAACCCAGTTTATGCTTTTTGATTATTTTCTTTTATGTTTTACTAGGAAATGATAAAAGCAAAGAACATATGGTTCAGCGTAGCAGAAAACAGTTATATTAACACACAAAATAATGTTTTAAAGTTTGTAAAATTCTATGAAAAGTAAGCATATCTCTGTATATAAGTAATTCTCTGTTTAGCACTACCATTAAATATTCTTATGTAACATTACATTTATTGTGTCACAGGGACAGTGTGAAAGGAAAGCAAATCCATCCATTTAAACATCCTAGTTCTAGTTTCAGCCAGTTAAGTCAGGAATCAGATGATATGTCTGACCATTTAAGGGAGTGGTTCTATTCTCTGAAGATTTTATTTTTTTACTTTAAATTCTTGCTTTGCATTACTTAGTTTACTTAAATTTGAAAATTTATGTTTGGCAGAATTTTTCTGTTGTTTTTGCTTCCTTATTAAATCCTCCCCAGACTTGCTTGATATCATGTACTGTCTCAGGTCTCTGTTGACAAAGAAATTAATTGCATTTCAAGGGTATCTTGAGAAAACAAGAGACATCCTTTCATTATCTGACTATTTCTCGCAATTCATCAATCCTATTTTTCTCCTGTTGCACCAAACTACCCATCATTGACACACAGCAGGGGACAAGTGATTCAAAAGGTATAACAATTTGAAAGATTGTTAAAGTAGTAAGATACACAGTGGAAAGACAACAGTCATACAAGTATTAGAAATTTATAATTGTATTATGCACTATTTTGCATTGCATTTTCTGTTCTAGCACCTGACAGTAAAGGAAGTAATGTAGTCTTTAGAGTATGTTGCTTATTAGTTACTCTTATTTCTTTTCCCCATACTATATTCATCAGCCTTAGTGTTATCAATCACAGAAGAAAAAGAGGGAAAAGACAGACCTGTTAAGTTACCTCCTCTCATTGCCTCTGCACGATTGTTCCCAAGAGCACGTTTTCTATTTTTTTTACAATGCAATTTTAATTGTCTCAAGCAATGGAGCTCTCACCATTAATATCTAGAGACTCTTCCATACTCTCTGATCTCACTGTCAGGAGGTGTTGTCTAATATTCTGCCTAAGTCCTCCTTTCCTTAAGTTAATAACATTGTATCTAGCTATGCTTCTATTTACTAATAGAAGTAAGTTTAACTGAGTTTTCTGTAGCGTGGTAATTACCATGCTCCAGCAGACTCTAGCGCAGGGGTAGGCAATTATTTTGTGTGGAGGGCCGCTCACTGAGTTCTGGCAAGCTATCGAGGGCTGCATGACAGTCAGCCAGAGGCAGATTAATATTTATTTTCTAAATTTTTTAGGGGCCCTGTGGGCTGGATAGAATGGCTTAGTGGGCCGCATCCAGTCCACAGGCCACATTTTGCCCAGCTCTGCTCTAGGGTCATGTGTATCAGCATCCCTGTATTGAAAAATGGTGGCAGGGGAGCTTTAACTAAAGCTTGATTCGGAGATGCATGTGATACATTTTAGTTCAAATGTATCGCATGCATCAGCATCAAGCATCCTGGAAGGAACCAAGCTCTCATGACTGGGAGCCCACTCAGCTGAAGGGCTCCAGGCTGCGGGGGTGTGCCATGTAACCCCTGTGGCTGGTGGATCACCACTGTGGCAATGCATCTGCCCAAGGGGTGTGTGATCCCCCGGAGTGTGGGGAGAAGGGGAAGATGCATGATGCTGATGCATGAGATACATTATAGTTAACGGAAAATATGGATTGACCTCTCTTAATGTGCATTTACTAAAGAGTATGGGGCATGTATACATGTGCCCCGGAAGTCTATGTGCGGGGGTGGTGGTCTAATTAAAGCAGCCGATGAAAACATGTTTATCATAAAATTGTAAAAGAATGATTAAGACTCTCATTGCCTTCACCTATAAATAACATAGGTGAAGAAAACTGTCATGACGAATGTCTGTATGATGTAGAACTTGATCTTTTGGTTTTCTTGTATGGTTTCTGACTTGCTAGTCAGCTTGTCTGATAAGATCTGAGCTGTGGATTTCTTCACTCATTTGTTCAATGAATTCAATTAACACCAATATTGGAAAGAACAAAAAGAAACTGATATGTTATACGTAAGGACTGTAATCATGCAATGATTACACTTACAATAACCATGAGAAAGGGAATGAAGGAAATGGGATTTGCTTGGAAGACATGGTCCCAGGAGCAAAGCCTCCAATTTTTCTAATTATATATGTGTCACAGGCTGCTGTCTGTTTCTAGATAACAGTCTTTATTGGGAAGGTTTTGCTTCTTATTAACTTTAGCCATGGCCTTCACAACATCCTCCTTAGTTTTACTAAATTCCTTCTACGGGGAACCAGAAATTGGATGCTCAGATATCACACCCAAATTACGTTTCATATTTTTACCACAAGTTGTACTTGTTTCAGGTGCAAGCTTACCTCCTACCTGAAATGCTTTTGAAAATGTCAACAGGAAATGTGGATTGACTTGAGAATTAGACCTAACAGGAATTTACATATATGTGTTATAAATTAACAAATTATGCTATTACCCATAAATTGGAAAAATGGATAACAAAAAGTTGTTGTTCATATTGTGGTGGTGCCTAGAGGATCTAATAAGGTTATCTAAATAGAAGATCATTGTACTATGTAAAATGTACACATACAGTATACAAGAATGGTCCCAGTCCTGCAAATGTTAGTTTACAGAAGAGAGTAGGATAAGGACTTTTATCTGTCATATCAATTTGCTGTGTTTCATTACTAGTGACCAATTTCTTGAAAAATCAACTAACAACATTAAGGGAGTAACTGTAAGTCTTAAAACCTATCTACATTGTCCATCCAAGCATTTTGATGGATTGAAGTCTAAAAAATTGAAATTTGGGGAATTTATTAGAGCTATGCACATAGGAACGTTAAACAATTCCAACAAAGCCAGTGGCTTAAACAGTTTAATCACAAACCTGAATGAATTAAACAAATAAACAAAGGACTATAAATAAACAGTAATCACATACTATTTCTTATATATCTATCTATATCCCCAAATAGTTGCTATATATGAAAACACTCTGAATAACTCTTTTCTGGGCTTGTCTACACATGTAATTAATTCAAAGCAGTAAATGCCAGTGCATATTGTACCGGAGTTCTTGCTCCTGGGTGCACTATTTGAACATGCACCTGGTACAGAGCAGCCCCAGCTGAGATGGAGCCCTATGGACGGGTCAGTCTGCTAGCTTGGGTGTGCTCCAACCTGGCTCAATCTGCTTTGGAGGGGCTGGCTGGGCCATGAGGGCACTCCACTGTGGGGCTAGCCAGCAGGCAGCCCCCGCATGAAGCACCCTTGTGCCCCAGCCAGCTGGGCCAGTATCTGCATGTGTATTGCTGCACTTGAAAAAACTCTGCAGCAAGGTAATACTTGTATTTACAAGTACTAACCAGCTGCAGAGTGTATTAGTTTCTTGCAGCCTAATAGGGCCGCGTGTGTAGACACTGAGACGTTTACTTAGCTAATTAGTCTACTGCACAGTAAATATCTTGTGTAGTTATGCCCTGTGTGTCATAAATCATATTCAAAAGCGGTGTTTCTAGTGGGATCAGAAAAGAAATTCAGTCAACAGGTATGTCCCAGTGCTGTAAAGTTTTATTCCTTAAATGTCTTATCTTGAAGTAGAAGAGTTGAAGAATGTGTGAAAATACCCTCATCACAGAACGCTGTATTTGGCAATATCAGTGGGTATCTAGTTATTTGGTTTGTATTAGCAGATCACCAGATACCATAAACTATTGTAACTACCCAAAGTTTTATAAACAATGTTGGCTTATCTATGATTTTTATTTATGCCATATCTAATTTAAAAAAAAATCATAGATTTCATAGGCATAGACATTAGGGCTGGAAGGGACTTCGGGAGATCATCGAGTCCAGCCCCCTGCCCAAAAAATCAGTGAAACCTACTGAAAAAGAAAGTATTGTAGAAAATTTAAAACAATTTCTTGCAAGTTTTCTGTTCTTATTGCTCTGAAGAAATAGATTCATGGACATTAGGGCTCAAGGGGACCTTGCAAAATCATCAGGTCCAGCCCATTGCCCAAGGGGCAGGAAGTCTGCTGGGGTCAAGCGATTCCATTAAGATAAGCATCCAATTGGGTTTTAAAGGTGTCCAGAGTAGGTGCATGCTAGGGCTGTGCGAAGCTTGGTTGCTGATTTGATTTTGTGGAGATTCAGCCTTGTTCAGCAGCCAAATCTCTGAATGGAATCAGGAGACCCTTTCATCTCTCTGAATTGAACTGGAACCCCCCAAACTGATTTAGAGAGATGTGGAAAGATTTGGTGATTTGGACATACACACAGCTTTAAATGTTTTTTCTATAAACCTCAAGGTACCAGGCGGTTCATGAATGCTGCAGTGCTGGGGCAGATGGAGTGTCCCACAGGAGCGTGGCGGGGGCTACCCAGCACAGTCGACAGCAGGCCTCAAAGTGGACCAGAAGCCCTTCCGGTCCACTTCTGGGTCCATCAGGGAGTGTGCAGGGGGGGCCCCCATACCTCGCTGGCTTGGCAACTGGTGCCTTCTGGGTTGGGGGGGCACTCAGGGTCCCCCCGCAGCTGATCGCCAAGCTGACCGGGTGCGGGGGGGATCAGCTGCGGGGGGACCCTGAGTGCCCCCGACACTCAGTGGTGGACCGGACATAGTTCTGGTCCACATCCGGGTTTGCCGTTGAATACACAGGGAGTGCCCCCACAGTTCTGTGGGATGCTTAATCTGCCCCAGCATCGCAGTGTTCATGAGCTGCGCGTGCTACCTTGAGGTATGTAGAAAAAACATTTAAAGCTGTGTGTATGGCTGAATTGCTGATTCTCCGACTCAGCATTGAATCTTCAGATTCTGATTCGGCCAAATCAAATTGGGGACAGTGATCTGAATCAAGAAATCATCCAAATCCGAATCAAATGTGACCCATTTCGCATACCCTTAGTGCATGCATGACTTCTGGGAGAAGTCTGTTCCAGAGTCTGTGGAGTTCGATGGTAAAGAAGTTTTTTTTTTTTATGTCCAGCCTAAAATGGTCTTCCTGGAGTTTGTGACCATTAGACCTTGTCTTCCCTTGGGGTGCCCTGGTGAGGAGACGTTCTCCCGGATCCTGATGCACACCCGTAATATACTTACGAGCCGCCACCAAGTCCCGCCTGAGCCTTCTCTTTTCCAGGGGAAACAGTTACTCTAAATTATAGTTCTGATTATAAGATGATCAATATACATAAGATATAAAAGAAAGACATTTTTCCCTTTTAGAGGAAAGCAATTTTTAGAATTCCTTCCTCTGTAATAAACTAACTAAATATACCTTACAGTGATGGAGGAGGGAATGGACAATTGCTAATAGCAGTGGTGATCCTCCCACTCCAGCAGAATCACACAGCCCTTGGGCAGGTGGATTGCCACAGTGGTGATCTACCAGCCACAGGGGTTACAAGGCATATCTTTGCAGCTCAGAGCCCTTCAGCTGAGGAGGCTCCCAGCAATGAGAGCTTGGCTCTTTCCAGGATTGGGATCCTCCTGCACTAAATTAAATCTAGTACCTCCATTATGAGGTACTAAGAAAATGCTCATTAGTCTGTCTTAATGCACATTAACTAAAGAGCATGGGGCTTTTATAGACGTGCTGTGGGATGCAGGGGCAGAGGTGTGGGCACTGTAATTAGCCTGGCTCCAAGAGCTGTGTTAATTAATGCATGTGGAGAGTCATAGGTATCAGTACCTGCACTGAAAAGCGGTGGTAGGAGCACTTTAACTAAAATTCGTTGAATGGGCTTTAGTTCAAGTGTCCCTGTCACCACTCTTCTGCCTGGAGATGCTGATACATGTGACACTGGAGTCTGCTGCAATGTGGAAATTAACCATGCTCCACCAGCATCGATTAATTGAGTCTGCTTCAACGCACTATAATTGCTGCACTGTATGTTGGAGCAGCCCCCTGCATGTGTATATGAACCCACAGTTTTAAAGTAATGCTTAATGCACTTTAGTCAATTTTAATATGCATTAACTAAATATCATGTTTTTTTAGGGTGCCTGTACATGAGTGCGGAGGCTGCTGCGATGTGCTGTAATTACAGCACATTGGAGCAGACTCATTTAATGGAGTATGTTGAAGCATGGTAATTACCGCACTTCAGCAGCCTCCTGCATCTCATGTAACAACATTCCCACTCTTAAAAATGGCAGCAGGGGTGCTTGAGCTAAAGCTTAAATGAGCTGATACATGAGATTCTGCGGCACTTTATTTAGAGCGGCTTTCAGAGCCACTCTAATTAAAGTACCCCCTCCATAGCCAATGTAAAAGTGCCATTAGTGATGCTTTCATGCTCATTAAAATAGCCTAATTAGATGGTCCCACTAAGTACTGTTTAAACAACTATTTAGTATAAAGTGTAACTTTGAAAAAGCGCAGTAGGATTGATTATGTTAGCAGTAAGAGTTTGGTTATTACTTGGACTGGATTCTGTGGTTTGCTAAAGCTGCCTTGCACTGTTCTTAATCTATCCAGAGAGTTTCAGTAGAGAACTGCTTTCCTGTTGGAATTCTTCACTGGCATAGCTTTTCCGTATATCAGCTGCATTCTTACATTCAGAATATAGGGTTAATGGCAGAGCAAGTTGGCAACAGGACTGCCAGTTCTTTATTGTTGTAAGGGACCTTGACCATCGATGCCAGAAGTGCGAGTAGCAGTTCTGGTTTCCACTGGAGCCAGAGAGCTTTGTATTAGAGCTCTGCAAATGCATGTCTGACATAGCTACTGTCAGGCATAATGGAGAGTTGGGGTCTTGCTATTTCAGTATGTGCCAACTTTTTTATCCCCCTTTTATCCCTGTTTGTCCATTTATTTTCAAAAGAGGGATCCTTTCCTTATTCTTATTTGTTAATTCAAGTTAGCACTCTCAGAGTGCATTATAAAATATTTATTCTTCCTAGGGCCTTATTTTAAGAGACAAATAAGGGTATTTTTGGTGTGCATGAAACGGTACATTCCATTTAACAATCTGAATAAACTGAACAGTGCATTCTTTCCTGTGAAAGTGTTTAGTTCTGAAACTTTCAGATCTGAACTCTTTATCTAAAATAATTTTTAACCTATAGTACTTAATAATCAGTTTGACAGACTTGTATATAGTATACATTGTATATATTTCTATATACTGCAGTCGTATCAAATTAGGCTTAACCTATTGTTGAATTATTTGTACACTAAACTTTATTAATTCTCTGGTTAGCACCTACTTTTTTATCTAAATCGGACTGCACTGTGATTTGACAAAAGCACCTATGGATCATTTTAATGGTTTCTCTTTGTGGTGTCTGTAGATCTTATCTATTCCTTGTGCATTGTAACAGCACTCATTTCCCAGTGTGTAAGGTGCTCAGAGCACATAGATGATGGGCCAACATCTGCCTCTCTCTTTTTATGGATATTTTATTTACTCGTTCAGTAGACTGATATTAATTGATCTTTTTTTCCCCTATAACCACTTTGTTCCATGATATCGATTCATTTGGTTTCATTACCAGTGACAAATGTCTTGAAAATCATCTAACAACATTAAGGGGGAAACTGTAGGTATTAAAACCTATCTTCATTGTCAGTCCAGCATTTTGATAGGTTGAAGTCTAAAAAACTGGAATTTGGAGAATTTATTAGACTTACGCACAAAGGCACATTTAACAATCCCAGCAAAGCCAATAGCTTAAACAGTTTAATCAACATTCTGAATATATTAAAAATAAGAACTTGATTACAGAGAGTGGTTTTATGGAGTATAAAATCAGTCTAATATAAACAATGTATAGTGTTGTGTCAGAATATCAATGGAGTTCAGACTAAGGGGTTAGGTATGGAGTACAAGAAAATTTACTTTCAAATAAAATTTTAAAAATTAAAGAGCATGTGCAGAGAACTTTACATTTATATTATGCATACATTTGGTTTAAAGCAGTATTCCTGGTGGCTTTTAAAATGTGCTTTAGCAGGTCTAGTGCACGGCATACTATATTGCTGGTAAACTAGTTTACATGCATTGCTTACAGCAGTTCACATCCATGCTTTGCTTCTCCCCAGTTTTCCGTGTGTTTATTAAGTAATAAACAATTAAAAAGGAACTTAATTATTTATGGAAACTTTCTGATAAAAATTTGACTATTACTGTTAAATGTCTGTAATGTAAAACACAGATGTAGGCATAAAAGAAGATCTTTATAGAAATTAAATTTTGGATAATAATATATAACATCAGAATGGGTGAATTTTAAAGCTATCTGTGCTGCTGGGTTGATCTACTGCCATTGATATTTAAATTTCATGCACAGTTTTATGGGCAGTTTAAAGTTTTTTTTTGGCAAGAATAAAATTCATGAATGCTTAAAAGAAAAGGAATCTAAAACTCTTCAGAAATGTTTATTTTTAAAATTAGGTTCTTGAATTGGATAGGAAAAGTTTTAAACTGAAAATTGGATGAATACTGGCATAGGAAGAATTCTGTAACAGGTTCCTCCTTGTTTCAGAATATTCCTAATCAGGATCACACAATTGAGCAATCTCATGAAATATATATTTGTCAAGGGGTACCTAACATTTTTTTGAAATTACCCCACTGTAAGGGCAGTCTGCCCTGCTCTTTCCTGCCATGTCTTGATGTTTATATATATATATATATATATATATAAAAATATATATATATATATATATATAGTGGAAGGCTGCCGTGATCTTACTATATTGACCACCTGCCTTGTGGTTGTGGCATTATGGGCCAATCACATGGCTGCATACCTTCCCTACACCGTGTCCCATGCCTCGCAGATGGCATCCTTATTGATTTTCAACCTGTTGCTGAAACAGCACTTAACTGGACTGTCCGAATTCTTGACCTCTCTCACCCCCACTCTGGACTTTCAGACCCTTTGGTCTCTCCTCTGCCTCTCTCTGGGCCTTCAGACCCTTCAGTTTCATGCAACCACTCCCTTGCTTATCAGGCCTCTTTGTCTCTCAGCCCATCTCCAGGCTCCCATTTCCACTTTTCTGAACACTCTCCAGGCCCTCAGGCCCCTTCTCGCTATGTCTCAGTATGTGGCTCAGACCCCTCTTGCTGGGCCTCACTACCCAGGCCCTTAGATCTGTCTGGTCCTGAACTCCATTCCCAGCCCCTTGCTGGACCCCTCAATATACTTGCTGGACCTCGCTATGTGACTCAGGCCCCTCTTGCTCTCGGCCTCACTGTACGGCTCTGGCCTCTCTCACTCTGGGCCTGTGGACCTACATGATCCTGGTCTTCCCTGGCCCCTCACTGGGTCTTTGGACCCACATAGTCCTGCTCTCCCTTTACCATGTGCTTTTCTTAATTTTTGCATGGAAGATGCTGAATTTTAGCCAATTTTGGATTTTAAACGTCATTGCAGAACAACAAGGAAGTTTTTTTAACTCCCTGCCTGCCATCTAACACTTCCAGGAAAGGAATTCTACCTGATCAACACATCAAAGAGCTACTCAACACAGCTCACAAAGACACTGTCATGGACCCAGAGGGACAGCCTTCTATCTTCAGCTCCCTCTGTGCAAAAATGAAGTTTA
>NW_017728907.1:51488802-51536737 GCF_001723895.1 Crocodylus porosus | reverse complement strand
CCTCCGGGGAAGTTATTCTACGTGATCTACACATCAAAGAGCTACTCAGCACAGCTCACAAAGACAAAGACACTCTCATGGACGCAGAGGGACAGCCTTCCATCTTCAGCTCCCTCTCTGCAAAAATGAAGTTTATTTCCTACCTATGGGGACTTTTTACCATTTTTTACCGTCTACTCTTTTCCCAGTACCTGATCAACACATCAAAGAGCTACTCAACACAGCTCACAAAGACACTGTCATGGACCCAGAGGGACAGCCTTCTATCTTCAGCTCCCTCTGTGCAAAAATGAAGTTTATTTTCTACCTATGGGGACTTTTTACCTTCTTGTACCATCTACACTTTTCCCAGAGCCTGATGAAGGGACTTTGATCCCAAAAGGTTGCAGAAAAGGACAATTTTCTTGCCAATTTTCAGTTGGATTAATAAAAAGTATCATTTTGGAACCAAGAGTTCTATTTTTTTGTATGTCAAGACTGTACTTTTGCAGCTGTGCACATGCTATTTAGGTGCATAAAGGGAAATCAGATTTATCTTATTGTGGCCATCATCAGATCACCCTAAATCATGGGCTTGCAAAGTACCAGAACCTACAGCTCTTATGTAACCACAAGTGCTTAATGAACACATTGTTCATTCAGACTGATTTTTGCAACTATAGTCACAGAGGCAGTGTCACAATTTTTACTCCAGAGTGAATTTAAGCCCTTTTTGTCAGTCATATTAATTTACCGCCTCATGAACTCCTAAGGTGATCTTCTTATTCCTATGCAGTCCCTGTTTATGAGCTTTTTCTACTACTTCTCAATGGAGGTAGACTTCTCAGTGGTCTTCAGTTCAACCCATAAGATAGATATGCAGGGCAGGCCCACCATGCATTATCTTTAGGGGTCTAAACAGTTTGAGGAGGTAGCTACTAGCCAGCCAATTTGGCAGGGAGATTGTGGGGCCAGTCATTGTTTTCACAGGCGGATCATGGCGCTCCCTCCCCTCCTCCCATGCCTCTGATTGGAGGGGCCCCAGTGGCCCCGGCCCTCATCACTGATTGGCTGAGAAGGCTGTCTGTCATGCAGCCTGCCTCTTGCTGCCAATTGGTGGAGAGAGGCAGGGCTACATGACAGGAAGCCCTCTCAGCCAGTCAGCAGTGAAGGGAGGAGGCGGCATTCATCTTAGACTCCCCTTTTTGCCTAACGTCCTTCCCCCCGCCCTTTCCCTACAACATGCTGCGTGGCTGGGCTGCAGTGCCATGAGGACTGCTGGCTTCCTCTGGGGAGTCAACATTTTACTTTCAGTGGGTGTGTCTACATGAGACACTAACTGCACAATAGCCTAATAACACTGCAGTAATGTGCTGGGCAAAACCTGTGCTAATATGCTACCGCACAGTACTATTAGGCTACTGTGCAGTTAGGGTATGAAAAAACCCATGCGCTAGTGCTACTGTGTAGTAGTGTGAGTTACTGTGTGTTGATTTAGTAGTTGGTTATCCAGGTACTTCTGTGCAGTAACTAGAGCACGTTAATGAACATGTAGACTCACAGAGTCAGGTTTTTTTCCTGTGGATTTCTCAGGCATTGCCCAATTTCATGGGCAATGCTGGATTTCACAATTTCCATGAAATCATGATTTCAGTAGGTCTCTGATTTATTTTCCTCAAAGATCACGCTCAGGGTCTATCCAAAATTTCTTCCCACAGTAGTTGCCAACTTTCACATAATATGTGGTACAGTTACCAATTTTCTCTCCTAAGCCTTAATCCAGCCTTTCATGTACTTAGAGCCCTCTCATTCTAACCCAATAAACATTCAAGAACTCTACAAAATTGTTTTTGACTTCTGTAGAAAGTCAAATCACATTGTTGCAGATACTATTAGTATGGATCCCATACTTTTTTAAGGTGTGTTACCAGTTTGCTAGTTTAGAACCTTCTGATCAAGCCAGAGATTGTAGGCAGCTTCTGGGGCATCTTTCAGAAGTGCTCACAGGACTGAAATATGTGGGCAACTAACTGGGGGTTGGTGCATGCATTTACAAAACACTGTTCTGTTGTAGTAGCCTCTAGATCTAATGCTTGGTTTGGCAGAACTCTCCTATGTTCATTACCTAGATAACCTACCAACATGTCCCTCCACACATCAGGTGAGTCATCACAAGTGGAATACATATGCACAAGGACTTAAAGCAAAAAAGCAGGTACTAATCTTATAATAATTGTGGCTCTTTGAAATATGTTGTCATATGTATTGCATGAATTGCCCTTTTTCCCATTAATACTAAATTTCGTAACACCCAGATTCTGTATTGGTGAGCAAACTGACAGTTGGTCCTGCTGTGCCCTTCATGCTCTTAAGAGAGGGGCTTGAAAAAACAAAAGATAGGGTTGTAATGTCAATGAACAAAGCTGATCACAAGTATCTGACTTTGAGTACATGGGGTACATGTGCTGCAAGAGTTGAACATGTATGAACAGTATATCTTGAAGAACCACGGTTATTGTAGATGCATAAATATTTTTATGAATCTCTGAAATACAAACTCCTCTGGGTCTGAAAACTGTGGATATCTGATAGAATGCAGTGATGTTATGTAGTTGTTTACAGCTGGAAATTAAGACTATCATGCCTAAAACTGTCAGGGAAGTTAAAGCAGGCATATTGTGATGATCTGAGTTGGAATTTGATCAGGATACAGAAGTTAACATTCCTTCTCTTACCAATAGTATCCAATACCAATACCAATAGTATTATCTATGACTGTATTCAGTAAGGATTGTAGTCTTTTGTCTCACCAGAAAAATGTCACCACCTCCATCAACTCATTGCCCTTCAGGCGTAGAAATTGTGCAGGAGTGACTTAGGTTTGAAGAACACTGTCTGAAGAATTGCAACACCATGGTTTAGCATACCTTGTGCCATAGAGGTTTCCTATTCAGCTCTTGGAAGCACCACAAACCTTATTGTCTCATTAACTTCTGTAAAGGCTGCCTGCATGTTGAGCAGTTGTGAGAGAATAAATCTATGTAACAGCCTATAGCAGGGTCCTCATATCAAATAAGAAATTGTGAGATGCTCATGTCTGATACATCCAAAAGAAAAAATGGGGCTGCTCTTGCATCTTATGTTGTGGCTGTGCAAACAGATAATTAAATTCTAGCTTATCAACAGGAGCTGACAAAGCTAAAATAATCATAGTGGGTTCTTATTTTGATGAAATAAGAACCCATTCTAAGTGGTACTTAGAACATGGAATAGACATTTAAAATATATGGAAATAATGCACAGCCCTATGACTGTATACCATGTGAGCTCTGAATGGATTATAACATGAGACCATATAGGCATAGTTCTTTTGTTAGGGCAAGGGTTGAAATTCTGTGATGCATATATCTAAAAATGAATCGGATTACTTGAAAGATGTCTGCAAACTTAACTTCTTTGACTTTCTTAGTAGTTTAGCTGCTCCCTGTGTTGAGTTTTGACATAATTTTGTCATAAGTCACAACTACGTAGGGTGAGATTGTGATACATGCAGTAACTGAAGCAGTTATTTACTGGGACAGTCATATGAAATGCTAATTAAATCAAGAACAAAGTCATGACATGTAATATAGATTGTGTGTTCCTCTCAACATTTTTAAAAACGGAAAATCAATTGAACATACTGCTAGTCTTGAAAGAAAGTAATTTTGCCATCTTGGAATCTTGTACGTATTGGTCATGTATAAAATTAGATTTATAAATGATGATTCTACCAAGTTGGAAGCCTTTCAAGTACACATAATTTTATTTTGGATCAATACTTTTGTTGTGCTTAGAATAGATTGAAGGTACATGGGAAGCCTTTGTAAGTGCAGAACAGTCAGCATCTCCATAAAATTATCCCAACCTGCCATGACATGTATCATCCTTTAAAAAGTAATGAATATAGATGGGATACTAGATGTATATACTATTCACTGTTGCTATCTTTCAAATGAAACAACTGCTACCCTAATGAAATGTTCTTTCTTTCCAAGATAGTGTTAAATTTATAGGCTTTATTCCAGGTGTCTGTAAGAACATTATAATTGTCAGTATTTTATAATTACTGCAAACACACTTTATGTTTCAGATTGAACACTGTTTTTTTGGATAAGGGAAACTAAATAGCCAGGTGTGTTTAATTTCCTATTATGGTGGCACCTGTCACTCAGAATGTCAAAAATGCATTATGAATGCCATAAACAAAATCAATGCTGTTTAAGATGATCATGGTGTCAGTGATGTGACACTCAGTTTTGTTTCCTTTAAGACCTTTTTTTTTGTGGTGTCAGGTAGCATATACATTTCAAGTACTCCATGTTTAGTTCCATACAAATTTGGTGTCACCTCACTTTTATTACTGAAAATTACTTACAACTGGAGTGTAGTATTGTGTAATTCAAGTTATAGAAAGAATGATTGATGCTAAATGAATTAATCGTATGCACATCTTTTCAAGTTTCTCAAATAAATGATTTTTATATATTCTTCATTTGTAGTCATTGTGACACAACACAGTCAGCATATGGGTCTCATCTCAAGAGATGTGGTATGAAGATTATTAAAGCCCCCAAACATAAAAACAAACCATAAATGAATTAATTCCATGGTTTTTGGTATCATAAACTTCATGAGACAAATAACTGTTCCTTTCAGTGTACACTGAAGGACATGAAGACCACATCTAGATGAGCAGGGCCGTGTGGTATGTGGCCCCACAGACACATCGGCGGGGCCACATACTGCACATTTAGCTGTTTTCTGTGCTGCAAGTTAGCAGTACAGGGGTGTTTTTAGACCCTGGGAGGTCCCGGGGTCAAAAAAGCCATGCCAAAAAACCAAAAAACAAACAATGGGGCAGTGCATGTGTGGAAAGTGTGTGCTGTCTGAAACTGGAGCCTGGCTGGCTGAAGCCAGGCTCCAAGTAACAGGATCACCACTGCTGCAGCCCCAGGAAACCACCAGGACCCCAGGTGAGGCTGCTGGAGCCAGCCCAGTGCTGGCCGCCTTCCCTACCCCACCCCGGGGAAACTGCCAGGTGCCAGCGGGCACATAGCACAGGCATTCCCAAGGTGTGCTGCTGCTTCTTGTCCCCAGGCACACAAACATCCATGCTCATGTGGATGCAGCGTAAGTGTAGTTACTATGAAAAGGTAAAACTGCAATGTGACGTGCAGCCACTAGGGACTAATATTTTCAATGGGCACTGGGTTGGTGAGGTGATGACTACATTTTCAAGAATCTCTCTGAAATAACATGGGTCCACTCTACCTATACTCATTGATCGGCAGCTCACCTGCATTCCTAGAGTTCAGTACATTTGTTCAGTACGATGTCCTGGATGCCTTGATGTAGTTGTACTCAGGACTTGTGAATCCAACCCAAATCCTTCCTTTCTTCTCTTCTTCATTTGCTGCTTACAGAAAGGGAGGAATTCTATAGTTCTGTAATTCTATTGGTAGCATTCCTGACTGATATAGACAATGCCTCTTTCAAGAAAGGAATCTCCCTATTTCCCTTCAAATTTGCAATCGTCTAGCTGACACTGCAGAAATCTACATTGTTTCTAGGCAATCTCTAGAAACACCGGGTGGAACTAGTATCCTCTTTCTGATCAAGTTAATAAACAGAACCTAGTCAAAGGCAAGTATATGGTCATTTAATTTGTTAATATTCAAGGCTAAGCATAATGGAGAGTCATGTCTGGGTGTGGATCTAAAACTCGCACAGCCCATGGTTACACAAACAAGTTAGCATGAGTTAAGCTAAGAGGGATATTCTGGCTTCACTGCTATAATTATCCTTGTGCTCATAGTTTTGGTTTATGTCAAGTAAGAGCTAACCATTGGTATCTACCCCTTATTCTGTCTTCTAGACCCCACCATCTTTTTTGGATGAGAAGACAGTATCTCATGGTCAGCAGTGTCAAATGTTGCAGGGTGTGGGGGCAAGATGGTGTAGGGAGGCCAAGCAGTTTTCCTCCTGCTTGTGCCTGCCCCTCTGCCACCTCTGCCCCCAGCTTGCACCCCTGCATCTCTGAACCTCCTTTCCCCTACCACCTCTGCTCCTCCTCCTGCCCTTCCCTTCTACCCCTTTTTCCCCCAGCCTCTGTTCTTCCCTCCCTACTTCTCACCAGTCTCTGTTCTGCCACAACCCCCTTACCCTTGCTCTGTGCTGGCAGGCTCTGTCCCTACTTGAAGCCTGGGGCACTGAGCAGAGCCTCAACCCAGCCCCCATAGCAGTCGTGTGGGCTGCATGCCACTGCTACAGGCTGGGGCTGTACTCAATCCTCCAGGTTGTGGTGTGCATGGAGCCTGCCAGCGCAGAGCAAGGGTAAGGCAGGGAGGGGAGGGGCAGGTGGGAGAGCAGAGGCTTGGGGGGAGATGTGGGAGTTCAGAGACAGAAGGGGAGGGAAGGGAGTTAGGCAGCAGCAGCAGGTATGCCCCAACCCCAGGGAGGGACTGGAGCCCAAGCCATAGTAGCTGCCTTCCCCTCCCTGCTGCCCTTGTACATGATTTTAAGACATGGATTTTTTTCCCCCATGTTAAATGAGGGGGTGGAAGTGTGGGGGACGGGACTAGACCCTCATCTTAGAATTGAATAAATACAGTATTCCCCTTGCTCTGTCTATTTTCATGTTCATCTCATTCAACTTCCCTGGAGCCTCTCCTGAGTGTCATCAGGAATCCCACATTTCTTGACACGTCTGTTGGTGCTAGAGGTCTGTCTTGTCTGTGCCACATGTAGGCAGATTTCTTACTGTCTTTTAAACCCATTATTTCCCTGTGTACTAGTTTTATGGCAAACTGAGGTGTGTAACATCATAACAGTATAAACGCATTTAAAACAGGAATATTACAGTATTACCCATAGGTGGTCACACCATTTCACATACTTCTCTTGAGACAGGAGAGAGTGTTAAGTTGCCAGATACTTTTCGTAACGCAGTCATGGAAGTGTTGAATTACTACTATCATAAGCACAGAGTAAGAATCTACAGAACAGAAATGTATTTCACAGAGCGCTTAGTGGAGCCCTTCTCAATTCACTTGAAAAATGAAAGAAAATAAACTCTGATTAACTTTGTGTTTCATGAGACCACTATTCATCTATATGGGATAAAATGAAACCAAAACAGCAATGTGAGGGTGTGGACACATGTAACACCAGAACCATTCCAAAATGTCCTTGATTGGGAGCTAGTTCATAATTGTGTGAAGTGCAGCAGCTCCCTCACCAGAGGTGGGAATAAGCACTTAGCCCAGCATGCCTTGCAATAGATGAGGGTAGGGGGAGTGCTTGCACCCAGGCTTTGGGAGTGCCAGGGAGTGACTTGTGGCTGGGGGCATTGTCACTTATCTGCTTTTTCTTATTTTCTAAACATGAGTTCAACAAATTTCAATAGCCTGCAAATGACCGAAGTCTGCAATGTGCTTGCCTGACTTGAGGGCAGGGTAGGTGCTTAAATGCATACTGTTTGATTCCCAGGCCAGAGAGGATGAGTGGTTTCAGCTGAGGAGGGAAAGAACAATGCAGTATGCATGGGCAACCAGTGCCTCCTGATCCTGGGGGGGCGGAGGGGGCACCAGCTGCTGATTGCCAACCAGGGGAGGGGGGCCCAGCAGTCAATCACTGACTGGGGTGTGGCAAACCCAGAAGTGCCACCGGTGCTTCTTTCGGTGCCCCCACATTCTCGGGGGTGGGGGGGACTGGCCATTGCCTCCCACTCCCTGGCCAGCGAGGGCCAATCTTGGGGGAGGGGGCACATGCCTCCCCTACGCGTTTTTATTTCTGGTATCAGGTAGCATATACTTTTCAAGTACTCCATGTTTAGTTCCCTCCTACTCATTGCCAATGGCAGTATAGGATACCTGGGGGTTTGACCAGACCTGTGTCACAGAATGCTTTTTGAATTAAGTTCAGACTAGTACTTAATTCTCCAGGTACACTTTTGACCCATTCCAGGTGGATTTAAATTGGTTTAATAGCCTGGGATGTCTGTCTGCTTCAGGTTTAAACTGCATTTAAATACCTTTAAGTGTGTCCATGCCCTCTGAATTTTCTTGAGTATGGAAACACAATGTGCAGGAGGGACCTGCAGCTAAAAAACCTGCTCTTTGTGTTGCAGGAAAAGTATACCTCTTCTCTAATGGGCTCAGATGGCAATTGGATTTATAATAGCTAGCAATTTAGCTTTTAGGAATTTATGATAGGGGTTTATTGGGCAGCTCAGCAAATACATGGCTGGCCTAATGCAAGGAAGAGTTTCCTTGGTTATGCACGGGAAGACATTTTAAAGGATTTATTGACTCAGATTATTGGACTCTCCATATATGATAGATCTGTTTGGAGATCAGTAAGAGAAGTATAAAAGAACAATGCTTCAAAGTGTTCTCAGTCCAAAAATAAAATATTGGAAGAAAAACCTTTAAATGTGGCAACTGAAGTTGGACAATTGTTAAATATTTTTTTTAAATAAAATTTCAAAACCCAGTGGTCAGTGCCTGCTCCCAAACTTGAAGGCAGCATGAGAAAGAGGGGTGAATGGTGAAGCAATCAGAAGTTTTGCTAGGGAAGAAGACAAGTAATGTGTTTGCAGCAGCTATCCGTTTTTTTTTATGTGCAGCAACTCTTCATAGCCTGGCTTACCAAAGAATTAACATCTTTGTTTTTTGTGGCTTGTTTGGCTCAGAAATTTCTAAGCCTAGCTGAACACCTTTGGATTGAACTGAATTCAGGTTAAGCATTGTGTATTTTCAAAAAGGAAATCATAAGCTAAATTCTGCTTTCGGTACACCTGAGAATTTACGTGTATGTTCTGGATTTACAGTAGAGTTCCTTAAGATTTACACGGATGTAACTCAAATCAGAATTTGTATAGAGTTGCTACTTGTTTTTTGGAGCAAACTGACGTGTTACAGCACAAGGAATTTGTTACAAAAACATTATGTTGATCTGGTACATTGTGGCATAATAAATTGACATCACATATCACGTTCTAAAACATGCAGCACTGGAGTATAAGGCTAGGTCCAGACATTCAAAAAGCCTGAGGCAGATTCAAACAAACGTATGTGGGTTTCTCTAATTGCACTATGTTCATTTGGGAGCAAACAGAACACAAGTTCTCCCGTTTGTGGGGGGAGGGGAGGTGGGGCACAAAGCAAGTTCTCCCTTTCGTGGGGTGAAGGCACAAAGGCTGCCAGCCAAGGTGGAGATGATCTCATATGCTTCCCAGCCCGGAGGTTGCCCAAGGAGGGTCTGCAGTGACGGCAGTGGGTTGGGGGCATGTGCCTGGCAGCCAGTCAGGGGTGGCCTAGGTGCTCTGTAGAAGGAAGGGTCAGGCCCCTTGGTTGCTGCTAGGGCTGAGCTCTGAGTGCTCCTGTGCCTGCTGCCTGGCATGAGCCTTCTTTCCTACTCTCCCTGCTGTCTGCCTGTGTCTGTGCTGGCTTGGATCTGTGACAGCCAGGAGCAGCCAAGCACCTGATGAGAGCTAGCACATCTATCTCCCTGTGAGGTGAGGCTCATGGGGAGGGCTGCAAAGGTGCCTGGGATGCGGCTGGATAGAGACCTAAAATGAATTGACACGGGATCTGGTATAGAAGTTCGATAGATTGCTCTAATGTAAACTGATTAAGTCTGATACCTCATTGATCCCGATCTGTCTTAGACTAGGATCCACCATTTTTAAACCAGTCCATGTGCCCCAGACTTCTGTTCTGTTCTGGGTATCGACCAGGCTTTGGTCACTTACAGCAGTTTATGTGTAATGTCTGTACCTGGCCTAATCGCCTTTTTTCCTGTGCTCCCACTCTTTATGGACTTAAAACTCATATTATTCTTCAGAACTCTCCTTAAAATTCTCCTTTTTTGTAATGCCTGTGAAAAACTTGATGTGTTAGTTTGTTATATGGAGACTCCTGCTTGTGTTGCTGATCAATATTGTTTCATCGTTTCTTTATACTACCCAATCTATATGTATCCATCTGGTACCTCTTTTTTGGTACCCAGTCTTAAACTGTAAGCTCCTAGGCACAGGGAACATTTCCCTCCCGCCCCCCCATTTCTAACCCAGTGCACTTCTAGGTGTGACAGTAATACACAAGTGCGCACACAATATCATACTCTTTTGAATATGGTTTCATTAAAAAAACAAAACACAACTTTTAAAAATGGATTGCATGTTAAATTTGAGTTTAAAAAAGTTAAAAGCCATATTTATTTTTGTGTGATGCTTTACTTCTTTCTATAACTGAAAATCAGAAAATTTGGATGTGCCTTAAATTCAAAGACATATTATATTAGAAAGAGCATAAAAATTACCTTTCCACAGCCTTTATCTGTGTTGTAGACTGAAAAGCTAATTCAGGGCCAGGGACTGTTTTTTATTATATGTTTCACAGTATATAGCACAATGAGGCCTTGGCTCTTGTGGTGGCCTCTAGGTATTACTGCAAGAATTGACAACCTACCATCTATGAACAGACTGGACCTGGCCTACAGCAGCTTAGGGAATCAGGAGCACACGCCAGCCACAGTGGCAGAAGTGGTGTCCCTAGGGTCCTATGGGCTGCCATCTTCAGTTTATTCTCTCTGCTACAGCAGAAGAGGCGACCCCGGGGTCCTAGCACTTGCCTTGTCTATATATTCCTGTCACAGCCTCTGCTGATTTGATTGTCAGCGAGTGTGGGGGCACAGCGCATGATGGGATGGGTCGCAAGTAACAGCCCGCGGTGGCAAAAGGTTGATAACCGCTTTACTATCAGAATACCAGTAATGAATTGATTATGATTCTGCACGTTGTAAGAATCTCAAAAATTACTTTGAAACCCATAAATATGTTGTACTAATGCTGCTTATTAGCTATTATATTAGCCTCCTAGCATTGGAGAGGTCTTGGAAATTTCAGGTTAAGTGCCGAGTGTTTGTTCATTGAGATCCTCAGTCGAGGATCACCATAAGCATTCTTTATTGTTTGTTTTAGTTATTAGGGTTTCATTTTAGGGCCCAGTATGAGCTAAACGAGGGCAGGGATTTAGGATTCACAGCATGTCTGCTGCTCCATGGTAGGTGCGTGTATGCACTCTTCCTACTCTGTGGGCATAGGGTTGCTCACCACATTGAGAGCTATGCAAGTTACCTCATGCTTATTGTAGGATATCAGTATAAACATGGGCAATTGCTGCAATTACTGCAGAATAGCTAATATATGTTAACTCGCGCCCTCCTAGCTTACAGTCAGGAAGTGCTATATAAAGAGGGATTGAACCATTTTTCCCTTTTGACAAGTTAAAGAAAATAACATTAGATTCCATAGAGCGACCCTTAGAATGGAAGTGCTAAGTTTTAATACATAGGACAAGATCCAAAACTGATTTTAATTAGCATGGTTTCATTGACTTCAATCAAGATATACCGGTTTACACCAGCTGAGGATATGGTTTGTTATCTTTAGATAGAAAACGTCTGCTGTCACACCAATGCTGATGATGTTTCATATAATTTCCTTGCAGATTGAGGAGCTACATAAAAGCTTCTAATTTTCATACTAGAGTTACCATGATGAACTGTAGCTCATTATTGTAAACTGATGACAGCTGTTGATACTATTACAGGCAGTGACTTTTTATTTAAGGGAAATATTAGCCAGTAACTGGTAGATTTCTGGCACACTATTACATAAAGCTTCCTGTTAGCAGGTAGAGCAAAAAGAAATGGATTTGAACCCATTAGTATCAGAATTACATGTCAAAAAGCTAGAGCAGAGTTCAATTTATTTGTGCAATAAAGACTAAGCTGGAGATTGACTTGACAATTATTTCACCTTACAATGCTCTGGTTGTTCTGAGATGAACATTCCAATATCAAATCATCATATTTGGACATCTTTTTAGTAAATAACATGCTAGTCTAAATAAGGATTATAACACAGAGACCTAAAACTAAAATGTTTTCAAATGGGAATGGGAATTTTACTACTATTTTTTTACTAATGGAAATATATAAAGTGAAACTTGCACACTGTAGAACTGATATACTTGCATTTGTTTCTGCTAAATGTAGCCGACATTGTTTGGTATGGTTTATGTTCCTATTGAAAGGATAATCTTTCTGGAACTTTTATTAGCTTTGAGTAAGAAATATATATAATCTGTCCAAAGATATTTGTCTTCTGTAAACAAGATACCTTAGTACTTAGTGGGATTATTACTTCTGTTAATTAGTCTCCTTTCTCCACGCCACCTTTCAAATGAAGTGACAACAAATAAGAGAAAGTTGTGATATCTGTTTGGAAGATGAATTCCAGAGAGAAAATATCTTGGATATACTAAATAAAAAATAGGCCTTTTTTTGTCTATTTAGCATGTGTATCTAAGCATATTTAGGTCCTGACAGAGCAACTGGATTAATGAGGACAGATCCTTATTTACCACAGAATTTGTCTGCTTCACATCAGAGACTTTGGACTATACCCTATTCCATTTTATTATCGTAAGGCCAGTTACAGTTTTCACCCGAGAGATGGAGGTACTTGTAGCCAGAAGGAAGAGAGAAAGGCAGATGGTATGAAATTCAGTGACATGGGTGCTGTTTTTAAAAGGCTGCATGCTGTCTATCCCAGGTCTTTGCTCCCAGTAGGGCAGAGACTTCCCCGTTGCTTTCCAGCATTTTATCCAATGAATATTAAAAGCAAGGTACAGTAGGCCAGCTTTAAGACCACTTTGCTGGGAGACAGGAGATGTAGTCTTAAGCTCCCTCATGGTAAGTAGAGAGCCCAGAACTTGTGCCTCGCACTTTCTGTTCAGCCAACCTAACCACTGAGCTCTTGAACAAATAGGTAGGATGGACCTTCTATTCTATTTTGCTTCCAGCTGGTATGTTTGTAGGGTAAATCTGTTTTGCCATGGAACAAAGCAAAATATAAAGGTATGCATAGTACCAAAACCCATGATTATGTAGCTGTGTACATGCCATTTAGGCTAAGTACAGAGGTTCAAAATACCCAAGGCAAAATAGATTCAACTTTCAGTTTTTCCTAAACTGCCTAGGTTGAACCGGTAACAAACTGAAATGATGTTCAGTGTTTGGGTGGCCAAGACAGGCAGAAGCCTGCACTGGCTCAGGCCAGGAGCCCAGGGGCATTCAAGTACGCCATCCCTCATGGCCAGGCTGCCTAAGGCTGCTGAACCAGCAACCGAGGCCTGATTGGAAGCTGGAGCCTATGCAGGTGGGGAAGTACCCACCAAGGGTCTCCACCCCTTCAGCTCCAGCTGGGCTACTCTTACTGGAGCCGACCCCTTCCCCAGCCATCAGTCTCCGATGCGGGGTATTTGAGGGGGAATGCACTCACCCTCTATCTTTGGAGACAGAGAATTGGGGAAGGGGTGGGAGTGGGGTAATTCCAGGCTGGCTTAACCTGAAGTGGGGGCTTTCCCCTGCTACACTGGGCATACCTCAGCTGGGGGTTAGGTTTCCATCCTGCCTCCCCCTCCCTCGATGGTGGATGGCTGCATGGCTGTGGAGGGGATGTGTCTGAGCTGATCCCAACCTGCTCAGAGCCACAGGAGGACAGGCAAGAAGCTCCTAGCTGGGGGCTTCCCCTTCCTCCCCCACCCCAGACCCTAGCTTGGGGGAGCGAGTGCCAGACGGGACTGGGGAGGGATACATTCCTCCACTTCAGAAGGTGGAAGCTGGGGAGAGTGTGGGGTTGAGGTGATCTCTGCCAGCTTGTTGGGCTGGAAGGGGGAGAGCAAAAAGCTCCCACCATAGGGTTTTTTTCCTCCCCCTGCTGTACAGCTGGGAATTAGGAGTGCCTGGGCATCCATTCCCCTGCCCCCCATCCCACTGCGCTGATAGACCCAGGTAGGACACAGGCCTGGCAGCTGAGGCTTTAGAGCCGCAGCTCTGTGACAGCTGGGGATGGGGCCAGTTTTGCTCTGTTGGAGCAGATATCACAGCTCAGGGCTGCAATGTACTCTGGGATGCTAGGGGGGGAATGTAAGTTAACTTGAATTGGGAAGGGATCTGGGACAGAATTTCCATAAACTGGTTTAACCTAAATCAGCTAAGCCTGATACTATATGCAACCATGTTTATGTTAAACTAGTTTTGGCCACTTTGAAAGTGGTTTATGTGCACTGAACTTCTGTTCTGTTAGAGGTTTAAACCAGTTTCCAGTCACTTAAACTGGTTTATGTGTAACTTCTGTCCCTAGGCTTAGATACATAATGTGATAGATAAGACTTAGCCCTTACTTTCTGTAGGTATGAAAAGGCAAATTTGACTATGTTTCCATTTATTAAGATGACTATTATACACCTTCTATAGTCTGATCTGTTTTCTTTTCCAGTTGGTGTGATATACATTTTTAATTTAGTTTTTTTTAAAGAGAAAGCTGCATCCATTGTCTTCTGAAAGTTCATATGGTCAGACTCACTTCCCAGCAACTATTAAACTGACATGTTTAATAACCATTAAACTAAACATAAATCATGTTTTACGCTAAAATGGATGAAAGTATTCGTTTAAAGTTTTGGCATATTTTTATATATATTTTACCATCTGATTGTGGTATAGTCAACAAGAGTAAAAAATGAGAGTAGAATGTGGGTCTGCTGCACTGTATTTCTTTCCAAATTCTGTTCTTTCTCTGAGCTTTACTATAAAGGAATAATCCAAGCGTGACGCCACGCATCACAAACCACAGACGCATCATTAGATTTTCAGAAAAACATGCATTCCCCTGACTTCTAAGTCTTGGTCCTCCCCACAAAAAAATTATTCAGGTTGAATAACTTAAGTGGATTTAGAAGTACCTGAAGTAGCTTGTTTAAATGGAATAACCTTTCTGGTAGGCATGGGGAATGGTAATTCCACAGGTTTTGGAGTAGCGAGGATCAGGACACATTAGTTGTTCCCTGTAGGTCCTGTTTTCTATATAGGCAGAAGGGCTAAACAAAATTTTGTGTAGAGGTAACTTGTGTCGGCAGGTTATTATTTTTCATGCATCTTGCCTGCCTTTATTGCACAATTAGCACATGAATAATATTTTTTTATGTGTTCAAGCTAGCTATTTATCACTATTATAAAGATCAGCATATAAAAAAGAGAGTTTATGTATACAAGAGAATTTCTTGTTGCCAGGAATTTCTCATGCATAAATACAAATGAAACATATAAACATAAATGTTTGGTTAAATTATCCTACAGAGATGTTTATTGATTTCTGTTGTCTGGTTTCAATGAAATGCTGTGTAGGTTACTAGGAAATCCTTTCTAAGTGCACACTGAAAAAATTAAAAATATCATTTTTTGGCAGTCAGTGGAAAGGCTTAATCATGAGGAGAGAGTCAGAGTGAATATTAACAGCTAAATTATATTTACTCCATCTCCATAAGCTTTTCTTCCTGGCTACTGGAAAATAACATGTTTGATACTTGTAATACAGAGATCCATATTATACCTGATGTACAAGAGTATATATTTGCAAATTAATAGGCTTAGGAAATCCTAGAGCTTCGTGACCACTAACTAACTTTGTGGCTCTGATTGTAGAGTTAGAGTTCTTTTACCATAACTATTTGAGAGGATACATCCATGTCATTATGGATCTTATTTGGCAGACGTGCATTTAACGCTTCTGTTAAGGTGTGTGTGAGGGAAGAATTTTTTCAAATACAGCATATTCTACCTAGCTTTCTATTAAATGTGAAATTCACAGGTTCCAGGAAGTGTGATAATTGTGGTTTAGGCTAATCTTCTAATTTAATTTTTAAATATAAATTGTACTCTACTGAGAACATACTTTTCTAAAAAAGGAACAATTAAAGCACATTACCTGTATTGCTGTTTACCCAAAATATAAGATACATCATATCTTTTATAGGAGAACTCATTGGGTGACTAAAGAATTGAAATGGATCCTCACAGAGGTCTCTAGGACAAAAAGACTAAACAAGTTGTGTTCATTAACATACAAAAGAGCAAAAACTCTATATAATAATTTTACCAGTCAGGTCAAGCCAAAGCCATGTATCAGAAAATAATCAAACAAAAAACAAAATAGACTCAAAGAGACCGTTGTTCTTTTCTATCCTTGTAGGTTATCTTTCATAGGTAGATTTTTAAATGCTACTTGATTACATGAGTATTCATTAAATAAGTACTTTTTAAAATGACCCATTAATGTTTTAATTTGCAAGATATGCTAATTAAAAAATTTAGACTACTTAGGGTATTTGACTGGTAATAAATATCAGGATTGTCCCTGAATTTGTAATAAATTAGATTTGACAGGTATAAAGTCTGAATATTTTTTCCAGCTTGATGGGGTGGTTATTGTTGAATTGTTTTAATTTGTTTCTGCAAAAAGCTGAAAGCTTTTAATTTCATGTCATTTAATGTACTGTCAATGTATCATCTATTGAGAAGTATATGTGTGTTGGTATAGATGTATATGAAATGCATATGAGATATTTTACTTGCTCTATGCCTGCTAAAACTTCTAGAGCCATTTCTGTGAATTCGTCACATTTCTTGCTCTGTAGTTTATTATTAGTATACAGTTTTGGAAATAAAATCTTTATTTTTGTTGCTTTCCAGAGAACAGTGATATTCTGATTGTGTACATTTAGTAGTGGAATTAGAAAATCTTTGAAAATAAAGACCTATGTATTAGGGGTGTCTAGATCATCTTTGTCCATGGCAGAAATGCTTACAAGAAGCAAGAAGCAAAAGTTTGGGGAGAAAAATGTTAATCTCCATGTTAAACCTGGCTTTACAAAAAGCCAAACAAGCAGAGACATTTTAACATAATTTTCTCCTGACTTAAACAATCTTAATTTTATCACTTTGCCAAACTGTATTCCTTTGCATGAAGTATGTGCTGGAGATGCTTCTGAATTTGCATTTTCATTAAATTTAGCATTCCGCACCTAATGCTATAAATTTGTTTTTGAAACTCTTTAATTCCCCTGAGTGTTTCAACATATTGAATGCTATTTGCTTTGTATTATGTTGGCAGCAAATCTACAGTGAAAATGCTGTCAATATATATTCATAGCTAACATTGTTAACTAAAAGCAATATTGTTTTTCTATTGTAAGCTGTCATAAATGTTTGGCACCCTGTTGTGTAAGCCAAAAATAAGTCAAAGAAAGGAATGAAAATTTTTTAAAGAAAAGTACGGTGATAGAATGTCAAGTTTTCAGCATTAAAATGCATTCTTTTTTGTGTACAAACCTTTACAATTTGCCAAAAAGATGCATTTTTGTACTATTGTGAAGTTAGAGTATCATGAGAGTATGGCTGTTGTTAGAAGTGCTATATTAAATCAATTCCTGGTATTACAGCAGAGTAACAGATACAGCTATCTAATTTTTAAAATATTTTGCGGGACCTCACATATTGTAAAATGTTTTTAGCTGAAACCAGAAAGTATTTTATTGAAAGATATTATTTACATGGAAAAAATGAATGGGAAATACCTATTTCTTTGCTTTTGAAGATCATGTATATAACCAGTGGTTATTCTTGGCATAAATGTTAAATTTTTTAGTAGGGACTGTTCTTGTCTTTGCAGAAGATTAAATTGATTTAGTGTGCTTATGTATTTAAATCACCATTTTCTAACCCATTTTTTTGCAAAACAAGTCTTATGTTAGTATGCTTCTGTATGCCATAATAGGAAAAAAAAACAAACTAACCTGGGAGCATATGCTACAATGAATTGCGGAGTACAAGAATAAAAAAAGTCCACACAAATAACCATGTTACTGCTAGTAAATAATACATGCTTGCAAGTTAAAATAAGAAAATCAAGATGTATGGTAGTCTTGCAAATATTTAAAATGTATTTCTTCTGTTCAAATCAAAGAGCTGTGACCTGAGCAAGGAAGACAGGAGCTGCTAGGTGAGGCTCTCAATAGTCACAGTTAAGGTCTGTTTCCATAAGCTAGCTCACATTCATAATAAATCAGAATTCAAGTTTGTAGCATTGTGAAAAATGAAAACTTCAGCCCAATGCATCATTCAGATTGAGACACCAGAGCTTTACAAGCTTTACAGGCTTATTTGTTTTTTTGCTAGCCTGACATACTGGCTTTAACAGCTGTATTGGCTTTCTGGGACCATTTAGAGACATACTTGCTCTTCTGCTAGGCTCCAGTCATCATCAGAGCAGGCTCAGGGTGCTTACACAAGTTAAATTTTTCATGCAATTGGGCCCCTGAAAGAGCTCTACAGCCATGACTTAACACATGTGCACAGCTACAGGGCACTTTTAAAATGGCCAATAGAATGAAAAATGAACTCTGGTCAAATCAGGTAATAGATGAAGGTGCTCTAAAGCAGCATGCTTGGGGGAACTAGTGTTCCCTCCAGGTTAATTTTTCACACTTTTCAGGGCTGGGCTGGTGCTTGCAATGGCACCAGCCCTTCCCTGCCCCTTGGGCTGTCACTGGGGGAGGAAGTGGGAGGGAGCAGCATGGAATTGCCAGCTGCTTTGCTTGGCTGGAGCTGGAAAGGGGGTGGAGTTGAACAGAGCCCCCTTGCCTTGTGGCTCCTCCTGAACTACCCCAGCTGGGGTATTGTGGGGAGCCAGGCCAGACCCATCAGGTGAGGGGGCTCCCTTCTACTCCTGCTCTCCAGCTGTAGCTAGGCAAAGCAACCAGCAGCTCTGTGCTTCTCTCACCCGTTCCCTGCCCTACTGACAGCCCCCAAGCTGGGGGAGCAGGACTGGGGAGAAGGGTAGTTTAGCAGCTTCTTGAGAGGCTGCTAGGCTGGCTCCAGTAGCTGATCAGGGCTGGTGCAGGCTGGCTTCAGCCCTGCCAACCCAACAGGCAAACATAGTCCCGCTGCTCCTTGTGCTCCAGGGGAGGGGAGGGGGGGGCTGGCTGGGACCCAGGGTGCTTCAGTGCAGGGTTAGCTAGCAGACACCTTCTGCGCTGAGGCACCCTATGCCCTGGCCAGCAGGGGAATGACACATGGAGAGAAGGAAACAGGCAGTCCTGGGCTGCATGCTCCCCCATCTCCATGTACTGTGGTGGTGCACTGTGGAGCCCCTGCATGGGGGCACACAGAGCCAGGGGAGGAGGCAATCCTGGGCTGGATGCTTCCCCGTCTTAAGGCACGCTGCTTCGTGCCTGGCTGGGGTGCAGTGTGCCTTGACACAGGGTTCAGTGGAGCCCCTGCACTGAGGCACACAGTGACAGGAGAGTGCCAGTCCAGGGCTGCCTGTTCTTGAGGCACACTGCTCCCTTCCTGAGGTGCACTGTGCCCCAACCAGCTGGGGTGTGCCTGGTTGGGGCGCAGGGTGCCTCAGTGCAGGGGCTCCACATAATGCAGAGATTGGGGAGTAGGCATTTGTCCTGGTGCATAGCACTTTGGCTTGCTGAGCACCACCTTTTTTCAGGGTTTTTTTTTTTTTTTTCTTAGTAGGAAATCCCTTTAGCAAATTTTGCCTCAGCGCTGCAAATTAGCAGTGCCACACACAGTTTAACACGCAACGTGCAGTTTGTGGTACCACAAACTGCGTGTGCCTGCACATCTGGATCCAGCCTTAGGTGATATTAAAGAGAGCAATAGCTAATCTTGCTGGGGAAAAGAGGATAGGTTAGTTGAGCCAGTCTTGAGTTATCGTTGCTGCTGTTGAAGTCAGATCCTGCTTCCTTAAAGAGGAAACGATACATCATACACAAAAACTGAGAGAGAATAACAGCAATGGTAGAAAAAAACAAACTCAGCATGTGGTTTTACCAGCCCAGGTTTGTCAGACCGTACATACTTGTACCAGTATGGGGCTAAGACATCACTTTTATCTTTTCTGGTCATACATGTATGGCAGAGTTGAAAGAGATGCACAAATTGAACAGAGGGTAAAAAGCAAGCAAGAAACAGAAGACAAAAGGTGAGAAAGGAAAAAGACATCAGAAGGATGGGGTGACAACAACAACTGAAGTCTCACAAGCCAGTTGTTGTTCAGGTTTAGCTTTGCCAGTCAAGGTAGTGATGCCATCTGGCTCCTTCTCTGGTCTGGTCTGGTTAGGTCTGGTGAGTAGGGCTCTGTTGAGCTTTGGTAGCTGATCAATTCGGAGGAGATTCAGCCCAATTTGGCAGCCAAATCTCCAAATCCTTACAAAATTTGGAGACCCATTATAAAGTCCGAATTGATTCAGAAGCCTCCGAATCGATTCGGAAAGATTTGGAGGTTCAGAGGAAGAGTCACCAGAAGAGCAGCTCCCGGAGAAGCAGTGCACAGTGGCATGTAGTGGTGGGAGCCCCCCTCCCCAAGTCCTGCACTCCCCTGCCATGGCTGGCCAGCCTGTCCCAGCCCCAGCCCCAATTCCTTCCTCACTGTGGGGGCATTGATCTGCCCAACCATGCTTCTTCCCTCCCCCCTCCACCCACCACAACAGACTTACAAGCTGGAGGCAGCCGTGTCTAGTGTTGTGGAGGGCTGCTGCCTGTACAGACTATGGCCAAATCTCCAAATTGATGCTGAATCTCCAGATCCAAATCAGCCGAATTGAATTGGGATAGTGATTTGAATCACTGAATCGAACCACTGTCCCTCTGAATCGTTCAAATCTGAATACGAAACAAATACTCACTGCTTCGCACAGAGCTACTGGTCAGTATGTCTCAGAATTAGAACAAGAAAAGCATAATGGTGTCAAGTTGATCCTCGTATTCCAAAAATAATGGCACTGATGATGGCAAAGCTCACTCCTTCCCTTCCTTCCCTTCCTTTTAGTCCACCTGACCCCAGAATCAGTGCCAAATGCAGACCTCGGAAAGGGGTGATGATGGAATTGCTTATCCTCTCATTAATTAGTTCAACAATAAGGCCTAATGTTTGGCACACCCATTTTGTCTATTGGTTTCCTTATTCCTCTTCTTTATCAGACCTTATATCAACACAGTCAATGGTAAGTATCAGTAGACCAATTTATTTGGACTGATTCATTTTTCCTATTTTTAACTTTTAATGATTTTATGAAGAAGTTCATGTAACAGCCTGCATTGAACTTTTGTTATTGTACAGGCTTCTTCACAGCACTTCTGTTTGACATTTCAAAATCAAATTACACTTTCCTTAGGGTTGTGTAATAATCATAGAAAAAAAACTTAATTTTTTTAAATAAATGTATGCTAGTATCAAAACTACTCTCTTCTTACTCAAGAGCCATGTAGTCATATTTTTCACAGTAGAACATTTTTTGCGGTAACTTACTGTTCTAAATTAGTTTACCAGGAAATACTGAACAAATGTTGACATTTACTTTGAACAAAGGAATGGTTTGATAGTTATATGGTCATTTCTCTTTACTCCACTCTGTTTTCATCACACTGAAGCATTTTCTATACTTGACTGCTTGTTCTAGATGAAAAAATTCTAGGATTTCAATGAATATACTGTAGTTATAAAAGGGGTATCATAGATTTTGATTAAGCAAAGATAAGACTGTATCCTCCAATGTCTCAAAATACATTATTGAAGTATTGGGACATCTCATGACAAATCAGGACTTTTATAGAAAACTAGGATGCAAAGTTACCTTAACTCTGCCATTGGCTGTCTCATTCCATCCAATGATCTCTATCTGCTTCATAACATTTAATAACTGAGTCTTAAAACAGCCCTGTGAAGTCTGGTAAACTAATTTATACTCATTTGCAGCTGGGTTATTCCAGAGCAGCACAGAGAGCTAAAATTATTTAATTCAAAATCATGTAGTGAATTTCGGGAAGAACTGAGAATAGATCTAAGTGGTTCTGACTCCCAACACCCTTACTTAATTATTAGGAAAATCTGCCTTGCTATTTTTACATACTATATTGTATGGTGGTGTACTTGGAAAATATATATGGGGAAAAAAGTCAACTCAATATATAGTGCAAACAATGTACTCTTTGAATCAGAGTGAAGAGAATCAGAATATTGTAATTCACTATACCAATACAATTCATTGATAAGATTGGTTGACCCCTCAGTTTCATCTAGCAATACATTGGTGATATACTTTACTTTCCATGATTTTGGCAGGTAGCTGAAGTATACAGGAGTTTTTCACACCTCATCATGACTGTACCTGCCAGGCCTTGAACATGTGGTCTCGTGCAGCTTTGGTCCCGGCGGCCGGTAGAGGTCTCCTGTAGGCCCGTGGGATGCCGTCTGTCCCCTCGGTGGCTTTCCCCAATCTTTCCTGCCATGACTTTGAATGTTATACCAGTGGGGGGGGGCAACCACCCAGGGTTCCGCTGCAGTGGAGAGACCGCCTGGTGGTAGTCTGTGGGCTCTGTGTTCCCTACACCCCAACCTTACGCCAACCTCCAGCGGGTTGTCAGATCTTCTGGGCCGTACTCCCAATGATGTTGTGTTTTTTGAGTTTGATGATCTTGTAGCCCTATTACGCCCTCAACGCTTCCTCCTGGGATAACTCAATCACTTAGCTATTCTCCTCAGATGCTGTTGGAGACGTTCCGCTTCCGACATCCTGCAGTACATTCTCAAGTGGCTGGCTGCCTCCTATACTGTATGCTGGTGCCCAGCCTGCTGCCATCCTGCTCTGCAGCCTCTTCTGCTGCTCACGGCTGTTCCTGCCAGGCAGGAAAGTCTCCTTTGGCTCTCTCGTCCCCCTGACACTCCAACCTTTGTTGGTGCAGAGAGCCTTGTCTGGCTCTCCCATTCCTCCGATGCTCCTGCCTTTGCCAGTGCAGAGAGCCTTATCTGGCTCCTTGCCCCCTCACCACACTGCTCTCCTCTGGTACAGAGAGCCCCTGCCCGCTCTTTCTCCCCTGGAGTAGCGCTAATGGCGCCTGGCTTGAGAGTCTTCTCTGACACTCCTTCTCTCCTCAGTGTATTCCGGGCAGTGCCCGGTGTCAGAGACTTTCCCATTTCTGCTCCGCTCTCGCCACCGGCTTCCCCGGCGGTTTGCTTTATTCCCGCCGGCCAGTGTTTACCAGTGATGTCACCGGCCGGTTTCAGCTGGATGAAGGCACAGCTTATGGCCTGCGCAGATTTCCTTTCTCCCTCCAGCTGTGTCACGGGTCCTGTTGCTGCTGGTAAGTAATTTCTTTGTGTTATTTTTATATCTTTTCCCTTTTTACCATGTGTTCCCTGCCCCAGGGCATCCCCGCTTATTGTTTGGGGTTCTTTTCCCCATTCTTCCCCGGGACAATGACGTTAATAGTTTCTCTTGTGGCTGATATCACCTCTACATTCATTTTTAGATAACCTTTTCTGGTCATTGATATCTGCTCTGACAATATTACAGGCACTAAATCTGATTTCATGAGGCCCTTGTTTTAGGCTTAGTCTTGAAGAGCAGTACCCTATGAAATAGCAGCACCCTCAACTCCTCTTGATTTTAGTGGGATTTGAATATACTTAACATTTCACAGACTGAGCCTTATACCAACATCTGTGCATTCTCTAGTATACTTTCAAGTACAACTGTATAGACTTTCAGGGCTCCTTCCAGTCATTATGGAACAATATATGACTGTAACACAACTATGGTATATGCTAGTTCTTCTATTATCCCAAAGTGAGAAAATAGTTGGGACAGATTCTTTCTATTCCTTTGTAAAGCTCAGCTCTCCAGAGCCGTATTTATAGTGAGCTATTTGCTTCCTAAATCTTTTGAGAAGTTATTATTTGAACTCCTTAGGATTCTGTAATAGGATTGAATGCTTGTACATAGTCAGACATGTAGAAATTCTACAAGGCCCTTGAGGGACACTATCCTTCTCATTGTGATCCTTCTCTTCAGTCATCTACCAAGGAGAACATCTGCCAGTAATTACTGTTTTTTCAGAAATGGCAAATATGATGGATGCCTTAACCCAAATCATCCTAGGGAAAAGCAACAGAAACATCAAAGAACAAAGATGTGTATTTATGGGTTCTTTATCTGTATCTGTGATTTTTCAAATGTGCTAGTTACAGATTCTTTTCATATCACCTGTTCTGCTAAGAAACCCCTCCCCTTGCCCTAAAGTCTGACACAGAGTTGGTGACCTGGCTCAGCAATGATGGCACAATGCCTCCTGGCCTGCTCTACCATTACCCTGAAACTCATTGCAGAAGCCCGGATGACTTCTCATGGAACCTCAGGATTCTGTGGAACACACTTTGAAAACCATTATGACAAACTCTGGTTCAGGTATTGTGGGAATGCTCAAAATGTGACACTAATGCCAGGACTGTACATGGAGAATGACACATGTCCTCAAATTGAGTTTTATATTTTTGTCATGTTAGATTCGCTTTTTACTAACACTGTAACTGAAAAGCAACATGGTTGAGTGCACTTGTTAATCATCACCTGAGGTCTAAATCATGATGCAGTCTCTTTTACCTTGGACAATTTATTTAATTTTTCCAGCTCTTTGCATCACTAAAATAGGGATAATAACACTCACCCATATCACAAGGGAAGGACTGCTTCTTAGTTAATATTTGTTTGCTGCTTTGAAGATAAAAATAATATACATATGCTAAGTATTAATATTTTACTACATTAAAACAAATAGTAGTGTATTTTATGATGTCCAGCAACATTTCCTTCCAAATGAAATCATATGTTGTATCTTGATGTAATAACAATCTTATGTTTACCCCATAATGCATTCCAGCATAATGGTTTCTGTTAAAACAAAACCTGAACAACCTCATACTCCTAATCAGATATAGCTACATCCTGTCCAACTCTACAGGGAAGGTCATTGAGAATTTTAAATGGAAAATACTTTCAGAATCTCATTTGCCAGCAAGCCTGAGCAATTATTATATTGCAAGGAGTAACTTTTTCCTTTAGCAAATAATTGAAAAACTCCTTGGCACAAATATTGATATTGCCTGATTGTGAGAGAGGATTTTGTGCGTCAAACCATAAGCTAAATGTGTTTGCAGTTGGTAACGACCAGTTGTAGCAGATGTTTCCACATACTACAAGTATAACAGCTGAAAGGTCTGTGTGGCTTAGAAATTAAGGTTTTCCTCCTTTTTACAGCCAAATCTTGAAAATTCCTAATGCTTGTTCAGTTGTCTGTATAACACCATAGTGAAGTTGGAGAAAGAAATGAAGAAACGATTATTATCTACAAACCTGGCAAAATAGGATGAAAATAAATTTAGAAATAGAGCTTATTTTTATGTGATTTTTCTAAATGGTATCCAATAAGCTCTACTAAGATTGCAAGTGATAACTGAATCCCATATTATAAAGATGGATATATAAAGATGGTGCAGATCCTGACAGTCCTTAACAGTCTCAGAGATCTACTGTGTTAGGTGCTGCACAAGTACAGGACAAAGAGATGGTTCCTGCCCCAAATTTTTACCTGACAAAGAAGTGAATTAAGTAGTGCATCAAATGAACTCAAAGCTCAAATGACAGTGGGAGGTACCTTGTGCCTGAAAGTTTGTGTAAAATCTCTCCCAACTAAAGATATCACCCCCAAATATTCTCACCCCTCCCATAAAATAAACACATAAGGCTAAATCCTATTTCACCTTCATGCACTTAAGTGGCATGTATAGTAGCTGTGTAACTGCAGTGTTTGGAACTTTGGACCCTTGTCCTGTGTTCCCTACTGAGCATGTTGCACTATTGGTGAATAGGTGTCTGGGTGAAATACAATGATCCCGGTGTGCACACAATGCCAGTGAAATCCCCAAATGTTAGTTAGTTGAAAACCACAACTAGTGGGTGAACAAGGCACTTGAGCATTGTGTAGGGCAGGGATGTCAAGTATGTGGCCTTCCCAGCCTGCAGAACCATTGCATCTGGCCTACCAGTAGACCGGTGGGCTACTGGAAGCACACACCCTTGGCTCCACACTGCCACAAGCTCCTGACACCACAGATTAGCCGGAGATCTCCACTTCCAGGCAATGGCACAGAGCCAGGGGCTTGCAGCTGCACAGAGTCATGTTCAGGCAGCAATTCAGAGCTGGAGGCTCTGCTGCTCTTAGTAATATCCATGTCTGCCCCCCTGCATGCCCCTAGCCCTAGCTCTGTGCTGCTGAGGAGCTTTGTGCAGCCACATACCCCTGAGTGGGTATGGGTGGGTTCATGCCACTGCCTAGCCAGACCTCTGCAACACTGCACACCTCTAGCTCCTTGGCACTGCATGCCTCCAGCTCTGCATTCACTGAATGCAGCTCTGTGCAGATCCATGTTCCTGGACCTGGCATTTGGAGTAAGTTGCACTGGATAGTGAATGGACACAAAGCTTCCCATCTCTGATTTGTCTGATTTGCCTAAAGCCACAATGACCAAGAACCTATTGACATTATTTGTCTCATTTCAACAAGACACGTCTAGTAGGGCTGTGCGAAGCTTTGGTCACTGATTCGAATAGGTGGAGATTAGGCCCGATTTGGTGGCTGAATCTCTAAATCCAAATCGACTTAGGAGACCCATTAATCTCTCTGAATTGAATTGGAAGCCTCTGAATTGATTTGGAGAGATTTGATGATTTGGACATAGACACAACTTTTTATGTTTTTTCTACATACCTCAAGGTATCAGGTGGCTTGCTGAGATGGCGGGGTGGATGGAATGTCCTATGGGAGCACAGGGGGTCCCCGGCATGCTCAGCGGTAGACCCATCCCCTGGCTTGGCAACTGGTACCTCCTGGGCCTGGGGGGTTACCCGGGGTCCCCCCATGGCCAATCGCTGAGCTGGGGGGGAGTGGGGGGAAATGGGGGGGGTCCACGTGCTTGGAGGCAGACCCAAAAGCGGACCAGAAATACTTCTGATTTACTTCCAGGTCTGTTGCTGAGCATGTGGGCCCCCCTCCCTCCACGCTCCTGTGGGATGCCTCATCCGCCTCACCATCTCATCATTCACGAGCCATGCCTGGTACCTTGAGGTATGTAGAAAAAACATTTAAAGCTGTGTCTATGGCCAAATCACTCATTCTTCGAATCAGAATTGAATCTTCAGATTTGGATTCGGCCAAATCGAATTGGCACAGTGATCCGAATCAAAAAATTGAATCGCTGTCTCCCAACTCGGGCCGAATCTGAATCCGAAACAGATACGGGTTGCTACCCCTAACATCTAGGACTGCATCTTCCTTCTCCGTAAAGGCCATGTCTTGTATCAGAGAATGTCTGCCTCCTGTTTGGATAAGGATCTTGGACAGCTTCAGGTTCAAGGGCATTGTTGGGGAATGCACTTTGTAGAGTTCATGGAGAGACTTTTTAGAACCTTACGTCTTTTTATCTGGTAATTGGAGTCCTGTCATCTGCTTTTGTTAGAGCTGTTTCTTTTCGTTTCTTTACTATGTCTTATGACTATCCTTGTTACTCCACTTTTTTAAAACTGTTTTTCTATTGCTTTGTTAGGTATAAATCTGTTATAAATCTGATTCTGTAGCAAGCAGAGGAGATGTAAGCTCTTGAACTAATAGTGCTGAAATCTTTGGGTTTTTTTGCCTTTCCCAAACCTGGTCCTTTCAACACCTATTTTATTTCCATTATCCTTCAGTGAAGGAAGACTACATCTTCCTGTTTTATGCATGAGTTCACAAGTGAGGCAAGGCTTTTTCCTTTATCCTCATGGAGTGATGTCACAGAAGGGAGCAGGGTTTGATAACTTCCTGGCACTCAGAATTATACCCACCCATGCTGAGGGTTCTCTACTTGGGAATGGCTTTAATGACTCTTCCATAAAGAGGTACCCCCATTATTCTGCTAAATGCAGTGACTTAGAATTGTCTTGTGGGTGGCTCCAGTAGCAGTGGAATAGGCGAGAAATTAATAAAGTAAATGAGAAAGACAGTAAATATAGACCAAAACATCCTTATTTACTGTCAGAAATAAGATAGGAACTGTATTAAAGTACATAGATGAAACAAACTAGCACTTATCCACGGTGAAATCTATAAAGCGTCTTCGATTGCTCAGGGGATCTTTAGATATAGCATTATTTTCTCTATCTTATGGATGACTTGACCACCTCCGCTATGAATTTTTCATGATTTTCCTGACCCAGCAGCTCTTGCCTGTGGAGAGAGTAATACAGTATTGATTTGGGTGTTAGGTTTCTGCCTTTTTTGCCACAACAGGATTTTTGTAGCCTAGAAACCTCAATCCCTGATTACTCATTAGAGACTTGAGCAACTTTTCTTAGATCTGGAATGCAAAAGGAGAATCACTTGGCTACTTGTGTCAGGCATAGCTTTTGTAGTGGAATTTCAACTGATCTCTGTAATGAGAGCTGGTGTTATTAAAAACTGTCCTAATTGAATCAGCAGTGCTAGGACTATTGACTGCAAAGAGATGATTGTTTGTTTCACATTTAGTGTGTTTATGGGAGAGGTTTGTTGGTGAATGTGCCTCTTTAGCAACAAATGACAAACTGGAAAAATAACAAGGGGCCCATCTTCTGCATTCTCTCTGGCATCGACGTCTTAGTGACTTATTTTCTGAGCCTCTCAGGCATATTAGAAAATTGAAAAGAGGCCATGATGTTGCTATTTCTTATTTAAACTGTTTTTCAAACTAAAAAATCCGTATCTTGCATTCTGTGAAACTTACTCTCAGCATTGCCATGGAAACAAGCTTTTAAAAAGGGCTCTAACTGAAATTTAGCAGTATTTTTTATTTCTTTGTGATTCATACTTCATGAAAATGCAAATGTCACACTAATACATGTTTTACCTTAATATTTCATACCACTGTTTAGTCTTAATTGATCTAATGTTTTGTTTAATGTTTAATTAAATTTTGAGCTTCTTTGAATGACTTTTAAAAACTGTACTGTGGACTTATCAAGCTTTAAATTTTGACTGTGTGACATACAATTTAAGATACTGTCATAAAGGGGAATCAATCATTTTTCAACCTGTAATCACATGCCCGAGAAAATATTTTAAAAGTCTTTCATCTTGACTGAAATTTCTCAGCCTTTATAATCTTCAGTTACAGTGAGGTATCCCAGTGAAGAGCATTCCACCATTTTCAGTTCTTTGTCTTTCACTCCATCCATCCATCCATCCATCCAGCACAAGTTGTTTAAAGGATAAATGATTCTTCTTTCCTAAATTCAAGTTTTATTGGCTGATTTGTAGGGGGAAATGGCCTGAAGTGGAAAAATAGCTAGTTATAACTTCACTCCTTAAATGCAAGGCAGTTCTTCCAAGGGGACAGTGTCCAATTATATGAATCAAATATTTTGCTCATTTAATGCCACAGGACATGTGTGCATAGGTCTGTTTGTTAGGGCTGTGTGAAGCTTTGGTAGCTGATTTGATTCAGAGGAAATTTGGCCCAATTTGGGGACCAAATCTCTGAATCCAAATTGGGAGACCGATTAAAAGCTCCAAATTGATTCAGAGCATCCAAATTGATTTGGACAAGCTTCAAAAAAGATTCGGCTGCTTCGGTCATAGACTAAACAGGCAGCTGACACAGTTGCCTCCAGCTGTAAGTCTTCTGGGGAGGGGGGAATTGGGGCTGGGGTTGGGACAAAGTGCCCAGCCGGGGCTCTGCCCTCCTGCCACTCGCCCTGGTGGGGCAGCAGAGTGGGGTGGGATATGGGTGCAGCCCATTCCAGACAGAAGGGGGCAAGCGACAGCAGGGCATAGCCCCTGCTTCCAGTCCCGCTGTACCTGCATCTTGCACCCTCCTGCGCTGGCTGATGTGGGCACAGCAGCACTGGGAGTGGGGGCTATGCCCTGCTGCCACCCGGAGCGAGCCACATGTGCATCACACCCCCTCCCCCACACTGGGTGGGCAAGTGGCAGCCAGGCATAGCTCCTGTGGCTCCTCCCCTCCAGGACAGAAGCAGGCACAGCTGGAGGAGCCACAGGTGAAGCCCAGTCCAGCCTCATTTAAAAAAAAACAAAAAACCCCAAACTCACTGGCTCTGGCAGTGGGGATCACTGTCTTGGAGCTGGTGTGGCTCCACCTATCAGCTGGAGCCTGGCACCACTCAGCCCCAGCAGCCCCATCTCCCAGCCAGCGCACAGCATCCTGCCAAGCTGTCCTACACCTGCATGATGCAACAGCTGCCACGTGGGTGCCAAGCCGGGGGGGAATCCCTGCTGCCCCCCACTGCCCTGTGCTGTACAAGGGGGCTCTGCCATGAGTGCTCAGAGGCCCCAGTCATAACTGGTGCATCTGGTAAGTGCAGGCTTTTTTTTTTTTTTTTTAAATGCCAGGACTAGGCTGGGGCCAGGCGGGGGATGGGGCTGAGCAGGATGGCCATGGGGGCTTCTCCCACAGCTCCCCTTTACCCGAGGAAAGGCAGACACGGCTAGAGGAGCCGCAGGAGAACCTGCAGCTGCCTGGCTGTGCCTACCTCTCCCTGGCTGATTCTAATCACCAAATCTGTCCAAATCATTGCCAAGTCTTCCGAAGCTGATTCAGCTAAATCAGTTTGGGACAGCGATCTGAATCTCCGAATCAAATCACTGTCTCCTGAATCATCTGAATCCAAATCCAAATCAAATACTTCCCCTATTCGCACAGGACTTGTGTTTGTAGATATGTGAACCCACACATAAAAGTTTACAAAAAATGAACAATGGAAGAAGTAAGTTGTACACAATTTAGGGCTATGGGGGGCGGTTGGTTTATAAATCTGGTGTTCCCATTAACATTAGTTGAAAAGAAAAAAGAAATTTGGTACTCTTCTTAATCCACTTTTGCCTGAGAGTAGGTTCAGGCTAGATATCAGGAGGCACTACTTCACAGTCAGGGTGGCTAGGATCTCCTACCCTAGGGGTAGGTGCTTGCTCATACCCTGGGGGTCTTCAAAAGGAGGCTAGATAATCACCTAGCCGGGGTTGTTTTACCCCAGCATTCTTTCCTGCTCATAGCAGGGAGTTGGACTTGATGATCTGCTCAGGTCCCTTCCGACCCTGCCAACTATGTCCACACCATGCAAAATGTACACAATTTAGCATTTTTGCTTAAGAGACTATCAGGACTGAAAGAACAGGGTTTCTTTAGGTCAGGATTTATATTCATAGGCAAAGCTGAGTTGGGTAGCTTTCACATCTTTTGCTTGCAGTATGGCTGGCAAGGTGCTATGTTCAAATTCACAATTTAAAAAATGCTTCAGTTGAACCATTTGGAAATGTATGGACACTTTAATTTGATTTTAAAACCTGTTTTTATTATTTTAGTTCCATTCCATTTAAATCTGGCTTGATTTTATGCTTAAGTAGAATTGAGATATTCCATGTATGATTTTGTGCTGGTTTAAATTGTTTTTTAAATTGTTTACATGTTTCTGTGTAAACCAGTGCAATCTTGAATATAAACAAGGTCCCAAATGGTAAAACGTTCCAATTTTACCAAGACAATTTTAGCTCTCAAGTGATGTCTCTGTGTTCTGGGAACTTACTTTGGAAGACTAAATGCCATGGATGTTTGTTCTGAAAATCAAAACTTCCTTTTTTAAAAATAGTAATGGTAATAAATAATAATAGTAAACTTTTGTTCCAGGTAATTCAAATTATTCCTGATGGTGGGATATGGTGTGCTATGCAGTTTCCTGTTCCTCTGTTTCAACATCCTAGGTTCTTCTGGGTCAGCTGTCAGTACCCTCTCCAAATGAAACTGGGTTGTGCTCTCCTCATCCGTGGCAAATGAAGCTTTTACTCTGCCATTGTCTCATCTGATGCAAAAGTTGCATGGCTTCCAGGACTTAATGCATTGTGTAGCCCAGGCTCTGCTGATTTTCCTGGAGAAAGTCAGTGAACCTTTTCATAGGCTGGTGGGCATTTTACTGCATTTTACTGTGCCTGAATGTCAGTGAACCTTTTCATAGGTTGGTGGGCAGTCTGACTGGCCAAGATTGTTTAACCAATCCCAGTCAATGGTTTGCCATCTCTAAGAAGGGTTGAGAAGAAATATCAGGTTCTCCACAGAGGAGCTGCATAATTTTTTACTCATTCTCAACTTCCTGCTGGTGGCTGAAAAAACAGAACAGCTTAGATCAACTCCAAAGTCAAGTTCAGGATGGTCACACTAGCTGCCAGCAGCTTTTGCTAGTGCCTTTGCAGAAAGGGGACTGGCTTGCATCTCTCAGTCTGCATGATGCCATCTTCCACCTTCCAGTCAGATCTTCCTAGAGGAAATACCTCTGATTTGTTGTGAGTCTGGAGCATTATTAGTACAAGACCCTTCCATCTGGCTTCTCGTTGTTTTGAGAGCGTTTAACCAGGATTCTCTCAATGGTTTCCACTTGCTCCATGTGATAAGGGATTGTAGTCTGTCCCTCTGTACATGATGAGCATGAGAGAAGCCACCTCAGAAGAGGTTTCAGAGATCCTATATACCATAAAGTGACTCTCTCACACCCTGAACACAGTCCAATTCTCACAGAGGGTCAAGTGTTCTGGGTTGACAGCTTATGACAGCAAGGGTTTTTGAAGGATCTGGTCCCGCTGGTAGAGACGTGGCACCAATTAGGACTTAATTGTCTGTACTTGGCCATGTGTCCTCCTGCCCCTTAGTGATGCTGCCTGCCATGCATGTCATGCTAGGTGTGAATTTGCCCCTCAGAAAGATGCTGCTTAAAAGCATAATGGTTTCATGGAGGAACCACTCCAGTGTGTGCAAAAGAGTGCCATTCCTCCCTTTATAACTTCAGTGACTGTCATGCTGATTACCTCTCTAATAGGCTGTAGAGTTCATGTTAATGACCTCCAGGTCTTGGGTATTTGGGTGCTGTAGGAGGCAAGATTTTGTATCAGTGCATTGGAATTTAGATCAGTTGGGGAGCATATCAAGCCTTGGTTCAGGTGCAGATTACAAATCCCGCCCCCCCCCTCCAAATCCACCACTGTTATGTTCTATGTCAATAGGCAGTGAATAAGATTTTCCCCTCTATAAGAGGAACTTTTCCAGTTTGGGCATTTGGCATTAAGCATCGAATACACTTGGCGATACAACTGTGGTCTTTAAGGTTGCCTATACAATATACATGTGGGGTGGGGGAAGGAATGTTTTCATTTCAGCGGCTCTTGGGGTCTGCTCTTTCTAACATGCCTGCAGCGTCTCATGTATTCAGTGTCCTGCATTTCAAAATGGCAGTGGGGGCACTTTAACGCTCCTTGAATGAGCTCTAGTTAAAGTACCCTGCTGACATTTTGAAATAATGCAAGACGCTGAATACATGAGACACTGCGCCACGCTAGAGTGCATGGATTGGAATGCTCCAGCAGACTCGATTAATCGACACGTTCTAATCAGAACATATCAGAGCACAAGTAAAAGTGCCCCAAGGTGCTTTGCACACCGAAGTAGATTGCTTCAGAAGATCCGTACTGTGTTTGGTAAAAGGGCTCTTCAATTGCTGTTTGCCTGCAACTCTGAAACCCATTGCTAGCTGGTAGATGCTCCTTTGATGTTGCACCTAGTAAGTATCTATATATGGACAATCGCTTGAAGAAGAAAGAGAAATTTGGTATCAGTAACTGGAGTTCTTCAAGAAGTCTTGTCCATGTTTGCCAGAAAAGTAAGTTACTAACAGTTAATTTAATACAGTAATTAAATCAAATCTCTCTGTCATAACTATAAGTAAAAATCTAAAAACCATATCCAACATGTACATATCTTTTTATTGACAAAATATTAAAAATTCCCCCAAAGAAGTGATAGACTTGTAGTTTATTTAGTTGATTGGTGTCACTAGATTGTTCCACTTCCGCATCTGAGTAATAAGACAATATTGTTTCAACATGTCTATGAAGGTGCGGAATATCTACATTTTTCCAGTTTTGTGATATTCTGACCATGGTTTTGTAAAGAATATACTTACTGTTTAATTGCTTTTTTACTTCTGACATTAATAATGTCATAAATAAGTGCTGCTAAATCTCTCCAGCTGTGTGGGCTGAATGAGTAGCACAAGGCCAGTCTGCAGGTCAGATTGCAAATGAGGGGTCAGCTTGTGGGCCTGGTCTAGTATCATAGTGCAAAGGGTTGGAAGGGACCTAAACAGATAATCAGGTCCGACCCCCTGCCTTGGGCAGGAATGGGTGGTGGGGTCATATCACCCCAGCCAAATATCTGTCCCGCCTTCTCTTGAAGACCCCCAAAGTAGAGAGAGTACCACCTCCCTTGGGAGTCTATTCCAGAGCCTGACAGCCATAACTAAAGTAATGTCTCCTGATGTCCAGCCTGAACCTTCTCTCTAACAATTTGTGGCCGTTATTCCTAGTAACCCCGGGTGATGCCCGGGGGAACAGAGCCTCCCCAAATTCTCGCTGGTTCCCCCTGGTGAGTCTGTAAATAGCCACCAGATTCCCTCTCAGCCTTCTCTTGTGGAGGCTCAATAGGTTCAGGCCCTTTAGCCTGTCTTCGTAGGGCCTATTCCACTGCCCCGTGACCATGCAAGTGGCCCTCCTCTGGACCCTCTCAATGCTAGCCATATCCCTCTTGAAGTGTGGCGCCCAGAACTGGACACAGTACTCCAACTGACCAATGCTGCATAGAGGGGAAGGATCACCTCCCTGGACCTGCTTGTGATGCATCTATAGATGTACGACAAAGTGCCGTTAGCGTTGCTGACCACTTCCTTGCATTGGCAGCTCATGTTCATCCTAGAATCAACAGTGACTCCAAGATCCCTTTCTGCCACCGTGTTGACAAGAAGGGTGTTCCCCAGCCTTATACGTGTGTTGCTGGTTCCTTCTCCCTAGATGCAGCACCCTGCACTTGTCTGCATTGAATTCCATCCTATTCTCATCCGCCCACCTCTGTAACCTATCTAGATCTAGCTGGATTCTGTCCCTCCCCTCCAGCACGCCCACCTCGCCCCACAACTTGGTGTCATCCAGCATTCCACCCCTACATCCAGATCGCTGATGAAGATGTTGAACTGTAGCCCCAGGATTGAGCCCTGGGGAACTCCACTGCCCACACCCCTCCAGGTCAAAAATGTCCTGTCTACCACCAATCTCTGGGTGTGACCACCTAGCCAATTTGCCACCCATCTGACTGTGAAGGCATCAATGCCACAGTCACCTTGTTTTTTTTTTAAGAGAATGTGGTGGGAAAGCATGTCAAAGGCCTTCTTAAAGTCCAGGAAGATGATGTCTACCCTGACACCCTTGTCCAGGGACTTTGTGACCTGATCATAGAAAGAAACCAGGTTAGTCAGGCAGGAATGAAGCCATGTTCGTTGCCCCTGAGCATTACCTCCCCTGCTGGGCCTTGCAGATGTGCTCCTGGATGATTTTCTCAAAGGTCTTCTCAAGGACCAAGGTAAGACTGACTGGCCTATAATTGCCAGGGTCCTCCTTTCTCCCCTTCTTGTAAATGGGGACCACATTGATCCTTTTCCAATCCTCTGGTACCTGGCCAGTGCTCCATGGGTACTCATAGGGCCATGTCAGGGGCCCCACTATGACCCGCACCAATTTCCGCAGCACCCTTGGGTGAAGAGCATCTGGACCTCCTGATTTAAACACATCCAGCCCCTCAAAAAGTTCCCCAAATAGGTTGTCCCTGACCCTAGTGTGAGGGAGTTGTTCGCCCCGGCTCCATCCGTCGCCGGTCAACTCCCTCTCGAGGGACCCCTAGTAGGGAGATACACGTAGAGACTCACCGGCCTCAATGAACCCCTGCGCCATCCTTGCCTGCCACGACTTCGACAATAAGTTATTGGGTTCAGATGTTATGGCATATGCAGTCCGGAAAATGAGACTCTTGTCCTCCACTGGGTCCTGGGGTCCTGAGGGCTCCTCCAGCCCTACACCCTTGCCCGATCCACCGGGTAGATCATTGTATTGGAGCAGTCCTCAGCGCGACACGCCCTGGTCCACGCACACCAATATAAACACAGTCAACCAAATGCCCGTTACGGATGAGGGACCTATGGACTCAGCCCGCCCTCAAGGTGCGCCCAGGCTCCTCGTCAGTCGGGGAGTGGGGTGCTCCTTCCCATCCCCTGCTTTTAGTCCTAAGTTTACTGACGGGGCTACTCCGCCCTCGTCTTCTGGTAAGTAACAAAAGAATTGGAGTACCGGCAGCTCCTGTGTTCCCGGTGCTCCTCCTGGCTGGCGTCCGCCGCCTCCCTCCATTAACTACCTTGTCCAGGGCTCTGCCAGCCCCAAAAGGTCTGTCCTCTCCTCCACGCCGCCTGGATCCTCCGCAGCCTTCTCCCGCCGGCACCGACTCCCACCGTTGCCTCTGGACCCGCTGCTGCTGGGTCCGCCGCTGCCTGTGGATCCGCCACCGCTGGGTCCGCTGCCGCCGCCTCTGGATCCACCGCCGCTGGGTCTGCCGCCGCCACCTCTGAATCTGCCGCCCGCGCTCCTTTTAAGCCGGCCCGGTTGCTTTTGCACCAGCAGCTTCCGGGTTCCTGTAAGGGGGAAGTTTCTGGCCCTTGCCCTCTGCCGTGACCCGGAAGTCGGGCCGGGTCCTGCTGCCGCTGGGATCGTCTGGGCTCGGCACCCTCTTCGCTCCCTTACACCTAGGCATGGTGGGGTTGGTGGGTGTGATTCAGCCTGCTGGCATACCCTTGTGGTCCTCTCACACCAGCATGAGACTACGTGGGATCTGGCTGCATAGTGATCATGCTTCAGTGCAGTTTGGTGCATGGGGCCATGCCACCTGGACTGTGGTACTCCTCATGGGTTTGGAAATTGGGCAGCAGGCCAGCAGTGGCGGTATTTATTGCCATAGCTCTGGGAACTCCCCTGCTGCCAAATATCTGGACCTACAGGAGCCTTGCAGTCTGGGTAACAAGGCTGCATGGGCTGAATTGCACTGGTGTATGGCTGCTCCTCAGCGAGATCAGATGCATGTTGTCACGCTGCTGGGTTGCACAGTGACTGGATCCAGCACATGGTGTCATGCCATATCACGCCCATAGGCCAACCCTGTGGGTCGACACCATGTTGGATCAGGCTTGTGGACCACAGGCTGGAGGTTGAGCATGGCTGATATAAATGACAAGTTGATTTCAGTTATATAATAAATGCTACATCTTACACTTTACTCCTTGCTCAGTCAAAACGTGCATTGATTTCATTCAATTGATTAAAAAGGAGGTATTTGCCTGAGTACAGAATGCATGAACAGACTTATTATTTGGAAGGCCTGAAAAAATTGTAAATAAAATAGTACCACTTTACTGTATTTCAGCTTACCAGTTACTCATTCTATGAACATGCAGATTCCACTAGTTATGTCTGGTGAATGTTTCTGTAGGAGATTCTTATATTTTTTGGTTTTAAAAGAGAAAAGAAGGGTAGAAGAAGAGTTAAATAGTGGGTAATGTCTTCTTATTAAAAGGTTAAAAATCACGCCTACTTTTCAGTTTGTACAGTATGAGGGTAGAAGACAAGACTTTTTTTGGTTCCTAGCTGCATTTTAATGAGAAATTTGATTCCTAACTTAGGCAAGATGTATATTTGTTATATATGATTTTGGGCTTAGCAGTTATATTGTCATTCCTATTTCATATATTTATTGTATTGGCCAGGATTTGGTAGCAAAATTTCATGCAAAATTAAATTCTGTCCTCATTCAACTTTCTTCAAAGTCTGGCAGTTTCTTTCTCTTTATTTAAGATAAATACATTTATTTATTTGGTGTTCGAGTGATGATACAGCCACAGTGGCCTAGGAGATCTTCAAGAGGCAAGGATTTTTGTGGAGGGTAACTTTTATTGGACCAACTGCATGATTAGAGTAGACTTAGACAAGTTTTTGAATGCAGCGTGTTCTTCTTCAGGTGTTCTGGTTTTATCTGCTTTGTTCACCAGCATCATGGCATTAGTGTACAAACATGCCAGTCTTTTCTCCCTAATCTCACCATAATGTTTAATTGGATTCAATAACATTTCACTTTCTGTATTGCCTACCTGACTACTGGGTAGGAGTTTTAAATAGCTAGGAGAATGAAAGTGCTAATATTGGAAGGGAGGTTGGCACAAATCCACAATATCAGCTAAGTTCTAGGTAGGGAGTTTGTATTAGAAGAAGATAATTCAATGAAAGAAGTTTCTGCACCTTCATAAGATATTAGTGTGTAATGCCTCATACAAATATACTGAGACAAAATACTGACAAGAACAATTAAACAATATGATTACTTTTAACCTGCTACTAAAATTATTGAAAGACCTTTCTTCAGCGTAGCAGCAAACATCATATCATTCAATCCTCATTTATATACAGGAGTGCAGTGCAACTTAGTGATACTATTTTTGATTGCTCCAAATGGTGATTCAAGTAATTCATAAGAGGTTAAGCATGGCAATGTTACAACGAGTAACAAGCCTTTTCCATCTAGCTCCCGTCATTCCACCCAGTCATTCATTGCTAAGTACATTTGAATGTTGCATTCATGAAAAAATAAGTGGTAAACATTAGATGTGTTAGTAGTTTTTCTTTATCTATGAGATTTCCTTTTTCCACTGCAAAAAATAAAATTCTTACATGAGAAGATGATAATTTGTCTACCTGGTCCTTTATGGATAAGCAAAATATATTAATGCAAAATGTATGATTTAATAACCAAAATAAAACTGAAAAATTATATAATAGTAGAATAAAAATGGACAGTGCAAATAAGGAATTATATAAGGAATTATATTTTAAGTCCAGGCAAATTAGCTACTGAACTTTTAAAATTTCCTTACTAAAAATTTTGGAGAAAAAGACCTTAAAAAACTATAGAGGTATCAAAAATTATGCTGATTCCTGCTGTTAACAGTTATAACCAGGCTGATATAAACTAGATAAGAATTTCATTTCATATAGGTTCAAAGTTTCATTCCTTTTAAAGTGGTTGTTAATGATTTGGTTTTCTCCTATAAAATGTGTGGGAAGAAAATTTCAGTTATAAACAACAAGTAAAGCTGATTATAAATTAATTTAGTATAACAAAAAACATTCCTCAAACAGATCCTTTTCAATTGCTGGTTTTAATACATACCTTTTCTATGTGAACTATAATGTTCTAAATATTTGTTGCACCTTGATATATATTTTTCATCTGAGTTTTAATTCTCATTTAATTAGCTTTGGTTTAAAATACCTGTCTGTTATATTTCTGTTATTTTCAGAAATAATACCTGGATAATATGCTTCTGCTCTGCGGTTTGTGTTTCTCTAACCCAGTGATTCTCAACCAGGATGATGAGATCCTTTTAAGGGTGACGTGGGGTGCTGTGCAATATTAACACATTTAGGTGTGCAAGCACCTATACATGACTCACAGGATACACCCAGAGATTTCAAATAGGAATCCATAATGTCAAAATTAGAGGCATTGATATAAGGAAAATTGATAGTATTGGCAATCAGCTTTTTTTGGCTCATGTGGCCGATAATGCCCTATAAATGCCATATGTATGTATGCAGCACAGCGTGCAGGCAGCCAGGAGCGCAGCCCGGCAGCGTGGAGAGCAGCCGGGTCTGGCTGGTAAGTCTGTTGTAGGGGAAGGGGAGTGGAGGGGGCAGATTAAGGTCCCTGCAGTGAGGGAGGGAGTGGGGTTGGGGCAGGCACTGACCAGGTAGAGTGGGCCGGGGTGTGGGATGGAGCCGTGGCTTATCTGGGGGGGCACAGTTCCTGCCACTGCATGCATCCAGGGAGGGCATGAGGGGCATGTGCCTCTGGATCTGTGGGTGAGGCGAGGGCCAGCTGCCACTGTGGGCTGGGGCTGGGGAGATGCTGGGCTTTTCCCAGTGCGGGTCTGGTCTGCGCTTGGGGTGGGCCGTGGCAGAAGGGTGTGCACAGTGGTGGAAGCTTCCCCCTCCTCCCCGCTCCCCCGAACAAGCCACAGCTGTGTCTCGTGCCCTGCCCCGCCACAGCTGTGCAGCTCCAGCCCTACTCCCTCCCTCACCACAGGGGCCTTGATCTGCTCCCCGACACCTCTTCCCTCCCCCCACCCCTTCTCTCACAACAGAATGACCAGCCCGACACTGCTCCATGCTACCAGGCTGCATACCGGCAATCGGACTGGTATTGGCTGATATGGCTCGTTAAAAATCGGCCATTGGTATTGGCCCAAAAAATCTCTATTGATGCATCCCTACTCAAATTATTTCTGACCTGTTGTGGTCTATCTGAGTTCTTTGCATTATAAGAATTGCTATGTTATTTTTTTGTAATTAAAAAAGTGAAAATGAAGAGATGGCATTTTCCAAGGGGTTCCTTGAGTCTAGTGAGGAATGCCATGAATCAAAAAAGTTAGAAAATCATTAGTCTGTATGTATATGTAACATGTAAGCATAGGTAAAAGACAAAAAGTCACAACAGGCAAGAAGCTTAACTTTTTTTTTATGAACATGTTCTTTGTTTTCAGAAACACGAGTGTTTGCAACACTTTGCAACAAGTGTTCCCTTGTTGCAAAGAAGGCTAATATACTGGCCTGCATTAATAGTTGCCAGCAGATCAAGGGAAGGAATTATTCCTTGGCAGTGGCGAGGCCATATCTGGAGTACTGTGTGCAGATTTGGGACCCACACTACAGAAAGGATATGGACAAATTGGAGAGAGTCTAGTGGAGGGCAACGAAAATGGGTGGGGGTTGGGGCACATAATTTAGGAGTAGAGGCTGAGGGCACTGGGCTTACTTAGTCTGGAATAGAGAAGATTATGGGGGGGATTTAATAGCAAACTTCAACTACCTGAAAGGTGGTTGGAAAGAGGGTGGAGCCAGACTATTCTCAGTGGGCGTGTCTAAACAAGATGTTTAACTTCACATTAGCATAGTTTACTGTGAAGTAAGCATGTGCATCTACATGTGCACATGCTTAATTTGCAATTAACTGCCCTAATCCTGAGTATATTTGCTATCTGGAAATGCAAGTAGCAAATTTACTCAGGATTAGTAACAGCGCTTATGTAGACACTTGACTGGTCCTGGTCAGACATCCACCAGGGGGCGAGAGATAGCTCCCTGCCCCTGGGAGCTGCTTGCTGCTGGGGCAGGCTCCACCATAGGAGCCCATGTAGACACTATGTCTCCCTGCCCCTTTAGCAGGGAGCTCCAAGCTCCCTGCTCCCAGATCGCGATAGGGGAGCAAGGCCTGGGAGATCCTTATCTCCCAGCCGCTGCTATGTCATTGCAGTCAGGGCATAGGGGGTTGGGAGACCCTTATCTCTCAGCCTGAGCCCCATGATCACTGATCTGGAGCTGGGAGAAACATCTCTGGGGTTTTGGAGCTGGTGCTGGGAGTTCCCTGCTGGTGGGGGGCTAGGGAGCTTTTTCCCTGCTCAGCTTTGCAAGTCCTCAGCCTTTTTCCCCCCTGCACCTCTCAAGTTGTGCACATGAAGCTGGGCAGGCAAAAAGGTCCCCAGCCCCTGCCCTGAGTAACCAGGTAGAGATAGTGTCCCGCCACCCTGGCAGTAGGGAGCTTCCAGCCCCTGCTCCCCAATCGCTGAGTGGGGGCTGGGAACTTGTTCCTCAGCTCTGCAATTGCAGAGCCACTGGCTGGGAAAAGTCTGGGAGCCTGTTTCAGAGAGTCTCCACCCAGCTCTGGGCTGCACATGCAGATTTTTCCATGCAGCCCGAGACTGGCTGGGAACTGTCCCAGTTAGGGGCAGGTCCCAGCCATGGGCCCCGATTGGGTGATTGAGCTAGCTTCCCCAGTGGTGGATTGGGACAGGGGGCTGGGACCTGCCCCTCCTCTGCAGCTCTTACTAAGCCTCGTGCCCCTGATTGGGGGGCCAGGGCCAGGAGCTCCATGCTGCCAGGGCTAGGGGACATTGTTCCTGCCCCAGAAGCAGGCAGCCCCCTGGGGCCAGAAGACAATTGTCTCCTGGCCCGGTGCTCCCTACCAGCCCCTAGGCTAGCACCCAGGGGATGCCTGGAGCTCCCCCTATGGCAGCAGGGGCCCATCACATGGCTGCAGGGAACTGTGTGCAAATCTTTTCCCTAATCCCCACATCTATAGACACCTGACCAAAACCCCTTTCACTGGAGTAGTTTACACCACAGTAAATTTGGGCCAGAATAAATGCATGTGCAGACATGCCCGGTGGTGGCAGGTGACAGAAAAAGGAGCAATGATCTTAAGTTGCAGCAAGGGAAATTGAGGTTAGCTATTAGGAAAAACTTTCTTGCCAGGACAGTAGTAAAGCACTGGAACAGGCTACCCAGAGAGGCTGTGGAATCTCCATCCTTGGTGGTTTTTAAGGCTTGACTAGACAAAGCTTTGGCTGGGATGTTATTGTTGGGAATGGTCCTGCTTTGAGCAGGGGGTTGGACTAGATGACCTCCTGAGGTCCCTTCCAACCCTTATTGTATGGTTCTATGTCTTTTTTTATATCTGTTTATATGTTTTTTTATAGTGATCACTGTATTTGCCTACTAACAGCTTGCTCTCATATATCATATGAATCTTATTTTTGAAAGGCATCATGAAAAAACACTTCTTTGTAGTAACTGAGTAGCAGTAGCTAGGGAACGAAGCCTGCTTCTGAGTCCCCACCCATGCCCTGGATAGGGCTGGTGGATCAACCCAGAGACATGTGCCAGAAGGCACGTGGGCCTTGTGCTCACCCTGTGGGTCTGACCCTATGCACCATTTCTGGGGTTGCACAGTGAGCTGACCTTGTGTGCTGGCTCTGGCTGTGGACCAACCCTTTGCACTAGCCTGATCTAACACATGGGGCCATGTCATCTGGTCAGGGGGCTCCCCATGGGTTCAGAAATTTGGCAGTGGGAGAGTTGTTGCAGTATTAATTGCTGTGGCTTTCAGAGCTGCAGCAGCAGATATGATACGATGGCTTGATGTCTATTGTGTATCCAGGGAAGAGGTGTGTAAAAAGTGCATTAGTGGGAAAATTTGGCAGACTCAAATGATGCGTTAAATTTTTCCTATGCTTCATTAATAGAGTAGAAATGTCAGTCAACGTTGCAGGTGCTTTTCACATACTGACCTTTTAGATTCCTCAAAAGAACAGAAACTAAAAATTGATAAAATTGATAAAATTACCTAGTATGATGTTTCTATTCCCTGAAGGTTAATGTGAGATTATTGCCCACAGTCTGGGCCACATGTATCTACAGCACAATGGAACCAAAATTCATGGCAGCAAGCCCTAGATTTGGCAGCAGCCACATTAATTTATTTTTCTACCATGAAATACTATTGATTTCCATCAGCACAGCAACAAAATAGAAAAAAAACCACACCCTGAAACAAAGCAAGAAAACAAATACCCAAGCCACAAGTATGGTTTAGAGATTAGATTATACACTGATTCTTTGATTATTTTTGAGGATGGTTGTCTTATTAGTAAATGTTTAGGATTGGAAATCCAAAAAAGATGACAAAGCCAGTGGGGAAGTATAGATCGCCCAAGTGAGGGACTAACCATAGAGGGATGGGGGTGAGGAGGGGAACGCAACTAGGTTACAGGAGATACAATGTTAGCCAACTAAGCCCGGGGACAGGGGATGGAGGGAAGGAGGAAGGGGAGGGCGCGGGTTCGTGACGCTGAGAGAGAAAGGAGATAGATGCACACAAACCTGTTACAATGGTCCGTAGTGGTGGAGGAAGTGTCTCAGTCCATGTAGTCTCATCACGGGGGTCCTCTTTGGGTGGAGTGGGGTCGTCCGTGGTTGAAGAATCCTGTTGAAGTGAAGGTCCGTCTGGTACCAAGGGGGGGGGCGGTTCAGACAGTCCCCTCTGGGTCCGGTCCGGTGGTGGCTCGTCTGGTGGGGTCGCAGTACTGGTGGTGGCCCATGATGTGTTCCATGTAGATGTCGCAGGACCAACAGATGGTGTTGGACACCATGAAGCAGTGCATCAGCTTGGCGTAGTGGCGGGAGATGCGGCAGGCACGCAGGACGCTCTTATTGCTGGGGTCCCAGGCTCCAAGCATTCCCACGATGAATGGTTGATGCACTCATCGTGGGAACGCTTGGAGCCTGGGACCCCAGCAACGAGAGTGTCCTGTGTGCCTGCCGCATCTCCCGCCGCTATGCCAAACTGTAGTACTCTTCACACCTATAGGCTGTGAGTATGGGTCAAGCAAGCTAGAGATCTTCCTTGCCCAAGCCATCAATCATCATCTGAAATCCATCTTGATAGATGTCTTTTTGTTTGTTTGGCAGAGGACAGTAGACAGTGTGCAGTAATTAATTGTAGTGAGAATCCAAACTGCATTTTGTGATAATTTAACACTGAATTAAATAGTTTTAAGCAGCTGCAGGAATTAAAGTGGCCTGATGTCAGGGATTTGTTCTTTCATTTCTCTATGGCATGCCTTCTCTATATCTTCAGGGCCTTTTTCCTATTGCAGCCTGTCATTCCTTTGAGGAAAATATTGTCCTTTCTGACTGGGTAGCTACTAAACAAAAGACAAATGAAAATTAATCTTTTATTAAACATTGACTAGTTTGTTGTGACGGTTGTTATTCAAACATGATGAACCTTGGCCCTGATGGGGCACCTCAGTGGAAGGATTTCATTCTGTGATTCAGTAAAATATATTCAAATATACAAATTAATTTAAAAACACATGCATTGAAATATGATTTGGGCCTGTATTGTAAATACATGTGAATAGCTATTAGTGTTAAATATGCATTGACAGAGCGTGTTGCTGATGAAAATCTGGCAGACTAAAATGTATCAGACTATCAAACAGAAGACTGTAAATTATTATTAAGTTAATGAAGCATAAAGAATTTTATAAGATTTTAGTGAAGTCCAGAAGCCCCACTTTGTCAGAACTTGGAAAAGGCAGCCAAATGTGGACCAATAAAAATGTACATTACCATTCAAAGGAATTAAATATTAGAAAATGTTTTACAATAGAAAGTTTTAGAGTGTATTTAGAAAGGCAATAACCTTTTTAACAGTAATATTTTATTGTTGATGTATAAAATGGAAAAGATATCAAGTAGGCTAGTAGATATACAACAGTCTATTTTTCCAATTATTTTTCTAATTCTCAGAAAAATACTTTGACTCCTAACTTTAAAGGCTGAGTTGTGCAGACTACTCAGAATATGTAAGAAGAAGCATGTCTGGAAATCCTTGTAGGACAACTGCATATATTTTTTGTTTTGTCCGATGCAGCAGAATTTTAAGAATATTAAGAGGAGTTTACAAATATACTCAAAGGGGCAGTGGAGAAGAAATTAACCCTTATGACTAAGTGGAATAGATCAGAGTGGTCAACCACCAGTCTGTGGGCCAAATCCAGCCTGCAGAGTCATATCATCTGGCTTATGGGGCTCCTGGGGGGTCCTGGAATTTGGTGGCAGGGGATTGGTGGCAGCATTAATTGCTGCTCCCCTGCTGCCAAATTTCCAGACTCGGTATCCCTGTCAGCTGGATAATGTGCCCCAGCATGCCAGACTGAACCAGTGCATGGCTGGATATGGGTGTGTGAGATTGGACCCATGGACGACCCTGCATAGAATCTGACCATGGATTGACCCCAGGCTATTCATCCAGTTTATGGGACCAGAAGGTTGTCTAGGGTATTATAATGGATGCCACTATAATAGATTATTCAAAAATGCCAGACAATTAAAATTGTCTTAAAGAAGAAAAAGTATGTGGACAAATGGGAAGGAAGCAAATCAGTGTATTTTTAAAAGTTATACAATCTTTTGAAAAAATGCAATATATACAAATCAGCAGCTGTCCGTTACATGGATGCTCTGGTTTGAAAGACAACTAACAATGCTTTTATGGAAACTTAGATTACTTTTTTTCGTAAAAGCCATGGGAATTAGGAAAGGACCAGAAAAACCGTATGTTATTTTCAGTTTTCACAAAAGGAGGTAATACTGGCAAGTGTAACTTCAATTCCTAATAAAATAATGGAACAAATATTAAGGGAGGCAGCAGGAATAGCACTAAGGAGAAAACACAACTGTAAAGAGGACAGAGCAATTTTGAAAGTTAATAAATATAATTATCTTTTGGACCAAGTTCCAAGAATTAGTAGATGAAAGGAATAATAATAAATTTAAACATAATGTTACATATCCAGAGCATGAGCACTATACCAAGATGAAATACTTCTTTCTTCAGTGTAGAATAGTACAGCATTTAATAACATAATGTAGACTTTTGAAATAGAAGTATCATTCAAGCTAGCTTGGAGGTGAGCAATGTCACGTGGAATGAATAATGACTTAACACCTATAAACAAAATAATAGCAAACGGCAAGGTGTTCCATAGAGAACTGCTAGATTTAGTTTGGGGTCTTGTCATATTTGACAGTTTTATAAATGATCTAGAAGGAGAAATGGTTTGCAAATTACATTTCAATAGTGTCCTAAATTGGAAGGCATTGCAAATAATAATGAGGGCACTAATAGCAAGAGGGAATGAAAGATCTCAGAAACGTGGACAGTAAGTAAGACAATTATTTTATTTTGTACAGCAGTTAGAGAGTCATACTGCATGGAAATGGGACTTGCAACAAAAAGTAGAAAATAGATATGCAAAGTAACTCAACGTAAAAACCTTAATAAATTGGAGGAAGAGATCTGGAAAACGGCAGTCCTGAAAAAAGAGAAGGGATGGTCCTTGGACTGATTGTAAGTCTTTTTAGGGAACAGATTCTTTTAGTTGTTTGTCCTCCATTTAGTTCAAAGCAATTGTGTTCCTAATTGAGACCTTTGTATAATACAAGAAGTTGTAGGTGCAGTCAGCAAAACTGACGAAATATACCGAGACACAACAATATTACCGGCAGAAGTCATTTAAAAACAACAGGATTATTTTCCCAGACAGTTTGAACAGGGGGATGAGAAGAATAGAATGATAAATGAATGAAATGTGGAAAGAACTATTGGAAAGGAAAGCACCATATCATCCACTGGCAAAGTGGATTGAAAAAATAAAGTGTGAATGAAGTGGGGTGATTAATCAAAGTGAAGTGCAGATCAGAGGATATACAAAGCAGATTAAGAAAATTATCTAACTGGAAGGTACTAGGAAGGGATGGAATACATAATTAAATAGCTTAAGAAATGTGTATCCTTAGCTCGGAATGCATTTGCAAGAAATTTTGGAAAATGTTAGGTACGCTTGGTCATGACAGGAAGGACAGTGCTCACTAAAAAAAAAATGAGAGAAAGGAGAAAACTTAAGACCTATAACTTCTTTTCCTCCTGGAATCATCAGTGAAATTTGATCAAGCATATTGAAACTAATGGTCTATCCATAAGACCAGAAGGGAGATCAAAGAAGTACTGTGGGAACAAGGAGCCATCTGATGGTGGACAAATAGATGATAGAAGAAAGCAAAAGAACCTGAGTGTAGGTTATTTAGGCCAGGAGAGAGCATTTGATAGCATGTCTCCCTTAAGGACAAGTATGCTAGAACTGATGAAGGTGCATTTTTCATGGAATTTATATGAAGTACTGCACCAGGGGTATAATGGTAAAGGACTAGACAATGTAGGCGTACAAAGTATTTCTTCTCACCTTGTTAGATTGCTGTTCCCATTCTTTGCCATACCGAGACAAATAAGGAAAGGCTACTTAATGCCACAAGTAGTGAGGCTTCTTTTATACTGGCTTAACCTGAATGACTGGAATGATATGGCTGGAATGATTACATTCATTTTTTTTTGTTGAGAACTGTAGGAATTTTTTGGAAGGATGTAGGAATGGCATTTGAGTCTAATGTGTGTGCATCTTAATAAAGACAAAGAAAATTATTCTGGCGCACATCCATAAGGAACCAGCAAGTTCCTTAGGGGCAACCACCACGGATTCATCAGTGGCAGGTCCTGTCAGACCAACCTGGTGGCTTTTTATGATCAGATCACCAGATCATTAGATGCAGGGGTAGCAGTGGGCATAGTCTTCCTAGACTTCTGGAAGGCCTTCAACACTGTCTCTCACCCCGTTCTCATTAAGAAACTGGGGGACTGCGATGTTGACGCCCACACAGTCAAATGGGTTGCCATCTGGCTGGAGGGCCGCACCCAGAGGGTGGT
>NW_017728907.1:51476621-51488185 GCF_001723895.1 Crocodylus porosus | reverse complement strand
ACAAGCTGGCAGAGGGTAGATTTAGGCTAGATATCAGGAGGCGCTACTTCATGGTCAGGGCGGCTAGGGTCTGGAAACAACTTCTAAGAGAAGTGGTGCAGGCTCCTACCCTGGGGGTTTTTAAGAGGAGGTTAGATGAACATCTTGCTGGGGTCATTTGACCCCAGTACTATTTCCTTTCATGGCAGGGGGTCAGACTAGATGATGTGCTCAGGTCCCTTCCGGCCCTAGAAACTATGAAACTGTGAATATGGATAAATGTCGAAGGGCAATAGAAATGGATAGAGAGCTAATAAAACACATCAAGAGTATTAGATATTTTAAAAATTTAAAAATTCTTCAGAAGGACAAGGTTTGTGATGAAGGATATATGGAAGTACATTGCTCTTGAAAATGGAGCTCAATACGCATAATGCAGCTAAGGCAATAAGCATACATGCCACTCAAGCTATTTGTTGGTCTGCTGCAGTAATGTATTAGATAAAAATTGATATAAAGGCAGGTTCAGAAGGACTAGGAAGATGTTAACATTGTGTAAGGTAAAGAGCATGACCTGAGTTGTGGGCAGGCTTTATATTAACAGGAAGGAAGGAGGGAAAAAGCTGAGAGTAATCAAGCATGTCATGGAGCAGGAGCATGTAGTGATAACATGCCATAATGAGAGATAAAAGACATTGATAGGCTCTTGGGTGAAATACCAAAAATAAATGAAAATACTTGCATTGAGAGTAAGTCAGTTGGCAGATAAGGGATACTTGGGTGGTAATGGAAAAAAGAAATTACATGAAGAATTTGAGTACTAAGTGTGGTATGACTAAGTGGCCTGTATCATGCGCTGCATACCCTATAAGATGTGTAGACTACAAGCAGGAAAAAAATATTGCCACCATCCTCCAGTAAAAATTGTAGCAAACAATAGTGAAAAGATGATGGATTTTTTTCAGTTATTGGTGTTAAAATATACGCAAGAAGACCAGAAATTGTAGCTAAAACCATGAAGGAAGGAAGAGTGCTTCATCATGAATTCTTCTTTTCCATTGGAGAATTTGCAGTTGAAAATGCAGAAGATTAACAGACATGATCAGTTATGGCAGTGGGTTGAAGAAAATCTGATATGTGAAAAGGATTTTTTAGATTCTCTTTACGGTGGTATCCCAAAAGCACTGCGTGATTATAAATTGGCTCTGTTTTAAGACCATGAGTCCTTCAGAAACTAACACTGATGGGCATTACAAATATACTAACGATTGTGAAAACATTTAAAACTCACCAATGCTTTTGTTTTAGTTAGAGACCCACATTAGTGATTGTGTTTTCCCTGAGATCCTGTGTGGAGGAGGATAAAAAGTAATACCAGAGACTAAACTGAGGTTAAAATGTAGCACTGGTAACAAAAGAGAATGTGATTTTGAGTTGCTTACGGGAATAAAACTATCACACTCACAGGCTGATAAGACAACGGTTGTATAATATTGAGATATCTGTACTGTACAGCTCCATTACTGTGCCCATGTAAAGTTTTCAGTAATTAAAAGATCACTTGTACTTGCAAAAGCACATGCACTTGCAGTGAAGTTTGAAGCCCTGTTTCTGCAGAGATTTAAACCCATATTTAATAGGAACTGCTTATGTCTTTTAAGATTACCATATTTAACGGTGTATAGGTTGACCCCACCTTTCCAATTTGAAAAGTAAGGATTTTCATAGGCATGGTGTATAAGTCAGGGCTGGGCTCAGCGCTTGGCTGGCACGGTCCCATCCCCTGCGAGTGGTGCTGCCTGTGCCATGCCAGCCGAGCACTGAGCCTGGCCCCGTCCGCTACAAACAGTGCTGCTGCGTGCCAAGCCCAGCCCCATACCTGGTGAGTGGCACTGGGCTTGGCACTCAGCATTACCACTTGCAGCAGACAGGGCCAGACTCGGTGCTCACCTGGCATGGCCCCATCCCCTGTAAACCCAGCACCACTTGCAGGGGATTCGGCTACACCAGCCGAGTGCTGAGCCCATCCCCTGTGAGTGGTGTGTCCCCAGCTGAGTGCTGAGCTCTGCTCCATCCACTGACAGCAGCACCAGTCTCAAAGGGGGTGGGGCCATGCCAGCCAAGTGCTGAACCTGTCTGCTGTGAGCGGAGGTGCCGAGCGCTGGGTCTGCTGCCACTTGCAGGGGATGGGTCTGGGCTCAGCACTCGGCTGGTATGGCCTCATCCCCCGCAACCAGCACCAGCCTCTGCGCCCGGCTGGTGCGGCCCCATTCCCTGTGAACTACAGTGGTGCAGCCCAGGAAATGCCACTTGCAGGGAATAGGGCTGTGCCAGCCAAGCCCAGCCCTGTCCCAAGCCCCTTCCCCATCCCCATCCCCATCCCCATCCCCATCCCCTGTGAGCGGCACCGGGCTTCGTGCTCAGCTGGTATGGCCCCGTCCTTCGGGAATGGCACTGCCGGGGCTGCACAAGCACCGCTCGCAGTGACTGGGACCACACCAACCAAGCACCAAGCCCAGCTCCATTCATGTCTCCTGTGAATGGTGCTGGGCCTGGTGCTTGGCTGGCGCAGCCCCATCCCCTGTGAGCAGTGCTGCCTGCGCCACTTGCAGGGGATGGGGCCGCACCAGCCAAGCACTGAGCCTGGCACTGCTCGCAGAGTCATACGGTGTATAAGTCAAGGTTGAATTTTAAGAGTTAAAATTGGACTTCAAACTTTGATTTATACACTGTGAAATCTGATAGTTTGTTTAAAAAATAAAAAATGTTCACCTGTACATCTAGTTAATGCATTATTTTTGAGAAGGTGGCAAGTTGGAAGATTTAAATAATAATGCCGTATATTGCTTGAACAAACTGTTAATGTACCCTAATTCTTCATTAGAGGACTCGAGTGCCCTGGGCAGCAGAAGTGCACGGGGTGCTGGCAGCAGTGGTGGTGTTCAGGCTGGCAGTGCAGCAGCTGCTGTTTTTGCACCCCTGACCCCACCAGTCACCCTCCCTTCATTACACTACTGTTTTTGTATCAATACTCTCAGAAAAGACATTGATAGGGATGGGAGTTTTGTCTGAACAAATCTTTTGATTGTGAATAACAAAGAGAATGAGAATTCTGTTCTCAGCCTGTGAATTTCTTCCATTTCCTTGTTTTAGTGTTCTGAAGAGATGGTAGAGTACAGGGTTGTGTTGCAAAATCTTAGTTTTGGTAATATTTCTGTAACAAAGGAATTATGTGGATAATTTTATTATATGAAAAAGTAATTGATTTATGAAGATTGGATTTTAGTTGAATGGTACATAAATACAGACATTTAAAGAGTATTTATTAATTAAGGGAATTTTAGCTGAAAGATGAAAACGGCTGAAATATGAACTATATTACTATATTATATTATATATTAAATTATATGCTAAGATGTATGGAAGTTATTTAAATAAACTAATCTTTCACATTTTATCTTTTGTTCATTTAATGAAAGCAGGCAAAATATAGTGTCACATTTCATTTAATTAACGTAATTATCAGTTCCTTCCCTTTTATTGTTCTGAATATATTTTTTCTAAATAAAGCTTCTGACCCCAAAATAAATCTCTCTTAAATCTTATTTCTTTTCTTGCTAGCTTAAAATGTTTTTTTTATGTCCTACCTTTTTGATGTTGGCTAACACCAGTTCCTCCTCCTCCTCCTTTTCCTTCTCTTTCTCCTTGTGTCCTATATGAGATAGTTGATGACAACTGTTAAGGAGAATTTTCAGATTCAGGCCATGATGTGAACACTTCTGCTAAGGACATTATGCCACTCTCCCTCTCCACACATGCCACCACCCTCCAGCCACCCTCCTCACCCCTGCCACACACAGTCCCCCACAAACCCTGTAACCACCCACACCCCACACATTCACCCCCCCCACACCCCCCACACATACCCAGACCCCCTCACAAACCCCAACACATGCCCCCCTCCCTCAGAGAGGTAGTTAACCATGTTAGTCTAAAGTCAGACCAACGGCAGAGTGAAGGTAGGCGTTCCTTCACTGATCTCAGAGTCGCTGCTGAACAACAACACTTTAAAAAAAAACTTTAATGAGAAATTGCAGAATAAGAAATCATCCATAGACTGGATTTTGTTAAATTTGGTCTAAATTGAGATTATGGATTCTTATCCCTTTATCTGGATTAATTTTTGTAATCTCTATGTCCCTCAGTGGGTTATTGCTTTGTTTTTCTTTCTTCTACCCACCTTTGCTTCTTGTAGTAGCCTGTACCTGCTAGGTAAAAACCATGCGAGCATGGGCATATGGACACTGACATAATCATTTCCAAAGTGTATTAGAAAGTCTAGTTACATCCTTACTTTTTTATAGGTCAGTAAACCTACCCTAGAGGTTTTCAAGAGGAGACTGGGCAGTCACCTTGCTGGGGTCACGTAGCCCCAGTTGTCTTCCTGCCTAGAGTGGGTTGGGGCCCCTAACAATCTATTACTGTATGCAAGTAGCAAGTGGAATGCCATATTTCTCAGGGTGCCATCTTTGCCACGGGGTCCTCTTGGCAGCACAGTAATAAAGCCCATTCCTGAGGTTACTGTGTGCTACATCCCTTGTGAGTCCTTTAGTTTATTAATGTATAAGACAAAAGGTTAGGGAATAATTACTTCCTAGTAATTCTGTTCGATGTCATTTCCTTTTCTCCCATCCTACAATCTACCTCCCTACCCAGTGGGTGCATCTACACGTTCATTAATGCAGTTTTGCCACAGTGCATTAAATGTAGTACCTCTAATGCAAGGTACTAACTAAATGTGCGCAGTACTGAAAGCACACATTTTTTTAGTGGCACTTAATGCGCAGTATTAATACACTGTGCATAAGTGTATTAGCATTTTTTTGCCACAATGCCGTCCTGCACAGTAAAATAGTCTACTGCACATTAAAATGCATGTGTAGATGCACCCTTTGTATGCTGTGCTGCTGCTTGCTCGATTAGCATTGTTCTTGCTGTTCTGTGTACAATTTATTTTTATGGTTTTGAAAGAGTGACGAGGAGGAAGGTGCTCTGCCTGAGGCTCATGTAATTGTGAGAAGGTTTCAGAGCTCTTTGCCTCCTTGCTTCAGGAGCAGAAATTTGTCTGTCCCTTAATGCATTTCTATAGGAGACTACCAGAAGCAGAATTTCCAGTAAATATTTGCTTCTTTTATTCTTCCCATACACGTTTCTTTATCCATTCCTTTTACAGCTCTATTTTCACTTCCATTCTAATTCTTCTTTCTGTGGTCTTTCATCTTTGTAAATTCATAGATATTAAGGCCAGAAGGGACTATGAGAATTATGTAGCCTGAACTCCTGTATATGACAGGCCAAATAACTTGCAACAAGCATAGGACTTCTGGCAAGCTATGACCAATCTTGACTGAAAAGAGACTGTAATCTATGAAGAATCTCCTCTGAGTGAGATGTTGTAATGGTTTATTACCTTCAGTGTTAAGAATTTGCTCTTTATTTCTGATTTAAATTTTTCTACCTTTGTGTTCTAATATATTGATCTTATTATGCCTTTTTCTTTGAGAATAAATAGCTATGTATAGCTGTCTTTAATTCTTGTGGAAATTTTCATCCCCATCATTTTCCCCCCAAAAGAACACTATTTTAAGTTTTTAATTCCTGTATAAACTCTTTAATTGCTGTTTGATTAGCAAAGGAGAAGGAAAAGTTGCTCCTTACATTACATTATATCACTGTTCCCTTGAATATTCCCATGCATGTATAAACATTTAATCATGCTTTAATCTGTAGTTCTGTCTTTTGTGAATAGAAATATATGTTTCCTTCTTAGTTGGCTTTTAATTTTTTTTGCCAGAAAGCATGCACTGCCCTTGTAACATAACCTGCTCCCCCGTGTTCCCCATAGTTTTGGTCACTTTTCATATCACATGGCCTAATTTGGTGAGGGAAGTAAAAACATTGTTATAATCTTATTAGCATATCCAGTATGTTTACAGATTGCTTTATTGTGTTTTCCACCAAACGGCACTAAAGTTATCACTGCTTAGTGAATTGGGACTTCAGAGTTACAGGGCTGTTAATTCAAAAGCAGATTTTGTGAACTGTTTTATGTACCAGCCCATACTGGTAACTCAATAGATGGCACTTTTCCTTTTGAGTTAGCACTTGAAAAAATACTGGGGGGTGCAGCTAGAGGTGTTCTCTTTTGGAAGGCCAAGGTGAACCCATGATTCTGATCACTGGTGGTGATTAAACGTCACCTGGAATATTTAACACACAAAAGTATTGGCCAAATAGCATGACCAAATCTCATCTTGACTAATGGTCACCACCTCATAATTTCTCAACAGAAAACAATAGAAAAGTTTCTTCTGTTTCACATGCTAAAATATTTAGTGGCATTATAACAATTATCCAAAGGTAGGTGGATTTTAGTGATATTACCACTGATTGAACGGTATCTTGTATATTATTGCATAGCATGTAAGTATTTGGGAGGAAAGGTATAGAAGAACTAATAATTGAATATAGCTGCTTAATTTAAGCACAGGGATAGTTAATGTGAAGGTAGAGCAAGGGGAACTGTATTTAGGAAAGTAAGCAAGGGAACTGTATGTAGGCATATTCAATTCTGAAGTTTTCTTGTATCCTTAAAGCATCTACCTTATCCGTTATTGATAATTCATCTATCAGAAATTTATCCTTTATATCATTTTATTATTTAGTTTGTAACTGCTTTGTGCCAAAGAGTACAGTTTGCTAGAAAATAATAGACCTATTACTTCAAAACTTTCTGAGAATCTGGGGTGGAAGACTGAGAGTTGAAGGAAAGGTTATTTCACATTAATCAAGAACTCTTACATTTTGTAAGGAACATTTTCTGTCGAAGAAAAACAGAATGGGTGAATGGTAGTCTTTGAAATGGGGCACTTTAATAATAGAGTACATGTAAAAAAAAATACATGTACAAAAATGCAAGATGACATTTATTCACGTGGCTGGACATGTGAAACCTGTGCTTGATTTGAGCATTGTACTATTTCCCTTATTTTAATATTAGAATATTATGCCTTCTTTAGATGCCACAATATGTGATAGGAGAGTCAGCCATTGCTATTTGCAAGCAAACACCTGATATTTCTTAGGTTAACTTAGACAGTTAATGATGGGGATTAATACATCAACTTTTCACCTCTGGAGACTTGGGTCCAAATCCTGCTTTTGCAGATAAGTAAAAATTAGTTTTGCTGTCTCATCCTCTTCATATCTCTTACAGAACACTTGTCTACATTAGAAAATTGCTGCACAATTAGGCATGATTGGCAGTCTCACTTGTGGCTTTAGAAAGACTAATAAATACAGATGTATTTTAGAAATGGAGTGAAGAGCTGTGTATAGGAGAAAGCAAAGCACTTCCCTAGATTATCACTGGTCCCTGTCCGTGCAAATGGGCTGCATTAAAAAGTGACATCAAAGTGGACGTAGTTTCATTTCACAGACACTGCCTTATATTTTGACTTTGCAGACCCACAAACACCAATGTACAATGTGTAAGGTTGCCAAAAGATGATTGTAAGCAAGGTCATATTAAAAGTAAAATTAATTCTCTTAACTTACCATTTCTAACCCTTAAGTTAAGAAGAATGAAAAAAAAAGTTCTCCCTTCTGAAATCTCAGTATGTGGAATACCAAGATTCCCTAACTTTAAATGTACACTTATTTAGGCTTAGTGGGTCAAACTGAGGAGGGTGAATGAATGTGCATGTACATTGTAAGGTACACAGTTGTAAATAGAGATGATTTTGAATGAAAATGCTTACATAAATAAAGTAAAGGAAGGCCATACTTGGTGAGAGAGCTAAAAACAGATGCAAATTACACTAGCTTAAATTTTGTGTCCTAATAAATGTCAAAGAATTACAAAACGAAACTACCTCTCTCACAGTGTGGAAAATGTAACCTGTGAAAAAGATAGTAAAAACATCTCCAACCAACTCATTGCTTTCAAATGACACTAACCTATGGAGCAGCTATAGAACTAAGAGATTTTGTCAATAAGTACCAGTAATTCTGGTAAGATTTCAGTAAGTGGAAGGTATCAAAAATCATGAAATAATTAACCAGTGAAGAAGCAGAGTAAGTTAGCCATCTGAAGAAACAGGTGAAATTGAGAAGACAGCTGAAAATACCTTGGATGGAATAATAATGTTTTGTTTATGTTTTTAAATGAAAGCCCTGATAATCATAAAGGAGTTTTCCCCTTCTTTTAACTATATATTTATTTATCATTATCTTAAAAGGTCCTGTCACATTGAAGTATGCATTTCAAGTACAATGGTTGCTCTTAAGTGGAGTACTAGTTAAGATTCAAATTAGTGCTGTTTCTTCAAACATTCCTTAATATTCCTAGCCTCTTCCAGTCCAGGGAACAAGAAATAAGTCCGACAATTAAACATGGGTTTTTTTCTATGGTCCAATAGTGGAATAATATATGATTATGCTAGCTTATTTTTTGTAGATTTTTTTTTAAGTCAGTTTTGGTTGATATGAAAATAATTACTTGTAGAAGGTGTAGAATGCCCTACTGCATAGGTAGGACATAGCTTATTACAGTGGTTTTCAAACTTCCCGATATTATGGAACTCTTTCATATCACTGCTTCTGCTGTGGAACCTCTACCCTGACCCCGTGAGCGGACACGGAGCCAGGCAGCCTGTCAATGTCATCACACCACCTCCTGGCCTACTCCCCTGTGTAGCGGGATATCAGGTTTCTTGCACACAGTATTTACTTGTCCTGGGCAGATTTGCCTCACAGGATACAATAACCCCAGCAAGCACATACAAACAATACAAAACAATAAGATGGTAATTGAAAACCTGGGATCTGCCCCCAGTGTACCCTAGTTCAATGTTGCAGCCACTATCTCTCCATCTCTCTCGGCTTTAACTTCTTCTGGCCAGCCAGTTATCTCTAGCAGCTGGCCCAGTTCTCCTAGGCAGCCATCACCTGCTTACCGCCTGCAGCTAGGCTGCAATCCCTAGTACAGGTAATCCTACCACACCCCAAAACCTGCTAGACACCATTACCCCCAGTCTCTTTACAGAATCCCTGATGATCTGTCATGGAGCCCCAGGGTTCCCGGGAACACAGTTTGAAAAACACGGTTCTAGTACATAGATTCATTTTCTAAAATTCCATGCTGATGACTCCTTTCCAAACTTATTGTTAGTGAAGTTCATGTTTTAATCTACAGTCTTATCATCTAAGTTCTGCCTGCCCTCCAGGGCTGAATTGCAAGATGAATTCCAATAAATAATTCTAAATTTCTGAAAAAGGCATTCCTCTGTAGCTGGAAGAATGAGATTGTAAAGATAAGAAGGGAATTTAAAGATGAAACCAGAAGCATATGAAAATGGGAAACTGTTCAAAATTAGCACATTATAAAGAAACTCAAAAGTGGCCCAGTCTTTGGTTAGACCAAATGTTACTCATGCTACATAGCAAATAGGATAAGAAAGGCACTCCAAAAGTATGCCCTTTTATCCTTAAATGTAAATTAAGGGTTTTTTTGTTTTGATTCAAAGTGTGTAAAACTTGCCGCTTTCACCTCACAGGAATCTGGTAAACATTTTCTTCAGTTCAGATTTGTACCAATTTACATTCCTCAAGGTACGAGTTTAAATGACCCTTAAAAACCTCAGAGTGACGCTTAGTCAAACAAACTTGCTGAATTTCATATAGTTTTGCATTAGCTTAGGCTTACTGGAAAGGCTCATAAAATTGAGGAGATGATTTCAGTTTGAACATTTTGGATAGCTTTAGCAGAGAAGAAGCTGTATGCTTTGTTTTACGGTTAATATGCTATTAGTCAGGCCAGGACTAGTTAAACCAAAAAGCATAAGTAAGGGGCCACGATTCTGCTAAGAGCTGCTTTAATACAGATAGTGTAAATGAAGGTAAGATCCTTGGCCGAGACTCTCTAGGTGGTTTTACTTCAGTCCCAGGAAAAGTAACAACAAGAAATTAATGGAGGAGTTTTGTTTGCTTGTTTCAGATGTTTATTCTCCAAAAAGCTCCCTCTGAAGATCATTTGATACATTAAAATTGATCCTTACTACACCAGAAGTAGCATTTTGCTCTATGCTTCCAACACAAGTTAAGATATATACAGGTTAAATTGAAAGGACGAAAAAAATAGCAATAGAAGATCAAAGTTCAGCTACAGGAGTAAGTGTTGCTACTGAGGGCCATCTCTCTTTGCTCTGTGCAGGCGGCTGTGGTAATCTTTTCCCCACTTTTTAAAATTAGAAACATTTCAAGATAGAAAGGCTGGATCCAGACATGCAGGCACATGCAGTTTGTGGCATCACAAACCACATGCCTGGCATGTTAAAAAGTGCCCTGTGCTGCACATTTGAAGTGTGGGGCAAAATTAGCTACTGGGAAATCCTGGTTACAAAAAAGAGAGCTGCAAAAAACCCCCAAAACAAAACAGCATGGCATATATGACAGGAGCATGCGCAGGCAAACACAGTGGCTCGGTCCTCTTGGGAGATGCTCTGACTGGCAGCCAGAGCATCTCCCATCTTCTAATTCCACCCCAGCTCCTCCAGCATGCTGGGAGCCAGGAGAAGCAGGGAAGTGGCAGTTTCCCTGAAGCAGAGCATTTTGCCCTGCACCCAAGCCCACGTGAAAGGTCATCAGCAGTAGCAAAAAGTAGTGGCACAAAGTTGTGCCGCTACTTCTTTGCCACTGCAAATGCAGACCCTTGAAGGTGTGGACATCCCCAGTAAGTGCAGGTAGTCCATCCCTTCACTTCCATTGCAAGAGCTTGTACAGTTTTCTCCTGTTGAGTACTTATCTACGTTTTAAGGAATTTCAAGACGTTACTGCGTCTTTTTTACAGTAATTTTCTAGCTCTTTTTTTTAACTGTCTTTTTCTAGCTTAATTAATCAATACAAACTCTAAAAAAAATCTGAAAATAAAAATGTCAAAGACAAAAAATTGACTTAAAAGTAAATGTTTTAAATATAATTCTTCTCTTTCAAATAGCGATTTGTGTACTGAATGAGAACAATCCAATTCAGACATGAAACACTTTCAATATAAGAAATTGTTGTTTCCTGCTCCGAGTCTCTGGTAACATGGAAGAAGAGTGGGCCTTCATTCTACTCAAATGGAAGCTAAATGAGCTTCAAAAAAAGCTCTTTCTGAGCAGTAGTGGGAAAGACTATAGCTTTTGAGTCTGGCTTTGGAAAGTCAGCTTCTAGAAGAACTCTTCCTAACAAGAGTCATCATCTAAAATAGAAAACTTGAAATAGGATCAGATTTTTCATAATAAAAATTAGATTGCATCTTGATTTCTGAAGTGTATGCAACAGTGACCATTGATAACAAAAGATACAATGATACTTACTGAAGGTTGTTGGGGAAAACCGAAGGATCGGGCCCCAAGGTCACGGTGGGCCGGGGTGGCAATTAGATACGGACAGGTGGGATTAGCGGCGTAGAGTCTGGAGATAGGGACTCGGAGCGGATTGAGAAAAACAGGTGAATTTATTTGACTTACGCTTCAGGCGTA
>NW_017728907.1:51425771-51475941 GCF_001723895.1 Crocodylus porosus | reverse complement strand
CGCAGGTCACCCAGGGGGCACGGACTGGGTGAGCCTTGGAAATTTCCACTCACAGCTTCAAACCGCGCATGTCAGTTTAACCTCTTCTGTACTGGCAGCACACACTTAAAAATTTCCATGACACAGGTGATTTCACCTCCAGTGTAAAATGACACAAAAAAGAAAAGAAAAACCAATGGTCAACCTCCAACCTATACTGATAGTGGGTTCAGCTTCTTGTTTTGCCAATACGATCTTAGCATGGTATAGCAACATGAATTTAGAGTTAAGCTCAAAGGATAAACAGTCAGATCTACTTTTTATAAAATAGCTTTAGCTTTACTTTTTGTGAGACTATTAGATTCCCATATTTTGTAGTTTCGAGCTATCAACTACAATGCTTAGCAAGAAGAAAGCTTTAACTAAGACCTAAAAGATGAAAAATCCATCCAAACAGATGCTGTTGCAACACCTTTCCACGTGCCTGGCTTTTCACTTCTCAGTCTTGTTCAGCATTCAGTGTTGTTTGCATAAGTTTCTTTGGATAGTGGCTTTCTGTCCGAGTCCCTCTGCTTCTTTTCTTTCAAAGTATGACATGCACAAACTATATACATATACAATATGTAACTGAAGAGGCTTTTATCCCTGAGTAGAAAAAAATCATATTCTACAATGTGAATTGTCAGTGCAAACTGGGATTCTTGTTTATACCTTTGGCAGTTGGTCTAAAATAGATACATTTGTATGTATAGGATACTTCAGAGTCGACTTTGCCATCAGCAGCTTTATGCTACCCACAAAGACAGAAGGATTCTTTCTTGAAAGTCAAGCTTTATTTCATTACTTTGATTTTGTCATCGAATCAAAGGTTGTATAAACCCCAATGCATGTCTGTTGAGTTATTCACTACTAAGTGACACAGTTTAAAGAACATCTTCCAATTTAGGATGCAAGTTGTTTACACAGACCTCTTTAAATGAACAAATCATAGGCTTGGTATCCAAGAACATGATAGGGTAGCGAGAGTGAGTGTCCCATTCCTCACTGTGAAGGCTATAGGAAACAGTGAAGTATGGACAGAGGTATCCTGATGAAAGCAGAATGAGTGAAGCTTCATCTTGTCCCTTCACTCCAGTCATAAGATGTCAATCCCAAGAAGACTGCTGTTTAATATGGTGGAACCAACCGTTTGATGCTCACTGGACATCAAATTCTATAGCACCAACATGTAATCTTACCCTGTGCTGTGGAAACAATTGATTATTATATATAATAGAAAGAACCTACCTGAGCACTTTTTTTTGTTTTAAGTGGATATTATTGTTTTTTTAACCTTGGCCTTCAAATTCTGCTTCCAGGCCCGAGCCTGAAGAAAGCAAGGCGTATTAGAATCATAGAAAGTTAGGGTTGGAAGAGACCTCAGGAAGTCATTGTGACAGGGGCAAGCTTTTATGCCTGGTGTAAGCACCGGCTTGCCCCCTGTCTACGGGTCAGCTTCCTGCCTCACTCACCTGCCAAGCTTTGATGTAATAGTTAGGCGGGAGGCTGCCCATTATACACCCTGATATTGGGGGGCTATCCACGGCTCCATTCTACCCCTACAGCGTGGCTTAAGCCTCTCAGATGGCATCTCTGGCAGCCAACTCAACCGTCCCCTTCACCCATTAGCTGTGGCCCCTTTCCTGGTACCTTTGGATTCCCTTTAAAACCTGGCCCCATCTCAGGCCAGTCAGGACCTTGATCTTCCCTGCTGTATATGGGCATCCCTTGCAGTGGGCCCCTGGCCCTTTTGACTCCTGTCTGGGTCCTGGTCCCAGTATTGACCAGTCGGATCCCTTGGGTTAGGTCTAAGCTGCCTGCCTGCACTCAGGGATTGGGGTCCCCCATTCCCAGCTCAGGTGCTTCAAAGCATGCATGGCCCCACGGGGTCACTCACCCCAGCAGGCTCAGGTGCTTCAAGAAGCTCACCTGGTCTTCTAGATTAGATGGATCTTATAACCCACCCGAAGGTGAGGACTGGGTTTAAGGCGCCTGTCACAATACGGTCACCCCTGGGATAGCCATGATGTCCCTAGGGCACTGTGACTGTGCTGGCTACACCCTATGGGCACCTACTAATCTCGTCTGCCATGTCTTGGTGTTATAAATGATGGATTGGGAGGCTGCCCTTGAGTTGCTGCTTGGGCACAGTCCTGATGGTCTCTCCTGAACCCTATTGGTTTCTGGACCCCTTTATTGGGCTCCACACTCAGGAGGTGTCTTACAATATCCCCCAGCCTTATGGGCTAGATGCATGACTCCAAAACCACCCCTTCACACCCCATACCTTGCAGAAGTTATGCAAACGTTGTCTCCTTGTGTTGAGGCCTCAGTAACTATGCCCTCTCCGGCGATGGGGTCTGCTCACCCCTAGTCAAGTCGCCCTCCTTCCCCAATAGCCTCAGCCCAATCCACTGGTTTACAAACAGAAATCAAAATATGAACCCTATAACACAATGCAAGCAGTTCAGGGTGTGCTCGGTCCCTTTAAGAGTTAAACCTCCCCCCAGCACTAAATACCTTGTAGGTGAGGGTCCCTGGCGAGCTCCTGGAGCCCCTTAATCCTACCAGAAATAGAACAGGCAGTCAAACATCTACACTTAGCTTCCTCTGAGAGCTCCTTCTGCCTTGGCTGCTGGCAGAGAGCTGACCCTCTAGTCCCAGCCCTGGGGTTTATAAGTGCCCAGGGCCCTGCCTCTTCTGGTCAGCTGACCAGCTGCAGGTGCAGGCTAATTCCCTCATTAGCCTGCCACCACAGTACCCTGCAGCTGTGGGGTTCCTGCCTGACTGCTAGGGCTCCCTAGGCAGTTTCTGCCCTTAAAGGAGCAGGCACTGTAGTGCCGTGCAATAGCGCCCCTACCCACCTTTCACTGGGGTGGTAACTGGCCTAGCATTTCCTTGGGGTTCCCACACCACTGGGAGCCCCACCAGACCATCCACTCCCAGCAGACTGCAGTTTTAGGTCATGCCCAGTAGCAGAGCCTCCTGCTCCTACCTGCAACGTGTTCCCATGCAGCAGCTAAGCCAGGCAGTGTTTCTTGCCTTGCTCCCAGCAGCAACTGCTCTTGTTTATATAGGCAGCCAGAGTTCTAAAATGGCAGCTGTAATCAAACACATCCTGGCTGCTTGATCTAGCCCCACTGGTGCCCTGCCACAGTCATCTAGTCCAACCCCCTGCTCAAAGCAGGGCCATCTCCAACTAGATCATTCCAGCCAGGGCTTTTTTTGAATTGGGCCTTAAAGACATCCATGAATGGAGAGTCTACCACCTCCCTAGGTAACCTGTTCCAGTGCTTCACCACTTTCCTTGTGTGAGAGTTTTTGTTAAAATCCAACCTAAACCTCCCTTGCTGCAACTTGAAACAATTGCACTTTCCTCTGTCATCTGTCACCACTGACAGCAATCTAGTGCCATCCTCTTTGTACCCACCATTCAAATAGTTAAAGGCTGCTATTAAATCCCCCCTTAGTCTTCTGTTCTACAGACTAAATAAGCTGACTTCCCTCAGCCTCTCTTCGTAAGTCATATGCCCCAGCCCCCAAATCATTTTCATTGCCTTCTTCTGGACACTCTCCAAATGTCCACATCCTTTCTATAGTAGGGAGCCCAAAACTGGACACAGTGCTCCAGATGTGGCCTCACCAGTGCCAGATAGAGGGGAAGAATCACTGCCCTTGATCTTCTGGCAGTGTTGCTACTAATGCAGCCCAGTATACTGTTAGCCTTCTTGGCAACAAGAACACACTGTGTACTCATAGATTCATAGACTATAGGGTCAGAAGGGACCCAATGGATCATCGTGTCTGACCCCCTGCCCCTGGCAGTAAAGAGGACCGAGGTCAGATGACTCCAGCCAGGTGAATGTCAAGTCTCCTCTTGAAGACCTCCAAGTTAGGTGATAGGACCACCTCTCTTGGAAGCCCATTCCAGACTCTGGCCACCCTTATTGTAAAAAAATTCTTCCTAATGTCTAACTTAAATCTACTCTCCACTAGTTTGCACCCATTATTCCTAGTTACTCCCTGGGGCACTCTGGTAAACAGTGCATCCCCAATTCCCTGCTGTCCTCCCCTGATAAATTTATAGGTGACTTCAAGGTCACCCCTCAGACATCTTCTGTATAGGCTGAAGAGATCCAGATCTCTGAACCTCTCCTCATAGGGCTTTCATGGAGACCACTAATCAAGTGGCACTCCTCTGAACCCTCTCCAGATCCTCCATGTCCCTCTTGAAGTGCGGCGCCCAAAACTGGACACAGTACTCCAACTGTGGCCTGACCAATGCCACATAGAGGGGGAGCATCACCTCCCTTGATCTGTTGGTCATTCATCTGCTAATACATGACAAGGTGCAATTGGCTTTGTTGGTCTCATTATATTGCCGGCTCATGTTCATCTTAGAATCAACTATGACTCCAAGATCTCTCTCAGCCTCTGAGCTGCTGAGGAGGACATCCCCCAACCTGTAGGTGTGCTGGGGATTCCTTCTTCCTAGCTGGAGTACCTTACATTTATCTTTGTTGAATTGCATCCTATTACATTCCGCCCATTGATCTAACCTGTCCAGGTCAGCCTGTAGCTGCTCCCTGCCCTCTGATGTATTCACTTTGCCCCATTATTTGGTATCATCTGCGAACTTAGAGAGGGTGCTCACCACACCCTTGTCCAAATTGCTGATGAAGATATTAAATAACACCGGCCCAAGGACTGAACCCTATGGGACCCCACTGCCTACCTCCTTCTAGGCCAAGAATGACCTGTCCACCACCACTCTCTGGGTGCGGTCCCTAAGCCAGTTGGCCACCCACTTGACTGTGTAGGCATCCACTCCACAGCCTGTTATCTTCCCTATGAGAATAGGAATCATATCAAGTTTGCTGTCCACTGTAACCCCCAGGTCCTTTTCTGGACAGCTGCTGCTTAGCCAGTTGGTCCTAAACCTGTAGTGGCGCATGGGATTCTTTCATCGTAAGTGCAGGACTTTGCACTCGTCCTTACTGAACCTCATGATATTTATTTTGGCCCAATCCTCCAATTTGTTTAGGTCACTCTAATTCCTAGCCCTACCCTCCAGCATATCTACTGCTCCCCGCAGCCCTGTTATCATCCATGAACTTGCTGAAGGTGCAATCTCTCCCATTTTCCAGTTTGTTAATGAAGATATTGAACACAACCTGCCTCAAGACCAATCCCTGGAGCACTCCACTTGATACCAGCTGCCAACTAGACCTTGAGTCATTGATCACTACCTGTTGAGCCTACCAATCCAGCCAACTTTCTATCCACCTTACAGTCCATTCATCCAGCCCATACTTAACTTGCTTGCAAGAATGCTTTGGGAGATGGTATCAAAAGCCTTGCTAAATTTGAGGTATATCATGTCCACTCCTTTCTCTGAATCCACAGAGCTAGTCATCTCATTATAGAGTAGGGGTGGGCAAAATGCAGCCTACGGGCCAGATGTGGCCCACCAGGCCATTCTATCTGGCCCACGGGACCCCTCAAAAATTAGAAAATGAATATTTATCTGCCCCGGCTGCCTGCTTTGCAGCCCTCGATGGCTAGCCAAAACTCAATAAGTGGCCTTCTGCCCAAAATAATTACCTGCCCCTGTCATAGTGGGTAATCAGGTTGGTCAGGAATGATTATATTATATTATAGAATCATAAAAAAGTAGGGCAGGAAGGAACTTCAGGAGATCATCTTTTCCAAGGGTTGGTAACATAAGACCTGCTGGCTGGATCTGGCCTGTGGATCTGAGGAGCTTTGGCTATGTTCCTGCAGTAGCGGGCTCTTGAAGCATTTGGTTTGGGCTGGGGAAGGTGGATATCACACAACAATCAAACAGTGGGGAGCTCTGCCTGTGCTCGGCTGGGATGAAGGGAAAAATGATGCCAGTTGCTAACTGCTGATCTAGTCCAATCCCCTGCTCAAGGCAGGATCATCCATATCTAAACCATCCTAGACAAGTGTTTGATAACCTGTTCTTAAACCTTTTTGAACGACCTTTTCATGCAACTACCAGCCACAGTGTCTGAAACATCAAAAAATACCCTACTTTGCTACAGGTAGACTATCTGAAAGGCTGTCATAATAAAGAGGAAGAACACCTTTTATCTTTTGCTGCAGAGAATAGGACACATACTAATGGCCTGAAATAGCAGAAAAGTACGTTTAGATCAGATATCAGGGAGAACATCGTCATTGTTAGAATAGTGAGAAAGTGGAATAGACTGCCTAGGGAAATTGTGTTATCTCCTTTACTGGAGGTTTTCAAGAAGAGGTTGTATAAGCATTGGTCAGGAATGATTTAGGAGTAGCTATGGCTGGATTGTGTTTTGAAGAATAACAGTTGAAAACCTAGAATATATGTATTGCTAAGACCATGAGAAGAGATCTGCCACCCATAGCAGGTGGAAATTGGACCATGTTCAGCAGCAGGAGAATGAAGCACAGCTGCACAATCATTTTGGATATGAAAGAAGATTAAAGGAGCTGGGAAACATTTACAGAAGAGATAGGATGATAGATAGGGGAGTTCTGGTTGTTCAATTAGGAGATCAGCAATTGTATTATCCCTAGGTTGTAGTGCAGAGTAAAGGGTTTTTCTGGGCTGTATTGGTTGCCTCATGGGGTCAGGAAGGAATTTTTTATTTTCTATATTGTAGTAGGTGTCAGGGCAATTTTTTCATACTTGTGAGCTCTTTGGGGTTCATTTTGTTTTCCCATAAGATCTAAAGGAACAGAAGACTTGAAACTAGGGCTGTGCGAAGCTTCGGTCATTGATTCAATTTGGTGGAGATTTGGCCTGATTTGGCAGCCAAATATCCAAATCTGAATCGAATCTCTCCAAATTGAATTGGAACCCTCCAAATCGATTTGGAGAGATTCGGAGAGATTTGATGATTTGGACATAAACACAGCTTTAAATGTTTTTTCTACATACCTCAAGGTACCGGGCAGCTCGTGAATGCTGAGATGGTGGGGTGGATGGAGTGTCCCATGGGAGTGTGTGTGTGTGGGTGGGGTCTCCAGTGCACTCAGCGGAGGACCTGGAAGTGGACCAGAAGCACTTCCGGTTCACTTCTGAGTCTGCCATGGAGTGCACTGGGGACCCCCACTCTGTGACTGGTGCCTCCTGGGTCTGGGGGTGGGCACCTGGGGTCCCCCTACAGCCAATCGCTGAGCTGGGGGGGCAGTGTTCCCTGCATGCTTGGTGGCGGACGCAGAAGTGGACCGGAAATACTTCTGGTCCACTTCTGGGTTCACTGCTGAGCATGCAGGGTTCCCCCCATGCTCCTGTGGGGCGTTCCATCTGCCTCACCATTGCAGCGTTCGCAAGCAGTGCCTGGTACCTTGAGGTGTGTAGGAAATCATTTAAAGCTGTGTCTCTAGCTGAATTGCTGATTCTCCAAATCAGCATCAAATCTTCAGATTCGGATGTGGCCAAATCAAATTGGGACAGTGATCCAAATCAATTAATTGAATTGCTGTCCCTGATTCGGGATGAATCCGAATCTGAATCGAATACAGCCCATTTGCACACCCCTCCTTGAAACCCATTTTGACTTGAACAAATGCCCCCTCTCCACTCTCTTGCACCATCACGCTTGTCTGGTTTAAGACTTCTAGTCTTTCCAGGTCCTAGAACTTATGCAACTGTACATTTGCCCAAACTGTATATGCTTGGGCAAGTTAGAGGCCAAAATTAATCTTCTGAAAGATATTCTTCTTATTGCCTGATGCTTTTATAGGAAATGGGTTTATTTAGATGTTATTTTGGATGCTGTAGAGTCAGAAGAGTTAAAATTGTGTTTTTCAGCCACTGCATATGTGTTTCTGAACTTTCTGTGATTCTCTATGCATGTCACATCCTTGGTTTTAACATAAAGGGAGAGTCCATAACAAATATCAATCAACATATGTTTCCTTTTCTACCTACAGAATAGAGCAAGGATGTAGAGACTTTAGGAGTTTTAACCCTTGCCATTTCAACAGCCAACCTATTTTACAGGGGCACCTGTTATATACCAGCTGCTGAGAAATAAGCATTTACCTGCCATAATGTTATGGTTTGGGCTCCTGGGGTGAAGGAGGAAGTATCTTCTTCTTAGATTTACCTGCTGCTGATATTTCTACAGAGTGCTAAGTGTTTGACAGGCAGTTATATATAACAAGATACACACAAATACACACACAGATTCTAACCCTGCAAAAGACTTAGACATGTTTAACTATAATTGCTATGTGTAGTCCTCGCTAAGTCAGCACTGAAGTCAATGGGATTCACAGTGCATAAAGTGAATCATAAACATAAGATTTCAGGATTTAGGCCTTCATAGGCACTATGTAGACATCAGGTAGAGTAAAACACGGTTGGGATGCAACCTTTTTTTAGGGTTTTTTCTTGTTCGCATTTCAATCCTTGCCAACTGTGTCTTTAAAAAAAAAATCCTCTCTTCTAAAAAATAATTTTTCTCCTCCCCACCCCTATTTGCATTTTCTGTTTATAGCTAAATCCACTTTGTTTTCTCGTCCACCCCCCTCCCCCGCACTGTTTGAGCTTTCTAGTCTTTTCGGTTTTGGTCCAGTGTAACAACTGTGTCCTAGTCTACTTCCTGGCTAAGTAAGGCTGAAGGGTATCTGAATTCATTTTGGGCCCATCTCTAGTCCAACAAGAGAGTTGCTAAATTAATATCATTACAGGTCGCCGAGACGCTATATAAAGCAACAGAACATGGGTAATAAATGTTATTTCTTTTCCGGACAAAATAACTACTGCACTGTTGTAATTGATGTTCAAGGAAAGAACGCTGTCATATTGTAAATTCCAAGCACTGTGTCATATTCTACAGAGCGCTCATTTGACTGTTCTTTTTAGAAATTGATTCCCCACAAGGGAAGAAGCATTTTTTTAATGATTCGTTTAAACTTGACACATCTTAGCGAATGCTGGAACGCTGGGGACAATATTGTGGTTTTTTTTTTTTTTTTTATCCTGCACAGGCTTAGCAGACATCTTGTGTTTGACTGTTTCCTCTGAGGAAAGATTCCCCACAGTAAAGTGTAAAAGAAGTGTGATTCTTTTTGTTTAACAGAAAGGAGTTTATGTTACAGAGTGCTTTTATTTTTTCTTACAGCTATGGTTTAGATGCTTTTATTTTATTTTGTATGAAACATTTCAGACCTGAAATAGCTGCATCCAGGAGAAGTCAGTGATATAAATAGAATAGCAGAGTTTCTTCAATCTTTAAAAATAAAGATTTTAAAATATTTTTAGAATAATGTTTATTTTCTTGGTAATTCAAAATTACTGCATAAAATCCAGGGTAAGCTATTTTAGCAGGAAAACAGCAGGATCTAGATTTACATCTTGATTACCTCCTTTACCTTCTCAGTACCTAAGGGAAATTAAATATTTTACATTAAAAATGACTTGCATATAGAGCTGTGCAAAATGTTCACAATGAAATATGTGCACACCCTATGGTGCAACCACAGATGCATAGCAAATTAGCTGAGTTTCACACACCTCTGTTTGCAAACCATAATCATAGGACTGTTTTACAAACCTGTTTCATTTGCATGTCTTATGCATTCAAGGTACCCATTGAAATTATTTGGGCTAGTCGCTTGAAAAAAGAATCGATCATGTGAGTAAGGATTTACAGGATCGCTACCTATATGGGAGTTAATTCTGCAAGATTCAGTGCAGTCTGGTCCCAGATGAAGAAAGTGTTTAAGCACATACTCAACTTTAAGCATCCTTATAGTCCCGTTGACGTCAGTGGAATTATTCTTATGTTCAAAATTAAGAATACGCTTTTGTTTGATAAATGGCAAGAGTATTCATCACCCCATAGAATTGAGCCCTATTTGAACACATTATTTCAAAATCACTGGGCCATATCTGATCTGAGATCTAAACAGTTATGAACATTTAAATATTTTGAAAAGGTCCTGTTTGTAAGCCCAAATGTAGCACTGTAGTCTGGAGGCATGAGCAGAGTTGGGAACCTATGCTGCTAATCTGCTCTATGGCTTCAGTATGGCACATCTCATCTGTGCTCTGGTTTCCTTATTTGTAAAATGGTGATGATAATACCTAAACTGCGTATTCACAGATGCATAATAATGTATGCCTAATGTCGGTGGTATCAGGTTTGTACAGTGTTTTGTACATACGAGGCAAGTACAAATGATAACTAAGTCTAAATATTACTTTTTTTCAGCTAGATTTGAGGCCATTACTGCCATGGTACCTGCATTCAGCTCTGGTTGTGAAATGTGGTAGCGCTGAATGGGGTCAACTGAAGAAATATTTCTAGCTGTTGAATACCAGTTATAAGAAACAAATCAGTTTATAAACTTCTCAGAACTGCAGGCATCTAAATTAAGTCTGCTAGCAGAAAGATAAAGTTTGCATTCATGCATATATATCTATTGATTTAAATGGGACTTACTGCCAAGACAATACAAATGAGACTGTCAGTGTAGGAGCAGAGCACATCAGCAATGTAAGTCAGACCAAGGAGACTGGGGCGAAATTAGTAAGGGACAAATTTTATTCAAGAGGTAACGTAGTTTAGTTTATTTCAGAGGTAAATACTGGAAAATGTAAAACATCAGACTGGGAGTGTGTAGTTGGTAAGAACGTGAACATTCGCGATGTTTTTGTCATCAGACTGTAAGAGCTTTGTTCCCAAAGACTATGTTTTAAAGCAAAACTCTTCCAAATATATTACAGTGTATTCCTACCTCACATTAAAAAAAAAATCAGATTTGAGACATACAGACCCTTGGGTGAGCATGTTTCATTTCACAGATGCTTTTAAAAGATCCTTTCTGAAGCCAAATTGTGTCCTTTAAAGAGGTTTGTTCTGTTTGAGTTGAAGTCACTGAGAGGTGTGTTTGTCCATCTGAGAGCAGAGCCTGTGCCTTCTTGCTCACTCTTTCTTCAGCCTCTCTATTTCCTTCTCTGCTTTCAGGGCTCCTCTTTCTCTGCTGTCCCTGCAATCAATCCTTTCAATCTTCCACATACACACTTTCTCTTTGCTTTTAGGTCTCTCTCTCAGCTACCAGATTATATAGCTTTTTAAATGGCAGTGGCAGGAAATCTAATTGCTTTCCATTTAAAAGGGAAAGGAAAAAAAAAAGAAAATGCTAAGACAAATCCACTAGCCTTGAACTCAGTTTTTAAAACATAAGCTGTTATGTCATTACTTTCACAATAATAGACACACTTTCATTATTGAGATGCCAGATTCTCTGTGCTGTATTTGAACTATTTTTGTGATCCATGTGATTCTTTGTCTTTACATTTTTTCTTTAAAAATGGGATTTTGGTTCACAGTTCATGAGACTGGAAGTATTAAACTACACTTGTCCTTGATTCAGTTTGCTGCTTCTTCATGGTCCAAATTGCCCTTCATGCAGAGCTGAGCTTGTAATATGTACCCTAGATGCTGAGTAAATGCTTTCACTGGCTGTCCCTGGCTTACTTACTCAGCCAGTCTGAGTCACCTTCAAAACATCAAGATTATGTGTATATACACTGCAATAAATAACCACCTGTGCTGGGCTAATGCAAATTGAATTTGTTGAAATATAGCCTGTTATATTAAAATTTATGTTTCTATTATAATTTTTATTATATGGAACAAATTTGATGTGTATAAAATTATGAAGAAATAAGATCTGTATCCATTTTTAGGAAGATTGTCTTTGCTTGGTGACTGTTTAATAATAGATTCTTACTATATACATATCTTCTAAGAGGCCATTTTTTCCCTCAATCCTTTTAAAAATTCATAGCGAGATTTTTGTGATTCTTAAAAGCAGGTCAAGTAATTTGGCCATAGTTCAATCATGCAGTTTATCTAAACGTAGACTGTTAGCTGGATGATTTATTTGTACCTGAACTGCTTATTTTCTAAATACTGTCAACAGATTAGAAAAAGTTTATCACCTTCATGAAGCAAGTTTTGTTTGAGCAAACCACAAATTAGGGATCGTTCACTCTGAACCCCTGCATACGTGAACGAGAAAGGTGTGCTTGGAGAAGGGGGCTTTGGCAATGCCATGTCGAAGCTAGCCCATCTGTTGTGTTTGCTCGATGACAAGATGTATCTTAGGAAAGCATGTATAACAAAGAGTTACTTTTGTGACTGAATAAAGGAAACTTTGAAAGAGAAAATTTAAAATCAATTGGTAAATATGCAGCCTCTGAATTAACCTTATTTCATGCTAATTCAGTTTTATTGAATTCACATCATCTGCCATAAAAGCTGCCTCTGCTGTTCAAAGTAATATCCAGTGTATCTCAATTAGCAACACGTTCACCTTTCATCCAAGTTGGCTAGCAAAGTGAGGTTAAATAGATTCACTATCAAAAAAAGAAAAAAAGAAAAAAAAAAGAAGTAAAAATCCAAGAACTAAAAGAGAAATTTAAAATATTTCTTCATCTGATAGTTTTTCATAAAAGGTCAGTGGCGTAAATGAAACATTGTTAAAATACAAGCATCAAAATGTACCTTGCTATTATTTGGATGCCCTAAAACATACTATAATGCACATAGGCTGTACAATATGCCTGCATTAATATTGCTGTTGAAAAACTTAATTCTGGAATACCTCTGCCCTTTCCTAATTTTAACTGTGCCATCTTAATGTTACATTAGCACTTTTTTTGGACATTTACAAAAGAAGTTGTGATGATAATGGATGTTGACCCTTCTGATATTTTGAAAAAGAAGCTGGAATCATGCAGGCAATTTACAACTCTTTTAAAAGAGAAACAAAAGTTATCTATGGCCAGGCTGGGAATGGAGCTGATTTAGGGAAGTAAGGATGCAGGATTAGGTTTCCGTCAAGAATAACAGGAGGAGTTAAAAAAATGAAAGATTTCTCTTCTTCCCTATTAACTCCCTCTTCATTTTACAGAACAAGCCTAAGTATTTATTTTTATTGTTTGAAGAGGTCCCTGTTTTATAACATTGGGAGTTGTTGTATGGTAGTGATATTACTGGAAAGGGCCTATGGGCCAATCAGAATATGGCTTTTGATACTAAGGGAAGTCTGTGCACTAAATAATGTATGCACGATTACTGCCTTATGCCAGTCAAAAGAGGTGATCTGGGGAACATCTTTGAGCACGCTGCTATTGAATGTTAGTCGCCTATGTGCCTATTATTGTTATTCATTTAGCACCACAGGTGTGCTGTGTGCTTTGCAGATACTACAAAGATGAAGGTCCCTATTTTAAATAGGCAAAGTACAGATGTAGGGACAGGAGAAAACTGAACAAAAATCTGTGTGCTAATGTTGCTCACACTTCGTAACAATTCCATGATTCTTGTTTAGATTTTTATAAAATAATTGCAGGGCTATTTCTCAACATCTATTTCTTCTGGCTACTTTGAGTGGGTAGAAATTATTCAAAGGGTGAGAGGAGGGTAGACAAAAAGGCTGGGGAGGGGTGTGTAGGTGTAAGGAGGCAGATGGAGGAAGTGCCACCGATGAGAATGGAGATGCAATTTAAGTGCAGAAGGCAGACATAGGAGTGCACAAATGGCTAATTATAGTTGGACTTTTTTATTATAGGGTCTTGTAAGTGCCAGTGTTGTAAATTCAGTGTTATAGAAAACACGGAGCAGGACATAGCACCCATATTAGGTTTGGTGTATACTGTAAAGTGCGGGAAAGCTAGGTTCTCAGTCTGATTTTTAAATTAAAACATTTTAAATTAAATTTCAAATGAATTTTAAATACAAAAAATATGCCAGGAAGAACAAAAGTAGGATCTCCATTAGAGACCATTTAGAGTATGTTTTTTTTTTACTTTTTTGTCAGCTATTAGATTTAAAGATGGAATTCAAAGAAAGCCAAAGTATAATTACATTGCTAACTGCATTGCCCCCATTTACAGTTTGTGTGCACTACTATGCTAATTGCAAGCTCTGTTGTAACCTTCACAAAATTAACAGCGTCCTCCTTTAGTTCCTTCCTTAAAACCCTCCTTTTCCGCAATGCTTACAAAAGCCTTGATGGTGGCTAGGTTGCCAGTGTGCTGACTGATATTGTCTCCTGGTTTTCTCATGCATCTATCTGTTGCCTTTTGCTTTACACTTACACTGAAAGCTCTTTGGGGCAGGGACTGACTGACTTCATGTTTGAGTAACATCAGTCCCTAGTAACAGTAGGTCCTGATCTATGGCTAAGGCTCCTAAACATCAAGGTAATAAAATAAGAAATAATAATTTCAGGAACTTCTGTGTTTTCTATACAAGCAAAACAACATATTGCAGCAGATCTGAAGTGTATTGCACATTTAAGTGTCACAAAATGCTTGAGAGATTATCATGATTCAGTGTAATTGCATCATATTGCCATTATTGCAGCCATGTTATAATTTCCATTATAAACGTTTATCTTCAGGAATGCTTATGTTCACCAAATAATTAGCTTGAGGGTAAAGCTTCTTATACATAAGATCTGATTCATTAGAAGAATGATAGTATTTGATTTTTGAATTGTAACAAGTAAATTGAAATCCCCTTTGTTACAAGTAAAAGTAAACAAACAATGAATAATAATGGTTAATTATTAAACTCCCATATTTATAGAAAATTTACGCAGTGATAGAAAATATACTTGCATGTAAAATTAGCACAGTTGGGTATTCGTGATGTATCCATTTTTGTCTCCCTTGAATTCTAATTTCCAGGACTAGAACGGCCTGTTGTATTTCTGCTTATTAACTAGGAATGTTAGATCTCAAATGTTAACTAAGAATGTACCTCATTCCCCAACAAAAAACCATGAAGAATAATTTAAATCAAAATCCTCTTGACCTAATCTAGCCTTTAGTATGGCTCAAAAAGCAATTTTAATGGTATTTAGAAAAAAGGAATAATCTATTCATCTATTGTGATAGACAATATTAAAGTGGGAAATAAGGATTTTTTGTTTTTTAAAAAAAATACTGCTTCAGATAAAAGCGGTGTGATATTTGAGAGTGAACTGAACATATGGTATTGTGGACTAATCGCTTTTGGTATTGAAAACAAATACTACTATTCTAAAGAGCCAAGATATTGAACTTTAAAATCCTCTGTTAGATATGTACTATTCTGTTTAAAATACATGTTCTAATTAAGGTCTTGAAAAGGAGGAAAATATCCTTTACTTTCTGGAAATGCTTTTTCTGTAGTTATTCTGGAAAAATGTTGGCCTGCTGTGGAAGCCCTACATTAACTAGGCTTGTACACCAAAAAGCTGCATGGAAGTAAAGAGGGAAAGAGAGAGAGAGGGCGTACCTTTTCTTTGACTTTTTATACAAATATTAAAAACAAAAGGTAAAAGGGCCAAAGTTTGTGGCCCTCCTATGGGCCAAGCATGAAACATTTGTCAGTATTGAAAACACTCATATCACCAGAGATTGAAACTCCCTTTCCCTAGTGACCTTCTTGGGGTTACACATTTAAGATTAGCTGTCTGTCTTCCACCTTGCAGAATGTCTCTTTGATGGCCAGCGTGACACATGCTGGTTCATATTTTGTCGCAAAGTGAAGTGTCCAAACTCAAATATGATATGCACACAGACCGAAAAAGCAGAAGAGTTGGAGGGCATTGTCGAAGCCGGCCCCTGTGAGCTGGTTTCTGTGGCTTTTCAGGGTCACCATCTTGGCCTGGCCCAGCAGGACAGTGGCCAGGCAGATCATGCTCTCTTCACCCACTCAGTATGGGATAGTGGAAATGTAGCTAGCCTGGAAGAAAGCCAAGTCCAGTGTGCCAAGGAGGGTGCTGAGGACAGCAAAAAGTGGCTGTAGTTGGGGCAGTACGGGAAAGCCTGGAAGAGTCTTCTCCACCTCCTCGTCTCAGAAAGGACAGATCATCAATCTCGCCATGTCTAAATGGCAAACAAAGGTTTCTGTGGCCAGAGCCCTGTGCAGCAGCCACCACTGGAGGTCACCAGTTCTCCTGGAGATGGGTAGCTTGTACAGGGCATGCCAGGCAGAGCGGGCTTGCTCTGGTGTTGCTGTCACTGGGAGCTGCCTGGTCTAAGTGGTGGACAGAGGTACCAGTGGTCAGGGCCCCATATAGTAGCCACCACTGCAGGTGGCTGGTTCTCTTGATAAGAGATTTGCAGAGAAACATTGGATATTATAAGCAGGGACCTACCAAATTCATGGCAGAAGTAGGCTGCATGGCAGCTCCTTTAATTTTGCCTGTGGGGCTGATGGGCTGAGGGGCCTTGGTGGCCCCGCTGCTTGTTGCTGACTAGCCAGGAGGCAAAAACAGTGCCATATTTTCAACCGTGGTTTTCGCCTCCCTGCTGATCAGGAGCAAGCAGCGGGGCCTCTCTGCCCATTGGCGGGGGGAGGAGGGCAGTGGGGCACATGCGGGAACATACGAGATTAAAGCAGCTGACATGTAGCCCACTTCCACTGTGAATTCAACAGATCCCTAATTATAAGAATCAGGTTAAAATAGAAGGAACTGGCACTTGTAGTTAAAATACCACTTTTGTTCTTCAGGCTTTTTTACTGCAAAGGGTTACACAATGTTTAAACTTTTCAGCCTATCATTCGCCTTTCTAATAAGACTACATTTCGTGTGCTGCATGCTAACTAATGTTTATTTTTACTCAATATTTGTTTTAAATGTTTGTTTTTACTCAAAATGCATTATTGATAATTTCCTGAAGAATGGAAAAAATACTAAAGTGTGATAAAATGCCCCAAGCTGTGATTTTTTTTTAAATAGAAGATGAAACTCTTTTTTCTAATATCATCTATAAACGGGCCTAAATTGCCCCATCTCATGTAGAAAGGCAGGAGAGGAGCCACTGTAGCGAGAACAGATCTCTACCATTCCTAGTGTTATCTTCTGAAGGGGGAAGGGCTGGAAAAACCTACAGAACTTGTGAAAATCTTGGACTGGAAGTTGTAAGTTTGACTAGATACTTTCATATGGATGGAAGAGTGACAATTCTTCAGCTTTTCAGTTTACAATTTGTCAGTGCATGTGATTTTTTTTCCTTTGAAAAAAGCTCCATAAATTTTTAATATGCCGTGTTTCTATTATATTTTAGTAGCTTTAGAAGCAACGAAATTGACTATAGGTTGAACAAATTTAATTTTGGAGCTTCTCAGAGCAGGACATAATTTGCTTTTGTTCTTTTGTTTTATGAATAGTATGAGAGTTGGAGCAGACATTGTTTAGTAATCTCTGCTGTGCCCTATTTTGCTATTGCTGAGATGCATGAATTTCATGTTAGTTTGAAGGCAGTCATGCATTAAGGTGGAATCACATAGGCGAGGTACAGACATTCAAAAAGCCCAAGGCAGAATCGATCTAAGTTATACGGTTTTATAGACCAGTTTCAGATTACTTATACTGGTAAAAGTATAATATTTGCACCTGGCCATAATGTTTGGATCAATGATAATGCTTAAAAATTGGGAAATATACAGTGATATGCATTATATTCAAAACATGCAAATAAAGTTTGTCTAATGATCTGTCAATTTGGTTATGTACGTGATATCTCAGTATGAATATAGACAAAATAAGTAGTACTTATAGACTTTCAGAGATTTATGGTCAGAAATATATAAATCATGTACATATGGAAATAAAGTTTAAGGGCTAAATTCAAGGTGAGATTATTTTGAAGGAGATTTTCTCTCATTATCTATGGGTTTTGTATGATTTAAAGTTTGTTCATATGATGAAGTCCCTAGAGAGTTAATTAGTAAGAGGATTGGTTCAGTACAACATACTACCTGGATTGATTCAGGTACTATGTTAACTAGTTCTGAGAAATGATTGAATGCATGGGATCACAGTTATACATTGCAAACTATTCCTGCTATTATAAATGAGTATATATTTGAATATATGTATAGAAAACATTTTGATTAGTTTGCACTATGGAGGCATTTTTTTATAGACAGTGAGACACTTTTGCTTTTAGGAACATAGTTTGATTCCACTTTGGCTGGGTCAAGTGTAGCAGCCATAATGAGTACATTTCCAGATCGCAGTATGCACAGCAAAAGCAGTTGCTTATGCTTATGAACAGTTTTAAGGACAGAGAAAATCTACAGGGAAAGCAGCAAAATGACCTTGGTCCTTTCAACTGCTATAAAAGGCACCAAATAATGGCTAGCTTCCTGTAAAGAAAAGGCCTGGTCTCAAAATGAAAGTCTATAGACAGTATACTTTCAATACAAACAATAGTTTTAGAGATTGTAACATTTAGCTACAGGTGGTAAAATTGGTTGTCAATTTGAGCACCAGGTAATTTTATGGGATAATTAACTGCCAACTTTATACCAAAGTTATTAGAGGCTAGTTAGCAGGAGACTTGTTAGGACTGGATAATCACTAGGCATCTGACCAGAAAAGCTAACTGTTCAAACCACTTTTATTCTGAACTGCAAATTATCCCATTTTCAGGTTAAAATGCTCCATTTTTTCTGATCATACACTTAATATATGTAACTTTTAAAGTTTTTTGACAAGCTTTATTTCTTAGGATAAATGTGAACATTTACAGTATATGTTGCTCTAAGCAGTTCTCAGTTCTTAATAGAATTCCAATATTGTTTTCTATATAATTTACACAATTATTGTATGAGAAAATGATTTGCAAAAATTTTATGTTACCTCTTGTGTTTTCACAAAACTAATGTCCATAGATTTAGATCCTCAAATAAATTTAGGTGCCTACATTATCTTTATGTGCTTAAATACATTTTTAGGGCCTGGCTTTAGTTTACAGTTATCTTAACTCAGTCCCAGGACTATCAGTTTAAAACCTTGATTCCTGTTGATTTTTTGGACCAAGTCAAATCAGTTCAATAGAAATAGCTGCAATTTTTAACTGCTAGCATTTATAACTATTTTCAGTTAATTAACTTAAAAACTCTTTTGATATTAGTCCAAAAAAGCCCTTAGTCACTGCTTTTAACTAAAAAGGAAAATAATTCCCAAAAGAATCTGCACCATTTTAGCAAGTGCTTCTTGTAATCTGAAAACACAGGGCTAGATTCCCTTTTTTCATATGGTCCATGTAGTCCAGGCAGATATCCTCTTATTATAATGTCTGCTCCCTACTTAGCACCATGTCAGTCACTAGAAATGCCGTGGATACAGGGAGGAGTCAAGATGAGGCAAGAACCCAAACTTCCTTATTGTTCTTCTCAATAGAGCGGTTCAGTGCAAAGAGCTTTGCATGCTGCACCTTCATTGAGATGGACTCTCATAGTCTGACTGAGGAGAAGGATGGAAACTATATAAAGGTGGGTACTAGAATGATAATATTGAGGAGGAAATTTAGCTGAAGGGTGATGGAAGTATGGTGTCATTGGAGACATTTGACTTAATCACCAAAATTTTTCCTTGTTATTGCCCGCCCTAAGCAGCCCTCATAGCAATTTCTTGAAATTATAATCAAGCATCCATAATGTTTTTTTTTAATCCAACTGTATCCAAATTTTATATTAAAATGATAATAAAACCATGAAAATAAATGGATATGCTTAGCCTTTATGCCACATTATAGAAAAATCCTTTGGGATATATAACAACATAATTATTAATATAATCTGTGTTACACTACATTTATTACTCTATATGCTATTGTATTGGCACATAGCTAGTAAAAGATAGGGGTGGAGTGAGAGACTTCTTTTTTGGCTGACTTTTTAAGAAGAAGATTTACCTCTTCATTCCTTTTTAGAGTTGCTTTGTGAGCAGGAGAACTTTTCTCTGAGAAACTTTAATTCCGATGATATGAGTTACTTAATCAGTTATAATCAAAGCCATGGATTGAGAAAACTAATTAGAATGCCCCATAACCTTGAGCCAGCGACATTTGTTGACCTGAGCATGGGAGGGTGAGAAATTTTTTCTTAATTTCTACAGTCTAGAAATCACCAATTAACAAATGCAAGAAAGGAGAAATGAATATTACTGCATATAAGTCAGAACCTGGGACTTGTAGAAGATTGATAAGAGAAGTGAATGGACATCAGAAAAAATCTATTTGACTTCCTGCCACATAGCATTTTTTATTTAAAAACAATCTCTAAATATAAAGTATCATGGCACTTTTGAAATGGATTTAAAATATCTCAAAAAAGGGGGTTCCGTTGGGCATGCTGGCATAGCAGACATGCTTCTATCCCTCCAAACCCCACTTAAAATACTCAGATAAATGGTGCTAAACCTGAATTTTCAGTCACGCTACTGGTCTTTATTGAAGGTAAAATAAAACAGAGCAGGTAGAGCAAGTCCAAAACCAGTTAACATTTTTTATGTCAATGTTCTAGTTGCCCAAAACCTGTTGAGGAACAGAGCCCTGCAAACAAAGTAGAAGTGAACCTGAAACAAGGGAGAGAGACTGGTGGGAGACTGTGGTATCAGAAATGAGAAAAGAATTTAAAAATCCTTAAGCTGCACAAAATAAGACTCCAGCTAAAGTCTGTGAAGTTAAGGTATCTGTTAATGAGATCAAGAGCAAGATAGATGCCCTGCAGCAAGAAATACAACATGCAGAGCTAGAACTTCTGACCTGGATGATGGCCATGGTGAAGAGGAGGGAGCATTCTTCCTGCTGGAAAAGAAAATAGACTGTCTCTCTGAAGATCTAGAAAACTGAAGCCAGAGGACTAATCTATGCTCCTTGTGGTTTAGTGAAGGGACCAAGGAAGACGACTATATAAAGGTCAGACAGAATTTCATACACACTGAACTAAAATGGTTTTCCCATTCAACCCTTCAAAAAGAGTGCTCACAGGGCTCTGAGGCTATGGCTTGCAGAAAGTGAGTCTTCTAGAGCTAGCTTAGGAAAATGTATCAAGTACCAATGAAAATAAGAAGTCAAAGAAACTGAAGAAAATAAGTTATGAAGAGGAAGTATATTATGATTTTTCTGGACTCGAGTGCAGAAACACTTAAAAAGAGGAAAGGGTGGAATCTTCCCAGAGAAAACCTGCTGCATCTCGGCTTAAACGTTTCTATTTGGCTCCCTGCACGCCTGACTCATATTTCAAGGAAGGCGCAGGTGTTTCAGCGATAAAAAAGATATAGGGGCAACCGTAAGGAAACAACCAGAACTTCCATGTCCCTTCCATCTAGAGTGCAAGTCATGAAGAAGAGTGATGCAGCTGCTGAAAGAAAACTGAAAGAAATGGGTGCAGCTTGATATAATCGATTTGTCACTGTAATACATGTAGGTAAGATCCTGGCTGTTAAAAATCTACCAGACATAATTTGAAATCTACCAGACATAAAGCTTCAGGGGAAGGGGAGCCAGGAGGTGAACATATTTCTGGCTGGCCAGGCCCAGCTGTTATATTGTTATATTGTTTGGGGAAGGAAATGTTAGGTTTGAATATAGGAAGGAAATGTTAGGTTTGAATATAGCAAATTTACATAGAAATCCACTTGGGAGTGGTGGGAAATATACTGCACATTATAGTTAGTTGAGGTAAGCTATAGAGGAAGGGAGGGATTAAAAAGAGATTTCTTGTATGCTAGACAGAGTGCTTCTTGACAGATGACAGAGTTCAGTGGGATATACTTCGATGACAATCGTTTTTGAATGCTGTGATACAGGGTGGGATGCCTTTGGCACAAAACCTGGAGCTGGCAGAGGTGTCCCTGTACCCCCATTAACAATGGAAAGATTATGAATAGTAATTTAGAAGTCAATCTAGTAAAAGAAGTAGAGGAAAGGAAAACAAGGTATATGGAACAATTATTTTGTAATTAAAATTATTTCTGTTGATGCAGTGGATATAATATTAGATAATGCATGTAACAAACTCAGCTGCTTGCAGCCTTTACTTCTGCACTACCTGCCCCTTGACTGCTTACTGCCATGCAGCTAGCTCCAGGCCACCTCCCTGCCCCTACCCATGGTAGCTCCTACCCTTGCTGTCCCTGGTCTACTTACTTGCTAGCAGCTGGTCTTTGTCTAACTGCTCCACACAGCAAGCTTGGCCTTCTGCACTCTCCCCTGAAAGTAACAGGAGCCTTTGGGTCCCTGTTAGTCGCCTACAAAAATTGTGGAGTGCTAAATAATGAAGAGGACATTGATTCAGAATGATCTGGATTACTTGATAAGTTAGGGACATACAATCATAAAGCATTGTAATATAGACGTATATTCACATTTTTCTTGCAAGACAGTAGAATCGTGTCAAGTGAGACATCATGTAGTTCTTTTCGGGTGTCTGCACCATTAGACCATTTTGAATGGCAGCAATTTTAATCATTTTGTCACACAGGCTTATTGTATTTTGTAAGGTCTGGCATTGTACATGTGCCTTCTAGCAGCCAGCATTGTAGGAGGTGTTGCATAGTTTGAGGCTCTGTGCTGCAGTCACAGGTGGTTGAAACAATAGTATAACTCCACTCCTTCATTAGTTCCTTGGAGTGTCTGACTGGTACATAGGCAGTTGAGACATTGCCACCTTTGCCATGGTTCATCAGCACCCAGGGGTAAGGATGTGGCTTCTGGACTGTCTACTTTTTTGCTGTCAGGTATTTTCTTCAGCCTGTCATGTCTCTTTGGGTGTAGCATCAAGCGGTTGAGTGCTGGTGAGAAGCCTCTTGCATGACTTCAGACTTCTGTGTGCTGTGGGATGGTCAGACAGTGGGTATCTCGCAACATCAGTTTGTTGAACATTTATGAGTGTGTCATTTATGAGTGTGTCAAGTTCATATCCTTGCCCTGAATGTGGTGTAGGGGTCTTCCTGAGATTTCTTCTTTCCTCTGCATATTGGGCTTTTCTTTCTTCAAAAGCCTTCATTCCATGTCTAATAGACTGTTTCTAAGTGGTTTGATCCTCAGTAATCTTCTCCCAAGTCATTTGACTCAATGTTCATTGCCTTCACATTTTCATCTGAGCTGGAGATAAGGATGTTTGTGTAGTCTTCTTCCTGTAAAGTGTTTTCCATACAATAGATGGTTGAGTAGATAGCCACCATCCATTTTGCACATATGACCAAGCCATAGAGGATGATTCTGACTAAGAAAAGAATGGGTGTGTATAGTGTTGGCACCTTCTAAGACCTCAGTGTAAGCAACTTTTTCCTGCCAAGAAATTCCTAGTAGGTGGCGAAGACAGCATTACTGAAAACTGTTGAAGTACTTGTCTTGAGTAGAGTATTTGGTCTAGGATTTGCTGCCATACAAAAGAGTAGTGATAACACAAGCATGATATACTTTGACCTTGGATTAACAGTCAGTTTGTTGTTCCATATTTGCTTGCTCAGCATCCTCATGATACCTTATGCTTTGCCAATATGGGTATTCCGTTCAACCTCAAGTGACAGGTTGTTGATAACAATGAAGCCAAGGTACGTAAATTTGCTTACAACATCAATACTTTTTCACCTATTGTGATCACTGGTGGTGAATCAATGTTCTGGCCCATAACATTAGTCCTCTTACTGCTGATTGTAAGACCAAACTCTTGGCAGGAATGAGCAAAGTGACTGATGAAGTTTTGAAAGGTCACTGTCTCTGTGGCTGATCAGTGCAGAGGCAGCAGCGAACAGCAGCATGCAAATCAAAACTTTCCACACATTAGTCTTTGCCCTAAAGTGTTTAAGGTTGTAATAATTTTCTGTCTAGGTGTATATGTACATAAATACCTTTGATGGCAGTCCTAAAAGCATACATCAGAAGGAGAGAAAAGAAAAGCCCAAACAGGGTCAGGGCAAGGATATAGCCTTGCTTCATTTCACTTTGAATGTCAAAAGCCTCAGACGTTGATCCATTATAGCTGTCTGTTCTCTTCATTCCATTATGGAAAAAGCAAATTATGCTGAGGAGTTTTGGTGGACAACCAATCTTTTTCAGTAATTTGAAGACAATTTTTCATTTGACAAGGTTGGAGGTCGTAGTCAGATCAATGAAGGCAATATAGAGTGGTCTCCTTTGTTCCCTGCATTTTTCTTGGATGTGTCAGAGTGAGAAGACCATATCTATGGTGGACCTACGAGCTCTGAACCTGCACTGTGACTCAGGGCAAACATGGCCAGCAAGGATCTGAAGTCTTCTCACTACAACCCAAGTGATGATCTTTCCACCAGTGCTTAGTAGTGAAATGCCACAATAGTTTTTACAATCACTGTGGTCACCTTTAATCTTGTACAGAGTCACTATAATGGCATCTCACAATCCTTGCAACACTGTTCCTACTATCCAGCAGTAAGTAAAATGCTTGTATAGGTGTGGAAGATGCACAGGTTTCTCTCATGTGTTTACTTCTGAAGGAATGCTGTCTCTTCCTGGGCCTCTGCCAGTGACCAGATTATGTATGGGTTTACTTAAATCCTCAGCTGTTGGAATATTATCAAGATCTTCAGAGACTCTCAATAAAGTTAAGGGTTGTGTCAGTGATATCACTTTTTTTTTAATAAAGTTTAAGATACTGTTCTTTCTACCCATCTGTTGCTTTTAGTCTCTTATGACTTTGCCTGATGGTATCTTGAATGGAACTAACTTCTTTGCAGTTGGACCTATTGCCTTCTTAATTCCATCATTAGAGATCTCTATACATTTTGCCAGAAGTGCCTGCCACTGCAACACCTTTAATGTTTTTCATTTCTCCACTCCCCCCACCCTCCCCGACTGGTGGAGGGCCTCTGTCAGCTGGGCAGTTTGCTGCTGATTGCCGGGGAAGTGAAAACAGTGGAGTATTTTAAATCACAGTTTTCGCTTCCTCAGTCAGCGGTAAACAGCCCGGCCAACTGCCCTCCCTCCCCCACCATCAGGGCTGTGGGCTGGGAGAGGTGGGGGTGGGTGGCAAATGGTGAAATGAAAAATAATAAAGGAGCCACTGTGGTGGGAAGTGGGAGGGGGCACTTATGGTGTGATTTATGGAGATCCCTCTCCAGCATGCATACCTCTGATGTTTCCAGTGTCAAATGCAGATTGAATTTTTTCAGAGTTGCAGCCAATCATCACTGATGCAATGTCTTGAGATTTGTTGGACAACACTCCTGCTTTCCTCAGTTTCTCCATGTGTGTTAACATAACAGTTGTTTTGGCTTTGATAAATGGAACGAATTCATGTAAGTGCAGCTTGAACCAATCCTGGTTTCTTCTGACCTGTTTGACCAATAGAGTCAGCAGTGACATAGATCATTGACAAATATTGGTGAAGAGGGCATTGATCCGGAATTATCTGGATTGCTTGGTAAGATAGGTGCAAACAAATATAAAGCCTTGCAATATGGGCAAAGGTAAATTTGTACCTTTAGGAACAGGGGATGTAGGTCAGACAAACAAGGAAGGTGACTCTATCCTTCGAAGCAATTGCTTTGAAAAGAAGTGTTGGAGATTACGGTGTATAATTCAAGAAGGGGGTCAGAGAAGAGCCACAACTTGGATTAGAAGATTGGACAGCATACTTTATATAAGCAGACAAAGGGACTGAATCTTTTTAGTTTACCCAAGACCAGGTAAAATGGTGACTTGATCACTGTTTATAAATATCCACATGGGGGGGGAAAACTTTGATAATGGGCTGTATGATCTAGCAGACAAAGGTATGACTAATGCAGTGGGTGGAAGTTGAAGCTTAGACAAATTGTGATGGGAAATCAAATGATCATGAAAGTAAACATTGGAACAAAGGCTTGTGGTAGATTCTCTATCACTAGCAATTTTAAAATCAGATTTGGATGTTTTCCTGAAAGTTTAAGCAAGAATAAATTTGGAGCAGTTCAATGGCTATGCTATACAGGAAGTTAGACTCAGTGATCACAATGGTCCCTGGTAGGGTTCTGAACTCTCATTTTAAGAAAATAAATCAATCTCTATTGGAAGATAAGAAGAATTTTTCCTTGTACCCAATCTAGAACTGCCTGTTATAGAGTTTCTTGCATCTTTATTTGAAGCAGCTGGTTGCAGCCACTGTTGGAGACAGGATACTGACCTGGATGGATCAGTCTGGAACTTAATATGTTCCTAAACTGCCTCCTGTTGAGATTTTAGCTGTCAAGCTCTGTCAAATTTTGACTGAGTGTATGCAAACTGTAATTTTTCGAAAGTCTATAACTTAACCAAATCTAGATGACTTTTCACAGGAATGGCCAGTTGCACATCTCCACACAGTTGTCACCTTGCCAAATGTAAAGTCTTTTTTGTATGGCATGGGGGCCACTAGAGCATTTCAAAGAAAGTCACCAGGTGGTCAAACAATGGTAAAATTAAGAGCAACTGAAAACAGTGCTTTGTTTAAAATAGGCAGAGTTACCAGCTTTTCTTATAAGTTTATACATGCTTTTAGAGAAATTCCCATCGATCAGTTGGACATTTACTAGATATATTCAAATGAGAAAGAAGAACTTTTCTATCTGTGAAACAGGCTTCAGTCAGATTAGTCCCAATGTGTCTGCCTTGTAATGATGACATTTGAGTTTAACAGCTGTACTTCGTGTCTTAATTCTAGCAAAATTCAGTCTTTCCTTGGCAACTGCAACTCTTACTGGCAGGAGACTTTTCAATTTTCTTATTTTGCTGCTGCTGCCACCACCACTGCTGTCTCTGGCTGAGCCTTGCTCTATGTGCAGTCCAACTGGAGCATGGCAGGAGCAGCTCTGGAGCTTCCTCCCTGACCCTGGGTTCAGTTGGGGACAGGGGCAGTGGTAGGGGAGGGAGCATGTCATTTTGCATGGAGGAGAGGGGAGGAAAGACTGTTACCTGATTGAGGGACTTAAGAAAAAAGAACCTAGCTGCTGTGCAGAGTCTCAGGGAGGGAGTGGAGAAGGTCAGACCAGGGAGTCGATTCACCCCTGCAGCACTGGTCACTGCTCCCGTACCTCCTTTTGCAAAATGCTGGATCTGCCCCTGGTGGTTATACCTATATAAATACAGTCAAAGAGCCTTATAGAGATTCTTATGCCTTCGCTTGTGCCCCCACTTCCCATTTAATTTAAACCTACATTGCAAAATTGCCATGAAAATGCACCAGTCCAGACACAAATTCACTCATCAGCATTTTACCATGATGATTGATGATGGTGACAAGACTAATGATAATTTACTCGCCCATCAAAAAGAATTACTCACCCCAGGCGAGTGGGCAATTTGAATTTTGCAAGGCTGATTTGAACAGAACTAGTTAATTGGGAATTCCTCATTTTATTGTTGCAAGACTCAAAATAAAATCTTCCTTTTTGCTGCAGCCTCTGCTAGTCTTGTGATTTCTAACCTGCCTATCTTAAGTAACACTGTAGTTTAGACAGATATTGCTTTTCTATAGAATTTTACACCATGTCTATGACAAGTACCAATTTACTTCGTAAGTCATCAGGTCCATACTTTCACATAATATATTTTCATGGCCCCTTGAATTGTTAGACAATATATCCTTTAAAGTGCATATTTTTTTCCTCTATAAAAAACTTTTTGAACATAAACATTGGGATAACTCTGGTGCTTTTAACATTTTATGCAACAAATGATGACAATAAATCCAGGGATATTGTAAAACATCTAAGTATAATCTAATTGAGACGATAAAATAGAATCTAATAGAGAAGATAGATCACTCATGATCTATCGGTTGGTTCATTGTTCTATTAACAGGCGTGTTTATACCCCTGAGCAGTGGATCCTCATGAGTCCACAGCCATGCTACACACCAGGAAGTTCTGTTGTGAGGCTCCTCCAGGATTGTCCCCAGTAGCCACTTCCAGGCCTGCTAGAGCCTGAGGGGACAAGGTTGGACCAGCCTCACCAATGAATGTCTTGTTCTAGAGCATGCCTATGGACCAGGTTGGTGGTGAGTACTCGGCTCCATCCTTGCTGCTGCCAGGGCAGAGACAAATACTGGCTCAGTTTGAAACTGCCCACTTTTATATAGAAAGAGTAGTAATTACGGTGATTTGTGAAGGCCTGATGAGACTGAAATGGTGCAAATATCTACAAAGATGTGAACGTCGCTCAAACCTGCATCCCGTCCAGTTGTGTTCTTAGCTCTGGATAAGGTACTCTAAAACTACTCCAGCCAGAACCATTTGGCTTCCCTTTACTTTTCTGGAGATGTGACCTTGGTAAGTGTTTAAAGTGGAACGTGTCTATAAATCTGTTCGGTCTAGGAAGTATCCAGGTTGTAGCCATATTGGTCTAGAGGAAAAGGCAATCAGGACTCGATTGTAGAAATGATATCTTTTATTAGACCAACAAGATATTTGCAAAAAACCCAAATTCTTTAATTGTAAGCTTGTGGGCACCAACACCCTTCATCAGGCATTGGAGAAAAGATTGTAAAAGTTCTCCTGGGTAGAAATGAAAGTTCATATTTCATAGGATTTTACAGATGAGTCAATAGATGGAAAACTTAGTGGGGAGTTGGGCAGGCAGTTCATAGCTGGTATGAAGCCTCTTACCTCCTGTGAGGATCTGTGATGATGCAAATTAGGTCTAACGCACAGTTTTGAAATTTCTAACTAATAACTTTATTTTTGTGTTCCTCAGTTGCTTTTCTGTATTGGGTCATTTGTTTTGCTCTCACTCTTTCACATCAAGGTCATTCCCTTGATCAGCTTGCACTTAACATGCTCCAAACTAAATATCTTGCCTTCCTTCTCATGATATCCCTTTCTTTGTCACTGTTGACACCCCTACAGTCCATACTGTTTCTGAGTCCTCTAACTGTTGTATCATTTCTTTTACTCTGACCTTTTCTTTTAGCCATATCCCAAACTTGCCACTTACCCTTTCATAGCATTTCAACTATCTGTCCTTTGCTCTATATACATATTCCCCAAATACTTTTCGAGGCCCCCCCTGTTACAATGCAACTGCCCAGCATAACCTGTAGCTGGGGCTGGTAATGCAAGAATGGTGAGGTGTCAAATTCTTCTTTCCCTAGTTTTCATATATTGAAAGTATCTGGCCCTGTAACGGGAGGCTAGATTTCAGTCAATAAGAATACCCTTTTTTTTATATGCCTTATGCCAGATGCCTGAACACTTCAGACTGTCAAAAAATCTTCCCATACTCATAAAGACAAATTGTAAAACAACAAAGTAAACCCGGAGTAAGAATCCTGGAAAAAAGGAAAGGGGCTTGAGAAAAAGCTGTTTTTCTATAAAGAGCGGGATGTAAAGGACAGATCACTGACTTTCGAAAAGGACTAACATCTTCTTGACAGATGCCATTGGCTGATTTGTCTATACCCTAAGCTAATGGATGGCACCTGTAAGAAAATAAATCTATTTTTAATGGAATAGACTGTCTAAATGACCCAATTTCAAGAAGAGAGCACTTCCATGAATATTTATTTAATATGAAAACACTAAAATAAACTGGAAATGGTATTCTATAAATAAAAGTAGCCCAGAGGGTCAAACAGTGATAGACTGTATGATATGAAAGCTAATTTTGTGTTGCTTCATGTTACCAAAACAACTCCCAGTGCACAGTTGTTCATCAGAAGTACAGTCAATATTTCTCTCATTGCCTCCGTACAGGCAGAAGTCAGGATGTGTGTACTATGATACTCGGAGCATGGGCCAGTGAGTGAACAGGGCAGCACAACATCTCATATATTACTAGACTCTTCTGGAAAAACAAATTGAAACAATGTCGCATGGATCATCGGTACAATTCTGAATGTATGTTGTCAGTATAAAGTCCCTGACACACACTTATTTGAGGACACCAGGGGACACGATCCCTAAACCCCAACAACTGTGCCTCCTGCCATGCCACATGTGCATGGCAGGACATATGATTTTGGGATCCAGGATCAGATCACAATCTTAGTCTTTCTAGGTTATTAGAGCATGATTCTAGGCTCCCCCTGCACTGGGATCTTTTGTGATCTTATGCCCTGTGCATTATGAATGGGTAAGTGTCCACATAGACACTGAGCACATGCCATGGCTTGTGCTTTGGCTGGGCAGATATGCAGCTCCATAAACGCATACAGTTATAGCACTGCAAAACTTCCATTTATATGCATGGCGTGAAACAGGATTCTGCTCTAATTGTTTACTCGAAACTTGATGTAGCAAAATCACATATGATGGTGTAGGGCACTCTCAAGGGAATGAAAATAACTTTATTAAACCGACTTCTGAAACATTCCATATTCCTACAGTGGATATTTTTGTGTGTCGTTCATATATATAATATACCACACCAGTTTAGCTTGGGTATGAAAAACATAGGATCAGACTCATTAACTCATAATATCCCCTGAATCCAGGAGGTCATGATTGCCCCTGTTTTACTGGTAGAGGTAAAGTCATAGGGAATGTCAGGGACAGAATTGGGACATGAAGCCTGGTAACGTCTCTTGTTTACACCTATTTAAAATGAAAAGTGTTACATGAAAGGATAGAATAATTTGAACCAATAACCAGAGCTGATTTTACTATATGCACATTTGTTATTATTACACACATTTATATATAGATTCCAACAAACTCCAAAGGCAACTAATGTAGAATGTCATAATCTTATTAATAAATTCACATCCATTAATTGACAGTTACTCTTAATATTCTTGTTTGATCTGCAAATTTATCTCTGCTTGCTTCTGATACAATAGAAAATCTTAGGGGTTTTGTTTGTTTACTAATGTACTTCTGATGTATAAATTTGGTTATCTGGGTCAAATTTTTTTTCAGATAATGCCCAAATAGCCAAATCCTGACTTTAAATGAAGTCCAAAATTTTCCACTTCCCACTTAGTTCTGATCTTATCAAACCCCACCCACTGTAAATATCTTAATAAACTGGAGGGCACATTGCCTTGCCTTAACCCTCTGCTAACAAGTTACCCTATGAATAAAATTCTTTTAGTATTTCAAATTTGAAATCTTCAGTTAGACATGATGGTCCAACTCTGCTCCAATGACATCTTTGAATGCATAAACAAAGGAGACCTAAATAGTAATGTATAGGAACCTACTCAAATCAAGGAGGCAGGTGGCTAGTTTCATGGGCAGATTGTGGGGCTGACCACCATTTTCATGGGTTTATCTTGGGCCCAGTCCCATTCCTCTGATTGGTTTAGGACCCCTGATGGCCCCGCCCCTTGTTGCTGATTTGTTGAGAGGGTTGTCCATCATACCACCCCTTGCTGTTGACTGGCTGAGAGGGCAATCCATCATGCATGCCCCACCTTAGTGCTCATTGGTGGAGAGGGGCAGGGCCGCATGACAGGCAGCTCTCTCGGCCAAGCAGCAGTGCAGAATGCGAGTGGCATTCATGTTGACTGCTCTCCTTCATGCCTGCAGCCCCGCTTCCACTTGACCCCCTTGCAGGCTGCGCGGTTGGGCTGCAGTGGCTATGAGGACTGCTGTCTCCTACTGCGGTGCCAGCATTTTATTTTTAGAGTTTTTTCATGGATTTTGCAATGATAGATTTCGTGATTTCTATGAAATCCATGGAATCACACTTTGAGTAGGGCCCTAGTAGTAAGGAGGCAATTTTGCCTTAGTGTATGATTTTGATGAGGCTGGTGCTATGATATTACTTTTATCTCCAAATTTTAAAAACATGTAGAAAAACTGGAGAGGGTGCAAAAGGGAAACATTAAAAATGATTCGGCATCTAGTGAAACTGCCTTAAGAGAAAGATTTAAAGAGTTTATTTTACCAAGAAAGGTTGATAGGTAACTTGTTGACAGATACCTTTTACAGGAAGAAAATGGTGGTTATTACAGGACTTTTTAATCTAGCAGGGAAAGGCACAGAAAGTACTAGTAGCTGGAATCTGAAGCCAGACCAATTGAATTGAAAATAAACATACATTTTTACCAGTGAGAGTGATTATCCTTGGAGTAAACTCACAAAGAAAAAGATGAATTCACTATGTCAGTGTTTTTAACTCAAGACCAGGTCTGCATTTCTGGAAGATGTCTTTTACCCAGTCACAAGTTATTAGGTTCAGTATGGAATAACCTAGTGCAATTCAGTGCCTCCTGAGAGGTAGGACTTCATGCTAGGTAGCATAATAGTCTTCTGGTCGTAAGCTGTGTGAAATGGCAAAAGTTCCAATTACTTCTGAGGGAGATGTATCAAGCTCATATTAAGTTTGTTTAAACACTTACACTCACACTTAAATTTAGTGGGTGAACTTCAGAGGTGTTTAAACTTAGGCGCATCAGTTAAGTGTTTGCTAGGCTCTTGTCATAGATCACATTTGTTCTGATGTATTAGGATGCATACTTGTGCAGGTGGTCTGCTGCTGCGGGGTCACGTATTGTTGTCTTCTTATATCCATCTATCAAAATACATTAACAGACCTCTAAAAATTACACTTCATTGTGAAATCCTGGTTTCACTAAGGTTAAAAACAAAATTCTGAATGTCTTCGCTAGAGACAGAATTTCTCTAAACATGTATCTCATGAGATTTTCTTAATGTACAGAATTACTGTACTTGCCACAATGATGTTATATGCTCGGCAGTGGGAAGTGATGGACTGCACAATTGTGAATAAGAGGAAAGGTGGAATGTAAGACTGTCTCTGAGAGTAATATATATGGATAACTGTGAAAAAATATATGGACTCCTACCTTCAATATAGTCTTTTATTTGATTCTATATTTTATCATTACAGTTCATGACAATGCACTAATATGCAAGACTAATAAGAGAAACTATGTACATGAGCGTACGATATGTCTATACATTTGCTATGCATGTTGTTTTTTTAGAAGAAAGAAACAAAAAAAAGAAGCTCTTCCTTATTTTAAAACTTTTTCCTAGATTGCTGCCAATTTTTCATTTTCAAGTCCTTATTCTGCGTCCTTTCTGTCATACATCCTAATCTCCTTTTTATAACACCGTCTCAGAGTGATTCATTTGTGACAGTCACAGAAGCATGCACTCCAACACCCACACACGCAGGTAAATCTGCTGCGGTGATATATTTTAATTACAGATTTAGTCAGAAGTAATTAAGGTTTTATGTCACGGGGATGGTGGAGAGTTTTAAAAATTCATGTGATTTCAGTCTTTGTGAGTGCACAGTTTATGACACAATGGTTTGCAAAACAAGAACGACCCCTTAGTGCTGTTAGATTAATTAATAGAAAGAGAATAAACTTAATGGAGCTAGAAAAGTGCAAAAAATTGTGTTTTTTCCACTGTATATCACACAGATGGAATGGTCGTCCTGGGATTGCGGCGGGGGACAGTAATTGCATTTTAATTACAGTGCTGATGGCTTCTGCTTCCTACCAGATGGAAGGCCCTTTTAAAATAGAGGCACAATAGCAAGCCTCTGCTTATTTTCTCCTCTGATGCTGGCTAACATAAACTGACACAAGACAAAAGCTATTATATTATGGTTTGATCAGAAAGACTATATTCAGTGTGCTAATATTTTATAGTATGAAGTGAATCAGTTCTCTACAGATATTAATTTTAAGACACTTGCCTGAGCTCCAAAAAAAAATGAAAATATGCGGGGAACTACCTATTGCTTTTATTAATAACAATCATAGTTAATCACATTGTTGCTAGGTTGGTAATATTTATAGAGGGAAAGATTGGTAATCCAGTCTTTCTTTATGAAGAATGCTTAGCAAAGATGGTTCTCAAGATGGCAGTTTATAGAGAAAGGTGTGGGCTGGATTAAAGTTAACAGATGTCAAGTTTAGTAAGTGTCTTTTCTTTCACAAATATTATTATGAGTTAGCAAACATGAAAGTGCTGATTATTGAAAAACTAATGTTGCAGAGAAGGGTCAGATCTGTGAATAATGTGAAAATTATATTCCTAGCCATTAAATCACATTAAGAAGCATAGCATTGCAGGGGCACACAAACATTATTCATAAGTGAATAAATGCATTGGATTTAATAATGTCTCACCTTTTTGCCATACTTTAAACAGTATTATTTATCACTTTCCATCAACAGATATCCTTCCACTGTCATTACACCATCTAAAATATATGCTTTGTGTTCATGTCATAGTAATAAAATGGGTGATTTTTTCCCCCAGTGGTTTGAGTTTTACAAAAAAAGCCCAGATATTAATTAATGCTTTTTGCTTCTTAGTACATATACATTTGTTTATTGATTAGCTACATTTTTGTGAAAGCTTTTAATATATTTTTGTTAGAAATGTCTGATTCCAAATAGCATCATGTTCAGTAATAATAATTAACAGTAAATAAAGCAGAATGGCACGGAATGGTATAAGTTTACATGTAATGAGGCCAAATAGTTTCATGCAAAAGTTACAGAAAATGCAAGGCCTGGTCCTGTTTTACTGATCCACACTTTCTCCTTGTGTCAAGATAGCTCAGCTAACTCTAGGGCAGTTTCTCATTAAGCCACTGGTGTAATCTCCATGCTGTCCAGGATGTATGCCGAAGGAGGAGATAGAGATTGAGCAGTTCGTCCAAGGTTTTTGCCAAAGAGAAGAAAGAGACTGAGCAGTAAGGAGGAAGAGCTGGGGGTTTGCGGGAGGGGGTGGAAGTCTCCATGGTTGCAAATTGCTCGTACACTAGCTCTGTGAGGTTGAAGAGCTCTGGGTTGGTAACTGCACTTCTGGGGTTTACAGATCTGATTATTTCCCGTGTTGATCTACTCACAGAGGACTTTTGCAGCCCAAGAAGACATTGGGTTTTTTTCTGCCATACTGGTCTGCAAGCTTCTATTTAATTTGTTTACTACTGCCATTTTAAAGGTCACTTTTAGCATTAAGAAGCAGTTCTATAAATATATTAGAAGTAGGAGGAAGACAAAGGAAATCATAAGTACATTACTTAATGTAGCAAGAGAATAAATAAAAGATGACAGACAAGGCTAAAGTATTGATGCCTTTTCTGCTTCAGTCTTCACAGGCTGTGGCTACATGAGATGCTTACTGCACAGTAGCTCATTACTACTGCACAACAGCATTGTGGGGCACGAACCATGACACTATGCTGTTGCGCAGTAGTAACAAGCACAGTCAGCATCACCAGGGAGCTGTATGGAGACGCTACTGCGCAGTAACACCAGTTACTGTTCAGTCATTTAGTACTTGTTTGCATACGTACTAAATGGCTGCGCACTAACTACTGTGTAGTCAATGTTTCGTGGAAACGTGGCCACAGAGTGGTCAATTATGACTGTATACCTAACATAGTTCATTTTAACAGAGGGATAGGATTTTAAGCCAGGTTAGGAAAAGAACAGGTTAAAGAATGTAGATAAGTTAGTTGCATTAAAATCAGCAGACCTTGATGAAATTCACCCCAGATTACTTAAGGAACTAGTCAAAGCAATTTCCAAAACATTAGTGATTATCTTTGGGAACTCACAGAGGACAGAGGAGTTATCAGAGGACCAGAGAAGGGCAAACATAGTATCTATCTTTAAAAAGAGGGAAAAGGAAGAACTGGGGAATTCTAGATTAATCAGGCTAAATTTGATACCTGGCAAGACACTAGAAAAATTATTAAACAATCAATGCATATGCATCTTGAGGATAATAAAATGATAAAAACAGCCAACATGGATTTATCAAGAACCAATCATATCAAACCAATCTAACTTCACTCTTTGACATAGTAACTATGATCCATAGTGCATCAGGAAAAAAAAGTGGATGTGATGTATTTTGAGTTGAGTTCAGCTTTTGAAACTGTCTCTCACAAAGAACAAACTACAGAAATATGCTTAAAATGAAATCACTGTAAGGTGGGTGCACCACTAGCTGAACAAGTACATTCAAAACTTGTCTACATAAGGTGCTACATGACCATAGCAATGAGCTATGGCAACGTAGCTCATTGCTACGATGACATAGCATCAGCAGGCACTAAATGTGATGCTCTGGCTACTCTGCAGTAGAGCAAATTGACTTTTATTAGTAGATGTTTTGGATGGGGAATCCAGAAAAAAGATGACAAAGCTGATATGGAAATACAAAGCGCCCGAGCGAGGGACTAACAATAGAGGGATGGAGGAGAGGAGGGGAACGTGACTAGGTTACAGGCGATACAATGTTAGCCAACTAAGCCTGGGGGTGGGGGGATGTGGGAAGGGGGAAGGGGAGCGGTGGCTAAATGACTGCACAGTACCAACTGCCATTGGTACCAATTGCACTAAATGACAGCACAGTACCAACTGCGCAGTCAGGGGCATGTGTAGACATGCCCTCCGTGAATAATTAGTAAGGGTTCACTGTCAAACTGAGAGAAGATTTCAAGTGGAGTCTTTCATGAACCCCTTTTTATTCAATATTTTTGATAATGACTTCAGAAACAGAGAGTATGCTTACAACATTTATGGATGATACCAAGCTGATATGGGTTGTAAGAGCATTGTCATCGGCGGTCCCTCAAAGTCGAGGATGACCTCTGTCAGTCTTGATGGGTCCCCAGGTGACAGGAGGAGCCTGATGCACATATTCTTTGGAAATAGGGACATGTTGCACAGAGGAGTAGGATTTGCAGGCCCAGGTTTCATAGATTTCATAGACATTAGGGATGGAAGGGACCTTGGTAGATCATAGAGTCCAGCCCCCTGCCCCAGGGGCAGGAAGTCAGCAGGTATCATAGGATCCCAGCAAGATAAACATCCAAATGACTTTTGAAGGCATTCAAAGTAGGTGCTTGAACCACCTCTGGCAGCAGTCTATTCCAAACCCTGGGGGCTTGGACAGTAAAGAAGTTCTTCTTTATGTCCAGCCTGAAATGGTTGTGGCAAAGTTTGTGACCGTTCAACCTTGTCATCCCTTGGGACACTCTGGTGAACAGATGTTCCCTCAGATTCTGATGAGCTCGCCCGATAAACTTATAAGTGGCCACCAGATTGCCCCTGAGCCTGCGCTTTTCCAGGCTAGAGAGCCCCATAGCTCTCAGCCTGTCATTGTAAGGTCTGTTTTCCTGACTTCTGATCATGTGTGTGTCTGTCCTATGGACTCTGTCAAGCTTCTCCACATCCTTTTTGAATTGTGGAGCCCAAAACTGGACGCAGTACTCCAGCTGTGGCCTTACCAAGGCTGAGTACAGTGGGAGAACGATGTCCTGGGATTTGCTTGAGAAGCATCTATGGATGCAAGCCAGCGTTTTGCTTGGTTTACTAGCAGCAGCATCACATTGAAGGCTCATGTTCATCTTGTGGTCAGTTATGACCCCCCAAGTCCCTTTTATCTGTAGTTGTAGCCAGCGTAGCACTGCTGAGCCTATAAGCATGCTGCAGGTTCTTCTTCCCAAGGTGGAAAACCGTGCATTTTTTGGTGTTAAACACCATCAGGTTCTTGTCTGCCTGTTTTCTGAGCCTGTCCAGGTCAGCCTGGATCATTGTCCTGTCCTCAGGTGTGGATGCTTTACCCCAGAGTTTGATGTCGTCAGTGAACTTGGCCAGTCTGCTTCTAGTGCCTGGAATTCCTGTTGCCCGGGCAGTCTCCGGGTTAGTCTCTTTCTCCTTCCTCTGCTGCCAGTGTTCCAACTCAGTATTGAGTCATTGGGCCTCAAAGTGATTCATGCCTTGGTGGACCAGGCGGTACCATGCTGAACAGACAGCAGCTTGCTCCTCCCAGTCGTTGGTGTCAATGCCCCTGTGCTTGAGGACGACCTTGAGCATGTCTTTGTAACATTTCCTTTGGCTGCCGTTTGAGCATTGGCCAATAGAGAGTTGAGAGAAGAGAATCTGGTGGGGGAAGCACTTTGTAAGACAGGAACAGAATTCATAATGATCTTGGTAGATTGGAAAAACACTCTGAAATTAAGAAGATATCATTCAATAAAGACAATTAAAAGTACTACATTTTAGGAAGAAGGACTCAAACTCCCAAGTACAAAAAGGCCAGGTAGCAGTGCTGCCAGAAAAGGTGAGAGTTTATAGTGGATCACAAAGTGAATCTGAGTCAACAGAGTAACAATGTAGTGAAAAGTGATGTCCTGAGATATACTAATATGAATATTATATTAAGATAAATGAATTAATTATTCCAGTCTACTTGGCACTGGTGAGGCCTTAGCAGGTGTACTGTGAACTGTTTAGGACATAGGCAAACAAAGTTATTTGTGTAAATGTGATATCTTTTGTTAGACCAACTAAATAGTTGGAAAAATGCTCTTTGCAAGCTTTGGGTACAAACACCCTTCTTCAGGTACAGGGAGAATTAGATGTTGCTTTGTGTGCTCTCCCATACCCTCAGCAAGTTTGTAGATGACATCAAGCAGCTGGGAGTAATAGATATGCTGGAGGGTAGGGCTAGGATTCAGAGTGACCTAAACAAATTGGAGGATTGGGCCAAAAGAGATCTCATGTAGTTCAACAAGGACAAGTGCTAAGTCCTGCACTGAACCAGCCCCATGAACCTGTACATGCTGGGGCTGACTGGCTGGGCAGCATCTGTGCAGAAAAGAAGCTGGGGGTGACAGTGGGCAATAAGTTGAATATGAGTCAAGAGCATGCCTTTGTTGTGAAGAAGGCCAGCGGCATCCTGGGCTGCATCAGTAGAAGCGTTGCCACCAGATCAAGGGAAGTGATTATCCCTCTGTATTCGGCACTGGTGAGGCCACATCTAAAGGACTGTGCCCAATTTTGTGCCCCAATGCAGACAGGATGCATTTGCATTGGAGGGAGTCCAGCATGAGGGGGCTGGGGAACATAACTTATGAGGAGAAGCTGAAGGAACCGGTCTTATTTAGTGTAGAGAAGAGAAGACTGAGTGGGGATTTAATAACAGCTTTCAACTACCTGAAGGGGGGTTCTAAAGAGGATGGAGCTGGACTGTTCTCAGTGGTGGCAGATGACAGAACAAGGAGCAACAGTCTCAAGTTGCATCAAGGGAAATTTAGGTTAGATATTAGGAAGAACTTTCTCACCAGGAGGGTAGTAAACACTGGAACAGGTTACCCAGAGAGGTGGTGGGATCTCCATCCTTGGAGGTTTTTAAGACCCAGCTAGACAAAGCCTTGACTGGGATGATCTAGTAGGGGACAGTCCTGTTTGAGCAGGCGGTTGGACTACATGACTTCCTGAGATCCCTTCCAACCCTAATTTGCTATGATTCTATAACCTACAAAATGTATCTGACCAAGTAGGCTGTTACCCAAGAAAATTTATCTCTCTGATAGTTAGTCTCTGAGGTGCCACCCTTTCCTACTTTCTGCCTTACTAACTATGGTTAAGTACTAGTACAGGCTAAGAAGGATGTATAGCCTCCTTCATTAGAAGTTTTTAAAAACAGGCCAGGCAAACATCTGTCCAGTATGGTATAGGTGTACTTACTATGCCTTGGTCTATTCTGGCTAAGATGGGGTGACTGATCTCTTGAGGTCCTTTTCAGCTCCACATTTCTAAAATTCTGATTTTTTGGTCTTGATTTCTCCTTCCCATTGCTCCCATGTATTTTTGATTTATGTAAAAATGTCGAACAACAAATTATAATAAAAATATATCCTCTTCAGGAAGTGACATTTACTATAATTAAAAGCATAATTTTCATTGGAAATTAAACATAAAGTAGAAGAAGACAGAGATAAGGATATATGCTAAGTTGATTAGCATGTATGTTTCATAGTGGCTGCAATGCAGAATGACCCTTCTGTTTTTCTACAGAAATCCAAGATCGGAAAGACCCTGACATGTTGGAAGAGTCAACAAAAAATAATTAGGGAATGGCCCAAAATAACATACTAGGACAAATTAAAAGAGCCAGGGCTTTGATCTAGCAAAGCTAGGCATGTGTTTAAGGATATATGAGTAGTCATATTTATATCAAAATTTGACCCTTGCTTAAATGTTTTGTTGGGTAGGACTGTAAATGATCAAATGATGACTAGAATTGGGACCAGTAGCATAATCAAGATAGGCTGGTTGGGGTAGTGGGAGCTGCTGCCACCTGACTGCACCACTGTCACCCAGGAGACCAGGGGTGTGCAAAGTGGGCCCTATTCCCTTTGGATTCGTCCCAAATCGGGGACAGTGATTCAATTAATTGATTTGGATCACTGTCCCTGATTTGATTCGGCTGAATCCAAATCTAAAGATTTGATGCTGATTTGGAGAATCAGGAATTCGGACATAGATTCAGCTTTCAATGTTTTTTCTACATACCTTGAGGTACCAGTGTGGCTTGTGAATGCTGTGATACTGAGGTGGATGGAGGCATCCCACAGGAGTGCAGGGGGAGAGGTGTGTGCACATGCTTGGTAGTGAATCCGGAAGTACTTCTGGTCCACTTCTGGGTCCACCGGGGAGCGCACTGGGGACCCCCCTGTGCTCCCGTGGGACACTCCATGAGCCCCACCATCACAGCATTCATGACCCGCTTGCTACCTAGAGGCATATAGAAAAAACATTTAAAGCTGTATCTATGTCTGAATCACCAAATCTTTTCAAATCAGGGTTCTGATTCAATTCGGAGAGATTAAAAGGGTTGTCTGATTCAATTCTAGATTTGGCCACGGAATTGGGCTGAATCTCCACCGAATCGAATCGGGGACCAAAGCTTTGCACAGCCCTACAGGAGACTCTGATGCCCTATGTGCTGCTGCTTCCCCAGGCACCAAGCTGCCCTGTTAGGCCTCTGGTTGGGAGAAATGCATTGTAACCTTCACTACATATTTAAAATCTACAAATACCTGAAGGAGAAGATTTGATGTGATACAACAAAAAGTAACTGGATGTAATAGAGTGGAAGAAGAGAGGAATTTTGTTCTTCAGGAAAGAATTAAAGATGGTTTGAATTTCTGGAGAAAGTTTTGAAAATGGGATCTAAGCTATACAATAGTTTCCCAATGGAAGTGGTAGACTCCTAATGACACAAAAACATGTAAAATGAGATGCAAACAGCACTTGAAAATATACTGTAGGGAACAATCCTACACCAGCTGGTATGATAGAGTGCATGACCTTATCACTTTTTTCCTCTCATATTACAATGCTGTTCTGTATAAATTGATCAGAAAATTAATTGGATAGAAATATCTACCAGAATTCTCTAAGAATTTAAATTTTAATATCTACCATCTTGGGTTTTGGATAGGTAGTATGATGCTTTTCATAAAGCAGATACTGAACAAATGCAATTCCTTTAGGTCTGCAAATTCTTGCTTTTGTCCTGTTAAACATAGCTTAATGAACAGGAAGACACCTGGGCTTCTGCTTCACTAGAAACAAAGGAAAATGGTTTGCCAAATAGTAATTACATCAGTAGGGAAAGGTATTGTATTTCAAAATTTCCAAGTACAAACAAGTGGAGAGTCGACAAATAACTAAGCGTGAAAAAAAGACGGGGGAGTCCCTCCATAAAGGATTAATCCACTCACACACCTAATGATTATCACATTATTTCATTATGAAATTAAGATTACTAACATTACTTACACAGATTCAAACTCCTAGGTGCCTCCCAGTTTTATGCTGACTATTTAAGATATTATTATTATAGGTATGTGATTTCAGACATTAGGAAGTCAAATTAAATTCCAAGGTACATTATATAGAGAGTAGTGGATGAAGTATTATATTATATTAGAATTTTCAGCTGGTAACCTACTTCTAGATATTAGAAAACAATACTTTATGTGCAAATTAGATCAACATGATTCACATGAGTCTTGTAAACAGTTTTTATGCGCTTGTGTTTTTGGACTTGAGTGCCTAGTTGTGATTAACATAACCTGGCCTCTTAGATTTATAAAACTAGACTTTTGTTGAAGTTAAATTACAGGAGGAAATTTCTAAATCTCAAAAGATTTTGGAAACATTGGCAAAGATGACAAGAATTCTTCATTAGATTTCTGCCTTAATTCTTTACATTGTGTATCTAATTATAAATAACAGAATTGCTGCCAAGTACCTAGGTGCCATGGTATTTGGTGCTATAGAAAACAGTAAAAAAAGAATAAATATTTGACATATCTATAGCCATATTTAGGCAAATTCATGATCTGGCACTGTTTTTAAAAAAATACATTATGTATAAGGTTGCCAGCTAAGAACAGAAGGAAGAATTACTTTTTAATATAATGACATTTCTATCAAAATTAATTATAAAATCAAATAGTAGTATATAAATTGAAATAATAATGGGAAAAAGCAAACTACAGTTTGATTTTTTTTTCTGTCAGTTTAATGTTTGATGAAAAGCAGTTAGGGATTAGAGAACACAAGAATTAGGATTAACATAATCAAGAAAACTTAATAATTCACGTGAATGCTATTGAAACTAGGAGACTGAATAATAAAGAATAGCCTGTTTTTGTTGACATCCTTCTAATGTCCATAGAAGCCATTTATTTTTTGTTTCACTCTAAAATGAAGACAAAATACTAGATATTTATTCATTAATAATTAAAATAAGTGGCCATCAGCCATCTCTGGCACATGTATAATAATAAAAATGGCAATAACCAAATTAAAGAGGACTCCCCCTCCCTCTCCCATCACCGCCTACTCAGCAAAGGCCTGAATGTCTTTAAAAATCATTTTAATATATTTATTTTATAGAGTCAGAACTAGCTGCAGACTCTAATGGATAACAAATTAAGTCATTTCTATACCAAAGATCCTGTATTCATGATTTGATTACACTTGCTAAATTTAAACTGTTGAAGCTTGTGGTGTTAGTGGTATCTGAATATTATTCAACTGCTGTCTTATTTTTATTTAAATAAAAAGTGAGTATTATGGGATAGTAGTGAAAGACTCAAGTAGACGCAGCAGGACTAAGTTCAGTGTCCAACCATATCACTGTAAATCCAGAATAAGGACCTGAGCTTGATATCAGCGGGAGCTGCCTAGTAAAGCTGTGGGAAGCTTTGGTTGCTGGTTCAATTTGGAGATTTGGCCTGATTTGGAACTACTTGTGGTCCACTTCCGAGTCTATTGCCAAGCACGAGGGAGGACCCCCCCATGCTCCGGAGGGACGCTCCATCCACCCCACCATCTCACTGTTCATAAGCCACACCTGGTACCTCGAGGTACATAGAAAAAAACACATCAAGCTGTGTCTCTGGCTGAACCGCTGGTTCTCTGAATCAGAATCGAATCTTCAGATTCAGATTCGGCTGAATTGAATCAGGACGGTGATCTGAATTAGTGAATCGAGTCACTGCCCCCTGAATCGGTCCGAATCTGAATCTGAATCGAATACTGCCCACTTTGCACACCCTTATTGCCTAGTAGATGTAGGCCCTGTGATGCAAGTGCAGACTTCCATTAATGTGCATTGACAGAGCGCAGAATTTGGACTAAAGTTTGTGGGAAAGAAAACACTAACATCAAGGCAGTAGCACGAATATTGTCTGTCTTCAGATCTTTCATGCAGTTAACAATGCTTTGAAAGTGCTAAAGGAAACCTTGATCTTGCAAATTGTAATGCTGTTTTCATAGCAGGTATAGAAATGGAAGTTAATGTATGTTGCGAATATAGTGCAGAGTCCACTTGACCCATAAAGGTTTCCTTCCATGTACACTGCATATTGTGCTGTACATGCACAAACTCTTATAGCTATCTGCTGGGAAGGGCACAAGCGACACTTATCATCTTAGCCTATGCTGATTGCCTACATAATGGACATTCACAGTCTGGGACAAAGAGCAGGAGAGAGAAGATGCCTTTGAGACTTTGCATATAATAGGTAGTTGACATTTGACAGGAATAGATTACCTCTGGATGCCTTATTCGGTTTTTACCTAGAGACACATTATTTACCTTTGAATTGTATGATAAGACACATATACTTCTGTTCAAACCAACGTAACCAGGTGGTCTGGGAGTAATGGGGGATGAGACGCAGGAATCTGGAATCTTCCCTTGCTAGGCCGCATAGTCTTAGAGGACCTGCTTAGCAACTGTCGCTGAGTCTTTTGTGCTGTGTTAGGTTTGCGTCTGGTGCGGTGGGCAGATTGGCCTGTGAATAAATGTACTTGCTACCCATTTTCATGTCCTGGCTTTCTATGTTCAGACCCTCTCTGCCCTTTTGGAGTGCAGTTCTCTTAAGTCTACGGAAAGGAACTTCCAAATCTTGTACCTTGTCCTGCACCCAAGAATCTCTAAATTCATGGAAAGGGCAAGCTTTTCCTTCAGGTGACAAGGTAAACATTGCTAATACACATTTTCTTTGACAACTTGACACGTCCATCCAAAAATGGAACACAGCATCTTCAAAGCTAAGCACCATTCGGAAAATGTGACTTCTTGCACAAGCTGCTGTGAAGCTGAGAGACTGGGCAGTTGACTCTTGAATATTGGGCTAGGTTTCCTATGCAGAAGAAATAGTAAACCCAAGGGGGTTGGCATTATCTAGAACTTGATTAATTTCTCTGCAGGTTCTGGTTCTGACTGAGTGAAAAAAAATTGCACCACTAGTGAAAACAGCGTGAAACTTGTTTTTTTGTTAGATTTACAAAAAGTAAAATAATTGGTGTTGTTTTATTATCTGCAACTTTTTCTTGTGAGAACCAGGTAGTATTCACAGGCAAAAATTGCTTTCTCTGCCTCTGAACAGTGGGTGGGCAAAACTGAAGAAATTTGGTTTTGGGTGTTAACTATAAAATAAAATGAAACCTAAGCTAATTTCTTTCTCATGCTATGGGGAGTAGGACTCGGGAACAGGGCTCCTCTGGGCCGGTGGCATGCTGTGTTGCTGTCTGTACACACCATTTCCCTGGAGTCCTGCCTTTTAACTGAGTTTTCTAAAAATATACACATACTTGATTATCTGGCCCTCTGCAAGGGACTTTTTTTATTCAGCAAGTCCCCACCCTGAGCTCAATAGGAGTTTTGCTTGTGCAAGAAGTGCAGAATAGATTAGGAGAGAGTGGTTTTCCTCCTGGGGACAGGAGGAGTGGAGCTGTGGGGAAAGCCTCTCACGCTTTCCAGAGACTGGGGTCTCCCTGGTCTGGACAAGGCATGGGGGCAGCTGCTTCTGCCCCTCCTGTATACTGGGAGGAGAGGGGAGCCACAGCAGCCAGCTGCTTCCCACTGGCTTTTTGTACACCAGGGTCCTGGGCGGCAGGAGGCTTTGCTGTGCTGCTCAGTCCACTTGGCCCCTGGGCACTGGAGCCCCCGGAGTGAGAAGTGGGCAGGGCACCACTCTATCCCCCAGCTCCTGTGCCTGGAGGGAGCAGTGCCATGAGCCCACTACGGGCTTCTCACTTCAGAGCCCCTGGTGTGAGAAGTGGGCAGGGGGCTTTGACCGGGCACGGGAGTTCAGAGCAGCTCACACTTTTCCCAGGCTGGAATCCCCCCCATTTTGGAAAGGTGTGAGGAGGAGAAGAGAGGGGGTGATTGCAGGCTGAAAGCCTGTACTGCTTCCTCTCCCAAAATAATTTCTGGTGGTGCACATTTTCCACCACTAGAAGTGAATGCTTGTGCAGCCTTCAACTGGAACCGATGGTTTTGTAATCACTTGTTATAGAGGTCTGTATTAAATCTGTGCTAGCGATGTAAACTCAAACATTTGCATTTTTTTTTTGTAAAATGACATTGATTTTGTGCTGTCAGTTGAAATAAGCATTACTGTATTACTTATCAGTCATATTACTGCTACCTTTTGTGTTTGATAGAACCATGTTTCTTCTCTAGAACTGCGCGTGCTATTTAGGGATTGATCATGCAAACTCTCCACATGTGGACTTTCACCTGAATCAAATGAGAGTTGTATAAAACGAGCTCATATAACTTTATAATAAAGTGATGAAAGATGCTTACCACACAGTAATAAAATGACAACAGAACTCCCTGACAATAAAAGCATAGTAAAAGTTATTAAGAAATTCTCTACTGTTACTTACTAGAGATGGTGTGCACAATGTATAGACTAATGGATTGGGACTCAGGGGACCTGCCACTTGCTTGCTGAATGACCTGGTACACTGTTGCTTCCCCTATTTGTGACTTGATGGGTGAGTCTACACATGCATTAATGCGTTTTAGTTTTTGCCCATTAAATCTGGTACCTCTGGGCTTCTATACATGTGCTCTGGGGTGGAGAGGGGCAGTGCTTGAATTAGAGCAGCTCTGAGAGCCGCTCTAATTAAGATGCCCACAGTGTGTCATATAGTCAGTGTCCCACATTTCAAAATGGAGGTGTGGGCGCTTGAACTAAAGCTTATTCAATGCTTTTAAGTGATGCTTAATGTACATTAATCTATTTTAATGTGCATTAGGTAAAAAGTCCATACCTGAGGGTGCCTATACATGAGCGTGGAGGCTTCTCCGATGTGCTGGAATTCCACTGTATCAGAGCAGAATGGAATAATAGAGTCTGCTGGAATGTGGCAATTACCAAATGAGCCTGTAGTTCAAGCACCCCCACCGCCATTTTTAAGTGTGGGGATGCTGATACACGAGACGCGGTGGCACTTTAATTAGAGTGGCTCTTAATTTAAAGCACCCCCCCCCCACCTCTGTCATCCTATAGTGTGCATTATAAGAGGCTTATGTGCATTTAAGTGCACATGTAGACATGCCCAGTTTTTACCTCTTTCAAATGGGAATAATGGTACTGATCTCCTTTGTGAAGCATTTTGAAATTTAATAATGTAAAGAAATATATAAGAACTAGGTTTTATTTTTAAATAACAGTCAAAATAAAGACTTGACTAAAGAAATGCATGATGCGTGGAAGCTTATTAAAGTCAGGCCTTGAAATACTTATGGAAGGGATAGATTTTAGTTTTATGAGGCCTTTTATAAATGCCTTGCTAATAGCTCTGGAATCAGTGGCAAAAGCAACAATGTGGATTATAATATTCACTAGTTGTGGGATATAGGGGAAGGATTATAGGTATTTGGATATTAGACAGGGCTTTGTTAATGCCTTAACTTGCTCCCAGTTAATTCTTCATTGTTTTTAAACAAGAACTACTTCTGTGACTAACAACAATTGTGCTTTAACTTTCGTATTGCTTGTCAAGTTACTGCGTTTGGTGTTTCAATACAACAGCTTGCTTGTAGTGATATAGAAAGTATCAGACTGTGCATATTGAAACAATAGCAATCATACTGCCTTGGGTAAGCTGTATGTAAAGTAAGTGAAAACACACTGACATGGTTTGGTTTTTTTTCCATCCTTTCCTTTGAATATTCTGATCCATCATTGGTCTACCGTATGTAGTAGGGATTGTCTACAAATCCTCCTGAAGATACCTTCAGCAATATGAGGCAGGAAATGCATCACTTCTTTCATCCAGCAAATGCTAAATTAGATTAAAGAAAAAAATAGTATTCTCGAACAGTTTCTAGCTGTGTGTTCCTATGCCCACAGCCATGAAGGGAATATAGTTATTGCTGACATACTTGGTAGTAATTTCCACACATTGGATGGCCTTAAAGAGAACAAACAGACCAGAAACTGGGAAATATGAAATGCAGGCCATCGAAGAGTGTCTTCCTGTCTACAGCAGCTTCACTGTGCCATTACTATAATGAGTGGGTGAGTGGGACATGAGTCCTGGGTGCTGTCTAAGTGGGGGGGGGGGGGCCAAAATGGAGCTGGGGGATTCCTCCCCTTCTTGTCCCCCATCCCTTTGAACCTTCCATGCTGCAACTCTGGCAGCGAGGCCACGGAGGGTAGAGCAGCAATGGTGGCAGAGAGTGCGGCTGGGGGGCGGAGGGGAGGAAGATGTCACTTCTTGTTATCACTGCTGAAAATCAGTGAGTTTTTTGGCTACAACTCACATGTCAGTGGGGAAAAATAAGGTGACATCCAGGAAACCTCTGCCCTCTACTGTGTGCTTTCACCACCCATGGTGCAGTACATGCCAGTTATACCTCTGCACTGTGCTCTGCCTTTTCATGTTTCATTTCTGCTCTCCCTTTTTTTTCTGACTTTTTTGTAGGTCAGACTGTCATGGAAACAAGGTTAGTAGCCATCTGGCTTGAGTGTCTACAAATATATTCTGCAAGGTCAGCTTCTAAACATACATAATTTGAGAGAGAAAAGAAATACCTGTGCTTGTAAAACTGTATCTTGAAACAAAGTGTGTTTTCTTTTGATAACACATTTTCTTCAGTTTCTGAGTATGCATGTTCCTCCTCCTGTTTTTGTCTCTAGAAGAATCAATGTTTTCTTAGAAAGATCTTTTGTCCTTAAAGCAATAAGCTTTGTAAGTGACTTTATTCTTGAAAAATATATTCCCTAAAGCTTTTTGATTATATATAAAACCCTTTACAGTCGTATCCTTTTCTATCTCAAAAATTCTTTTTATTGATCTAACCAAAAAGTCCAGAGATTACAAACACATTTGGGCTCCAATCTCAGAACATTTCCATAATGGCTTTTATTGAGGAATTTCTCAAGCTTTTACCAGTAAGATCCTATTACTTGTTATTGTGGATGGTTACAAAGTAACTAGTCATTTATGACTAAATGAAGATAAAAATGGGGCAAAGTTGTAGTTGATTACATTATTTTGTAGAGATTAAAGAGGATATAGGCCCCTGCACATAGCGGCTACATGGAACAGTTGCAATGAAAATACATTTTCTTTTCTAAACATTCAAAACTAAGTTGAGCAAGTTAACAAGTGCCACTCAAGTTAATCCTTGTGTACTAGTTAAGTTACAGCAAGAAAAAGTATAAACCAGATATTTTCAAACTGTAATAGGTCCCTCTACTCAGCCTACCCATAGGAATAACTATGCTCACCTTGTGCAACTGGGGTTGCAAACACTCGTGCAGACTGGTGGCTTGTGACCTTCTTGTAAGGTGTGTAGACAGCCCCAAGCCTCATGGATCCTCAGAATCAGTTGAGAAATCAGAGCAAAACTGAGAATCTTAAGGCATTTCAGTAGGTGACCTCCGTTTCCAGCCTGCACCTCTCTGTATATAAGCAGACTTCTAGTCAAAGCCCTTCTTGTTAGTTTTAGGTGAGTTTTGGATCCTGCATAGGTTCAAATTAGACTGGATGTTCATAGGAGCCAAGTGCAGAGAAGCTGTTCCCTAGTGCCACCTGTGATACGTTGTTTCACAGAACTCCACCAGATATAAGTTCGTCGGGGGATGGGGATCCACAGGAGCAAGAAAAAACTCAACCAGGTGTAGGACTTGCACAGGTAAGAGCTCAGGTATATACCAAGGGGCCAGTTGTCTCTCAGGTGGGGGGGGGGGTGCCCAGGGCTCCCACAGGAGGTTAAGGTGTCTCTTCACTAATGGAAGAAGCATGGGGAGCAAGCAGGAGGAGCTTGCTGTCCTGCTTGCAGGTAGTAAAATCTACCTGGTTGGCCTAGTGGAGACATGGTGGGATGAAACATTTGACTGGGCAGTAGACATAGAGGGCTATAGGTTGTTTAGAAGAGATAGGAAGGGGAAAAAAGGTGGGGGGTAGTGCTCTGTGTCAGGGACCAGTATACCAGCTCTACCTTCCAGATGGGACCAGAGGAAGGCTTAACTGAGACCCTGTGGGTCAAACTTCAAGGAGGGCGGGGGGAGAGGGATCTGGTGGTAGGGGTTTACTACAGGCCACCACATCAGGATGAAGAGCTGGATCTGGAATTTTCCAGGCAGCTTGGGGAGGCTGTGCCTGCAAAGGATATTGTGGTTATGGGTGATATGAATTACCTTGACATCAACTGGGAGGAGCAGTCGGCCAGGTCTAGCCACTCATGAAGGTTCCTGACATGTGTACAGGACCTACACCTCATGCAGGAGGTACTCGTCCCCACTAGGGAAGACACCATACTGGATCCGGTGTTAGCCTCTGGGCACGACCTGGTAGGGGAGGTGCTAGTACAAGGGAGGCTAGGGGACAGTGATCATGAAAGGTGGGGAGGGTAACTAGCACAGCACAAATGCTTGACTTGAGGAAAGCCAACTTCGCTGTGCTCAGGGCAGTAATCAGGGAGGCACTCAGAGCCCAGGGGGTAGCTAGTATAGGGTCCAGGAAAGGTGGTCCTTCCTCAAGGAATTCCTCTGCGCAGGAAGGCGGGAAAAGGGTCCAAGAAAACTTCATGGTTGAGCGTGGATATCCAGGCTGGCCTGAGGGCAAAGAAAAAAGCGTACTGGCGGTGGAAACAGGGGGCAGGGACCAAGGAGGAGTACACCTCCCTGACCCAAGCTTGCAGGGATTTGGTAAGGGAGGCTAAAGCAGCACTGGAGCTTAGATTAGCTTCTGGGATTAAGGATCAAAAAGTCCTTCTTCAAGTATATAGGTAGCAAGAAGAAGTCTCAGGGTAACATTGGACCCCT